>NC_056729.1:1423485247-1424145899 GCF_019279795.1 Protopterus annectens
TCAACTCGAAGTCGTAAACATGCGCTGGAGCCGAGGTACTCTTTCTTGGCTCCGTTCACTCGGCTCCAGCATCTCCCTTGCTGTCTGAACGGAGCCATAGATCTCACTCCTCTAGGTCATCGAGACTTTCGGACCATGACCTTCAGAGGGTAGTGAGTCGACTTCTTAAGTCCGAGGCATTGGCCCAAATGCTTCAGAGCCCGACTCATCAGTCGATGCTTAATCCTATTTCTCAAAATGTTCCTCCTCCGACTCCTTTGAGTTCGGAGCCGGGGCGTTTCGGACCCGAGACTGTGGCAGCGTCGGAGCCGATACAATTGTCTTCGGTGCCGTCGTCTGCTCCGATTTCTTCATTAGAAGAATCTCGGCGCCGGACTTCCCTCGTCGGCTCCGAGGGGGTGAGTGGCATCGGACCCTTGTCCGACCCCGCTCTCCCTCTCGGTGCTTCGGCGTTGGTGAGTTCGGCTCCGACATCGGCCTCGGAGCCATCACTGTCAGTGCCGAGGGAGGTTTTCAGCTTCTCGGAGCGGAGACCTCTGGCTCTGCCTGACAGGGGTGCTTTCGAGGTCATGCGGAGTGTGTTGGAACCTGGTTCAACTCCACAGTCTGCTCCGTCCGCCCCTCCCTCCTCGGTGCCTCAGGTAATTTCTACTCACTCCCTCATCCCAGACCGCAGAGAGCCAGCTCCTCAAGAATCCCCAGTGGGGATCTCCTCCTCTTCCGAGGCCTCTCCTGAATTGGCAGGAGAGCCCCCTAGGAAGAGAAAGTGCAAGAGGAAGCACATAGACTCACCTGAGTCTGTCACCTCTGACACGGATTTAGAGGATTCTGAAGGTTCCACCCGTTCCCCCTCTGAAGATGTCTCCTTTGCAGACATCCTGGAGATCTTAAAACAGAGGGGGAATTGGCCAGCCCTCAACCCTTCGGAGGATGAATCTGTGTATCTTGAGGCGTTCGGCTCTCGCCCTTCCACCTCCTGGGTGTCCCCCCCTTTGACCCCCTCATGCAGGTGGTAGCAAAAAAGGCCTGGACGGCTCCTGACTCTGTGGACCCCACCCCAGGAGACCTTTAAAGTTTATCACCGCCCCAGCGGACAAACAATTTTTGACTAAAGGAGTTTCTGTGGATGCTATGGTGGTAGCTGCTGCCACCAAGAAGGAACTAGCTGATCCTTCAGTGCCTGTCCATCCTCCTAACAAGGAATCTAGGTCTATGGACAGGTACGGGAAGCGGATGTTTTCGTCAGCGACCTTTTCTATGCGTTCGCTGAACTACCTCTGTCATTTCACTCGTCTTCAAAGAGACTTGATCAAGGAAGCGAGTGAGATGTTAAAGGATCCAACAGCTGCGGGTTTTCAGGATAAGATGAATGCTCAGCTGGCTACCCTCAATTCGATAGCTAACTCCTCCATGTGCCTTCTTTCATATGTGGCTGATGGAGCGAGCAGAGCCGCAGGTACAGGTGTGGCTTTACGCCGGCATGCCTGGATGTAGCTATGCAATTTTGCGGACCCCTTTAAGATGTCTTTCACTAACTCCCCGTTTGATGGATCGTCCCTTTTTGGTCCTCAAGTGAAAGAAACCCTGACAAGGTGTGAGATGGATGGCAAAACTCTTTCTGCCGTCGGAGTCCGTTTTTCTACTCCTTCTAGGCCTTACCCCAAGGGCCAGAAAAGTGGAAAGATGTGGTTCCGCAAGCAATTTCAAGGGGCTTTGCCTGACGCACAGAGTCTGTTCCCCTCTAGAGGCAGAGGGGGGAACAATAATGGTAGATGCCGCCCTAGAGGCAGGGGGGGTCCGCAGAACCAGGGCAATCGAGAAACCTTTTCTGATAAGCCCTTTCAACATCCCTGAGGTGTTGCCCGACTGTCCACCTTCGGAGGCAGTCGGGGGAAGACTTTCGCTGTACCCAGAAGCCTGGCGATCTCTAACTCAAGACAAGTGGGTACAGTCCATCATTTCCGAAGGCTATTCCATTCCGTTCTTTCGCATTCCAAATCAATCAAAAAAGTCCCTTCCAGATGTTCCACCCGCTCAAAGGGAGCAAGCAGCGTTAGAAATATCAAAGTTGCTTGCAAAAAGAGCCATTCAGCCAGTTCCAGCAGACCAGCTAGGATCTGGAATCTACTCCAAATTCTTTTTGGTTCCAAAGAAAACAGGGGACTGGAGGCCCATTTTGGATCTCAGCATCTTGAACAAGTCTGTCAAGAAAACAAGATTTCGGATGGTCACGTTGCAATCCATCCTACCCCTATTGGGGAAGGAAAACTGGATGTGCTCTATAGACCTCCAAGATGCGTACTATCATATAAAAATGAACAGACGCTCCAGGAGATTTCTCCGCTTCAGGCTGGGAACCAGTCACTTTCAATTCAGAGCCCTTCCCTTTGGACTCACCACAGCCCCCCGGGTGTTTACCAAATGCATGGCAGTGGTTGCCTCTCACCTGAGATGTCAAGGATTCCAGGTGTTTCCATACTTAGACGACTGGCTCCTTACAGCTCCCACCAAGCATCTTCTACTACTTGCCAGAGACTACACTTTTCGCATATTTCGAAAGCTAGGTATCTCAATAAATTGCGAAAAGTCTGTTTTGTCGCCTTGTCGTGCTATTACCTTCATAGGCGCAAATCTAGACACAATCAGCATGTCAGCGAGACTTACAGACCAAAGGATAGCAGACATACACAAACTAGTCTCTCTTCTTTTTCACAGCAACAGAATCAAAGTCAGATTGGTCCTGAAAGTACTGGGGATAATGGCAGCTGCTATCCCTCTACTTCTATTAGCCAGATTTCACATGAGAATCTTACAATGGATGCTCTTCACACAATGGTCATACCAACAACTTCCGATGTCCCACACCATTGTGATTACGCAAGCATGCAGGAATCACCTTCTTTGGTGGATTTCATCCCCCCAGCTCTTCTTAGGAAGACCATTTGTCCCTCCCCCTCCGGTTGCTACTCTGACAATGGACGCCTCCCTGATCGGGTGGGGGGGGCATTATCAGGGCAGGACAGTCCAGGGCATATGGCAACCTTACGAACGCCACTTGCATATAAATGTTCTAGAGATGAGAGCAGTGCTTTTAGCGTTGCAGGCCCTTCAAGACTCTCTTCCGATGGGAACGATAGCAATTCAGACAGACAACATGTCTGTAGTGTGGTATATCAACAAACAAGGCGGGACCAGATCCTACCCCCTATGTCGAGAGGCACTCAGACTGTGGCAATGGGCGATTTCTTCTCAGTGGTTTCTGATAGCAACGCACATCCCCGGGAAGTCCAATGTCATTGCGGACAAATTGAGCAGAGCTATTCTCATGCCTCACGAGTGGTCTCTGAAAAATTCAGTGTTGGAAAAAGTTTTTCTGAAGTGGGGCCAGCCTTGCTGCGACCTTTTTGCTACTCCCCAAAACAGCAAGTGCAAAGATTATTTCACCCTCTTTCCTCTACCAGGTCATCCCAGCAGAGACGCCTAGTCCAGGTTTGGCCCAGGGACTTCTGTATGCCTTTCCTCCCTTCCCACTAATTTCTCAAGTGATACAGAAAGCCATCGCTCAGAAAGCTTCCTTGATCCTCATTGCCCCTTACTGGCCTCGACAGGTTTGGTTCCCTTTTCTGCACCGTTTTCTGTTGGAGCAACCCTGGCATCTGGACCTAGTTCCAGATATTTTGACCCATCAGTCGGGTCAGTTACATCGCTCCCTCCCCTCTCTGAACCTCACGGCTTGGTTCCTCAAATTCCAACCCTAGCCAGGCTTCCTGTAATATCTCACGCAGTTCGAGATATTTTAATAGCTTCCCATAAATCCGCCACTCGGAAGATTTATCTTAGTAAGTGGAAACATTTCTCCTTTTGGGCACAAGGAAGGGACATAGATCCTTTCACTGCTTCCATTCAATCGGTCCTTGATTTCTTAGCCGAACTATTCCACGCAGGTTCGTCTCCTTCTACTCTTAAGGTTCAATTGGCAGCTATATTTAACTTTCATGTTGGAATCTCAGACTCTGCCATCATGTCTCACAAGCTTTGCAAAGCCTTTTTGAAGGGAGTTTTTCTTCTCAAGCCTCCTATTAGAAATCCTCCTCCTTCTTGGGACCTTAACTTAGTTCTCACATCTTTGATTCTTCCCCCTTTTGAACCTGCAGCTTCGTGTTCAATGAAATTGCTATCCTGGAAAACACTCTTTTTGGTAGCCATTACTTCGTCTAGAAGAGTCTCGGAACTTCATGCACTCTGCAGTCGTTCCCCTTACCTTTTGTTTCATAAGGATAGGGTATCCTTACGGACCAACCCATCCTTCTTACCCAAAGTAGCCTCTCCGGCTAACCTAAATCAAAACATTGACCTTCCTGTGTTTTTTCCTAACTATTCTAACAGGTCTGAACAAAAATTACATTGGCTAGATGTTCATCGACAATTAAGGTATTACTTAGACAGGACCAAACAGACCAGAAAGGCTGACCAACTGTTTGTTTCTTATGCAGAAGGCAGAAAGGGCCTTCCAGTTTCGAAAGTATCACTCTCCAGATGGCTTACATCCTTGATTTCCTTTGTGTATGAGATTAGGCATCAAAAGTTACCAAACAAACCTAAGGCTCATTCAACTAGAGCTTTGGCTACTTCTATAGCTTTCCAAGACAGGCTGCCTATTGATACGATTTGTGCGGCAGCTACATGGGCTACTCCTCACACTTTCATTTCTCATTATAAGTTGGACTTGGCTTCTAGACACCGAGCTAACTTTGGTTCCACTGTACTCAAGAGTCTGTTCCGATAGGCTACCTGGGACAAGGTGCTAGGGACGCGGTCCCATCCAGCAAGAATGAAGGCGAGATAGACAACTTAACATATAGAAGTTATGTACCTACCATAACGTTCCATGTTAGTTGTCTTCTTCTCGCCTTCTTTTTTGCGTCCCACCCTCCTTCCCCCTAGCCTGGACAGACCTAGAGGAGTTTGATTGTGACCTGTTTTTCCTACCACCTCTATTTGTATATATGTATATACTGTATTATGTATATATTCCCTCATCAGGTTGTAGGTCACCTTCTTTCTGTCTTTTATAGAGGTGGGTTTCCCCTTTCCAGTGTTTCTGGATTTTTTTTTCCTGGCTGGGCCTAGCTTACAAACGAGATCTGAGGTATTACCGCCTAGCATTGTGGGATATAAGGGGAGCCTCAAGCCGGTGGAACCAACTCTCGAGCTTTTAGAGTGGCCGAGTCGGAGCAGAGGATCGGCTCCGAACCCATCCAGCAAGAAAGAAGGCGAGAAGAAGACAACTAACATGGAACGTTATGGTAGGTACATAACTTCTATTTAACCCTCATGGCCTCTTATATTCCAGGCAAGTGCAGTACTCTAGCAGATTCTCTAAGCAGGGACCTTCTATACCACAGTGAATGGATGTTGAAAGATGTGGTCTTTGATTTGTTTATACACTGGGGGATCCTCTCAATAGATCTATTTGCCTCTCTGTACAACATCAACTACAGACGTTCTGCTGCAGAAGACAGCAGACAGGAGCTTGGAAGATAGATGCGTTCGCCTTTACATGGACAAACTGGTTCCTGTATGCATTCCTGCCATTGTCCCGGATTCCCAGGGTACTAGCAGAAATCAGGGCAGACAGACCCAGCATGATCCGAGTGACCCCCCCCCCCTTCTGTTGCAGACCACACTGGTTCTCCCTCTTGCTGAAACACCCTACCACTGGAGATACTTCTCCTCAGCCAGTTCAAGGGGTCTGTCCTCCATCCCTATCTATCCACCCTCAGGTTAACCACTGGGGGATTGTGTTTTGACACCTAAGACAACATCTTTTTCCAAGGAGGTGCTCTCCATTCTAAGGAAAGCAAGAAATCTCAATACCAGCAAATCACACCTAGCAAAAAGAAAAGCTTTTCTACCTGGTGTCACAGCAATGACACTGACTACACTCAAATAGGCATCAGCTTAGTCTTGCAGTATCTGTCAGACCTCTTTACACTAGGCCTTTCCTATTCCAGCATTAAGGTACATGTATATGTGATTTCAGCTTGCCTGAACAATGCTCCACCCATCTTCTCATAGCCCCACATGAGACTTTAAAATGGGTGATTCACTTAAGACCACCCAGAAGGAACCCCATTCTACCTTTGAATCTAAATTGTCTTAGAAAAACCTAACTTTGCCTCTCTTTGAACCTGCTGCCACTGCTTCTCTAAAGATGCTAACCTGAAAGACCACCTTCCTTGTAGCTGTTAATTTAGCTAGGGGAGCTTGTAAGTTAAAAGCTGTAATATGTAAAGAACCTTTCAATGTCTTCCACAGGGATAGGGTCACCCTCAGAATAAACCCAGTCTTTATACTTAAAGTGGTATCAGAACATATGAAACCATGCTATCCACCTGCCAATATTCTACCAAAATTTACAGAACAGGGCAAAGCAAGTTCTACATTCCCTGGATGTTCACAGGCATACCAGGTGTTATCTAGACAGGACAAAACACCCTAACAGAGCAGAGCAATTGCTAGTAGTTTTCGCAGAGGGTAAACAGAGTAAAGCTGTCGCAAACAAACCATCTGTAAATGGATAGCTAACTGTATTAAGTTCTGTTGCTTACACCATGAAAAGCATTTACCTGAGCATATTGAAGTCCACTCCACCAGACATGGGGTGACTACCACTACATTCCTCAAAGAAGTTCCCACCCAGGCCATCTGAGAGGTCGTCACATGGAAACTGAGTGCACACCTTCACAAAACACTGTAACCTAGGCAGTGCCTCCATGGCTAGAGTAGGGTTTGCTTCTGTTGTCTTGCAAAATCTTATTTCCTAAACCTCATACAGATGACCCACTACTCAATTCTTTTCAAGGGTCTGAAGTCTGTCTGTTATTTTTTAGTTCCAAAGAAGATTGGAGGCCTCAGGCCGATGTTGGACCTCAGCAGGTTGAACACCTTTGTGAAACAGACGTCATTCTGGAAGGTCACAGTGCAGTTCATCACATTAAAACAGACAGGCAGTCGAGGAAGTTAGAACACTTTTGTTTGGGAGCCAGTCACTATCAGTTTTGGACACTGCTGTTTGGTCCGCCACAGTCCCCCCACCGGTGTTCACCAAGTGGCATGGCAGTGGTAGCTGCATGACTCCAGTTGCAGGGGTTCTGAGTGTTCTCTTATCTAGATCACTGGCTCATCACCTCATCGTGGCCACCTCAAAGGACCCTCACCTCTGAAGGATGCAGTGCTTCCCTGGGACATTACAGCATTTTCAAGACCTTATCTTCTCCAGTTCGAACATACTAGTACATCTGACTTGAAGTTCATTTCTTGTAAGACACTTTTCTTAGTGGCTGTGATGTTTGTAAGGAGAGTTTTTGAATTGCAAGAGCTGTCATGCAAGCCACAATATCTAATGTTTCATAAAGACAAGGGTGTCTCTCAGAACTAATGTAGACTTTTCTCCCCAAGGTTGAACTAGACCAAACATTTATCTACCTTTTTCCCCTGGTTAGTCTAACAGAAGTGAATACCATTTGCAGTGTCTGGACATTCACCATCAGTTACATTTTTTATTTTCATCAGACAAAAGACCTTCAGAGATATGATCACTTTTTTGTCTCCTTTTCCAAGTCAAAGTGGGGGCACTGGGGTCTCTAAGGTTACCCTATCCAGGTGGCTCTCTGAATGTCTAGCCTTTGTTTGCAAGTCCAGAGGTCTATCTTTGCCCTCCAGACAGAAGACTCGCTACTCTAGAGATGTGGTGACTTCTTGGCTTTTCTTTAACAGTGTCTGTATTGATATTTGTGCCACTGCGGCATGGGCTACAGTTCACAGTTTCCATTTCTAATTATAAATTTGATCTGCAGTCTAGATCAAGAGCTGCCATCAGTTCCACTATTCTCTGGAAGATAGTGTCTCCCAGGGTTTATGTAGCCAGGGGACAAAGACAACATCAGATATGAAAATTATGTATTTTCCATAATACTCCATCTGTGTCATCTTTTCCTGTCCATCTGAGCATTCCATCCCACCATTGCCCTGCCACATTGTCACCTTTCCTTGGCTTCCATTGAACTGCACTGATCTTAACTGGAACATTCACTTAACCTCAGTTCACTGCTGGTCTGTCTTTGTCTTATAAGGGTGTTACTAGTTTTCTGGTGAAATATTGGTGGTACAAACTTGATCTGATCTAAGGGCTGATAGGGTGTTGGTGCATTATAAGAGGAGGAGGAGGCTGAGCATTGGAGCCAAGTAAGTCTCGTTTAAGTGCCAAACTGTGATTCATTTGAGATCCAGTATACACATTTCTTGAAAAATATGGAAAAAGACAGCATGGATGGTATTGTTATGGTAAGTGCGTAACATTTGTGTATCCCATCTCCTGATTAGGATTTTTATAGTTTGTCAGTCTCCATGCATCTTCCCATTCCTCATCTGTGGCTGACCATCCCTCTTTTTTTTCCCAGCTTTCCTTGTCTCTGACTTTTTTCCACTCCCCTTTCTTGCCTAATATCTTTGTAAATTAGACCACTTCACCCCTTTCCTTTCCATACTATCCATTTTTCCTTCTCTCTGTGTTTCCTGCCTTGTATTCTCTAACACACTCTCCTGTTCTCCTCAGTGTTTTTCTACCCTTGATTGTTTTCCACCAGCCCACTTCTGCTTGTTTCTATGCCTCCTCCCAGTAGTTTCCTTTTTTTACTGTAATCTCCCCTTTTTGGTTTACTGACAATTTGCCCTCATTTGAACCATCTCTTTTCTGACATAGTTCTTTTTTCTTCTTCCCATCGTACTTTTCCCAATCCTTGTTTTTTCCTGTAGCTCTCTCTTTAATCCCATAATATTCTCTAGTATTCATTTTAATCCTGTTTTTGGAGTAGTATTAATAAGATAATTTTTTATGTAGTTTCTCCTTTTTTCCTCTCTTCATTGCCTTCCACCCTGCTTGGTTCTTACTTAACTTCTTTTTTGTAGTCCTTCGCAATTGATTTATGGTAAATGATCCTGTGCTTCCCATCCTCTCCTTGCTTGTGCTTTTTTAGTTTTCCTTTGTTGAGCTCTGTCTTCTTCCCTGTCAGTACAGGGAAGACCCCAAATATCTATGATTATATGTGGGGGACACAGCATGTAGTTCAATACAAAATAATTTGGAAGAAGGGGAAAGAGAAAATTCAGGGCATACTGGAGAGGGGAGGACATAAAACAAACACAATTAGGTAGACTCATTGTGATTAGAATGACGATTCTTCCAGTTATAGCGCTGGCACCATAGCTCTCAACTGTACCAACTTCCTCGATATTTAATAGGATGCCACAAATTCCTGAGTGGCCTCTTCAAGTCCTGATTTTGTTTTTTTTGTTTTATTTACATTTTTGGTTAACACTAAGATCATCATGCATCACCCATAACATCATCAATATACACAGTCGTGTATGATGATGACAGAATTGTGCGACAGTGCCTAACTGCCTCTTGGAGTCAGAGAGTTTAAGTTATTTATGGCCACAGCCCACCCATATAAAACCTCAGAGTTACTTGTCCATTGTTGTTCTGTTCTTGGTGGTAGTCAGGGTAACTTTTTGTAACCCTACAGGTCATTCGTCGAGTGAGAATGAAATTCACCACACTCTTAACCATTTTAATGGAAGGGAAGCCAGTTTAAACAAACTCTTCAAGGAAGGCTAGGAACTGATGGATACTCACCATAAACTACAGGATGCCATAAAAGAGGTGAAAAAGAAAGTCTGTCAAACCACAGGGACTGTCTGTACTGCCATGTTTTAATGGATTAACACAGGGTGTTGGAGGTTACCCTAATATTTTTTGAGCCTTAAGATTAGAAAGCTGGGCTTTTTCATGTCAGGTAGTTTTTGTTTGCAGAACAACATATTTTATTGTAAGAACCACTTGGCCACCGCTTAGTAGTAAATGACTTACCTGAAAATGTCTGTTAAACTGTTTTCTTCTGCTTTCTCTGTTCAGGTTTGTTTGCAGGGTACTTACGTATTATCGCAACCAGATTTTCACGGTTGCTAATTTACAATACTTCTGTACAAACGAGGCCACAAACCACTGTAATGTGGTATTTAGGGTCTGTTTTATTTGTTGTGGACTAGCTTTCCATTACAGGGTCTGTGTGAAGGGGAAGACAAACATTTGAGGAAACCCGCTTCGTATTTTCAGAGTGCCTTACACACACATGCTTGAATTAGAATGCCTGCTGTTGTTCTGACGAATGGATTATTTTGACAGTGTGGAAGGAAGCAGCCTTCAGAGAAGGCAAAGGCAGACCCTGTCATGATGGTTTTGATCACTTTTTTTTGGGGGGGGGGGCGAGTACTACTTGTAAAGACATCTTCAGGTCAAAATTAAAAAAAAAAAACGGTTGCTAACAGCCACAAAGTACATGAAGAAGAGAGCATTGTCCGGCAATGAGATGTTTTGGGAAAGTGCTCTTACTACATGTAATCATGAAGTGATTTCAGTAACCGGGAAGATGCAATGACATGCTGCTGCCAGGGAAGTGCATGCATAGACAGTTCACTATTTTTCTAATTTGTATTCATAACCCTGCATAAAAGACCCTTCCTTGTCAAAGAAAACACATTGTCTCCCATTTTTAAAATCTTACCGGACACATTTCACTATCGGGAAGCAACCTTTACGATCGCAAAAATCTGGTTGCGATAATACGTAAGTACCGTTTGCAGTTTAGATGTTCTTGCACCATGTTAATTGAATCTTAATTCATCAGTTGTCCAGGACTTCATGTGAGTGTGTTGTTTAAACTGAAGAAAGTAGTTCTTTGCAAGTAAGAATGGTATGCAGAGATTTATAGCACATGCAAGTAATGATTGCATGTCCTTTGCGTTTTAGAAAGACTGGGTTAGTTGCTTTGAAGCCCTGTGTCCCAGGATGGTTTGCAAATGTGCATACAATAATCCTTGTATAGATTTATACTTCTTTTCTTTTTTCTGTAGTATTGGTATCTGGTATGTCATTATGCTGAATTGTAGGTCTTGAAAAACAGTGAAAGTTCAGCAGGGAACCAAAGCTCTGAGAAGTGTCTTTGTTATTATATTGTAACCAGATTACTTGTGTGATAGTTCTTCGCCAAGTCCTTTATGGGTGTCTGTAGTAGGACACTACTCACTTAGTATCTTTTTTGGAATGGTTGCTACCAGAGTTGATTTGTGAAATTAATACAGTATAAAACATTTATAAGGCAAAACACAAGTCAGTACTTTCCCATATTGCTTTCAAAATATGTGCTGTGTAGTGCAGTTAGAATTTAGTGGAAGTGACATGGGGGCAATGGCATTAGTTAGTTATGTATTTGTGATAGCCGATACTTGTGACAGTTTTCAAAGTACAGTGTCTTGGCAGAGCCTTATTAAGTACAATGTAGATGAAGGGAAATATTAAATGCTATTACTCAAGTTGTTTATTAGATTAGATGTGTCCGTTTCCTCATCGGAAACTATGTAGTTGGTTCTTACTACAAAAATTGTTTTTTTCTTTAGCTGCTGAGAGCAGGTAAATTGTTTTGGTTCACTAGTACTTTTAATAAATGGCAAGCTGTAAGAATTTGCCTCCACCACTTTGTCAGTAAGAATGTATGGATATTGTCAATATAAAATAGAAAATGTGCGCATACCTTTGACCTAAGAGTCTCTCAGCCTTTGTTAAAGTTTCTGTAAACATTTATTTATTGTATTTGTTGGCAGTTGTTTATAGTAGGAAACACCATCGTTCGCACAGGTGTTGCCAGTTTGACTGACATTCTGATGGGGCTGTCGGTTAAGCATGGTAGTTGTTTTAAAATATTTTGTTCTGTGGAGACTAAAAGGTTTAAGAAGGTTTAAGTGAAAATATCTGAAACCTCTTAACTGTCCAGGTTTTCACAAAATGTTAATGTGGGTATCCCACAATCCCATCAGAGTGGGTGGAGTTACATTACAAGCAAATTTTATTTTAGTGTCCCAATTTTTGGCCAGTTGTACCTACTTTTCACAGGCCTTTGTCCAGATTTGTGATATCTCCAGGTTGAGAGGTGTGGCATGCACAAAGAACCCTAAGGGTGGACCCAATGGAGAACAAACTAATAAAATTACAGAAGGACTTTGAAGGGTGGGTAGGGAAAAGGGTATCAAAAAATAAGCTAAGGCTGTAGACAAAAGGTGGCTAGGGACTCCCACATGTATCTCTGCAGACCTTAACATATAATAGCCTTAAGTGGATAGAAAATAAATGGGAGATCAAAAGGCAAGAGGAGAGAGAGGGCAAAATAGAATGCTGTGAAAAATTCAAAAGAATGAATGAGGAGGCACTAAACAGATGTCTTAACATGACATGGGGACAAGAGGAAGAAAGAGGCATGTTGGTAGAAGGAAGATAGAGCATCCTAATAGGGAAGAAACAAGTAGAAAATGGAAATAAAATAGAATAAAAGAAGAGCAGGAATTAACAAAGGAAAGGGGCAGGAGGATAGGCATTATTCACAACCCTACAGGAATGAATACATGGATTTGTGATAACATAATATGAATCATAGCTATTCAATGGACTGAGATAAAATGATTGAAGAAGAGGGAGGAAGCAGAAACCCAGGAAAAGGAGAGAAGGTCAAGGCGATCCTCTTGAGGGAAATGGGAGGAAGGGGAGATGGGAACGTTGAAAGTAGAATGATTTATGAAAACGTGAGGGAAAGTGAAGTAAGCAACAAAGAAAGAGGTAAGGAAATGATGGCAGAAGGAAGAAGGGTGGTAGACTGGGAAATTTGAACGGTACAAAGTCCTCAAAATAACAAACATCAAAGATGCAGAAAGTGCAAGTGTGAAAATTCTGATGTTAACAGTATCTCACACCAAAAAAAGATTATATATAAGGAAGGAAAGAGAGCAGACTGAAAACGCTGGATGCATGACAAAATGAGGTAGACATGAAACATATGTTGTAGGAGTGTACCTGGGCACAAAAGATCTGGACAGAGGCTGCGGAAATCTAGAAAAGGATATATGGAAAAGGACAAAAGTCCTAAGACTTTTACATGTGTGGTATAAGAATTAAGAGAGGGGTTGGCAAGAAAAAGAAACGCAGGCAAAAAAATGGCAACAGAGATGGGAGAGTATAATAGTCAGAAACTGAAAAATGATAGGAAAATGCCAGAAAAGGGGGGCTTCTCAAGACATCTCTAAACATTGTAAGGAGAAATATAAACAGAAAAAATAAGCAGTGTAATAATAATAAAAATAAGTAAAAGATAACCAATAAAACATTACTTCATTTTTATCATTGACCATGTAGACTAACATTTCTTTTCAGCATTCACTGAGTTGCATTTTACGTCCAAGACTACATTTCGTGTAATGTCAGATTAATAGGAACTGGACTCATGTCTTCTATGGTATAGTCTTCTTTCCCTTAAGAATTCTTCAAATGTTGCTGAGGCAGAAGGTTTTGGGTGATGACAGCTGGTGATACTGAAAAATGTTTCTGGTGCTGTTTCTTTTCTATACAGCTTAGTAAAGTGAGCTTAATTGCAATAACAATAGATGTTCTTACCATTGCAGGTGATTCATAAAATTGTTGGGAATTAGCCAGAAAAATTAAATTGGCCAACCAGCCTGATCTTTTTCTGTCTTAGGATATCCCTAGGAACGTGTGACTGCAGTCTTGCTCTGTTGTCTTAAGTGTAGCCCAGCTGTAAGAGAGTGCGTGCATCACATGGTCTGCTGTGCTCTTTGCAATACCCAAAAGTTAAGCAAAGTCAGTATAGTGGCAAATGCCCTTGAAGCCTTAAAGTCTTAATCAAATAAAGTAGCAAAGCTGTTAGACTGACATGTACTTTTGGGAAGCACTAAACAAACTGTGAGAAGCTAAACCAAATTAAATAACATAACACATACATAAAATAATAAATTAAGCAGTGTCACTGTATTGAAATATGTATATATATATATATATATATATATATATATATATATATATATATATATATGTTTCCAATCTGTGTATTAAGATAAAATGTTTGTAACAAACACCAGAGCACTGTGAAAAATGGAGTTATAGTGCAATCTCACAAAAAGTAAATAAAGCCTCAAATGTGTCTATGTAGATGTGTTATATCGACAGTAAAGTTGGTCATCCTCTCTTGTCAGTTTTCTGTTGATCTGCAAGGCAGTGCTGTGCTGTTATTATTTTAGCTACAGATTTGTTGAAATGATGGTGTATTTTTCTGTAGTATTTTCAAATGAGCATTTAGTAATCTGTTCATGTTGGATGCCATGTTTCAGTGGTATTTTTGTTTACATTATGAGTCTCAGAGAACACTGTATAGCAGTCTGTACCTCATACCATTGTCACCATGTCCCTGCTGTTATGCAAATTTTGCTGATATTTATCACCGCTGTGGTAAATGTTCAGTAATATCTCCCCTTTTCTTTTCTTTTTATTAAACAAGAAACATCTTTATTAAATTATAACTTATGACATAGGCAATCATACATTTAATTAAATGAAAGCAAACCATAGTGACATAATTTTAATTGCAAACATTATATATCACTTATCTGCCCAGTCACTGTCAAACGTTACACAGATCATTCAAATCCTGCCTTCTTTTAAACCTCATTCCTTATCTGCATGTATTGTTCCTACAATTACCATTTTTTTCTGTGTAATTTGCTCCTACCCTTTTCTAAAGATTCGGTTTTCAATTATTTTATCTCTTGTTACTATATTTACCACTACTAGTACAGTTGGTTTAGACTTTAATTTCTATTTCCTAGTAATTGCATTTTTAGTAGCTATCATAATTAGACTCATCAAGGCCTTATTGATACCTCCCTTTTTTGGTGCCTTTTTCTTAGAACCACCTTGTTCTTACAGGGGCATAGGTTCATAGGTTCATACTAGGCTATCTGCCCTAGGGCATTTATAAGCCTAGCCAGAGTGTGTTTGGCTTTCGCCACCCATTTTAAATTAATTTTGCTATGCCCTTTTTCGAGGTTAGTATACTGTGCCTCTAACAGTGACACAGAAGTGATACCCGGGGTAAACCTATGATCCCCCATCCACTCATCAAGATTCCTCTTGAAGAGAGTCAATGAGGGACTCTGCCTAACCTGGACTGGGATTTTATTCCAGAGTGAAGGGAGCCTCTGGGTTATGAATCTGTCCCTCCAGCATGTCCTATTTATTTCGGTGCTGAGGTTCAAGTCTCTCGAGCGCGTAGCTCGATGGGATTTGGATTTTCTGAGGTGCAGCATGTCCATTAATTCGGGTTGGACATGGCTTTATACGTCAGGCACAGATCGCCTCTGAGCAGGCGGTATGCCACTGAGTAGAGCTGGAGTTTCTTTAACCGGGCAGCATATGGCATCTGTTTGAGCCCTTTGATCCTCTTGGTGAGGTACTTTTGGGGTCTTTCCAGTTGCTGCAGGTGTCTGGTAAGGTACATCCCAAAAGGGGCATTATACTCAATTATGGGCCTGATGAGGAATGTGTAAAGAGGCACGATGACCTCCCCTGATCTAGATGTGAATCCCTTCATGATTAGGTGGGCTATATAAAATGTTTTTCTAACCACTTTGGCCATGTGGTTGTCAAATGAGAGATTGCTATCAACTTGGGTCCCCAGGTCCCTAATTACTTCTTCTGTACTTAATGGATTACCACTTATGTGGTAGTTTGTGGGCACTTTGTTTTTGCCAAAGGGGATGACTATACACTTTTTGGCGTTTAGCTTGAGGCCATGGCTCTGGCACCAGTTGTCTGTTTCTATGAGGCCCTTTTCGAGGATGCTTGTGTCGGCTGGAGAGTCGATTATGACTCCCAGTCATCTGCGAATGTGGACAGCCACAGTCCTTCCATGTTGGCCTGTACCTCTGAGAAATATATACCGAACAAGAGAGGTCCCAGGACTGAGCCTTGTGGGACGCCACTTGTAACTGGTTTGGAGTCTGACATGGCTCCAGCAATTGTAACCATGTGGGTTCTGTCCTTGAGCCAGTTTGCAACCCATCTAGTGACATAGGGGTTTATATTTAAGCTGGTGAGCTTATCTATAATGCCCAAGTGGGGTATTGTATCGAAGGCTTTTGCGAGGTCCAGGTAGGCTGTGTGGACCACCTTCCCCTAGTCAATGGCCTTGGTGACTGTTTCAAAGAAATCGACCAGGTTTAAGAGGCAGGATCTGCCCTTAAAGCCGAACTGGGTAGGATCCAGTGTCTGTAGGCCCCAATATCTTTATTTATAAGGTCCATGATGATCCTTTCCATAGCTTTGCAGACCAAGCTAGTCAGGCTTATGGGGCGATAGTTTCCAGGATCTGTTGAGGCACCACCTTTGTGGAGAGGGACCACTGTTGCTGTACGCCACTCTTTGGGTACATATCCTGTAGTAAGGCTGAGATTGAACAGTAATTTTATGTTTGGGTTTAGCTCTTCTTGGAGTTCATGTAGGACACAGCCCAGGACACCGTCTGGTCCCATTGATGCTGTGTTTTTTGCTTTGGAGAGGGCGGCTCTTACCTGAGCATCTGAGATGTCAGGGGCAGCACTCTGCTGGGATAGATATTTGCCCTTTTGGTGGGGAAGTTTGCTGAACCTGTCAGCTAGGATGTTGGCAATGTCTGTGGGTTCGTGTATTTTTGTCATTTTGGACTAATTCTGAGCATATCTGGGAATTCCCACCCAGGTTCCTAACATAACTAAAGAAAGCCTTGTGATTATCCTTAGTGTCCTGTGCAATTTTTCTCTCAAAGCTGGCCTTAGACGATTTTATGAGTGCCTGTAGTTTTTTGCTAATACTGATCAGAGATGCCTTCCCTTTTTGGGATTTTGCTCTGTCATGTAGTAGCTTCCTCCTTCTGTTGTATAGTTTGTTTATGGCTGGGGTCCACCAGACAGGACGTCTATCTTTGGAGGATTGGGTCTTGGTTTTATTTGAGATTGCATGATCCATGCATTCCTGAAGGTGTTCATAGAATGCGTTTATAAAGGATGGATCTGGGCCATATTTTCCACAGGCCTGGGGGCTTTGAAGGATTCCACCTCGGTTTTGAGGAGTGTGAAATTTGCTTTAGAGAAGTTTTTCACTGTGGTTTTCTGGGCAGGGGGTGGGGTCGGGATGTGACTATCCAGTGAGATTAGTTTATGGTCTGATCTTACCAGTGAGGGATACACTTCTGGTCTGGAGCATAGAGTCCACATGTTGGTGATGATCAGGTCCAGTATGTTTTCCCCTCTTGTGGGAGTGGTAACAAGTTGTTCCATAGCATTTGAGTTTATAAATTCTAGGAACCTTTGGGCTAGGGTGTTGGAGCTAGAGTAATGCTCCCAGTCTATGTTTGGGTAGTTGAAGTCGCCCAATATAATGGTGTTTGGAGAGACCTTCATATTTTCCAGTGTTCTCAGGAAGGCCGAGTGGAGATGTTCATCGTGTTACCCTGCTGCAGTCATCACACTTGGGTTATCCTGTCGTCAGGCGGTCCCGCAGTCGGCCGGAATTCCAAAGTCTTGGTCCGGCGTCGGTTGCTGTTGCCTCTTCCCTGACGTGAGTGCGCCAGGGATATATATAATGCAACCAGCGCCATTTTCTTCAGTCTTTCCTGCCTTGTGGTGCCCGAAGCAGAAGCAGTTCGCAAGTGCCGGTCGGCCGACTCCTGAGATTTTAGAATTCGAATTTCAGACCGAAGTCTTCTATAAAGCTTAGTACCCCGTTGGGGAAACTTTTCTTGCCTCAGACCGATGTCAGAAAAAGTTAACAATTGTATTTCTTGTGGGAAGCAAATACCTCATAAGGATTTTCATTCTTATTGCATACCTTGCCTAGGCCCAGACCACGACGTCACTACTTGTCGGTTTTGTGCTAGGTTTAATAAGCGTACTATTAAAAGACGCTTTGATTTCGCACGACACTACTTTGGTAGGAAATTTAACTACACCATGCCGTCAGAGCAACTGACTACCGGCGTGCACAAAAAAACGCAAGGATAAGGACAGACAGCCCAGGCCTAAGCCAGATTCCGAGGCCTCAGCTGATCCGGTCTCTGGTTCTCCGGTCCTCAGTAAGGTTCCAACACAGCCCCTGACTACCGCAGATCTGGAACCCGAGACCGCTGCGGAAATTTTGTCGGAATGCACCAGGCCGACGCAGCCATTTAGTTCAGGCCCATCCAACGACATTGCTACAAAAGACGTCGGTGCTGCAGAAATGCCATCGGTTTCTGAAGGCGTTTTCAGACCGACGACTCTCACCATTAAAACTAAGTCGAAAACTCCTACTAAATCTAAAAGGACTGCACTTCAGTCTCCTGTTCAAGGCCCCATGCCTAAGAAACAGATGCTCAAAATGGCTGAAGATTTGATTTCTTTAATCAGGGGTTCCCAGCCCCCTCCTGACAAAAGGCCTAGACAAGAGGAAGATTATGCATCCTCTGAACAAGTGTCCATTTCTTCAGACTCCTCTGAGGACCAAGATTACTCCTCCTCTCCTTATGAAGATTCTGATGCTGAGGACTCTATTCCCTCAGCTTCTCCTCCTGAAGACTACTCCTTTGGGGAAACTTTACACACTATGAGGGAACATTTTCACTGGGAAGGTCAGGAATACTCTGACTCAAAGAAAAGGCTCAGAGAGTTTCTTTTACTCCCCCAACACAGACCACTTGCCATCCCACCAGTTTTGGACATTGTGGATGATGTTTTTTTAGAATCCAGTTTCAACCCAGACTCTCTACCTCCTGCTCCGGCTAAGCCTGACAGATACTATAGAGTGCCTGATTCCCACAAATTTCTTTACAAAAGCCCTGTAGCTGACACAGAGACTATCTCCCAGGGTCCCAAGGGGGCTAAGGCTTCTATGGCTGAAAACCCAGTACCTTCTGAGAGGGATTCCAGAGTACTAGACAGGTGGGGGAAAAAGGTTCACACCTCAGCCACACTAACTATGAGGGCACTGAATTGCCAATTTCACATGCTTAAGTATCAGCAATTCCTAATCTCTCAGTTAAAACAAAGAATATAACCACTCTCCCTCAACAATCTGAATTGAAAGAAGTACAGGATCTGTTGCACGCCACTGAGCAGGTGGGCAAACATACCTTACAAGGTGGGTTTGATTCTTTGGAGGCCTCCTGCAGAGCAGCTGTCACTGGGTCTGTTATACGTAGGCATGCTTGGTTAAAGGAACAAACTCTGCCTGATCATGTTAAAGCAAAACTACTAGATGCTCCCTTACAGCAGGATGTTCTTTTTGGAGTTAAAGCAGAGGAAGTTTTAAAGAAAATGGAGGATAAGGCAAAATCTATGCAGACAGTCAAAGATTTCCTACAGGTACAACCCCCTCGCTTCAGCAGAAACTGGCCAACAAAAAATTGGTCCTTTCCAGCTACTGACAGACCACAGCGGGGTAAATACAGATGCCCAAGGGGCAGAGGACAACCACAAGCCCAGTATACACCTCGCCAATGGGGCGCTACAACACAGAAGGGAGGAGAAGACAGGTCTCAATCCACCAGAAGGCAAACTCAATGACTTGCACCTCATCTGGCCAAGCAATACTCTATTGGCAGCCCCCTTGGGGGGGGGAAACTTGCACTTTTTGCAGACAACTGGCACATTGTCACAAAGGACAAATGGGTCCTAGACATAATCTTATGAGGATACAGATTCCACTTTCACACCTTGCCAATGAAAAGAGGAATGCCAAACCTGCCACAAAATCAATGGGCAGAGGCATAAAAACAAATTACAGCTCTCATGGACATGAGAGCCATTCAACTGGTACCTACTCGAGAGCAAGGCCAAGGATTTTACTCAAGACTCTTTCTAGTGCCCAGAAAGGACAATGCCTGGAGACCAATTCTGGACCTTTCAGTTCTAAGCACTTACTTACAAGTACTCAAATTCAAGATGCTAACACTACAGCAGCTACTTCCCATCTTGGGCAGGGAAGCATGGCTAATAACGTTGGACCTCAAGGAGGCATACCTGCATGTCCCTATCAGACAGAGTTGCAGAAGATACCTCCGTTTCATTGCAGGTTCAACCCATTACCAATTCTCTGCACTGCCCTTTGGCTTATCTACTGTGCCCAGAGTCTTTACAAAATGCCTGGCACCAGTAATTGCATACTGCAGACAAAGAGGAATTCAAATATAATCATACCTGGACGACTGCCTCATCCAAGCAGAAAGCAAAGACATTCTCTTACATCATCTGGCCTTTGTAAAGCATCTACTAAACTGCCTGGGGTACACAGTAAACGAAAAGAAGTCAAAATTAGTACCATCACAAAAAATGACATTCCTGGGTGCCAGCTTGAATACAACAGCCCAGAAGGCTTATCTTACACCAGACAAGCAACTACAACTGACTCAATATTTCAAGACAATGGCAACAAAGACCCAATTAACTGCAAGAAAAATTCTGCAGGCCTTCAGCTTCATGGCATCTTGCATACTAATAATACCATTTGCAAAGCTGCATATGAGGAAATTACAGTGGTACCTAAAAAGCGTATGGTCTCAACACAGCCACAGCTTGGACACAATGATATCTCTCATTCCCTGCCTACAACAGGAATTTCTATGGTGGTCACAGGCATGTCACCTCAACAAGGGTCAGCCTTTCACCTTACCCCCAGCCAGGCAAACTCTCAAAACAAATGCTTCAGTTTACGCCTAGGGGGCACACATGGCAGGACAATGCGTTCAAGGCCTATGGACTGCAGATCAAAGAAATCTGCACATAAATCAAAAAGAGATGCTAGCTGTACAGAAAGCTCTGACAGCCTTCAAGGATCTATTATATCCAGGACAGCTTGCAATAAAGACGGACAACACCACAGTAATGTGGTACATAAACAAGGGGGTACACATTCCTATCCTCTATGCAGGCAAGCAATGATCTTATGGAACACAGCTTTGGCTTACCAAGTTTAGTTACAAGCTCAATTCCTGCCAGGACAGAAAAACACATTGGCAGACGACCTCAGCAGAAACATCAAGGATCCCCACGAGTGGAAACTAGATCCACAAATATTTACAATGATAACTCAAAAATGGGGCCTTCCAGACATAGACCTGTTTGCCAGTCCTCAAAACTATCAACTAACAAAATTTTGTACAAGGACATTTCACCATCAAGCTTGGAAAGTGGACGCACTCTCTTTCAGTTGGAAAAACCTGACAGTATATGCCTTCCCTCCATTGCCTCTCCTCACAAAGGTTCTTCTGAAAGTCAAAAAGGAGAGACCACGACTGATTCTCATAGCCCCAGACTAGCCACGCCAGCACTGGTACCCGCTATTGAGAAATATGGCCCACAGCCCACCATGGATATTGCCTCAAATCCCCCATTTGCTCACACAACAAAACAATCAGATTCTTCACAGCCAGCTCAAAACTTTAAATCTGGCTGCATGGCAAATCAACTAAACATCTAACCAGCTCCTCTTTCCCAAGCAGTTCTGGATGTTATTCTGGAAGCCAGGAGGCCAAGCACCAGGAAGGCTTATTCGGACAAATGGAAAAGGTTTTGTGCCTGGAACCAAGCAAAAGGCCAAGACACAATTCAGCCTCACATGCCTCACATTCTACAGTATTTAGCTGAGATGTTGCACAAATGACTTTCTTTTTCCTCCATTAAAGTCCATGCTTCAGCTATTTCAGCTCACTACAACACGGATCCACCTTTATTTTCACATTCTCTTCTAAGGCAGTTCCTCAGAGGGGCAAAAAACATTAGACCACCCAGGAGGGCTCCTACACCAACATGGGACCTCAGTTTTGTTCTGGAAAAACTAAAGCTACCTCCCTTTGAGCCAGATTTCTCTGCAGATCTTCAGTTCCTATCATGGAGGACTGCCCTGCTCCTAGCAATAACTTCAGCTAGAAGAGTCTCAGAGCTACAGGCACTAATGGCAGTGGAACCTTTCCTCATTTTTCATCAAGACAGAGTTTCTCTACAAACTAATCCTTCCTTTATGCCTAAGGTGGTTTCCAGTGTGGCTTTAAATCAAACCATCCACTTACCCACCTTCTTCCCAAATCCACAGAACAAAGGTGAGAGACTCCTGCATTCCTTGGACTTTCACAGGCAACTTTGTTACTACTTGGACAAAACTAAGGCTTTCAGAAAATCTGACCAGCTCTTTGTATCCTATGCTACAGCTTCTCAAGAGAAGGCTATATCAAAGCAAACCATTTCTAAATGGATAGGTCATTGCATACGTTTCTGCTATACCCATCATGGGAAACCAGTCCCTGCTAACATTAGGTCCCACTCTACCAGAGCAACAGCTACCTCTACAGCCTTTCTCAGGGGGGGTTCCAACCAAGGAGATTTTAGAAGCTGCAACTTGGAGTTCAGTACACACCTTTACCAAACACTATCACTTGCCTCTTTACTCTAAGACCAGGGCGGGCTTTGCCACTGCAGTTCTGCAGGGCCTTATAGCCTCCACTAACCCTCTATGATACCTCCCCCCTTCCTTAGCTTTAGGATTCAACCCAAGTGTGATGACTGCAGCAGGGTAACACGATGAACATAGTACAGTTTTGTACCTACCGTAAATGTAGATGTTTGAGTGTTCACCCTGCTGCAGTCTAGGTTACCCTCCCTCCACCCCCTCTGATCTACTGGCTAAATCTCTTCAATACCTTACTGATGTATTTGCTTATAGCTGAAGGGATTTTGTGTCTTTGCACTAGGTTACTCCATTTGGTTCTAATTTCTGACCACCTTTTTGGGGGCACCTGACATCTGGGGCAAGAAAAACTGAAGAAAATGATGTTGGTTGCATTATATATACCCCTGGCGCACTGACTTCAGGGAAGAGGCGACAGCAACCGATGCCGGACCAAGTCTTTGGAATTCCGGCCGACTGCAAGACCGCCTGACGACAGGATAAATAAAGTGTGATGACTGCAGCAGGGTGAACACTCGAACATCTACATTTATGGTAGGTACAAAACTGTACTTTCCTGGGTTTGGGAGGGTGGTCTATAGCAGGCTATAAACTGGAAGGCAGTTTTACCCACTGTTAGTTGCACATGGATAGTCTCTGATGCTTCGTGCTGTGCCACCAACCTGGAGGTGTGGGTATCTTTGACGAATATTGATACTCCCCCTCCTTTTGTGGTTCAGTCCAAGTTTTGGGGCCGAAAAGCATGGTATGAGGTATAACCTGGTAGTGCTGGGGTGCCTTGAACCAGGTTTCTGTTACTGCACAGATATCGATGTTCTCCATGCTAAGGAGAGTTTCGAGTGCATGCATCTTGAGGTTTAGACTTCTGGCGTTGAGTAGCACTACTCTTAGTTTCTTATCCCTTGTGATACCTATAGAGGTGGGTTTGTCTTTTGAGCCTTGCCTAAAAAAGGCACTATGGGGGTAGCAAGAGCCTTTGCCAATATCTGAAAGCCCAGGGGTGATAGGTGCATGCCGTCCCTAGCAAAGCATCGTGGCTTGTCGAGCATGTCATCCCAGGCTGACAGGCATTGGATCCCCTTTGAATGACACCAATACTTAAGCCAATTGTTGAAATTGATCATCTTGTCTTCATATTGTGGCATCATTCTTGGTGAGGGTAAGATGCTACTCAAGGTCAGGGTCATACCGGCCTGGGCTACATGCTCAGAGAGCTCCTCTATGTCTCTTTTCATGTAGTCCAGGGAGGTACGTCTCAGGTCATTCACACCAGCATGGACAATGACTGAGTCATATTTGTACTTGCCTTGGAGTGACCTGAGTGCTTGTGTTATGTGGCGGATCCTAGCGCCCGACAGGCAGCTCACTGTGACCTTCTCCTTGTTCAGCCTGGTGAGTGGGATGTCAGTGTGCCTGACGATAGAGTCACCTATTACAAGTGTATCAGGTGTGTTGTTTAGCCTTAAGGGCTGTGACTGTTCGGCACACTGGCTTTGTGAGCTATGTGTTGCATGTGTTTTGTTTTGGGGTAGCGGTTGCTTGGGTGTCTGCTTTGGAGGTCTCTGCTGCTTAGGCAGATTTTTATTTAGAGCCTCCGAGTATGTTTTTGTGTGTTTTTGTGTTTGGTTTGCTGTTGTGGTAGGTCTATGTGAGACTGGAATTGTAGTGAATGTGGATGTTCTTCATCTCACATTGCTGCAGTCCTTACATATGGGGTAGTCCGCTGTCCTCGGTCGGCCCGAATACCAAAGTATAAGGCTGACGTCGGTCAAGGCACTTAAGACTGACATCAGGACGTCAGTGTACAAATGCGCATGACCGACGTCATATCCTCAGTCTTTTTTGCCGCATGGTCCGATGCAGAAGCAGCGTTGCAAGTGCCGTTCGGCGTTCTGAAATTTTTCGAGTTCGGAGTTTCAGACCGAATCAAAGTTGGCTAAGTACCCCGTTGGGGAATATTTTGTTTTTTTCTTGCCTCAGTGTTTTACCGGATGTCAGAAAAAGTGAATAACTGTATTTCTTGTGGGAAACAGATACCGCATAGGGATTATCATTCTTTGTGTATTCCTTGTTTGGGGCCTGAGCACGACGTTGTTGGGTGTCGCTTTTGTGCTAGGTTCAATAAGCGCACTATCAAGCGAAGGTTAGATTGTGCTAGGCTGGTCTTGAAGTGGTGCAATTATAATATGCCGCCGGATTCTCCAGCCCGCTTCTTCGAAGAAGCGCAAAGACAAAGCAGTTAAACCCAGGCAAGAAGAGTCATCCGTTCTGGACGTCGGTTCTTTAGAGGCGTCAGTGGAACCGGTGGTTCCGACGGAGGCTTCTCTGGAGTCCCAGGGGGAGACTTTGATATTGCAGGATGTGGCCTCTCAGGAGGCAGGTCAGGCTGAAGGGGCTTCTCAGGTTTCTGTACTCCCCTCCCTTCCTAGGGTGGTTAGGCCCTCTCCTTCTGTTTCCAAGGCTTCTCCCAGAGGCAGGCCAGGTTTAGCTTCTGTTGGTGTCACTCCTAGTACAGCAGGGTCTGTGCCCAAGAAGCACATGCTTAAAATGGCAGAAGATTTGATTACTCTGATTAGAGGTTCTTTGCCCCCTCCTGATAAGAGGCCTAGGGTGGAGCCAGAGTTGGGGAGTTTTGAGCAGGCTTCGGATGTTTCTGAGTCTTCGGCTGAAGACTTGCAGGAGTACTCTCCTTATTCTGATTCTGATGCAGATGATTCGACTCCTTCTGCTTCTCCTCCAGAGGATTTTTCTTTTTCAGAGACCCTTCATTCCATGAGGGAGCATTTTAAGTGTGAAGGTCAGGACTTCTCTGATTCTAGGAAAAGGCTTAGGGAAGTTTTGCTTTTACCCCAGCATAGGCCCTTGGCTATACCCCCTGTTCTGGATGTTGTGGAAGATGTGTTTGCAGAGGCTTCACTTAATCCTGATTCTCTGCCTCCTGCTCCTGTTAAACCGGATAGGTATTACAGGGTGCCTGAGGCTCATAAATATCTTTATAAGAGTCCTAGGGCGGACCCAGAAACTGTTAGTCAGGGACCTAAGGGTGTCAAGGCCTCTGTTGTAAACAATCCGGTTCCTCCAGATAAAGAGGCCAGAGCTTTGGATAGATGGGGAAAGAAAGTCTATACATCTTCTACCTTAGCTATGAGGGCTTTGAATTGCCAGTTTCATATGTTGAAATTTCAAAATTATCTTCTTTCTCAATTGAAGTCTAAGGTGGATGCTCTGGCGGAAGGCATTGAGTGTAAAGAATTACAAGATTTGGTGCATGTTTCTGAACAGGTGGGTAAGCATTCTTTACAATGTGGTTTTGATGCTGTACAGGCCTCGTCTAGGGTGGCTGCCACTGGTTCAGTTCTTCGCAGGCACGCATGGCTGAGGGATCAGAATTTATCTGATCATGTTAAGACAAGGATTTTGGATGCTCCTTTACAGTCTGATGTGTTGTTTGGTTCACCTGTGGAGTCAGTCTTGAAGAAAATGGAAGACAAGGCTAAGTCTATGCAGGCTGTTAAAGATTTTTTGCAAGTTCAGCCTCCGAAGTTTAGTAGGAATTGGCCTGCTAAGGGGTGGACGTATCCTTCTTATGATTCTCAGTCTAGGGGTAGATCTAGACGTGGTAGGGGCAGAGCTCAGAGTTCTTTCAGACCTAGAACGGGGAGTTCACCTGCACAATCTTCGGGGGAGGGCAGGGGCCAGTCCTTTCGTAAACAGGCCCAATGACCTACCTTTTCAGCTGCCAGATCCTTCTTGCCTGGCAGCACCTTTGGGAGGAAGGTTGGCACTCTTCAAGGAAAATTGGAATTTGATTACCCAAGACAAATGGGTATTGGATATCATTCACCGAGGTTACAAGTTTTATTTCCATACCTTGCCTCCTTTCAAAGGCATGCCGGACGTTCCTCCTCAGCAAAGATTAGAAGCTCACAAACAAATTTCTCTGCTACTTCAAATAAGGGCCATACAAACGGTTCCTCTGCCAGAAGTGGGCCTAGGATTTTATTCTCGCCTGTTCCTAGTACCAAAGAAAGGGAACACGTGGAGACCAATCTTGGATTTATCTATCCTCAACACATATCTGGACATTCCCAAGTTCAAAATGTTGACGTTACAACAGCTTTTACCTCTGCTGGGCAAAGATCACTGGATGGTGACTCTGGATCTCAAGGAGGCTTACCTTCATGTTCCTATCAGGCTCAGTTGCAGAAAGTATCTGCATTTTCGGGCTGGGACTTCTCATTATCAGTTCTCTGCATTGCCCTTTGGCTTATCTACTGCGCCCAGAGTGTTCACGAAGGTTCTGGCTCCAGAGATAGCTTTCTTCAGGCTAAGAGGAATACAAATCTATCCTTATTTGGACGATTGCCTGATTCTGGCCCAAGGAAAGGACGAACTTCTTCATCATTTACAGTATGTGATAGCAGTGTTAAGATGCCTGGGGTATTCTGTGAAGGAAATAAAGTCCAGTCTAGTACCCTCTCAGGACATGTGCTTTCTGGGTGTGAGACTGAATACAGCATCCCAGATGGCCTTTTTGACCCCGGACAAACAAAAGAATCTTTCTCTTTACTTCCATCAATTGTCTCGTCAGTCCAGGCTGACTGCAAGGACAGTCCTTCAAGCCTTGGGGTTCATGGCATCTTGTATTCTGGTACTTCCCAATGCCAAACTGCATATGAGGAAGCTACAATGGTATCTCAAGAATGTATGGACACAGCACTGCCAAGATATGGACACTGTCATTCAGATAATACTTTGCATTCAAAAGGAATTTTTGTGGTGGGCTCAGGAATGTCACCTAAACAAGGGACTCTCTGTGACCCGGCCAGAGGCGAGTCAGATTCTAACGACAGATGCCTCAGACAAAGCTTGGGGAGCTCATCTAAATGGAAAGTGGGTACAAGACACGTGGCCTGCCAGACTTCAACATCTACATATCAACTTGAAGGAGATGTTAGCAGTCCAATTTGCATTAATAGCTTTCAAGGATTTACTTCTTCCAGGGCAGGTGTTGGTTCTAACAGACAACACAACTGTCATGTGGTACATCAACAAGCAAGGGGAACGATTCTTATCCTCTATGCAGACAAGCAATGATTTTGTGGGAGACTGCTCTCAGTTTACAGCTAAATCTTCAGGCAAGGTTTCTGCCGGGAGCACAGAACTCCTTAGCAGATGTGTTGAGCAGACAAATTATGGATCCCCACGAGTGGAAATTGGATCCTCATGTATTTCAGAAATTGACAGTGTTATGGGGAACTCCAGACATAGATCTGTTCGCTTCTCCACTAAACTACCAGCTGCCAAAGTTTTGCACAAAAAGGTTTCATCCCACAGCCTGGAAAGTGGATGCTCTCTCATTCAATTGGAGCAATCTTCATGTGTATGCCTTTCCACCTCTGCCTCTCCTCCCAAAGGTACTCCTGAAGGTCAGACAGGACAAGCCAAAGATGATTTTAATAGCTTGGCCTCGACAGCACTGGTACCCATTACTGAGAAGTCTGGTACGGGAGCCTCCATGGCCTTTGCCTCCGATTCCACACCTGCTGTCTCAGGAGAACAGTCATTTACTCAATGTCAAACTTCACTCTCTACATCTAACAGCCTGGCATATTCTGTTTTAAACCCTGGAGGGTCTCAGCTTCCACAGCAAGTTTTGAATGTTATTTTGGAGGCCAGAAGGCCTAGTACAAGGAAAGTGTACTCAGATAAATGGAGGAGATTTTTATTTTGGAGTACAGCAAAGGAATTTGATGTTTCTAAGCCTAATTTAAGTGTGGCTCTTCAATATCTTACTGAGTTACTGGACAAAGGTTTGTCCTTCTCCTCTATTAAGGTTCATGCTGCAGCAATTTCTGCTCACTATGACTGTGACCCACCATTGTTTTCTCATCCTTTGTTTAAGCAATTCCTTAGAGGGCAAAGAATATAAGACCCCCACGTGAGCTCCTACTCCTGCTTGGGATCTCAATTTTGTGTTGGAGAAACTCACTCTACAACCTTTTGAGCCTGCAGCTACTGCCGAATTGAAATATTTATCATGGAAGACTGCTTTTTTGTTGGCCATTACCTCTGCAGAAGGGTTTCTGAATTACAGGCCCTTATGGCGGTTGAGCCTTTCTTAATTTTCCATAAGGATAGGGTATCTTTGCGTACTAATCCTTCCTTTATGCCTAAAGTGGTTTCTAGTGTGGCTTTAAACCAAACTATTCATTTGCCTACTTTTTATGCAAACCCCCAAAATAAAGGGGAAAAGATTTTGCACACTTTGGATATACACAGGCAGTTGCGATATTATTTGAGCAGAACTAAAGGGTTCAGGCAGTCTCAGCAGTTATTTGTTTCATTTGCTTTGGGTTCTCAGGGCAAGCCTGTTTCAAAACAAACTATTTCTAAGTGGATTGGTTTTTGTATTGCTTTCTGTTATTCCCATCATGGTAAGGAGATTCCAGCTGGGATTAGGCCTCATTCCACTAGGGCTACTGCCACTTCTACAGCTTTTTTAAGGGGGGTGGCTACTAAAGATATTTTGGAGGCAGCTACTTGGAGTTCAGTGCATACTTTCTCTAAGCATTCCCACCTTCCACTTTACTCTAAATCTAGGGCTGGTTTTGCCACTGCAATTTTACAAGGCATTTTGGCAGCTCCTAATGCTTTATAGTTTTGCCATCCTCCCTTAACTCTGCTTTGGGATTCTACCCATATGTAAGGACTGCAGCAATGTGAGATGAAGAACATAGTACAGTTTTGTACCTACCATAAATGTAGATGTTCGAAGATCCACATTGCTGCAGTCCAATTTACCCTCCCTCCTTCCCCTCTGTAGTTAGAGGTGGTGGTGTGGTTTGGGTTGTGAATATTGTAAATATTGTATATAGGATTAGTGCAGGGGTGGTTGGTTGTTTTTTGCTGTCTTTTGGTTTTGGCCTTTCTTTTTAGGGCCTTCTGACATCTGGGGCAAGAAAAGACTGAGGATATGACGTCGGTCATGTGCATTTGTACCCTGACGTCCTGATGTCAGTCTTAAGCGCCTTGACCGACGTCAGCCTTATACTTTGGTATTCGGGCCGACCGAGGACAGCGGACTACCCCATATGTAAGGACTGCAGCAATGTGGATCTTCGAACATCTACATTTATGGTAGGTACAAAACTGTACTTTTCCTTTTCCTCCTGACTGGTTACGCCAGTACTGAGTTGAGAGAGCTTAGCCTCCAGCTTGGCTATATGGTTGCATCTCTCACATGTGTTGGAATTTGTTGGGAGGAGGAGAGGGTTGTCTGTGTACATGAGGCAGTTGTAACATTGCCTCAAGATTCCCAGATTCACCAGCTGGACCGGAGTGGAGATTGACAACTGACCTTTGGACATGCTAGAATAGTATTGGAAATTCCTTTATAATTGAAAAAAAAGGGCCAGTGGGGAACAAGGTACTCAAGGGGAGTTTGTGAGGGTGTAGTGCTTTTAATTTTTTAGTGCTGACTTATATAATTGCTTTAGTGAGCAAGTGCCAGGTAACTTAAATGCAAAAACGACAAACAGTAACTTTCATTCAAGTGAAACAAGGAAATAAGTACAGTAAGCAATGCAGATATCACTAGGGATCCACAAAAGTGCTGAAAAGCCGCATTTTAGGTGGAATTAGCGTTTCAGGGAAATAAGCAAACAAACAACAAGCATACAAACAAAGCTGGATTCAGCAGGCCTGGATCTAGTCTATGCTACAGCAAACAAGGTGTACCAATTTCAGTAAGAAGCAGTTCAAATATGCAGGCACTATAGGCCTTTAACCAGAAATTCCCAGCTCAGAAGAGCAGAGTCCAGCCTCTCCTCCCACAAGAGTGCAGACCACGAACCCTCTTAATGTAAAATAACTGGCTTGAAGCCCAAGTGCTTAAACCAGAATTAATACACTTTTAGAATAACAGACACTGAGCCCTCAATCAGCAGTTTCCAACTTAAAAGGATGTAAGCCACCTGTCCTGCCACCACAGTGCAGGCCACAAACCTTCCTAATGTAAAACAACTGGTCTGAAGCCCAAGTGCTTAATCCAAAAGACTTAGATTGATAGCTACACTTTAATCAAGTTACTACCAAGCAGTAATAAATACAATTGAATACTTTAAAGAATGCCTGGATTAGTGCTCAAGTTATACAAACAAAGCTAGATTCAGCAGGCCTGGATCTAGTCTATGGTACAGCAAACAAGGTGTACCAGTTTCAGTAAGAAGCAGCTCAGATATGCAGGCACTATAAGCCTTTAACCAAAAATTCCCAGCTCAGATGGGAAGAGTCCAACCTCTCCTCCCAGAAGAGTGCAGACCACGGACCCTCTTAATGTAAAATAACTGGCTTGAAGCCCAAGTGCTTAAACCAGAATTAATACACTTTTAGAATAACAGACACTGAGCCCTCAATCAGCAGTTCCCAACTTAGAAGGATGTAAGCTACCTGTCCTGCCACTACAGTGCAGACCACAAACCTTCTTAATGTAAAACAACTGGTCTGGAAGCCCAAGTGCTTAAACTAAAAGGCTTAGAATGAGTTACACCAAGCAGTAATAAATACAACTGAGTACTTTTAAGATGACGCAAAAGCAAAATAAAGTAGGAAGAAACACAAATACAGTAAAAGCAGATATTTTTTTTTTTTTTTGAGTGAGCAAATGAAATGGGCCAAGGAGGAGTATCCAAGTGCAAATTTACAAGAGGGGCGGGCAGTCTAAAAGCCACCAAGATTAACACCAACACAAAAGCAGGAAGGGTGGGTGGGGACCTAGTGAAAAAACAGTCAACTTCCAGCTAGATATTGCTCAATGCAACACAAACAAATTACTTTAAATTGTGTATTTGATAAAAGTTCAGATAAAAATGTACTTAGCTCCACTCATGCAGGTCTCAGTTGGCCAAAGCTCACAGTTTAAACAGAAAACAATTCACTGTACCACTTGTATAAGACAGAAACCGAATGCAACTCAGGATGCTCTAATCCACAGTTTAAGAAGCATGTCTCGCCATTCTTGTACTCACTCGTGCAGGTAATGTAAGTGTTGCTCATATTCATATGTATTGTGTTACTCCCCTATCTCATTTTAGTGTCTGTCTTAATAACACCTTTCCTTGCTAAAATACAACACATATGAATAATATGCAACATTTTTGCATAATACTTTCCTAATACATATCGCTGTTTTCTTCACAGTACTAGCTACTTTGAGTCTTATTCGTTAGTGTTGTTAATTACGTAGGCAATAACACATTACTATTTAGTGAAATGTAACATGTTCCTTTCTTATATTCACGCTGTGACTCAGGTACAGGTGAAAGGCACGTGAAATATTATGTGCCTCACCTAGGTAGTGTACTACTTGTCTGGCATTTTCTTAACATCTCTCATTGCTTTATCCAGTGAGTTCTGGTTGCTGCCTTACAGTTAAACCAGTACTGTAGCCTCTCTGTTATTTAACATTGCAACACTGGCAGTCAGGCAAAAGTTTCTAAAACTTGCACTCATTGGAATTTAGTCCTAGTACATCTTCACAGTGACATACTTTATATACTAGAATAGTGTGCCTCTTTCATCTTCTGTTGCAGAAATTGTGTAAGTGCAGCATTCTTAAGTTTTTTTTCTCATAGGAGTGAGTCTTCAGGTGTGTGGAAAGCATTATTAGTTTTTTTAAAAATATGCATACAGATGTACAGAAATTTATGAATATACATAGATTGTCCAAAATGTACATAAATACTCCGATACACTCAGGTCCACTATGAAATTAAAAACTATCATTAGCAATTTTGGAAATGTTTTCTTTGAGTGTTAGTATGCAACTTGACAGTCTGACTGTGCTCTTACAAATAGTATCTATATGCACTTCAGGGGTTAATTTCTTGTCTGCTTTAATGCCTAGATCTTTGTAACTGTATTCATTTTTTTGGTGTCAGTTTTCCCAATGCCTGCTGACCGTTGTTTCTCCCCATTATCCTGGCAACTTTTGTCATCGGCAGGGCAGTCATCCAGGTAGCCATCAGTGTTACTCTATGAAGATGCCACCACTCCCACCAGCAGCTTGAACTCACCAAAGTCCTGCAGGTATGCTCAGTACCTACTGCAGAATGCATGTTTGCTCCTTGGAATATGCTCCTTCCCACCTTTAGTGCTGCACCTACTTGGGATGCCAGGGTTCTGTCAGATGTCAGGTTTGGTAAGCTAGCATCATCCCCTCACACTAACCCTCCTTGTCAGCTCCTGCCATGCCCATATCACTGTTTGATCACATAATATCTGTGTCACAGTCAGGTCTTTACACCATTTGTAGTAATTTGCTTCTTCCAATGTCTTTTCTCCTAGCTGGTAATTTGACTGATATTTTGCTGATGGGTTTGCCTTTTAACATTTATTGGAATACCACATATCGTTTCACATTCTGACAGTAAGGATAGTCTTTCCTGCAATTTTATAGACTCTTCCTTTGAAGTTATTTTAACAGTCATTTTTTTTTAATTGTCTGCCTACTTGACTAATATGTATATGTAATATTAATTTTTATATACTTTAATTATTTTCGTCATTGGATCACTGGTGCAGTAACCTTAAGCTATATGGGATGATTATTGCTAAGGACAAACCCACTGGCCAGCTTTCAAAGCTTTAGGACACCGTCCACATGCCCAAGCCACTGGCTCTGCATGAGAGAGGAAAGTTAAGCTTGGTGGCTTAGGAGCCAAAATTACAAAACTTTCTTGACGCTGAAGAGTGCGCTTCTGTGCAGGCTTCAGGAAATCAGCCTTGGGCTTGAGTTTTTCAAGGCAGGGCAGATATGTTCCCCATAGTCAGACTGCTGAAAGCAAGGCAGGGAAGGAATGGGTGTAATCATACTAGGTGGGAGGGCACTTGTTGATGCGCTAAGGGGAGGTATGGCCCAAATAGGGGAGTTGCCCCCTGATGCACTCAGCAAGCCTGGGGGAGTGGGGGAAAGGGAAGTGGGTAGACAAAAAAATGGACAGAAGCACAGACAAACTGAGCCCCAGAATACTTTTAGGAAGCACAGCTGGCCGTAGCTATACTGGAGTAAGTCTGGAAGGGAGAGGATGGCTGGTAGACCCCATCAAGGGACACTGGACATTGGGCTGGTATTAATGAGATCTAAGGGAATAAAAGAAAAATTGTATTAATTTTATTAAAGAAAAATTCTTACTAGGAAGTTGTGTAGTGGTTTTCCCAAAAGTTTAAATTCACAATCTTTTATTCTGACTTGTGGTTCCTTGAGAGTAATCCCTTCTAAATATTGATATGTGGAGAATATTTTATGATTGGTGCCATTCTTAGAATCCAGTCCCCTTTTTCAGCCAGGTGACCCTGGTTCTATGATATTTGTGTAGGTTATTATCCTTTGGCCTCTCTTACTCATCTGTTAAGATTTGCTTCTCTTTCTGTCTGTCTGCCCTGACATTCACCCCTTTTCTACCTTACTCTCCTTTACAAGTTGGTAAAAAGGGATTTTACATATCCCCCTACATTGAATGCTGGTGGCTTCCTCTTGGCATATTAATTTGTGTTTGAAAATGTTGCACTGTTTTCTTGGAAACTTCTCTGTTTGGAAATTCCTTTCTTGGGAAATGGTATTTCACATGGCTCTGCAAAATTATTAGAGTTACAAACTTTCATGGTGGCGTGGTGTCCCTGTCTTATGTATATCAAGGCAGAGTTATCTTTAAGCAAAGATCCGTACTCTGTGCTCAAGGCCTATTCAGTCTTTACTTACCCAAGCTATTTATCTCCCAGTGTTTTCCTTCCAGAACCTTAAAACCAGAGAGGAAGAGCTCTTCTATATACACTGGCTGTACTTTGTACATTGACAAGGCTAAAGCATTCAGGAGTTCTAATCAGCTGTTGGTCTACTATGAAGATAAGAAAAAGGGACAAGGAGTGTTGAAGGATTATGTAATTGTGTCCCATGTTCAGTGGACCTTGTAAACCAGTGTATATATAGTCCATTTTTTTGTAGTTCCAGGCAAAGACGGGCTATTCTTCCAGAGTTTTAGACTACTTTTGTGATTTATTGGAAAGGGTGGTCTCTAGAAATGTTCTAGAATCATTAACTTGGTTCTCTGCACATATCGTCATGCACTTCAAATAAGATTTTTGCTATATGTCTAGGGAAGGTTTGCTAGGACCTTTTCCAGGAGCTGCTGGATACTAACCCATCTGCCTCCTCTCTTGCTTTCTAAGGTTTAATTTCTCTTGGGTCTTTTGGGTTTCTAATACCATGACGGTTAATATATCACTTTCCTAAGTAAGGATATGATTAAAGTTCATGAAATTAATATTGTTTCAGTCTTTGATTTTAGCCAAAAGTGCTCTTCACAGCACCCACAGTGTGCCCAGCATTGATTCCTCTTGCAATTCATATGGAATTACATGTATTGGTAGCGTATCTAAATATGAGTGTAAATTATTTTTTTATGAGACCCATTGCTCCTACTACTAGAACTGTCTGGGTATCCTTCCTACACATTGCTATTATTTCTGCCTGGAAATTGATATTTTATGACTGTATCTATTTGTGAGATGCTGTAATCGTTTGGTATAGCAATTTTAGTGGTCAGCGCTACTACAGTAGAGAATCTATTATCTGAACTAATTGGGACCTAGGGTAGTTCGGATAATCAAACTGTTAAGATAATTATACATTGAACCAGATAAAAAAACTTCTAAAATCTTGTTTTTTCTGCAAGCAGGGAATACACTTTTCAACCGTTCAGCGATTCCAGTGGACAGTAAAGAATATTTTTCACACATGAGCAGGTTACAAGCTCAAGAAACACGCACAAGAGAATATGTATAATGTTTACATATATATTCTTTATGATTTTTCCTACTTGAAAACTTTGGAAGGCTGTGTTCCGATAATCGACATTTTAGATAATCGACGTTCGGATAATCGACTCTGTCTTTTTTCATGGATTAACTGTATATGTTTTTCTCACCTTTATTTTTTGAGTTGTTGGTAATGAGCAATCCTACCTTGTCATTCTATATAATGCTTTCCAGATCATGTTTCCAATGCTTCTCAGCTACTTCTATATTGTAGTGTTTGCACATTCCCCATTGTAACAGTTTTGTCACATTATTGTCACATTATTGTGCTTTTCAGTGTACTCTACTACAAGTATGTAGCACCCAGCAATAAGTTGTGCAACTGCTTCCAATTCTTTCTTACAAAGCTTAAATTGGTCTGTTTCTCCCATATGTTCAGTGGACTTTGTAAATCTATGTGTATGTAGTCCACTGTCCTGGAGTGCCATTATCAGCCTTTTATCTGTGAGTTTCCACTCCTCACCTTAACCATTTTTTTATTAAATCCTGATCAACATGAGATTGTTCAGGAGATCTGTATACTTGCCACTATATTCATGGCTTTTTCACATTCTTTCTCTTCTCATCTGATTCTTCTCTTTATATTCTTTCTTTTGTTTTTTTGGCACATTCAGTTGCTGTTTGATTTTTGTCAATTTACATTCCCTCTTTTCGCCTGAATGCTTCTGTTAAACTAAGCAGAGGGATCATTTTTGACTTCCTGTCCTTATGTTTTAAAACTTTCACAATATTTGGATCTGATGAGGTCAACAAATGTGTGCACTCCCACAGCTGTAGACCTATACATGTAATCAATTTTGAGGAGGCCCTTTACCTCACTCAGAGTGAGGGATATATAATCTCTGATTTTTATATATCAACTGCGGTGTTGGTGCTGCCGGTAGCATTGTCGCCTCACAGTAAGACGTTCTCCTCTTCGATTCTCAGCTAGAGCGTCTTCTGTGTGAAGATATGCGTGAATGGGTGTACCTTCGTTGAAGGTTCGGCGTCAGGGCCGGCAACTCGGCACGTAAAAATCTACTGCCAATCATTAGCGGACCGGTGTTCCGCTGTGGCGACCCCTAACCGGGAAAAGTCGAAAGAGACAACAAATTTGATAAGCATGACGCATTTTTTCTTGTTTTTCTGTCCAACTGATCCAATACATTTTGAGACCAGTCAGTCACACCAAAACTGTAAGTTAAAACAAGTAAAACAAATTGGCTTATAGCCTGACCTTTTTCCTAGATGCCAGGGTTGTATTCAGTATTAGTTTTAGTCTTCTGAAGTATTCCTGAGTTTTATTTACACGTGTTCATGTTTTAATGACAATCCTTCATCATTTCCTAACTATTTATACACTTCTTCCTGCTCCAGTTCCTTTATATCACATTTCTGTTCTAGAATGATATTTTATTGGTACTGTAACTTTCTAACTTTAGACATTGCCTTTGCATATTTTTCAAGAACAAATATTCTTATTTCATCTGAGAAAGGTTTAACTACTTGCAGTTGTGCTTTCAGCTCCTCATCTGATGAACTATATAATTTTAATTCATCCAGAAAGAGTAGTTGAGAAATCTTTAAGCAAGTTTGTTTTCTGGGAGCTAAATTGTAACCAAGACATAATCTGTTAAACAGCTTAATGAGTTAAAGTGCAAGATAAAACAACAGCTATGACAAAGAAAAACCCTGTATATTGCCCTTTGCATTTTTGTCCCTTGGATAATAATTTGCTCTTTGTCATGAATCAATTACAGAGTTGTTTGCCACTATTTCATAGTCACTGTAATGTGGTTGATCAGTGTAGGATGCATCTTCTCCATCTGTATGCACTCCTTTATCCATGAATGTGGGATGCTGTCAAATGCTTTTTTTTTTGGTAATCTATCCATTACATACTTAGATTCTTTCCTTTTTCACAATTCTCCATTACAACTTTGTTTAGCAACAAATGGTTCTTTGTTCCATTTGTCTTTCTTTTGTTACCCTTTTGTTCTTTTGCCACAATTGAGTTTTCTTCTAAGTGATTATCAACTTTGTTGGCATCAATTCCTGTATATAAAAGGCAAGTTATTGGTGTATAGTTTTTAGGATGACTTGCAGGGAGGAAACCAGAGCACACAGAGGAAACCCAAGCGAATGTAAGAAGGGCATGCAGACTCCACACAGAAGGCACCCCAGCCAAGAATCGAACCAGACAGCCTCTTGCTGTGAGGTGACAAAGCTAACCACTGCACCACCCAACATGAACAGATATAACTAAAACTTAGGAATATTTTAGAAGACTAAAATTAATACTAAAAACAGTGTTGATATCTATTTATTTTATTTTTATTTATTTATCATTTGTTGACCGGGAAAGTCCGACTAGGTTCCACAGAGCCTGTTTTCAGCGGAGGCCTGGGGAGAAATGCTCCAGATGCATGTCTTTGGAAATCTCTAGGAAATATCTAGGAACAAAGTCCATGCTGTAAACCAGTTTGCTCTTCCTATCCTAACTTAGAGTTTTGGAGTGTTTGACTGGCCCCAAAAGGTGTTGGATAGGTTGGACTTGAAGACAAGAAGGATGTTTCATGCTCATCAGATGATTTATAAAAATCAATGTATACCAAGACTATATATTCCCCGTTCTGAAGGAGGTATGGGCCTCTTCAAAATTGATTACATGTATCGATCTGCAGTCATGGGACTGCATACATATCTGCTGACCTCACAAAACCCAAACATTGTGAAAGTTTTAAAACATGAGGAGACTAAGTCTAGATGACTTCCCTGCTTAGTTTAGTAGAAGCATTTCAGCGTCAAGCAGGAATGGAAATCACACCAGAAGTAGCTAAAAATTAGGCAGCAACTGAATGTGCCAGAAAGCAAAAGAAAGTCTATAAAGATCAGATGAGAAGGCAAGAAATGTGGAAAATGCATAAATATAGTTGCAAGTATAGAATGCAGGAATGGTTAAGGAGAGGTGAATTTAAACCAAAAGATGAAAGGTTAATATTGGGATCCCAGGATGGTTGACTATGTACATGTTGATTTGCAAAGCCCACTGAACATGTGGTAGAAACAGACAAATGTAGGTTTTGTAAAACAGAATTGGAAACAGTTGCACATCTTGTTGCTGGTTGTGATGTAGTAATGGCAGAAGGACTGTATACTGAAAGGCATAATAATGTGGCAAGACTGTTGCATTGGGGATTTTGCAAGCATTATAATACTTAAGAAACTGAAAAACACTGGAAACATGAGCCACAAAACATTATAGAAAATGATGAAGTTTATATTACATGGAATCATCCATTACCAAAAGTTCAAAAAAATAGATGCGAGAAAACCAAATATAGTAGTCCATGAAAAAAAAGAATAAGGTAGCATTGATCATTGAAATTGCTACACACAGTGACTGTAGTGTCTTAGAGAGAGAGACACAAGTCATAAAATACCAGGATTTATAGACAGAAACAAGGGCAGTGTAGGAGGATACCCAAAGAGTTCCAATAGTAGGAGCAATGGGTCTTATAAAAAAGAATTTACAGTCTTGCTTGGATATATGTTACTGATATATGTAACTCCATATGAATTGCAGGAGGAGTCATTACTGGGCACGTTGTGGGTGCTGTGAAGAGCACTTCTGGCTGACATCAAAGATTGAAACAATACTAATTTCATGAACTTTAATCACACTTTGACTTAGGAATGGGATCCATTCCTGTCATTGTGTTCAAAACCCAACAGACTTGGAGAAATTAAAAAAAAAAACAAGAAACCCAAATGATTCAACTCCACAAGTTTGCCTCATTCAAGTATACCTAATACAGTCAGCTTTAACCGAGTCCGTTTTTAATGTAGCTATCCATTATTTCAAGTCATATATTGCTAATGCAGTTATAAATCAATTTTAAAGCTGTAGATAACAAGTAAGGCAAACCTCACCATCCTCTGTACTAATTCTTGCTGGGATACACACAACACTGGGAACCAGACAGTAGAAATCATGTGTTTTAAATAATCTAAAATTAACCCCTTAGCAATATCTAGATTCTTTCTTAAAAATAACTTCCTTATAACAAACAGAGCGTCTATGTCAGCATTTCGAAAATTCAATAGTTCGAATCACTAAATGTCGAATTGACATGATCAAACTATCCAATTTTCGAATGCCGAGAAAAAAAAATATAAAAAAGAAAAACTAAAGGGTATAGGCAGGGGGGCAAGCCCCCCTGCATCCCCATGTGGGGGGCTGCCCCCCACACCCCCCGCTACTTAAATATACCAACTCCCAGACCGCACTACATTGAGGTAAACGGAAATCTCCCCTTACAGAGATTTCCGTTTACCTGTTTGACATTCTGCCCTTTCGGCATTCTTGATGCAACAATATCAAATTCGATATTGTCAGCATTCGAGATGCTGATAGAGACCCCAAACAGATCCCTTATATCCAGCTTCTATATTTATAAATAAAGATAAATTAAATTAATTCAAAGGAAAAATGCAAACAATTTCAATTGTTTTTGTAAATATATTTCATATTATACAATTTGCATTTTTACTTTACTTATATATGTATTACATGTCATAATGCTAATGCAGTTTGAGTATTTTGTCTTATGCTAGTCATTCAGAATAATCACAAGTTTAAGAATTAAAGGTAAACATTTTCTGGAAGTACCCTCAAGTTTTCTACGAAAGCATGTATAAGGACCTACCTTACAGATTATTTTTAGGATAAGTATTGAGACCAGGTACAACCCATTCCATTCACCCTCTTTCCACTTGAGCGCACTCTGCTCCACTACCTTACCACCAGTTCCCATCCACCCCCTCTATAACTACCTTTATACTTCCCTATGTCATCTCACAAATTTTCCTCCAATCAGAGTAGATTTGCCTTTGCAACAACTTGCAGGCTTACTCCTGTAATTCACACACTTCCTAACTGTATACAGTTTGAAATCCCTCACAACTCTTTTTCTGTATCTCCTCTTTATCTGCATCACTCATAACCAAAATCACCACTTATTTAAAGATTTTGCTTATCTTGTAAACCTCATAACTTCCTTCCTTCTCCTCTCACTTATATCACTATATAATACTTAAATCAACGTACATCTGAGTACTATTACAAGTTTCTCCAATAACATGCTGCACACATATTTTTCAGATATTTATCCTACTGTGTTTAACTTAGCTATAGTAATTCCCCAAAGTTAAAAATTCTGACTACACATTCAAAAAACATCTTTTCAAATACCAGTACAGTCACAAATAAACTCTACCCAAACATTTTCTCTAACATCTCCCTGTGTGAAGATTTTCACTCTAATCCTGGCACCACCTTTGCAAAAACAACCGAGTCCTACACTAAACAGTTACATTTCATCACATTAAATCTTTGTAGTATCAATAATAAAACTTATGAAGTTCATGCCTGAATTTTCAAACATAACCCAGATGTTGTAGCTGCCAAGGAAACTTGTCTGAAACCTAACAAAAAATGCTCTGAATCCCCTAACCCAGGTATAATGTTATTAGAGCAGACAGCCTATATAAAAAAACAGGTAGAATTGCACTGTTTTACCCCAACTACTACAATTTTACTTCCTACTGAAATCCTGTTTCAAAGTTTGCTAATACAGAAGCACTTTTCTCATTCTTAAAAGCAAACAACACAGAAAGCATATGTATAACATTTCTATGCATCCCCCCCCCCCCCCACTGGCCAAATCACTCTAGTACTAGACGATTTCTTGGATGTCCAACACAGTTGCCACCAAAGCTGTTATCTTAGGAGATACCAACTAGCAGAATTTAACTTCAGACATCCCAACAGCCAGCTTAAACCTCTTCGATTTTTCTCAACTTATCTCAAATCCAGCTAGATATGATGAACATCCCAGCCATGGCTCCATCTTTGACTGGATTCTTGTATCAGACCCTAATAAATTCATAAAAACTGTCACTCTTCCCAACACTCTTAAATGACCACGTACTGGCCTATACATGTGGAGCAATGTTCCACATATCTAAAGAACATTATTACAAAATGACACACAACCTAGCACATTTCAACCAAACCTCTTTCACTAACATACTAAAAGCTATGAATTGGTTTGCCTTAAAAGCTGTACCTCTAGATGGCACAGTAACCCTCTTTAAAGCAATGTTCTTAGATACCTTCAGTCATGTAGTTCCCATTTGTAAGAAAAGAACCAAAACTATCAGTCCTCCATGGTTATCAAAACTAAGCAAACAACTAATGAGTGACAGATAAAGCATGAAAAGAATGGTTAAGTACAAAGCTGATACTCAACTACAAACATCTGTGTGATCAAGTCGAAACCAAGTAAATAAAGACAAACAGTGCTATACTCTTATTCAAAATAAGCATAAAAACAACCCCACACAATTCTTGTAATCCGTTTGCTCACTTCTTAGTCCAGGATCCAATCATGACCCAACCCCTCATCCCAATAAATCCCCACTTCAAGCCATCACCATATTTATTACTTATTTTATTGATTCCGTAGCCAACATAACTACAAATGTTAGCCACCTAACTCCCTAGCCCCTCTGAACTCTGAAATCAGTAGTCTACTTCACCTACCTTTTCAACTACTGTTAGCTCTAACCTATCTTCTCCACCCAAACTACCTCCATAAACTTCATGAATTTCTTTCTATGGTCTGTACTGACCAACATAATTAAAAAAACAACTGCTTTAGAAACTAAAACCCAGATATTCCTCTTCAGACAGCCGCCCAGCAGAATATCTAAAACTTGATGCTGAAACCATGGCATATGCTGTTAGCATACTTATCAGTAGATCAGTCATTGAATCACATGTCCCAGCAATCTGGAAACAGTAATTCATTACTGTCATATAAAAAGGAGGCAACTCCACTGAAGTATCTATCAACTATCTTGTCCTCCTCTCCACACTACTAGAAAAATGTATCCATAAGCAACTTCTTGCACCACCTGACATCAACTCAGCATGACTTTTGGTGAGCACACATAGCACAGTAACTGCTTCACTTTCTTTCAGAGAAATTTCCAACAATGCTAGGGATTCTGGCAGTTGTCTCATCACTATGTTTGGACCTGTCAAAGGCATTTGAAACCATTTCTCATTCAAAACCTCTACAACAGCTCTCTAAGTCTTTTCCCCCTCCTCAGTTCAGTGGTTTACCACCTATTTGTCCAATAAGTAGCAATCTGTAAAATGGCAAGTAAAATCTGTAAGTAATTCTTAGCCGTGTACATCATGCCAAATTTTTCATTAGTTTTTTTTATGTTGTTGCCAAAATGCAGGTCAAACTTGAGATTGTTGTCGACAGTTACATCTAATGGTTTTGTATGTGAAACCACACTGATTGAAGTATTGTTCAGAGAAGTAATAGCAAGTAGAAGCATCTGGGGAAAATTGTTTTGGTAAAAACAGTAGAAGTTAACTTTTTTTTGGGGGGGAGGGGTTAAGGAGTAGATGGTTGATGTTCTTTGTGTTTCACTGTTGCAGTCATTACATTTGGGTAATCCTGCTGGCAGGTTGCCCTCAGTCGGCCTAAATTCCAAAGTCCTGGGTCCTGCGTCGGCTGCTATCGCCCCATCCCTGACTTCAGGTCGTCAGGGGTATAAAAGAAGCGGCCGACAACATTTTCTTCAGTCTTTCTTTCCATGCAGTGCCAGAAGCAGTTTGCAAGTGCCGGTCGGCCGACTCCTGAGATTTTTGAATTCGAATTTCAGATCCGAAGTCTTCTATAAAGCTAAGTACCCCGTCGGGGAAACTTTTTTCTTGCTCCAGAACCGATGTCAGAAAAAGTTAATAATTGTATTTCTTGTGGGAAGCAAATACCTCATAAGGACTTTCATTCTTACTGTATTCCTTGCCTAGGCCCTGATCATAACTTTCTGGGTTGTCGGTTTTGTGCTAGATTTAACCAACACGCTATTAAGCGTCAGTTTGATTTTGCTTTAAACTACTTTGGGCAAGGTCTCATAGCCGCTCCTAATGCTGTTTAGCTCCAGCCTCCCAACCATAGCTTTGGGACTCTACCCAAATGTAATGACTGCAACAGTGAAACACGAAGAACATAGTACAGTTGTGTACACTTACCATAAATGTAGATGTTCGAGTGTATTCACTGTTGCAGTCCAGGTTACCCACCCACCATCCCCCTTTCTTCTGATGGAACCTATCCTTCCTTCTCTGATTTATACAACCTCTGTGGTGTATTTGCTTGTAGATGAAGGTAAAGTTTACATTGGTGCATGTATTTATATATATATATATATATATATATATATATATATATACATTTTGGCTACCCTTTCAGGGGGCACCTGACATCTGGGGCAAGAAAAACTAAAGAAAATGGCGTCGGCCACTTCTTTTATACCCCTGATGACCTGACGTCAGGGATGGGGAGACAGCAGCCAACCCAGGACTCGGGACTTTGGAATTCAGGCCGACTGAGGGCAACCTGCCAGCAGGATTTCCCAAATGTAATGACTACAACAGTGAATACACTTGAAAATCTACATTTATGGTAAGTGTACACAACTGTACTTTGGTGAGCCAAGACTCAATATAATTGAATGCTTCTTGAGTTAAGCTCTGTAGATGAGAAAGATTCCTGGTGGAGCAGATTAAAGTAGAGTCATCGGCATATGGAATTAGGGAGGCTTGTTTCATGGCAGTATTAAGATGGTTAATAAAAATGTTGAAGAGGAGTGGACCAAGTATTGCGCATTGGGGTATCGCAGTGCTGACTGGCAAGTAAGGAGAGAATTTTGAGTTCCAGTTAGGATATTGATATCTATTAGAGAGATAGCTAGTGAAGCACTGTAAGGATGTTTCAGTTAAGCCCAGAAGAGGTAGCTGGGATAAGAATTTGGGGTGGGAGATAGTATCGAAGGCTTTTGATAGATCTAAGAACAGAGAAGAGACAAAGTTTCCTGAGTCATAAGCTTTGTTGACAGTGTCAGTAAAGGATAGTACAGCAGTGATAGTGTTTTCTTCTTCTTCTTTCGGTTGTTCCCATTAGGGGTCGCCACAGCGGCTCATCTGTGTCCATTTCTTCCTGTCCTCTGCATCTTGCTCTGTCAGACCAACCACCTGCATGTCCTCTCTCACCACATCCATAAACCTTATCTTAGGCCTACCTCTTTTCTCTTATCCTGGCAGCTCCATCTTTGGGGCATCCTTTTCCCAATATACCCAGCATCCCTCCTCAGCACATCCAAACCAATGCAATCTCGCCTCTCTGACTTTGTCTCCAAACCGTCCAATCTGACCTGACCTGACCCTGTAATGTACCAATTCCTAATCCTGTCTATTCATCGTCACACTCAAGCAAATCTTAACAACTTTAGGTGTGCCATCTCCAGTTCTGACTCCTGCCTTGTTGTCACTGCCACTGTCTCCAGCCCATGTAATATACCTGGTCTCACTATCCTCTTCTAGACCTTCCCTTTCACTCTTAGTGGTACCCATCTGTCACAAATCACTCCTGACACACTCCTCCACCCACTTCACAGTGTTTACTCTCTTCACCTCTCTTCCACACTCACCATTACTCTGAACTGTTGATCCCAGGTATTTAAACTCATCCACCTTCATCAACTCTACTCCCTGCATCCTCACGCTTCTTCTATCCTCCCCCTCATTCAGACACATATATTCTTAGTCCTGCTGACCTTCATTCTTCTCCTCTCTAGAACATATCTCCACTTCTCCAGGGTCTCCTCAACCTGTTCCATATGCTCACTACAGATCACAATGTCATCCACAAACATCATAGACCACGGGGACTCCTGTCATATCTCTTCTGTCAACCTGTCCATCACTATAGCAAATAGAGCTCAGAGGTGATCTTTGATGTATTCCCACCTCCATCTTAAATGCATCTGTCACTCCTACCGCAGACCTCACCACTGTCACACTACCCTCGTACATATCCTGTACCACTCTTACATACTTCTCTGCCACTCCTGACTTCCTCATACAATACCACAACTTCTCTCTAGGTACCCTGTCATATGCTTTCTGTAAGTCCACAAAGACATAATGCATTTTCTTCTGACCTTCCTCTATACTTCTCCAGCAGCACTCTTAGAGCAAACATCACATCTGTAGTGTTCTTTCCCAGCATGAAAACATACTACTGCTCACTAATTATCTCCTCCCTTCTTGGCCTATCTTCCACTACTCTTTCCCATAACTTCAAGCTGTGACTGATCAGTTTTATCCCTCTATAGTTACTACAGCTCTGCATATCACCCTTATTCTTAAAAATCCTTAGCAAAACACTCCCTTCTCCACTCCTCAGGCATACTCTCACTTTCCAAGATTTATTAAACAATCTTAGGTTCATAGGTTGGTACTAGGCTATCAGCTCTAGGGCCTATACAAGCCTAGCCATAACAATTCCCTGGCTATTTCTTCCCACACTGTTGACTTCCCTGGACCCCTGTCTAGCAGGGCGGCTGACATGATCCCCGGGGTGAATTTCCTTTCTCCCATCCAATCGTCAAGGTTCCTTTTGAAGAGGAAAATGGTTAAAAACTCCACTGTCATCTGTCCTAAACATCTCCATGTTTCCACAGCTATGTCAGCTGGACCAACATCCTTTCCATTCTTCATCCTCTTCATAGCTGTCTTTACTTCCTCCTAGCTAATCTGTTGCACTTCCTGATTCACTATGCCCACATCATCCAACCTTCTTTCTCTCTCATTCACTTCATTCATCAGCCCCTCAAAGTACTCTTTCCTTCTGCTCAACACACACTACTTGTGAGTACGTTTCTGTCATTATCTTTTATCACACTTACCTGCTGTACATCTTTCCCAGCTCGGTCCCTCAGGCCCTTTTCTCCATCCTTAGTGTCCAACCTGTCATACAACTCTTTGTACGCCTTATCCTTAGCCTTCACCACCTCTCTCTTCACCATACGGCTCATCTCCTTATACTCCTGTCTGCTTTCTTCATCTCTTTGACAATCCCAGTTCTTCTTCACCTACCTCTTTCTCTGTGTACTCTCCTGTACTTCTTCGTTCCACCACCAGGTCTCCTTGTCCTATTTCCTCTCTCCAGATGTCACACCAAGCATCTTTGTAGCTGTCTCCCTTACCAGCTTTGTTGTAGTTACCCAGCTATTTGGTAACTCTTCACTGCCACCCAGTGCCTGTCTTAACTCTTCCGTGAACTCCACCTCACAATCACCCTTTTTCAGTTTCCACCATTTGATCCTTGGCATTGCCGTCACACTCCTCCTCCTCTTCTTGATCACCAACATCATCCTACAGATCTCCATCCTATGCTGCCTAACTACACTTTCCCCTGCCACCACTTTACAGTCTCCAATCTCCTTCAGACTGGCCCTCCCCCTCCTACATAGGATATAATCCACCTGTGTGCATCTTCCTCCACTCTTGTCGTTCACCCTATGCTCCTCCCTCTTCTTAAAATATGTATTTACCAGCTATGGCTATCCTTTTTACAAACTCCACTACCATCTGACCTTCTCCATTCCTCTCCTTAATGCCATACCTACCCATCACTTCCTCATCCCCTCTAGTCCCCTCACCAGCATACCCTTTGAAATCTGCTCCAATCACCACTAACTCAACCTTGGGTACACTCTCCACCACTTCATCCAGCTTACTCCAAAATATTTCTTTCTCATCCATCACACACCCAACTTGCAGAACATATGCACTAACAACATTCATCATCGCACTGTCAATTTCCAGCTTCATAAACATCACTCTGACACTCTTTTCACTCCCAAAATACTCTTGGCATACTTTTCCTTCAGGATAACCCCTGCCCCATTTCTCCTCCCATCCACAACATGATAGAATAATTTGAACCCGCCTCCGATACACCTGGCCTTACTCCCCTTCCATCTGGTCTCTTGCACACACAATATATCAACCTTCCTTCTTTCCATCATATCATCTAGCGTACTCCCTGTACCAGTCATAGTGTGCTGGTCTGAATCCATGTTGGGTGGGAGAGTGGGTATTGAAGTTGTTTATGAATACATTTTTCTAGAAGTTTTGATAGTGGTGAAAGAATAGCAGTTGACCTAAAGTTAGAAATTTCTGTGGAGGTGCCACCTTTGTGGTGAGAAGGATGATGGATTTTTTCAACAGGGAGAAGGACATAAGTTTCCCTGACAGATCTGTTAATGAATATGGAGAATAGGTAGGCAATAGACTCAACAGCAATTTTTACGAATTCATTAGGAAGATTGTCTGCAGAGGGGGAACATGGCTTGAGCTTGCACAAGAGGGATTTCTTGAAGGAAGCAGGGACTGGTTGAAGGGAAAATGTGAAGTGACAGGTAATAGGAGGCTGAGAGAAAGTAGAGGGTGATGGAAGCTATGCTATTGATGAAGTAAGAGTTAAAATGAGACGCTGTGTCGGTGGAGGACTGACTTCTGATTGAAGTATTTTTGACAGTGTGCCAGAAGGTTTTTGGACTGGATTTGTGCTGATCTTGTGACTTTGCACAGAATTGTTTATCTTTATTAACCTGTTTCTTTACAAGGTTACTCAGTGCTTTGAAATGCTGTAAATTATTATGAGTCTTATGTTTTAGGTAAGTTGTCCAAGCCTTGTCTCTTTTTTGCATGAGTGATCTGGTATAGGCAAGAAAGCCAAGGAGTATGGTTGGTTTTGACTCTTTTTCCTTCTGGTGGGAGTTAAACTGTCTAAGAAGTAGGAAAGGACAGGGAAAGACGCAAAGAAAGAGAAATGTGACTGAGAAGAACAGGATAGTCAGACAGCACCTAGTTTGCCAGGAAAAGGAGGCTTCTGAGTAGGAGGAGTTTGGGTAGCCTTAACAGGGGAAGCCCTTGTACTACCCTTTTTACCATCGGGGAGGGCAAGACTGTCTATGAACAAATGCAAGTTTATTATGATAATTCCTCTGAAACGTGGGCACAGGGGAAACAAAAATATGCTTCAGCTCCTGTAAGGCCTTGCCCTTTTCTTACAGGGATTTAAATAACTCTGCAGCAGCAGCACCAAACAAATGCCTATTGTCCAGAGGAGCCTTGATATCATTAGGCAAAGGCTGAAGTCTGAGCTAGGAATACCTCCTCAAAACAGACCCAAAAGTAGCAGCCCTAGATGAAACATTAGTTGCATTTAATTGAATGGGGAGCTACTTGAGAGGACGTCCCAAGCAAGGCAAGGGTAGAGGCTTTCCCCTAAGAATCAGGAAGATCAGAAACAGCCTGACAAGCTAGAGAGAGAAGAGCCAAAACATACCAAGTCATGTGTGTCTGATAGTTAATATCTCTTAAGTGCCAGGGTAGCAGAAGTATACATTTTCTTACCCAGTCTCTCCAAGGTTCTGCTATCATTATCAGATGGCAGCAATTTATTGAAAGTCGACAATCTGGAATGTTTATCTGAAGCCACAGACACCACATAGTGGTTGGCAAAGGGACACTTACATAGAAACTTGGAGTTCTCAGGCACTTTATAAAAACCTGTCAGGTTTTTTGGGAGCAGGGAAGTTGAGAATCAGGAGCCTGAGAAGCAGTAGAAAAAGCATCCAGCAAGGCAGCAAGAACCAGAGGAACAGCAGAGGGCCCGGGAGACTCCATTTGCAAAAGCTCATAGTACCTGTTGTGAACATCAGACACCTGAGCACAGTCTCATTTGAAACATGCACAGTCTCATTTGAAACATTCCATCATTCTGGAAATAGTATCACCAAATGAAATCTCCTCAAAAGCAGACTCAGGACTGATACTCTTCTTCTTAAGAACCATAGTCAAGTGACGAAGGAATCTGGGAAGAATAAGTCAGGGACTCATCATCAGAATCAGCATCTTCCTTCTCAGAAGAATCCTGTTCCCTAAGCCTCTTAAGAGGGGTAGAAGTCTGGGGGAGCAGGAAAAGAAACACCTTGTGGAGGCTTGAAAGCCATAAGGACATTAACCTTGAGTGAAGTTCTGCCATTCACTCTGAGGATCTTTGGAAACAGGCAAATATGTTTAGTTTTCTGCTTCTTTTAGAGTGTAATATCAGTCTTGAAAAATGTTGAAGGCTCTGATCCTTGATGGCGCTCAATAATGGTAATCGGGATCTTTCCATACCTAAAATAGGAACACCCCCTAGGCCCTTCGGTAATAACCAGCCGCAGTTCCCCCTGTACATCTGAGGTGGATGTCTGCAAAACCTCTATGGACATGCGTGGCATCAGATCCATGCCGACTTCCGAAGCGTCACAGCAGATGAATCCGAGAAGTAAGTCGGACGCTCCTCCAGGCTTTCACCAGTCTCAAGAGAGATATCTGATAGAGGTGGTACAGCTGCAGAATCAGATCTAACTTTCTTGGTCTGTTTGTTCGTAGACGACTGGCCCTTAGGCTGGGAAGATATTTTCATGGTATCCTCAGGAAAAATTTAAGTCGTTGGTTCTCAAGATAAATCGCTATGGAAGAAAGCAGACTCTTCATTTTCTTAGGAACAAAGGACTAACAAATCTCGCCAGACATATGGTTGTGAGAAGCATCTAAACAGAACAAATATTGGTTGTGACGTTCTTTATGGGGAATCTGTCTCCTGCACCGGCATCTCCCCTTTCTGGATGACATGAAGCCCAACAACTAGAGTACAAAGCAAAGCTATGTGTAAATAAAATCACAAACCCCAGCATGGCACTTATAAAGCAGTAGAATTAGCAGACAAATGAGTGTTCACACGGACGATTGAAGATGGCATTTGGATTGGCACCAAAGAAGTTCTGAGGATGGTAGTCCAGATGTCACATTTATGCCCTACTCCATGTTTGGGGAGCATACATGTAATGTATGGCATGCCCTTTACAACCAAAAAGCTTTAGTATACTGTCTGGATGTCGGGCTGCCCTCGGCAGGGGATCCCTATTATAAGGAATACTGCAAAAGTGATATAGAAGGACATGTTGGTATGCTGTATAGACAAAAACTGTTTCTGAAATCACCCTCACAACCACCTACTTGCTAGCTTCACAAACCTTGATGTCTCCCTAAAATCAAAACTGGAATCAAGCTGTAATAAAATTGGAAAGTTCGCAACAAATGCCTATTATAACCATCATTGTACCACCCTTAAAACACTCAAATGGCTTGAACTTCCACAACATCTTAGTTTCTTAATAACCATATATAATAGCAGTAACTACCCCACTCTAAATTCCATACTTCACAGCAACCTACCAAACAATCCCTAAGATCGGAAAATAAACAAGAACTTGCTGTATACAAACCTAATAAAGCAGCAGGTCAACCTGTATTCCCACTGAGTAGCCTAAATGTGGAACACCCTACCTGTAAACATCAGAACTAGCCTCAGCCTTATAGCCTTCTAGCCTTCAAACGCACACTGAAAGAATATCTTAATGAATCTTAGAATTGCTCCTGTTCTAAACTTGGCTGAAAAAGCCTTATTACAAACCCCAATCCTGTTGTTCCAAACTTCTGTTGAAAAATCTCTGTTTCTCAGCTGTCTTGCTCCTATATGTCAGTATCACCTTTCAGCTTTCTCATTACAAGCTTCTTTCACTACATTTCTTCTCCCACCTAAATCTTGTCTTCTCTCTCCCACCTCCTCAACCTATTTTCTTCACAAAACCTCTCTCCCACCTTCATAACCCACTATCTGTCCACACACCCTCATGTTTACTCTCTCTCTCATCTCTCTTTTTTTCTGCTAATAACAGTGGACAGTTGTAAATGTGTAAGTCTCATTCAGGCATGATAAATATAATTTAAACGTAATGTATGTATCTTATGTCACATGCAATTCCAAAATTAAAACTACTGTTAATTAATTTTTGTGTGCAAATTTAGCTTGGAGCTTTTCTCTCCAGGCCTCCACTGAAAATGGGTACCCTGGACCGAATTAGCCTTTCCTGGTAAACAAATGTCAATAAATAAATAAATAGTGAAGCTGTACAGCAGTCCATGATTTATTTTGTATGTCTTGAATTATGTCCACCAGGCAATGTTCAGATTATTTTCTTCAGTAACTTGTTTAACTTATTTAATGGTAGATACATCAGCATTATTACCCTTCCTTTTTCACATTGGTACTTCCCCTGCAGGATATGTAAACATTGCTGCCATTCATTCATATGTACAGTTGTAGGCAGACAGAAGTGTCACCTACTGTGTACACTGCAACTATCCCTTTTCAGTGTTTTGTTAGTACAAGCATACTCTTGCAAGGTATCACAGTATAGATGTTCACTTACTAGTTACCTTACTGTAGTTCTACTTGAAATATTTATTTATTTTTATTTCAGTGATATACAAATATTACTGAAATTTGTACGTAATTATTCAGTAATTTGTCAGCCTTTATAAACAAGCAGTCATATACCACTGTAATTTCATTAGAGCTACACTTTTGTGATGTAATACTTATGATATGTCACCATGTCTTAACATGATATAATTATGTAAATTATTCATAATTCCTATTTGGGGTACACTTTTCTAATGTGGAATGGATGGAGATCGGTTTGTGTGATTTGACATGACTTGTACTTTAGGTATAGTGAACACATTTTAACTAATCTTCCAGGGAAAGATATTTCATATTTCATACACAGTAGACACCATAAATTCCATTTATTCATTTTTCCTTTTTTTTAGCTTAGGATTCCCCACTGATGTGAGTGAGCTACAGGATTTGCATACATTATTACTGAGTAGGGCTTTGTGTAATTTGCATACTTTACGAATTATATCTCTTATGGGTGGCTTTTGGACATACTTTTTATCATTTTTTAATGTTAATTTTTGATGAACTTTCGTAACATAGTGTAGGTTACATAGGTTCATATGTAGGTACTAGGCTATCGGCCCTACGGCCTATCAAGCCCAGCCAAAAAGGTACCCTGGCTTTTGCCACCCAAGAAAATTATTTTCTTGTGCCACTGTCGAGCAGAGCCACAGAAGTGATCCCTGGGGTGAATTTCCTATTTCCCATCCAATCATCAAGATTTTTCTTGAAGAGTGCTAATGAGGAGCTTTGTTTGATATAGATAGGTAGTTTATTCCAGAGTATGGAAAGTCTCTGGGACAGGAATCTATCCCTCCTGCATGTTTTGTTTATTGTGGTGACAAGGTTTAGGTCCCTAGAGCATGTAGCTCGGAGGGATTGGGATTTCTTTAAGTGGAGCATGTCCAACAACTCTGGGTTTGACATAGCTTTGTATGTGAGGCAGAGATCACCTCTGAGTAGGCAATATGCGACAGAGTAAAGCTGGAGTTTTTTGAGACAGTCTGCATAGGGCATCTGTTTGAGGGCAGCAATCCTGTTTGTGCGGTATTTCTGCGGCTTTCCAGTTGTTGTAGATGTCTTGTGAGGTACATACCAAAAGGGGCATTGTACTCTATAATGGGTCTAATGAGTGATGAGTAGAGGGGAACAATGACCTCTTTTTTTCTGGATGAGAAACCTTTTGTGATGAAGTGTGCCACGTAGACGGATTTCCTGACTACTGTGGCGATGTGATTATCAAAGAAGAGACTACTGTCCACCTGTGTCCCAAGGTCTCTTATCACACTTTTGGTATTATATACTGCCGCCTATGTTGTAGTTCATGGGTACAGAGTTTTTACCAAAGGGGAAGACAATGCCCTTTTCGGTATTGAGCTTCAGGCCATGGCTTTGTCACCAGGCATCTGTCTCAGTGAGGCCCTTTTGTAGGATGTCCACATCGTTAGGAGTTTCGATTATGGCTCCTAGTTTGCAGTCATCTGCGAACTTCGTTAGCCAAAGGCCTTCTGTGTAAGCCTGTACTTCAGAGAAGTAGATACCTGACAGGAACCAGGACTAAACCCTGTGGTACTACACTTGTCACTGGTCTGAAGTCGGATTTGGAGTCTGCTACTTTCACAGTGTGGGTTCTGTCAGTGAGCCAGTTGGCAACCCATCGTGTGACATAGGGATTTATACCTAGTTTAGTGAGTTTATCTATAATTCCAGAGTGGGGGATGGTGTTGAAAGCCGTGGTAAGATCTATATAGGCTGTGTGAACCACCTTACCCTCGTCTACAGCTTTGGTGACTGCTTCAAAGAAGTCTATCAGGTTTAGGAGACATGATCTGCCTTTTACAAACCCGAACTGGGTGAGGTCCAGAGTGTGGAGATTACCAATGTCTTTGTTTATAAGTTCCATGATGATACATTCCATGGCCTTGCAGACCAGGCTCATCAGGCTAATGGGGCGGTAGTTCCCAGGGTCCATGGTGGCTCCCTCCTTGTGGAGTGGGATAACCGTCGCTGTGCGCCATTCAATGGGCACAAAGCCTGAGGTGAGGCTGTGATTGAACATGGTACTTAGGTGGGGTGCCAGTTCATTCTGTAGTTTGTGTAGAACGCAGCCTGGGATGTTGTTTGGTCCCATGGATGCTGTGTTCTTGGCTTTGGAGAGTGTGGTTTCTACCTATGCAGCCATGATTACAGGAACTTTGCATTCTTCCGGTATAGAGATGGGTCCTTTAGGGGGTGAGAGGGGGGGTAAAGTTAGCACTGAACCTATCTGCCAGGATGTTGGCAATATCAGTTGGGTCTGTATATTTAGTGCCATTGTGCTGTAACTCAGAGCAGATCTGAGTGTTGCCATTGAGATTCTTGACATAGCTATAGAATGCTTTGTGGTTGTCTTTAGAATCAGTGGCGATTTTGTTTTTGTAACTAGCTTTGGAGGATTTTATCAGGGATCACAGCTTCTTGCTGAGGCTGACCAGGGAGCTCCTCCACTCATGGGATTTTACTCTTTTGCAACAGTTTCTTCCTTCTGTTGTACAGTTTGTCTATGGCAGGGGACCACCAGATTGGCTTCCTTTTTTTTTTTGGAGTATAGTGTCTTGGTTCTCTTTAGGATAGCACGATCCATGCACTCGTGTAAGTGCTTATAAAGTGCAATTGTGTAGGATTCAGTAGTCGTAACTGTATTGTCCATCTTCATGGGTGTCATGAAGTTCACCACTTCTGTCTTAAGAAGCATGAAGTTGGCTTTGGAGAATTTTTTTACCATGGTTTCCTTAATGGGAGGTGGGGGCAGGATGTGGATATCTAGGGTGATTAGCTTATGGTTGGATCGGACCAATGAGGCGTTGACTTCAGGTGTGGAACACCGGTCACTCATGTTGGTAATGACTAGATCTAGGATATTGTTGCCCCTGGTGGGGGTGTGGATAAGTTGATCCAGGGCAATGGAGTTTATGAATTCCAGAAAGCATTGAGCGAAGGAGCTGGTACATGAGTAGTTTTCCCAGTTAATGGTGGGGTAGTTGAAATTGCCCATTATTAGGGTGTTTGGTTGAAACCTAATATTTTCCAATACATCAAGAAAAGAGGAGTGGGAATCCTGAGGCATGGTGGGGGATCTGTAGCAAGCTACACTTTGTGGGATTTGTTAATGAACAGTGGAATTTGTTAATGTTCTTGTTTAATGAGAAAAAACAAATAGTGGAAAAACACTGGAGCTAAGCTGAGAGACCTTTATGGAGCAGGCTAAAATTTACAATTAGAGGAATTTTTTTCCCCATGGGAATAGGACTTCATTAGATCCAGTCATCTGTAAAGTAATGTTTGTGTTTAAACATGTCCAAGTTTCACAAAATGCAAATAATATATTACAAAAGCATTAAAGTTCAAGACTACCATATAGAAATGGTGTGGGTTATACTGAGAAGTGCAATTATTCAGTCTTTTTTGGTTCACCAGTGCTAGAGTTCCTTGTGTGATTTCAAATAAAAAAAAATAGATCTCAAACTTATATCAATGCTGTTCATAGGTGAACTGTCATTTCTCCAGCAGTCAAACTGAATTTGAATGTTTTTGTGAGATGTTATCAGTATTTTGTGAAACAATATTTTTAAACATGAATGTTACTTTACAGTTAACTGTTTGTTCCTAATGTTACCTTCTTTCCTGGGATTAAAGGATCATTATCTGAGCATTTCAGTATCCTGAGCAAAATAATATTAGCACAGTCCAGTATTCTGTATTTTTTTTTTTTTGGATTGCCATTACCTACTGCATAGTGCATGTTACATTGCCAAGACATTCTTTTCAGTTAGATTTGCCTTTCTTGCCTTTATATTGTGGTTAACTTTTTGGCAGCACAGACAAAATCAAGATTGTTTTGCTAGTAATGTCATATTTTGGTTGGATGTTTGCATTGTGTTTTGTTTATTTTTTTATTTATTTGCATTTTTCTTTGTCCTCAAATTAATTTTAATCTTTTCTGACAAGACTCAAGACCTGCAAAACTAAAAGAACTGTTGGTGACTCTCTGCTGGGTGAGGAAAGTAAATCTGTATTTTTTTTGTCTGTGAGTTGTTTAAACTGATAGATTTGCTTTCTGTTTTACATACTCCGTTTTGTCTTCTGTTTTAAGAAATCTGGTTGGCCTGGTGTATTTGTCCTATGTTGCAGATAGACACTCAAATTACCTAGGCTGCATATTTCACATAGGTTCATAGGTAGGTACTAGGCTGTCTGCCCAAAGGTATTTATAAGCCTAGCTTTCGCCACCCCCTTAGATTAGTTTCCTGTGCCTCTGTCCAGCAGAGCCACTGAAGTGATCCCTGGGGTAAACTTCCTGTTTCCCATCCACTCGTCAAGGTTTTTCTTGAAGACTGTTAGTGAGGAGCTCTGCCTAATGTAGACTGGACTCTTGTTCCAGAGCATGGGAAGTCTCTGGGACAGGAATGTTTTTCATTAGTTGTTTCTTGAGTGATACTTAAATACACAGAGAATTTCTGGGTTGATGACTCAAGACATGCAGAAACTACAAGCACTGTTGGTGATTCCCTGCTAATTACTTTTCTCTCCCATTCCTTGATCTGCTTTTTTATAGGTTCATAGGTAAGTACTAGGCTATCTGCCCAAGGGCATTTATAAGCCTAGCCAGAATGTGTTGGCTTTCACCACCCCCTTAGATTAGTTCCCTGTGCCTCTGTCCAGCAGAGCCATTAGTTCCCTGCACCACTGTCCAGCAGAGCCACTACAGTGATCCCCGGGGTAAATTTTCTGTTTCCATCCACCCATCAAGGTTTATCTTGAAGAATGTTAGTGAGAGGCTCTGCCTGATATATATTGGAATTCTGTTCCAAAGCATGGGGGAGTCTCTGGGACAGGAATCTATCCCTCCAGCATGTCCTATTTATCGTTGTGTTGAGGTGTATATCTCTAGAGCGTGTGGCTCTCCGGGAATTTTTTTTTTTTTTTTTTTTTTTAGGTGGAGCATGTCCATCATTTCTGGGTTGGACATGGCCTTGTATGTCAGGCAGAGATCACCTCTGAGTAAGCTGTATGCAACAGAGTACAGCTGGAGTTTCTTGATTCGGGCTGCATTGGGCATCTGTTTGAGGCCAGTAATCCTCTTGGTGAAGTACTTTTGTGGTCTTTCCAAATGTTGCAGGCGTCTTGTAACGCACATCCTAAATGGGGTGTTGTATTCTATGATGGGTCTAATGAGTGATGAGTAGAGAGGCACAATAACCTCTTTTGTTCTAGATGTGAAACCTTTTGTGATTAGGTGGGCCACACAGAAGGATTTTCTAACCACCTTGGCAGTATGATTATCAAAGGAGAGATTACTATCTACTTGGGTCCCCAGATCCCTTATTACATTTTCTGTATTTAGGGGACTACTACCTATGTGGTAGTTTGTGGGTACTTTGTTTTTTCCAAAGGGGATGACTATGCACTTTTTGGCATTTAGTTTGAGGCCATGATTTTGACACCAGGTATTCGTCTCAGTGAGACCCTTCTAGAGGGTGTCTGTATCAGCCGGGGAATCAATTATGGCCCCTAGTTTGCAGTCGTCTGCGAACTTGGTCAACCATAGTCCTCCTATGCTTGCCTGTACCTCTGAGAAGTATATATAGAACAGGAGGGGTCCTAGGACTGAGCCCTGGGGGATGCCACTTGTAACCGGTTTAGAGTCAGAGTTCAAGCTGGTGAGTTTCTCTATAATACTTGAATGGGGAATGGTGTCAAAAGCCTTTGCAAGGTCTAGGTAGGCTGTGTGGACCTGCTTTCCCTCATCTAATGCCTTGGTAACTGTCTCAAAGACGTCCACCAGATTTAGGAGGCATGATCTTCTCTTAACAAAGCCAAACTGGGTAGGGTCCAAGGTTTGGAGGTTCCCAATGTCTCTGTTAATGAGTTCCATGATGATGCGCTCCATAGCCTTGCAGACCAGGCTAGTCAGGATTATAGGGCGATAGTTCCCGGGGTCCGTTGTGGCTCCACCTTTGTGGAGCGGAATAACTGTTGCTGTGCATCATTCTGTGGGAACATAGCCTGTAGAGAGGCTGAGTTTGAACCGGGTGTTTAGCTGAGGGGTTAGTTCATTTTGGAGCTCTTGTAAGACACAGCCTGGGACACCGTCCGGTCCCATTGAAGCTGTGTTTTTGGCTTTGGATAGGGCTGTTTTAACCTGTGTGTCAGTGATTGATGGGGCCCTACATTCGTCTGGTATGGTTATGGGCCCTTTAGTGGGTGAGAGGGGAGTGAAGTTTGCACTAAACCTGTCTGCTAGAATGTTGGCAATATCAGTCGGTGCAGTGAATTTTGTGCCATTCTGCACTAACACAGAGCAGATCTGAGAGTTTCCACTTATGTTCTTGACATAGCTAAAGAATGCTTTGTGGTTATCTTTGGAGTCCTTGGCAATTTTTCTTTCGAAACTAGCCTTGGATGATTTAATGAGGGAGCGTAGTTTCTTGCTGATACTGATCAGGGATGTCTTTCCTTCTTAGGATTTTTCTCTTTTCTGTCCTAGTTTCCTCCTTGTGTTGTATAGCTTTTTTATGGCAGGTGTCTACCAGACTGCTTTCCTTTTCTTGGAGGAGTGAGTCTTGGTTTTACTTGGGATAGCACGATCCATGCATTCCTGCAGATGCTCATAGAGTGCCTTTGTAAAGGTTTCAGCAGCTTGGACAGCATTGTCCTTTAGCATGGGGGCTGTGAACCTTTCCACCTCGGTCTTCAGTAATGTGAAGTTTGCTTTTGAAAAGTTTTTCATGGTGGTTTCCTTGATTGGGGGCGGAATGTGGCTATCCAGAGTGATTAGTCTATGGTCTGATCTAACCAGTGAGGGGTTGACCTCCGGTGTGGACCACTGGTCGCCCATGTTGGTGATGACCAAGTCCAATATGTTGTTCCCTCTGGTGGGGGTGTTGACTAGTTGATCTAGGGCATTCGAGTTTATAAAGTCTAGGAAGTGTTGGGCAAGGGAGTTAGTACCTTAGTAGTTCTCCCAGTTTATGTTTGGGTAATTGATATCACCCAGTATTAGGGTGTTTGGTAGGACCTTCATATTTCCCAGTGTCTCCAGACTTGCGGAATGGGGGTCCTGGGTCATGGTGGGTGATCTGTAGCAAGCTACAATTTGAATTGCAGTTTTGCCCATTGTTAGTTGCACATGGATGATCTCTGATGCATTGTGCTGCGCCACTAACCTGGAGGTGTGGGTATCCTTGATGAATATGGATACACCCCCACCTTTTGTGTTTTGGTTCATAGGTAAGTACTAGGCTGTGCCAAAAGGTGTGGTATGAGTTATAGCCTAGTGGTGCTGGGGTGCTCTCAGGAGCCTTAAACCAGGTTTCTGTTACTGCACAGATGTCGATGTTCTCCATACTGAGGAGTGCCTCAAGTGCGTGCATTTTGAGGTTTAGACTTCTGGTGTTGAGTAGCATTACTCTCAGTTTTTGGTTACTTGTGCTATTTATGGTGGTGGGTTTGTCTTTTGAGCCTTACCTAAAAAAGGCACTATGGGGGCGGCAAGAGCCTTGGCCAGTATTCGAAAGCCTAAGGGTGACAGGTGCAAGCCATCTCTTGCGAAGCAACATGGCTTGTCGAGCATGTCATCCCAGGCGGACAGATACTGGATCCCATTTGAATGACACCAGAAACTTCGCCAATTGTTGAAATTGATAATTTTATCTTTATACTGTGGCATCATTCTTGGTGAGGGCAGGATGCTACTCAGGTCAGGGTCATACTGGCCTGGGCTACATGATCTCTTCCATGTCTCTTTTCATGTAGTCCAGGGAGGTACGTCTCAGGTCATTCACACCAACATGGACAATGACAGAGTCGTATTTGTACTTGTTCTGGAGTGATCTGAGTGCTTGTGTTATGTAGCAGATCCTGGCGCCCGACAGGCAGCTGACTCTAACCTTCTCCTTGGCCAGCCTAGTTAGTGGGACATCAGTGTGCCTGACTATAGAGTCGCCTATTACTAGTATGTTGGGTATGTTATTTTGCCTTAAGGGCTGTGATTGCGTGGCACACTGATTATGTGAATTATGTGAAATATGTGTTTCATGGTTGGTGATGGGGTGTGGAGGTTGTTGGATGTCTGCTTTGGAGGTCTCTGTTGCTTTTGCAGATTTTTATTTAGTGCCTCCGATGTATTCCTGTGTGCTACTTGCCAGTGTAGGTTTATTAGGTCTATGTGAAACTGGTGGTGTTGCAAGTATTACCCTTCTCCTCTTGACTGTCAGTTCCATTCTTGGGTTGAGAGAGCTTTGCCTCCAGTTTGGCTGTATAATTGCATCTCTCACATATATTAGTGTTTGGTGGTAGGAGGAGAGGGTTGTCTGTGTACATGAGGCAGTTGTAACATTGCCTCACAATGCCCAGATTCACCAGTTGGACTGGAGAGTACACTAGAAACTGCCCTTTGGACATGCCTGAATAGGTAGAGAGGTAGAGTAAGCTGTTTTTCTGATTGGCTGGTGGGGAAGAATAGAGAGCCTTGTCCTTCTGGACAGTATAGGGGGGTCAAGTGCTAGGGTTAATTAGTGCTTGTTATGAGTTTTAAGCAAGTGCTTGACAGTGAAATGAATGGTTTGAGTGCTAAAGTTGAAGGTTTGTCTAGTTCCAAGGGAAAAAATTGAAGAGTAGACTTTGTGGAGCAGAGAATAGTTTAACTCTAGCTAACCGGCGCTGCCCGGCACCCAGAATCGCGCAAATGCGGTTTTTGTAGCAGGGAAGTATTAGAGATAGAAATTAGCCCAAAATTGGCCAATAAACTACTAACTTCTGGGCTGAAACCACTCCTCCAGGGACAGATAGGCTGCTCAAAGCTCCCCTCTCTCACAGGTGAACAGAGAAACTTCCTTCTATCCAAGTAAGGTATGGGCAACACAGAAAGTTGTAACATAGCCCTGGATTCAGCAATAACCTGAAAACTGGACTATACTAGTTCAGAAAGGCAGGAAACAAGTATACTTTTTTTTTAGAAAGTAGGGCAGATACAATCAAAATTAGCCCAAAATGGCCAATAAACTACTAACTTCTGGGCTGAAACCACTCCGCCAGGGACAGATAGGCTGCTCAAAGCTCCCCTCTCTCACAGGTGAACAGAGAAACTTCCCTCTATCCAACATAAGGTATGGGCAGCACAGAAACTTGTAACACAGCCCTGGATTTAGCAGTAACCTGAAAACTGGACTATACTAGTTCAGGAAGGCAGGAAACAAGTATATTTTTTTTTTCAGAAAATAGAGCAGATATAATCAAAACAACACTTTAAATGCACAGAAAAAGGCTATCACAGTTTAGTGTGTAGCCAACAACAGTTAAACAGATTATTTAAACACAAAAACAACTTAATTCAAGTGCAGGCAGCAAATAAGTACAATATGTAGAAATAAACCTTTTAAATCACAGAAACGCTAAAACAACTGGCGTTTTAGGCGGAATTAGTTTAAGACAGCAAGAAAAGCAGAAAAATGATACTTAATCACTCCAAAGTCTGTCTTTTGTCTCTCAGCTGCTGTAAACTCTGCAGAACACCTGGAAGGCACTTGCTGAGCGGAATACAAGCGCACAAACTGTGCAAATGCGTTTTTATAGCAGGGAAGTGAAAGAGAGAGAAATTATCCCAAAATTGCCAATAAACTACTAACTTTTGGGCTGAAACCACTCCTCCAGGGACAGATAGGCTGCTCAAAGCTCCCCTCTCTCACAGATGAACAGAGAAACGTCCTTCAATCCAAGTAAGGTATGGGCAACACACAAACTTGTAACACAGCCCTGGATTCAGCAGTGACCTGAAAACTGGACTATACTAGTTCAGAAAGATGGGAAACAAGTGTATATATATATATATATATATATATCTTTTTTTTTTCCAGAAAATAGAGCAGATACAATCAAAACAACACTTTACCCAATTAACCAGTTTGAAAGCACAAAAACGAGCCCTGTTCTAGCAGTCTTCAATCATACAAGTTCTAACTGCACACTCCTGCCACTAGGGTACAGAGAAACCTTTTCCAAAAAAGACGGCCTGGATCAGTGCACAAGTTATGCAAACAAAGTTATATCCAGCAGGCCTGAATCTGGTCTGTGCTACAGCAAACAAGGTGTACCGATTTCAGAAAGAAACAGTTCAAGTAAGCATGCTTAGTAAGCCTTTAACCAGAGATTCCCATCTCAGAAGGACAGAATCTAGCCTCTCCTCCCACAAGAGTGCAGACCACAAACCTTCTTAATGTGGAATAACTGGCCTGAAGCCCAAGTGCTTAACCCAGAACTAATACACTTTTAGAATAACAGACACTGAGCCTTCAATCAGCAGTTCCCAACTTAGAAGGATGTACGCTACCTGTCCTGCCACAACAGTGCAGACCACAAACCTTCTTAATGTAAAACAACTGGTTTGAAGCACAAGTGCTTAAACCAAAAGCCTTAGAGTAACAGTTACAATTTAATCATACTACTAACAAGCAGTAATAAAGGCAGCAGAATAAATTCAACTGAGTACTTTTAAGAAGAGGCAAAAGCAAAATAAGGTAATAAAGTAGGAAGAAACACAAATACAGTAAAGCAGATGAAGTGCAATTTTTTTTTTTTTGTGGAGAGGGAGGAAACAGAGCAGATTAAGATACTATAGGGGAGTGTCCTTCCCAAGTGCTCTCTGTGTACACAGCAGAGGAGATGGGACTGGTAGGAGTATCTGAAATCAAAATATGATCTCACTATACTCAGTTGAGTGAGCAAATGAGATGGGTCCAGGAGGAGTGTCCAAAAACAGATTTACAGCAGGGGCGGGCAATTCCAAAGCCACCAAGATTAACACCACAACAAGAAACAAGGAGGGGAGGTGGGGAAATAACTGCAGATGGACAGAGACACAGAATATTTACTGAACCAAATCTTTATTAAATATGTGCAGAGAAAAATATACTTAAATCAGCTCGTGTCCAGTTGATATATGCAAGCAAGTCTCAGTAGCTGCCCACCCTTACTGCAAATTATAAGCTCCCCTTTCTATACTGTTTGTTATGAAAATAGTGCATTTTTGCCTCTCGTTGTTTATTCTACTGATTTACTTGCTCTGAATTCATTAGCTAGCTGTTGAATAAACTAGTGCATTTTACACTCTAGCAAGCACTTTTCTGTGTTTTTTTTTACATCAAGAGGACAGTAGATTTTTCATCTAGTGACAGTGGGTGCTAGTCTTGTCTTTATGGGTTGTGAAAACAGAAACAAACTCAAGATTCCTGCATATAGTTTTATTTTCTGGAGGGCATATCAATCAGCTTACCTTGTTTTTTAGTGCCTTTATAAATTCTGCACAACTGAATGGCTCTTGCCTCATTTCTACAAAGCAAAGTACTTTTATTGAATAATCACACTTTATAAGCTGTTTAAAATACACTGCTGTATTTGTAACTTTTAAGTTTGTTTGTGGTAGCATTTCACTCAGAACACTCTCTTACTGTGCTTTTACATTAGTAGGACTGGGATTATTCATCTAATGGCAGTAGGTTTTTATCTTGTCTATCTGAGTTGGAAAGTACACAAACAGGCCTTAAGTGTAGCCGTTTATTGGCCAGAGGGCTCAGTACTCAGTTTTCTGTATTTCCACTACTGATATAAGTTTGGCATATTTGCGTGGAACTGTGCCAGTGCCCTGTACAGATCCAAACATTTGGAAACATTGCTTATTTTCATTATACTGTGAAAGTTACCTTATTATAACACCCAGGATTATTGCTTCTCAGAGGGCATCTGATTTGGCGCTGAGCAGTATCACTAGCTAGGTTAGCTGCAGAATAAGTCAAGTAAGCACCCTTTCCTCATCCGGTTACAAACAAGCTCCACTCCTATCCTTTTAAGTACACATTAGGACCCCATAGTATGCGAGAGATGCAAGTACGCATTGACCCTGGAGGCTGCACTCTCATATACAGGCACAAAAAGCAACAAACAGGTTGTCAGCTACTCACACACATCACTTACCGCACTAGCAAAGGACTGCACACACAGACCTACAAATGCAGAGGTGCTCACATGTAACTTTCCCAAACCTCCAAGGCCTCTCAGGTGTAGTCCTCAGAAACTCCGCATGTACACAAACAAGACAATTCCCATAACAACACATAAAGCCACATGCCATTGTACCTCAACTACCAATCCCATAAGGCGAAACACTCCACAACCCAGTGTTCTGGTCGTAGGAGAGACTGTTGTGAGAGGGTCTATATTATATCATCGAACTCTTAAAAAAGCAAACGCTGATTGATCGACCTAATTTAAGCGAAAGCTTACAATCTCGAACTGTCAGATCAGCGATTTTTTTCCCAGGGAAAGAAATCGCTGATCCAAAACACATACACACAACACAAGCACACCAAACAAACAGAAATCCACACACATACACCTAAAATCTGATACCTAACCCTACACTAAACTATGCACACACCACTAACTACCCACTTACCTTAACCCTAACCCTAAGGTCCGTCACTATCGCACACTCACCTCAGCCGCTCCCTAACCCTAACTCACTTAAATCCGCCCTAACCCTCATGTCCACTCAATCACACACACACCTAACCCGAGCCCTAACCCTAACTCACCTAAATCACCCTAACACTCACATCGGCACAATCGCACACTTACCTGAATCTGACTGGTAACTTTCCACCATAACACTGAAAATACCGAAGCAACAGAAATGGACAACCGAATTCTTTCCCTAGGAAAAAAATTTGAGTTTCTGCTGCTTCGATATTTTGCAGTTTTGTGAAAATAAGTTCGATCAATCAGCGTTCGAGGATATAATGTAGACCCTTGTGAGACAGACTGATGTTCTTCTTACCAGGCTGGATAAGGTGAAGGTTACAGTTAGTTGCCTGTCGGGGACCAGGATTCACTCGATCACACAAGCACTCCAGTGTCCTACCCATAAGTACCAGTGTAACTCAGTCATAGTCCATGTGGGTGTGAATGACTTGAGATGTACCTCCTTGGACTGTGTGTGGAGAGAAATGAGTGATCTCTCAAAATATGTCAAAGGCATGTATCAGCCTATATTGAACAGCATTCTGACTTTTGAAAAGATGATGCCACAATACCAGCAGAAAATGATCGGCTTTAACAATTGGCTTAACTGCTGGTGTCATTCAAAGGGGTCCAGTACTTGTCAGTCTGGGAGGACATAGTTGATAGGCAACTCTACTTTACCAGGGATGTTCTTCACCTGTCACCTGTAGGCATTTGGATATTGGCCAAAACATTATCCACCTCTATAGTGCCTTTTTTAGACACTGCCAAACAGACAAACCTTCCAAAATAACAAAAGCTACTCAGGACAAGCTAAAGGCATTACTGCTCAATGCTAGAAGCCTCAACAAGAAACTGTGCTCCCTAAAAGCTCTCCTCACCCTGGAGAATGCTGACATCCCTGCAGTTACTAAAATGTGGCTCAAAGCCATGGAAAGCACTCTGGCAGTGCATGACTATAATGCTTTTCATACATTCCAACCACCCACTGACCATGAAAAAGCAAAAGGTTGAGGTGTGTCTGTCTACATAAAGATAAGCTCACCTCAAGGCTGGTCAAGCAGTATGATGAGCTTGAGCTACTCCATGTCCAACCAACCATTAGAAAAATCCATTACCATATTCTTGCTAGCTACAAGTCCCCCACATGACCCATGAAACCCATACGTCGTACCTAAAGTTACTATAGTCACTCATCATCCAGCCCAATACCATACTCGTAGGTGATTTTTTAACTACCCCTTGATTAATTGGGAGGCATACATGACCACTAATATAGTAGCCCAAAGATTTCTTGACTTTGTGAATTCAAATGTCCTGGTGCGGCTAGTCTGCATTCCCACTAGGTGAACAAATGTCCTAGATCTGGTACTCACAAATATGGAAGAGTGCTGCACAACCCCCCCCCCCATGATATCCTCACTAGTAAGATCAGATCATAAAGTGATCTCCCTTTAAATAAAGTTAAAGCTAGTCCCACCACCTGAACTCAAAACTTTAAGAACTTCTCTAAGGTAAATTATCCTACTAATGGATGGCATAGCTAGTTTCCAAGCACTCCCAAATCCAGAAAACACAGAAACTTATGCAGAGGTGCACACAAATGCCCTGTACAGCTGTATAAACTGCATAGAAATAGCAGTACCAGACTGAACTACACCTAGGTCAAACCACAAAAATAAGCCACCCTGGCGGACCCCTGATATTAATAGGTTGTACAACAAAAGAAAGCAAATCCTGTCAAGAAGTAAAAGGGAATGTGCACAGCAGAGCAGAAAGTCCCACATTAGTCTAGACAAGAGAATTGGGGAACTAGTCAAGTCTCTGAGAGCAGACATTTAGGTATAAATAGCCTCTAAAGCTAAGGATAACCATAAGATATATTTCCCTTATGTCCGCAGTCTTAAGGGCAATACCCTACAAAGTGTGGAATTACTTGTAGATGGCATCACCTATACTAAGAAGGAAGATGCAGCAAATCTTCTGGCTGACAATTCAGCTCAAATTTTATGTCCCCATCACCCCCCCAAGAAATACCCTCAACGACTCCATTGCCAGTTGTCACCAAAGAACAGGTTGCCACTGCACTCTCTAAAGATAAAAACACTGCTTCAATTGGGCCTGTTGATATACCAGGTTGCCTCTTAAATGACTTAAATCAGGACTTTTCCGTCCATAAGAATCTTTGTTTAGCCACAGCCTCTGGGCTAGCTTTGTCCCAATAGAATGGAGGATAACAATACTCATCCCTCTGGATAAAGGGGGGCCATCTACGGACCTGGGAAATTACATTCCTATAAGTTTGACTAATCTTATATGTAAGGCAGTTATTAAGAATAATAACGGACTTGATCAATAATGACATAGGAATCCCCAAACACTGGACCCGACGCAATTCAGCTTTGTCAAGGACAGGTCATACCTACTGAATCTGGTAGATTTCTTTGAGAAAGTCGCTAAGGCCATTGATGACAGTAAAACAGTACATACTGCCTACCTTGACTTGGCTGAGGCATTTGACACAATTCCCCACTCAGGGATTATAAATAAACTCACAAAACTGGGCATAACTCCCTACACCACCAGATGGATAGCCAGGTGGCTCATGGACAGGATACATGTGGTTAAAGTGGGTGAATCCATATCCAGCAAGAGACCAGTTACTCATGGTGTGCCACAGGGCTCAGTGCTGGGACCACTCTCGCTTGGAATATACGTCTGTGAATTCATGGCTAATGTGGAAGGCCTCTGGATGACAACGTTTGCAGATGACTGTATGCTGGGGCAGTCATTGTATCACCCAACGATATAGATATCCTTCAGAAGTGTCTAGATCAGGCAAATAATTGATGCCAGAACCATGACCTAAAACTAAATGCAAAAAATACATTATCATACCCTTTGGGAAGTGAAGTACCTCTGCAAATTACAGCATCAACAACACTCCCATAAGAGTAGTCTCAGAGGTGAGAGATCTAGATACAAAGATAGATAAATAGGCTAAACTTTGACTGCCATGTGTCCACAGTGGTGAGGAAGTCCTTTTATGTAACACAACTTATAAGTAAAGGTATGGCATTCAGATCCAAGGTGCTGTACTCAGCCCTCATTAGACCAGTAATCAAGTGCAATATGCCATTTGGAATGTACTTGACTAGACACTTACAGCACCTGGAGTGAACTCAGAGGTTCCTCACAAAGAAAATACAGGGTGTAAACAACATGAACTGTATGGATAGACTAAAAGCCCTATTCCTTTCTCCTACTGACTATTAAGGGGTGACCTATGCCTGACCTTCAAGACACTTACAAATCCAGCCCTGATGGAGCGGCTACACATCCGCAAGTCAAACAGCATGAGAGTCTCCTGATCTAGGGATCTAAACATTGTCAGCTACACAGACAAAACGTGCTGGAGAGACAGATGTGTCTCAAAGATTGTCCTTTCATTGGAGCAGATTATATCTTTACATTAAACGGAGCCCTGCCCTGGCCCTCTTCCAATGCAGTATGGATCAATGGATGGGGAATCACAAATTCACATCTGAGGTAGTCCTATGTCCATTATGGACAGGGACAGTCGTAAGATACTCTGTCAGTGAACAGGCACAAATCCATGCTATCCTCTTGCCCTTAGAGCCATATGTTGGGTAAAATCAGGTTATATTGGCTAGGTATGTACGGGCCCTTAAGTCATTAGCATAGTAATCTCCCATGAAGCTATGAGTTGATTTAGGTGGCCAGTGTTATTTATGGGTTGTGCTTGTATATTTTGAGTGAAGTCACTTTTTTTGTATTCATTTGAATGTGGGCTAAAGTCTTTGAATTACTGTTTCCTTTAATTCATTCCCTCCAGTTGAGCAGTTTTTGACCTATGCCCTCACTTATCAAACAAATACTCACATCTCTGGAACCGTAAATACTACTACAGATGCCTAAATGGCAAGCAGTTCAGCACAAACTATTTTTTACAGGGGCAGTATTCATTAGATGTCCTTCTATTCTGATGTTGCAGTATTCATAACAGTAGGGAGTAGCTGCCTGCAGCGCCACCGTCCAGCCAGTATACCAAAGTTTTTGTCGTGGAGGGTACGTGTGACGTTGGCTACGAGGACCATAAACTGGTGTTGGATATAAAGGTGACATCTGCATGTACCCTCCTCAGAATTTTTCTGCTGTAGTGATCATCAGACACCCGTTCACCAGTTATACCTTACTTTGTGTTTTTATCAGACGACTACGGTTTCGAGTATCGAGACCAGACGACTGTTTGGACCATTCAGATAAGTGCCCACTGCGGGGTTTCTTACTTGTTTTGCTTGCTTTTTTAGACTTAAATGTCAGCTAGGAAAAGGGAAGTGTGCTTGTGGGAGACAGATTCCTCACAAGGACATGCACAATAAGTGTGTTTTCTGTCTCAGCGAGGCCTACAATCATACATCCTGTTCTATCTGTAAGTCGTTTGTCCCCAAAACACTTCGTAGCCAACTAGCGGCTTTAAATCTTTACCTCGAGAATCAGAGACTCAGGCGTTTGGCATTAGGCATGGAGGGAGGAGTAGGCTCATCCAACAAGTGGCCTTGGAAGAAGGCAAAGAAACTAAGGCCCGATTCCCAGGCTGCATCGCAGGCATCTGAACTGGCTCTAGAGGCGATAGCATACCTAGAGTCCGTTCAGACGACAGTCTCCCAAGCAGGCCCAGGAACCACAATGGAAGCCGGGGTGTGGGATACCAAAGGTACGTCCGCTGAGGTATTTCAGCTATCAGAGTCTGATGACAGAGGGGAACCACAGCTCACCTTCTTGGAAGCCCCTGCTCCTCCTCCCCTTGCTAGGCCGATGTATGCTTCTCCCTTGTCTACCACATCCTTGAAAAGAAAACAGAAGCCCAAACACGTGGAACCCCCTCAGATGTCAGGCTGGGAATCCTTTTCCCAAAGCCTCTTTAAGGCCTTTCAGTCCCAACAACTCCCACCTACTCTCACTCCTCAACCAACCCATGTGTCTGAGGAGGAATATAAATCTTCTGAGGAATCCTTCTCTTATGAGACTCAAATTGAATCCCCCAAGGAGTGCATTACTCCCGATGAAGAGGACTCTATTTCTCCAGACTCCCTAGGGGAAGAATTTAGTTTTGGGGATATTATCTCCCTCATGAGGTAACACTTCAATTGGCAGGCTTCTGAGATCTCAGATTCTAGGAAAAGATGCTTTGACCTTCTGCAAATGGAGCAGCCTGCTCCCTCATCTGTGCCCCCTTTACTACCTGCATTTCAAGATGCATTCTTAGCCACTTTACAGTCTCCTGACTCCCAACCTCCAGTAGCAAAACGACCTGACAGGTTTTATAGGGTCCCCCAAGACACCTAGTTTCTTTATAAGAACCCTCCTGCTGACCCAGCTGTTATAGCTGTTTCTGCAGACAAGACTTCTAGACAGCTTCCTTCCTCTGGTCTGTATCCAACTGATATAAAGACAGTAAATTTATGGACAGGTAAAAAGGTCTACACATCTTCCACTCTGGCCAATAGGGCCCTGAACTACCGAACCCACTTGGCAAGGTTTGTACTTGATACCATTTCTAAGGCCTCCAGACTTCTTTCTGAGGTCCAGGATTCCCCCACCAAAGTACAATTAAATTGTCTCCTCTTCACAGTATCACAGCAGAAAGGCACTCTATTAAGTGCAGCTATGATGCTGTGGAAGTTGCTTCCAAAGCTGCTGCTTCTGGATCAGTGCTGCGTCGTTATTCCTGGGTACGGATACAACCCCCTCCCCTTGGATGTTCAGACCAAACTTCTGGAGGCTAAACTAGACAATAAGGCACTTTTGGGACAAGCCTCTGCTGAGCTCCTCAAATCCCGCCAAGAGAAGGAAAAAGAGTTGCAAAATCTAAAACACCTTTTGGTGTCCCCATTCCTAGATATCACAGAAACTACCCTCAAAAAACATCCATTGCATGAAGGGAATCCTTTCCCTCATCACAAAAATCCAGGGGACGTAGAGAGCAGAGAAAGACTTCTACCCCAAGATTGTCCTCAAGATCTCCTCCCACTCCCAATTCGGAGACAGCCTGATGACCACCCCAGGTTCCCTCCACTGTGACTCGCCCTCCCTGCATCCAGAAACTCCCCATCCCTCCGGCTCACTCTCTCCCTGCCCTCCTGGCACAAACTTACAAAAGAACGATGGGTCCTCTCCATCATCCAGAGAAGATATTACATGACTTGGTGGATGCTCCCACCCTTTCAGGGCATTCCACAGCCACCAAAAAAACAGATACCTATTGCCTCCCAATATTCAACAACTCCTAAAGCAAGGCACCATAGAACCAGTTCCCGCCCATCAAAAGAACTCAGGGTTCTACTCCAGAATGTTCCTGGTCCCTAGGAAAGAGGGTCCCTGGAGACCTATCCTGGATCTTTCCTTTCTCAATATTTTCCTTCTCGTACCCCGCTTCAAAATGATAACCTTACCTATTCTCCTGCCTCTAATTCCCCCCCCCCCAAGCCTTCATGGTGGCTCTAGATTTCAAGGATGCCTACCTACACATCCCCATTCATCCGGATTACAGGAAATTCCTCAGATTCTCTATAGGCTCTTGCCATTTTCAATTCTCTGCTTTGCCCTTTGGTCTATCCACAGCCCCCAGAGTGTTCACCAAGTGTCTATCCCCCTTCATTGCCCATTGCAGGACACAGGGTATAATAATATATCCCTACCTAGACAACCTCCTCATCCTGCACCAAGACCACCATCTCCTATGACTCCATTTGCAGCTGGTGTCACACACCCTATCTCTTCTGGGATTTACTATAAATGTAGAAAGAGCTTGCGTGAGTCCTTCTCAGGGCATGATTTTTCTGGGATGTAGACTATGCACAGACTGCATGAAAGCCTTCATACAGGACCAAAGGATTCAGGAACTCTGTCTGTACTTCAACCAGGTCCTTTCCCGAACCTTTCTGACGGTTCAGGAATTTCTGAAACTGTTAGGCCATATGGCATCCCTGATGCACATGCTGCCTTTGGCAAGACTACACATGCTCAAAATTCAATAGGTACTAAAAATCTATGGAACCAATATTCCCAACCCTTGGATATGCCCCTCCCTCTCCTCCCTTGCTTAAAGAGGGAGATCCAGTGGTGGGTATCTGCAATACAGACCAACCCAGGGCTCCACCTTCAGACCCCAGCCCCACTTCAATGCATTTACACCGATGCTTCAGACCTAGGATGGGGGACAGTGTTGCAAACAAATCAACAACACCTCTCAGTACAAGGCAAATGGTCCACTCTAAGAGTAAAAGACCACATCAACATCAAGGAAATGAGAGCCTTGCTGTTAGCCCTACTAACCTTCCAAACCTCTATCCTGCCAGGAACCTTAAAGGTAATCACAGACAACATGGCAGTTCTGTGGTACATAAACAAACAAGAAGGGACCAGATCTTACTCTCTATGCAGACTGGCCATTCAGATTTGGAACCTAGCAGACTCCGTCAGAGTACACCTGTTAGCTGTGTATATCCCTTGTCAACAGAATGTGATGGCAGAAGCACTCAGCAGAACCTCAGCCCCCCCTCAGGTCCAGAGGGAGGTTTTTCTGGACCTGATAAACAGATGGGGTATTCCACAAGCAGACCTCTTTGCCTCCCCAGATAACAGGCAGATGCCCAACTTCTGCACAAGAAACCCACACCCACAAGTGTGGAAGGTGGACGCCTTCTCTTTTTCATGGGGGGGGGGTGTTCCTGTACACCTTCCCCCCTTTCACTCTGATCCAGAAAGTCTTCCTAATGGTCACATCCCCCTACCTAGTCTTTCACAGGGACAGAGTGGTGCTCAGGACCAACCCCCCCCCCCCCTTCATGCCCAAGGTAGTTAAAGAACTTTCATTGAATCACACCATTAACTTACCTGTCTACTACCCCCATCCTAAAAAAATGCTTCAGAGAGGACCCTTCACTCTCTGGACATGCTGAGACAACTAAGATATTACCTAGACAAAACCCAAAGACATCAGGAAATCAGAACAGTTATTTGTTTCCCTCCATCCCAGAGTACTAGGGAAAGCTGTTTCTAAGCAAACCATTACCTCATGAATCTCCAAGTCCATCTCCTTCTGCTACTCCCACCATGGGAAAACCTTACAGGGCAGTATCAAACCACATTCCCCCAGAGCAGCAGCCTTCTCTTCTGCCTTTTTCAAAGGCATTGATTCCCCTTCTATTTTAGAGGCAGCCACTTGGACCTCAGTGCACACCTTCACCAAACAGTACAAGCTGGACATGGCATCCCGTGCTAGAGTCAGTTTTGCCAGAACTATCCTACAGGGTCTCCTGGGCCATGGAAACCCTTTCTCCTCCCAAGACCTTACTTAAAGCTCTGGTACTCTCCCTACTGTTATGAGTACTGCAACATCAGAATAGAAGGATATTGAATAGTTGTGTAAGACCTTACTATAACCGTAGATGTCCTTCTCTTCTATGCTGCAGTATTCAGTCCCACCCCTGTTCTTGCTTCTGCTATAGCAGGTATTTTATGAACACCTGCTGCCTTCTTCCCCAAGTCTCTACCTACATAGCCTTATTACTGCCCTGGCTCTGGCAGACATGTAAATCTAAGGGTCTCAGGACCCTCCTGAAAAACCTCAGGGGCACTAGTATATGCAGCAGAAACTATTCTGAGGTGGGTACGTGCAGACGTCACCTTAATACGTAACTCCGGTTTATGGGCCTCATAGCCAACGTCACACGTACCCTCCATGACAAAGACTTTGGTATACTGGCCGGACAGTGGTGCTGCAGGCATCTACTCCCTACTGTTATGAATACTGCAACATAGAAGAGAGGGACATCTACGGTTATGGTAAGGTTTTACACAACTATTCTATTCTAGGCCTAAAAACAATTCACAGTAAATATTTATTTTCTTATATTTTGTGAACAACTTAGATTATCTCAGTAACCACTCAGGACATACACATACTGTCAACCATATTTTATTCATTTGGCTGGGAGTTTTTTTACGAGGCTAAGCAGTGCTGTCAGTGTCACTTGGTTGTTGAAATATTTACAGAAATATGAAAGTCATGGCAGTATAAATACATAATATATGAACAGCAATTAATATCTCTTTAGCTGCTTTATACAGAGACCAAGTATCAGTGCAGTTGTATTGCCTATTACGTAAGTTTGAAGGTAAAATCTTTCAGTAACTTGTAGGTAGCATGCTTTTTGGAATTATTAAATTGCCAGTAGGTGTGAGTGCATGAGAGTGTGATATGGATGAATGACCTGGCAACCTACTTCTGTTTCCCCTTTGCTTTAAATACTCTGTTAGTGGTCGTCCATGGGTCACTCTAGGAGTTTGATGATATAGCTGCAGGAAAACCTTTTGAGGCATCACTAGGCTTTAATGAGTTAAATGTTAGTGTAGATTTGGGTTTATGATCATTTGTGATGGGAAAGGGTGTCCTGAGATGTTTTTTCTTTCTTCAAGAACTCCTTTTATTGAAATATAACAGAGTCCAAAATTCTAGTTGTACAACATGTATGTCTAAAATTTAAAGGTTGAACAGTCATCCAGCGCAGTAACTTTCCCCTTTAAAATGGTACAGGCACACACACACACACACACACACACACACACAAAACCTTAAAAGTAATGCTGATTAAAAATCATGGACAAATTGATGTAAATAAAACTTATAAAATGTACTATTAAAATATCAGAAAAATAATGTACCAGCAAAAAGAAAAAAAAATCCAACCATCCCTAAAATCTATACCAAGTGCAAATCAGACTAATTAACTTTCCCCAGTAATTTACTGCTCTCTGCACTTGTTTTCTTGTCATTTTTTAATGTATCTGCATTTATTTAAACTGTATTTGCCTTAATATTGAAACACAATCAAGCGTGCTAACTTGTACTGCATGTAGTATTTTTGCTACTGTTCTAAATGCTTTTCTACCAAAGAAAAGTTCTAAGCTTGTTTCCCGCCTTTCTGTAACCAGTCTAGTCCAGATATAGATTTGCTGTATCCAGGACTATTTTTGTCCGTTTCTGAGCCCCCCCCCCAGACCTTTCTGTGTTGGAGGGAAGCCTTCTAGCTTAGTGGGAGTGGTAAGCACTAGGTAGCCTATCTACCACAAGAGGAGTGGTTTCTGGTCCAGAAATTGTAGTTTATTGGCAATTTGGGCATTCTTCCATCCCTTTCAACTTTCTGGTTTAAAAGCCCGTGTTTGCTCACAGTGCAGCGATTCTCAGCTGAGGTAAACTATTACCAGTGCCAGTTTTTCCCCTAGAACGTGCTTGTTCTTTTACTTCTTGCACCTCAATTAGCATAATTGGCTAGCACTTTAACAGGCTTTTGTAGCATTCTTAGGTGCAATCAGCACTAGCTGTTCCTATGCAGTAACAACACCAATACTTACTAGTTATGTCCACCCCTCCTGGTATGATTGTAGGGCAATTTCCTGTGCTTTCTCCTGCTAACTTGGTGCACTTGGACATTCTGAGACAGTGTGGCAACTGTCTAATGTACACAGACAGCCCTCTCCTCTTACCTCCCAACACTCATACCTGTGAGAGATGCACTTGTATCACCAAACTGGAAGCAGTGCACGCTCCAACCAAGATTGGATGAGCTGGTCAAGAGGAGAAGGTCAACACCTGCAAATCACTGCATAGAACACACAGCCCTCCAAAACACCAAACATCACAACCCACACACAGAAACACAAACCATACACCCAACTTTGGGGAGGCTCTCAATAAAATTTACCCAAACAGAGACCCCCCGAGACAGAAACGCACTTGACCACCACACCACAACACAACACCAACCCCAGAACACATAGCTCACCACAGTGTGACCCTCATCCCAAGCCCTTAAGGCAAAACACGTTGCACAATGTACTAATCATAGGAGACTCAATTGTGAGGCACACTGATGTCCCACTCACTAGGCTGAACAAGGAGAAGGTGACAGTCAGTTGTCTGTCAGGTGCCAGGATCCGCCACATAACACATGCACTCAGGTCACTCCACAACAAGTACAAATATGACTCGGTCATTGTCCATGTGGGTGTGAATAACCTGAGACGTACCTCCCTGGACTGCATGAAAAGAGATGTGATGGAACTCTCGGATTATGTGGCCCAGGCAGGTATGACTCTAGCACTGAGCAGTATTCTACCGTCACCCAGGATGATACCACAGTACGAGCAGAAAATGATTGACTTCAACAATTGGCTAAGTTTCTGGTGTCATTCTAAGGGGATCCAGTATCTGTCTGCTTGGGACGACACGATCGACACACCTCGATGCTTTGCCAGAGATGGCCTGCATCTGTCACCCCTGGGATTCTGGGTACTGGCTAAGGCTCTTGCCACCCCTATAGTGCCTTTTTTAGGCAGTGTTCCAAAGACCAAAATTCCACTGTAACAGCTACAAACAAATGCAATCTGAGGGTCATGCTGCTTCATGCTAGAAGTCTAAATCTCAACATGCACTCATTCAAAGCTCTCTTCAAAATGGAGAGTGTCGACATTTGTGCTGTAAAGGAGACCTGGTTTAAAGAGGCAGAAAGCACCGCTTCACTCCCAGGCTGCAACAGATTCCATACCTTTCGGCCCCAGAATACATCCAGAAGCTCCAAAGTAGGTGGTGTCTCCATAGTCTTAAAGGATACGCACACCTCTAGACTGGTAGCCCAGTGTAATGTATCAGAGATACGTCAAGTACAACTAACACTGGGTAAGATGGTGATACAAGTAATAGCCTGCTACAGGACCCCAAACATGTCCCTAGACTCTCACTCCAACTTCCTAAGCACCCTGGAATCTGTCACGGTCCAACCCAGTACTCTCATACTGGCTGGCTTCTACTACCCTTTCATCAACTGGGAAAACTATTCAAGTACCAATGTACAGGACCAATGCTTTCTGGAATTTATCAATTCCAATGCCCTGGACCAGCTCATTCTGACCCCCACTAGAGGAAGCAACATCCTTAACCTGGTTATCACCAACATGGGAGACTCTTGCTCCACACCTGTAGTCAATTCCTCCCAGGTTAAATCTGACCACAAACTGATCACCATGGAAATCTCCATCTCACCTACTGCCCCCGCTAAGGTGACTACCCTGAAAAACTTCTCTAAAGCCAACTTTGGGCTCCTAAAAACAGAGGTGGCTAACTTCTCGACTCCCATGCCAATGGAAAATAGCTGCATGACTGCCGAATCATGCACCAATGCACTGTGCGAGCATATACACAAATGCATGGACCTTGCCATAGCAAATAGAACTAAGATGCTCTCCTCCAAAACAAGGAAGCCAATGTGGTGGTCCTCAGCCATCAATAAATTCTACAACAGAAGGAAGAAACTGTTGCAAAAAAAAAATGAAGTCACAAGACTGGAAAACCTCCCTTATCAATCTCAATAAAAAGCTGAGATCCGTTATCAAATCCTCTAAAGCCAGCTATGAAGGCAGAATTGCGGCTGACACCAAAAACAACCACAAACCCTTCTATAACTATATCAAAAACCTCAAAGGCAATACCCAGATTTGCTCTGAGTTTTTGCACAATGTCACCTCCTATACTGAGCCAGCAGATATAGCCAACATACTGGACGACAGATTCAGTGCCAACTTTACCCCCCTCCCCCAAGGACCCTATCACAATACCAGAAGAAAGCCTGGTACCCACCATTTCTGTGGCACAGGTAAAAGCTGCATTGTCCAAAGCAAAGACTACAGCGTCCATGGGACCTGATAATATCCCTGGCTGCATCCTACTTGAGTTACAAAACTAACTGGCACCAAGTTTGTGTGCCCTGTTCAGTCACAGCCTTACCTCAGGCTATGTCCCTAAAGAATGGTGCACTGCTACAATCATCCAGCTCCATAAAGGGGGAGCAACTACAAACCCTGGGAACTATCACCTCATTAGTCTGATGAGTCTGGTATGCAAAGCTGTGGAGCGCATCATCATGGACCTGCTTAACAAAGATATAGGCAATCTCCAAACTCTTGACCCTACACAGTTTGGCTTGTCAAGGAGAGATCCTGCCTGCTGAACCTGGTTGACTTCTATGAGGTAGTCACCAAGGCTGTGGGTGAAGGTAAGGCAGTGCATACAACCTACCTCGACCTGGCCAAGGCCTTTGATACCATTCCCCACTCAGGTATCATTGATAAACTCACCAAACTAGGCATCAATCCTTACATCATTAGGTGGGTTGCAAATTGGCTCACAGACAGGACCCACAGAGTGAAAGTTGTGGATTACAAGTCAGACTGTCGATCAGTCACGAGTGGAGTCACACAGGGCTCAGTCCTTGGCCCTCTCCTGTGTGGCATCTACTTCTCAGAAGTCCAGGCCAACACAGAAGGACTCTGGCTCACCATGTTCACTGATGACTGCAAGCTAGGAGTCATTGTCAACTCCCCAAGTGATGCAGATATCCTACAAAATGGCCTCACTGAGACCATTGACTGGTGTCGGTACCATGGCCTGAAGCTTAACGCCATAAAATGCGTTATCATCCCCTTTGGGAAAAACTCAGTTCCCATGAATTAACACGTTGATGGGAGCTCACTGAACATTGAAGGGGCCATAAGAGATCTGGGCACCCAGGTCGACAGCTACCTCACCTTTGACCACCACATTGCCACTGTGGTCAGAAAGTTCTTCTATGTGGCACATCTTATAACCAAAGGTTTCGCATCCAGGAAGAAAGAGGTCTTCACCCCTCTCTACTCATCCCTCAATAGACCAATCATCGAATATAGCACCCTGTTTGGCATGTACCTGACTAGACACTTACAACAGCTGGAGAGGCCAAAAGTACCTCACAAAAAGGATCCTAGACCTTAAACACGTCCTACATGGACAGACTCAAGAAACTTTAGCTGTTCTTAGTTTCTTATCGTCTTCTTAGAGGTGATCTCTGCTTGACTTAGAAAGCCATGTCCGACCCAGCCCTACTTGAAATGCTACACCTAAAGTAATCCCAATCCCCCATGCCACACGCACCAGAGATCACAACCTCATTACCGCACTAACAGAACTTGCTGGAGAGACAGGTTCATCTCCCAAAGACTGTACATACTCTGGAATAAGCTTCATGTCAAGCAGAGCACCTTGCTGGCCCTCTTCAAGAGAAATCTTGACAAGTGGATGGGTAACAAAGTTCACTCCACGGAACATTCCTTGCCCTACTGGATAATGGGCACTGTGAACTAACATTGGGTGGCACGGTACCTGTGCAATTTTTTTTTTGGGCTAGGCTTGTAAAGGCTCCAGGGCCATTAGCCTAGCACACACCTATGAACAACCCAGGATCTCTTCTAATTCTGCAACTCCTACCCATTATCCTCTTGTTATTTTATCCAGTATGACCATTTGTTTAGAAATTTCTTCCACTGCTTTTGGTTTGAGACACCTCTTAACATGTGGTTTATTTCATCCTACATCATATCTGTGGGAAGTATCCTCAAATCTTTAGCTATGTGGGTTTCTGCCGATTTTCATTGCCTTGTTATTGCTTTCCTTACTATGATCAGATCTAAACCCAGGTCTGGGGAAGAGCCTGCCTACTGATTGACAGTTTCTGGGAGAGTGATTTTACTTCTCTGAGCTTTTAAATAAAGTGTTTAGAGGAGTTTTCATTGTTCTGAAGAAGTCTATGTTTAGAAGAAAGTGCTTAACCGTGAATTGCAGTGGTTTTACGAATAAAGGATTGATGTAATGTGATCCTATCTCGCCTACATTCTCTACAGATGGGTTCGGAGCCGATCCTCGGCTCCGACTCAGCCGCTATACAATAGAACGCAGTCTCTTATTGGCTGAGTTACCTCATATCCCAGGATGCACCACTACTGCTTCCCCAGATCTCGTTTGCCGCTTCTAAAAGCATAGACGTGGTCTCGGACTTGGCTGAGCTAAGTACCTCTTGTGACAAAATTTTCTGTCATTTTTTCTACTAAAACTGACCCAAAAGCTGTTTTAACAGCTACTTGTGTGTGATTGTGTATTAGGCGATTTTTGTGGTAAATTTGTATTTTTTGGGCAAGTGTTTTTGTTGAGTCAGAGGGGCCTTGCCCTATTCCGCACTCCTTTTGTTAGAGTTGTAGTTGTGTAGTTTTTGTGTACGTTTCTAAGTTTACTGTGTCTTTACGATGTCGAAGGAACATAGACCATCGGGTTTCAAAAAATGTTCTAAATGCAATTATAAAATGTCCATTACGGACGACCATTCCTTGTGTGTTTACTGTTTGGGCCCGAAGCACCTCCAGGAATCCTGTAGCGTTTGCCACGCTTTTTCCTCTCGCGTGCTCCAAGAGAGGAAAAATAAATTGATTTTGAAAGGGCTTATTACCCCTTCCTTTGAGGAAGCCCTATCTTCTTCTTCTTCCCCTTCGTGGAAGAAAAAATCTTCGGCTCCGACCAGCCCGTCGGAGCCGGCAGCTAAAAAGTCAAGGCAGGCGGCTTCTCCGTCGGCTCCACGGACTTCGGAGCCGAGGGCAGAACGGTCTGCCTCGATGTCTCCAGCCTCGACTCCTCTGGCTTCGGAGTCGAGAGCTTGGGCGTCGAGAGGCGAGTCATCTCCATCGGCTCCACTGCCTTCGGAGCCGATGAGGGTTGCCCGCTCAGACTCTTCCCTTTCGGTGCCGAAGTCCCCATCGGCTCCGAGGGAAATTGCAGTGGTAGTGGAATCTCCCTCGGCGCCGATACTTCTCAAAACCATACGGAGCCGGTCCCCCAGTCTTTCGGAGCCGGCGGAGAAGTCGACTCGGACCCGGTCGGTCTCTTCTCGGTCGTCGAGGATGTCTGATTCGGATGTAGACAGGGTGCTTCAAAGGCTTTTTCAGTCTGTGGTCTTTCAAAAGTTGGTCTCGGCTCCAGCCCAGTCAGCTCCGGAGCCGATTTCCCACCCTGCTATCTCGGTTCCTCCTCCAACAGCTTTGGCGCCGTTGGAGTCGGTGTTGGTGGAGCCGGTGGAGGTTGTCGGGTCGGTTCCGACCCTAACTCCAACCCTGCCCTTCGGGTCGGGGTTCGGTACGCGGACCTCCTCTGTCGACCCCGGGGGGGACGCTTCGGGACCAATCCTTTCGGTTCCAAGCCTCCCTCTCGGTGCGTCGGCGGCGGGAGTTCCGACTGCTGTTGTGGCCTTGGGGGTTGAACCATCCCAGGACTCTGGGGGTCCCGCCTTCAAGGCCATGAGGAGTGCCTTGGCCAAATCCTCTCTGGCCACTTCTACCATCTCACCACCACCTTCCCTTGGCACGGAGACTGGCTCCTTTGCAATCCCCCTGTCTCACGACAGCAGAGCCCGTGGGCCTGAGGTTACCCCCGTTGGGGGTTCCTTCTTCCTGGAGGTCCCTCCGAAACGTCTTCAGAGGAACCTCCGAGGAAGAAACAGTGCAAGAGGAAGCACGTCGACTCCCCTGATGAGTCCCTCACCTCGGATACCGACCTCGATGATGCGGAAGGGTCCCCCAAGTCGTCCTCGGATGATGTATCCTTTGCGGACATCTTGGAGATCCTTAAGCAACGAGGCGACTGGCAGTCCAAACCCCCTTCTGCTGAGGAGTCGGTGTTCCTCAAGGCCTTCAGGGCTCAGCCCTCCGCCTACTGGGTGTCTCCGCCCTTCAATGAGCTTCTGAATTTGATCTCTCGAAGGGCGTGGGAACACCCGGACTCTGTTGAACCGGTGCCAGCTCGCCACAATAAATTCCTTTCGGCACCCCCTGATAAGGACTTTCTTTCCAAAGGTGTGGCTGTAGATGCCTTGGTGGTGGCATCTGCCACCCAGCAAGATGTGGCAGATGCTTCAACGTCCGTCCATCCTCCTAATAAGGAGTCTAGGAGCATGGATCGGTACGGGAAGCGCACTCTTACTTCAGCAACCTTTACATTAAGGTCTCTGAACTACTTGACGCATTTCACGAGACTGCAGAGGGATCTGGTCAAGGAGCTTTCTGATACCCTCTCCGGTAACTTACCTGAGCAGTTAGCCCAGACAGTTAACTCCCAGTTGGCTACCCTGTCCTCGTTATCCAACTCGTCCATGAGGCTCATTTCGTATGCAGCCGAAGGAGCGAGCAGAGCGGCGGAAACAGGTGTTGCTCTACGGAGACAAGCCTGGCTACGCCTGTGACACTTTGCGGAGGCCTTTAAGTCTTCCTTTGCTGACGCCCCCTTCGATGGGTCCTCTGTTTGGACCCAAGGTAAAGGACACTTTGACTCGCTGCGAACAGGAGGGTAAGACTTTAACTGCCGTAGGGGCCCGGTTTTCCACTCCCTTCAGACCTTATCCCAAGGCTCGAAGAGGAGGGAAAATGTGGTTCCGTAAGTCTCAAAAGCCTTACTCGTCGCAGCAGAGCGATTCCCCTTCTAGAGGCAGAGGAGGGGGAAATTTTTCAGGGAGACACTGTCCCAGAGGCGGCGGAGGCCCCCGCAACACTGGAGACCGCGAGTCCTTTCGTGGCTCCTCCTCCTCCTTCCAGCATCCCTGAAGGAGTGCCCGACTGTGCAGCTCCGGAGCCAGTCGGGGTCGTTTTTCGAGTCACCTAAAGGCCTGGGAAAGTATCACTCAGGACCAATGGGTGCTCCGAATCATCGCCGGAGGTTACACTATTCCCTTCTCTCAACCCCCCCCACCATCCCAAAGAATCCCGGACCCGCCACCCAGTCAACGGGATCTGGCAGCCAGCGAAATATCAAAGCTGCTTCAAAAAGGAGTCATCCAACCTGTCCCCGCAGATCAGGCCGGATCAGGGACTTACTCAAGATTCTTTTTGGTACCAAAAAAGACCGGGGACTTGAGGCCCATTTTGGATCTCAGCAAGTTAAACCGATCAGTGAAAAGGTCCAAATTCTGGATGGTCACCTTGCAATCCATTCTCCCGCTGTTGGAGAAAGGTCTTTGGATGTGCTCCATAGATCTCAAAGACGCCTATTATCACATTCTGATAGATCAGGCGTCAAGGAGACACTTGCGCTTCTGCCTAGGAGACGGTCATTTCCAGTTCCGTGCAATGCCCTTTGATCTCACCACAGCCCCCAGGGTGTTCACCAAATGTTTGGCAGTGGTGACTGCTCACCTGAGAAGTCTAGGATTCCAGGTGTTTCCATACCTAGACGACTGGCTCCTAACTGCCACCTCCAGGCATCTACTCTTCAAAACTCTAGCAGCCACTATTTCCCTAGGCAACTCCTTAGGAATCACTTTCAATTGGACAAAATCCGTATTGCTGCCATCACAGCGTATTCTGTTTATTGGTGCAGAAATAGACTCAAGGCAGATGCGAGTCTATCTTCCTGCGGAAAGGATAGCAACACTGCAGTCTCAGGTTCGGACATTACTCCTCAGACATCGCGCTCCAGCGAGAATGGTCCTGCAGCTGTTGGGTTCCATGTCAGCCACCATTCTTCTGGTTCCCTTGGCAAGGTTGCATATGAGGATACTCCAGTGGCTCCTATCAGTCCAGTGGTCTTATCAAGACCTTCCCCTCAGTCACCATATATTGATCACAGAGACGTGCAAAAAGGATCTTCGTTGGTGGCTTCTTTCCTCCAACCTGAATCTAGGGCGACCATTCGTTCCTCCACTCCCCTCGGCCACGTTGACTACGGACGCCTCCCAGACAGGGTGGGGGGGACATTATCTGGACAGGTCGGTCCAAGGCATGTGGCACTCCGACGAGAGTCTTCTCCACATCAATATCCTGGAAATGAGGGCGGTGCTTTTAACGTTGCAAGCACTGCACGATCACCTCCCCCAGGGTACGATTGCCATTCAGTCCGACAACATGTCGGTAGTCTGGTACTTGAACAAGCAAGGAGGGACCAGGTCTTACCCCCTTTGCAGAGAGGCCATGAAGGTATGGGATTGGGCGATTGCTACCAAACGTTTTCTAGTGGCAACACACATCCCAGGGAGATCCAATGTGATAGCCGACAGACTGAGCAGGACTATTCTTTCCCCTCACGAGTGGTCCTTGAACGACAGAGTGGTAACACAGATTTTCACGAGATGGGGAGCTCCATGTTGCGATCTTTTCGCAACTCCCCTCAACGCAAAATGCCAGCAGTTTTTCTCTCTCACCCCGGATCCGTGGGAGATCCCCAAGGATGCTCTAGTCCAAGCTTGGCCCCCCAGTCTGCTATACGCCTTTCCACCGGTTCCCCTTCTCCCCAAGGTGATTCAGAAGGTGATTCGTTTGGAAAGCAAAATGATTCTAATCACCCCATACTGGCCTCGTCAAGTCTGGTTCCCCTTTCTTCACAAATATGCATTGGAGGGTCCCTGGTTCCTGAACCAAGTTTTGGACCTCTTGACGCATCAGTCAGGACAGCTCCATCAGTCCCTCCATTCATTGAAGCTAGCAGCTTGGCTACTCCTCTTCCGACCATAGTTAGGAGCCATTCTTTCGACCCTGAAGTCATGCATATTTTGTCCTCGGCTCACAAGACTTCTACTAAGAAGATGTATAGCAGTAAATGGAAGAGGTTTGCTATTTGGGCCCAACTCCAAGGATTAGACCCTATGACAGCCTCGGTGTCAGATTCTGAAGTTTTTAACTTCCCTGTTCAACCAGGGTTGTTCGGTGTCTACCATCAAAGTTCAATTGGCGGCTATTTCCAATTTTCTCGAGAGCGTAGAACCACCTTTAATGAGCAACAAGTTGTGCAAAGCTTTTATTAAAGGAGCTTGGCTTCTACGGCCTCCTATATCTCATCCTGCACCACCGTGGGACCTTAACGTAGTATTAGGTGCATTAACCGCACCTCCCTTTGAGCCGGCAGCAACCTGTGACTTAAAATTTCTTTCTTGGAAGACTGCCCTTCTAGTTGCTATTACATCAGCCAGGCAAGTTTCAGAACTTCAAGCCCTATGCGTCAAACCACCATACCTGGTATTTCACAAGGATAGAGTATCTCTTAGACCAAACCCATCCTTTATACCAAAGGTTTGTTCTAACTTTTGTTTGCAACAATCACTGGAATTACCGTTTTTTTTCCTTAAGTATTCAAACAGAGCTGAGTATACCTTTCACAGCTTAGACGTGCATGGACAATTACGTTTCTATTTGGATAGGACACACCAAGCACGAAAATCAGATCAACTGTTTGTGTCCTTTTCGGATAGTAAATTGGACAAAGCCGTCACGAAAGTCACTATTGCCAAGTGGATCAGAGACTGTATCAGTCATATTTATCGCATTTCAAATAAGGAGCTTACAGTTCCAGTGAAAGCTCATTCTACCAGGGCTATGGCCACTTCGGCAGCCTTTCATTCCAAGCTCTCTATTAGTGACATCTGTGCGGCTGCTACGTGGTCTTCTCTACACACCTTTATTTCTCACTTCAAGTTGGATGTGGCATCTAGGGGTCGAGCTTCCTTTGGTTCCACGGTTCTCTGGACCGTTTTCCAATGAGCCACCCAGGAATTAGGTGCTAGGGACGCTGTCCCATCTGTAGAGAATGTAGGCGAGATAGGATCACATTACATCTTTTAGTTATGTACTTACCATAACTTTAGATGTATGGGATCCATCTCGCCTACATTCCTAATAACCCACCCTCCTTCCCCCTGCCTTGTAGGCCAGAAGAGACCGGACGATCCGAATTCAATTTTTCCTCTCTTGAAACACCTGGCAATGTTATAACAACAGTCTATGTGGGTGTGCATGTGTGCGGACAAACAAGATCTGGGGAAGCAGTAGTGGTGCATCCTGGGATATGAGGTAACTCAGCCAATAAGAGACTGCATTCTGCTGTATAGCAGCCGAGTCGGAGCCGAGGATCGGCTCCGAACCCATCTGTAGAGAATGTAGGCGAGATGGATCCCATACATCTAAAGTTATGGTAAGTACATAACTAAAAGTTTCTTTCTACAGCAACTGCAAACTGGAGTGGTTTCTACCATTGTTGGATTAATTTGCTGTGGTCTTTGGCTTCCTAGTCAGTTGTTTATCTACTGATAAAGGTTCAATTCCTTTGTCCAAGTATTTGATGTACATTAGTTTTTTCAAAGAAATAGGAGATCAAATAGGGTTGGATCTTTTATGACACGCAAGGACATAGACCTCCATGGAGAAGTCGGCAAGAAAATGAGTACAGAGAAATGGCTGCCAGTCTCTCCTGATAACTAAGATTTGAGAGGCCACTGAGCTTTTTAGTTGTGAATCTCTGAGGTATGTCAAGTTGTGTGATGTGTTGTGCATTATATTCAGTAATTGATCTGATAAGATATGAGTAAAGGGGAAGTAAGACATCTTTGGATCTAATGGAGATGCGTTTGGAAGTTAGATGGGCCAGATAAAAGACTTTACAAACTGCTGTGGAGACATGATGGTCAAATGATGAGGAATTATCAATAAGAGTACAGAGATCCCTTACAGCAGTGTGTGTGGTTATAGGGGGGTGCATCTCTTACATAGTAAAACTGTTTTGTTTACCAAAATGGACTATATTACATTGTTTTATATTTAGCTTGAGACCATTGTCTTTGCACTTATTGTTAAAATGGCCTTAGCTGTGTTGGTAGAATTGTGAAGTAGTTGAAGGTCGTGTAACAATACCCATTGCTCATACTTTCCCCTTAGCTATGTATTCTTTTCTGATATCTGCCTTTCACTGGCCTTATACAATTTTTAAGGCCTTAAGTCTATGGGTGTAACTATTCTAGGTTCTTTTATTGGCCTTTTACTTCCTCCTGTTTGTACACAGTCTTCTGAATAATTTATAAACCTTGATTCCATATGTAGATGACTTTTCTACTACTTGGATCCTCTGTATTTATGTTGTTTATTTATCGGGATGGTGCAGTGGTATAGCGGTTAGCGCTGTTGCCTCACAGCAAGAGGTTCTCTGGTTCGATTCTCAGCTGGGGTGCCTTCTGCAAAGAATCTACATGTCCTCCCTGCATTTGTGTGGGTTTCCTCTGGGTACTCCGGTTTCCTCCAACATTACAAAGACATGTGCGTCTGGAGAGTTTCTCCCCCGGCCTCCGCTGAAAAATGGCTCGTTCCAAGTCAGACTTTCCTGGTAAACAAATGTTAAATAAAATAATAAATAAATAAATAAATAAATATGTATTTCTTTTTTATTATTATTAATTTGTTAACCTAGTGAGTGAAGTAGTCTGAGGCCTTTTTCAGTCAAATCCCAGCCGAAGACAAATGCAAACACAATCATAAAATGATGGCATGTATACATTAAAATGACTTGAATACAACATTTATTTTATTTGCATTTGTTTACTAGGAAGGTTCAGTGGGACTGTGAGAGAACCCGTTTCAGCAGAAGCTGAAGGAGAAGGGCTCCAAAAAGCATTCTGAGTAATACATTGTACAAGGTTACAGTAGTAATTTCTTGTATTATGCAGAGAAAACTGTTATCAAACAGAGCAGCTTTTGGGTAGATAAATATTATAGAGATAATCAGATATTTAAAATCTTTATAAAAATGTGAAAAGCATAAGGGAATTCAAAGGACAGATTTGCACTAGGTACCTGGTACACTGGAGAGCATATATACTTCTGCTGAGTATTTAAAAGAATTAAGGTATTGGTGTGCAGATATCCTGGGGAGAGCAGGAGATGATTAAGGTAACTAGCATTATTAGCTGTAAGAATATTAATAGACATTGATGAGAGTAAAGAGTTTCTAGCAAGAAAGCGATGAGTAGGCACTGACCCAAGAGTCTAGATGTGTATTAAGTTGGGCTTTGAAGTGCTTAGTGATTGTTGTGTAATGGATGATGGTAAGCAATTCCATACTTTTTATATGAATGTGGATATACAGCACATTGACATGACTATGATTTTTTTTTTTGTGAGAAGATAATTTATCTAGAGGTTTGACCATTATGTTATTAGAGTTCTAACTGGGCATTTTCAGGGTAAAAGAAGACTGTGTGTGACTTTTATTTGTGAGAAGGTTGGGTAGTTAAGAAATTCAAGCCATTTTAAGTTTCTTAGTGCATTGCAGTGATGGGTTTTATGGGGCAGATGGACAGCAAATGTAGCTGTTTTGTTTGTGAGACAGTAGAATAAATAATGAACATAAAATTAGTAAATATGCAGTAATATCCTGTATTTAACAAAATTAACAGTAATATATGGAACCCTACACAAGACAAAAATTTGGATGAGAAAGAGCAAAGGTTAGACTACTGCCATAACACATGTACAGTATCATGGTAAGTAACACATTGAATAAGCTTAAACCTTGGTTCTGACTTTGGAGCTGGATGTCTGCATGGGGTTAATTTATTTTGGATATCATGACCTTACATGTTTTGTTGTTGCCATATTGTACAGCAGCTATTGTATACAGTATATATTGATATACAGTAATAGACATATAGATTATAGTATATCTGCAGTTTCTTCTTTATTAGTCATATTGCTACTCCTACTGTTGGAACTGTCTGGGTATCTGTATGTTCTTTACTAGTCATATTGCTCCTACTGCTGTTGGAACGGTCTGGTATCTTTCTTCCACATTGCTCTCATTTCTGCCTGCAAATCCTTGACTTTGTGTGTCTCTGTACACAAAACACTGTAATCACTGGGTGATCAATGCTATTTTTTCATGGACTACTATATTCCATAGCTGGTTTTCTCACATCTATCTTTTGAACTGTTGATAATGGGTGATCCCATATGATATCAACTTCATCATTCTCTATAATGCTTTGTGGTTCATGTTTCCAATACTTTTCAGTTGCTTGTTTATTGTATTATTTGTACAGTCTCCAGTGCAGTAGGCTTGGCCACATTATTGTGCCTTTCAGTATACACGCCCCCTGCAGTGAGTGTATTACACCCGTTAGCGACACATTTAACTGTTTCTAGTTCTTTTTGTACAGAACCCGCATTTGTTTGTTTCCACCACCTTTTCAACTGACATTGCAAACGAACGAGTATGTAGTCCACTGTCCTGGGCCACCATTATTAGGAGTTTTTCCTTTGGTTTCATTTCAGCTCTAATCATTCTTGCATCAAATCTTTGTCAACATGAGGTTATTCCAGGAGATCTATGTACTTGCCTCTGTATTTGATTCTCCATATTTCTTTCCTTCCCATCTGATCCTTTTCCTTATATTCTTTTTTGGCACATTCTGCTGCTGTCTGATTTTTTTTTTATTTTTTTTATCTACTTCTGGTTTGATTTTCATTCCTGCTTGATACAAAAATTATTCTTCTAAACTAAGCAAAGATATCATCTTAGATTTCTCATGTTTTAAAACTTTCACTGTGTTTGGATCTGATGAGGTTAGTGGATATGTATGTAGTCAGTCTCACAACTGAAAATCTAAATTCAATTTTAAGGAGGCTCATACCTCCTTCAGAGCGAGGAATATATAATCTTGGTATACACGGATTTTTTTATATTGTTGGATAAGCATGAAGCTTTTTTGTTTATTTCCAAATTCATCAATTGTATTTTTAGGTCCAGTTAGTTACTCTGAAATTATAAGTTAGAACCAGAACAAAAAACTGATTTATAGCTTGGACTTCATTCGTAAATGTCATGGCCATTTCCATTATTAGTTTTAGGCTTCTGAAGTATTTTTTAGTAAGCTTTATTCTCTCTCTCCTTTGTCTTTTATTGCTGAACCTTCATGTACTCCCAAATATTTATACACTCCCTCCTACTCTAGTTCCTTTATAACACATTCCTGTCCCAGGCTGATATTTTGTTGGTATTCCTATTTTAAATGTTGTTTTTGTACACTTATCAAAACAAAATGTCATTCTTATATTATCTGAGAAATTTTTAACCATGTGTAGATGTGCTTTCAACTCCTCATCTAACAAACTGTACAGTTTTAAGTCATCCACAAAAAGTAGATGAGAAATTTATTAATTAATATATTTATTGCATTTGTTTACTGGAATAGTCTGGCTGGCAGAAAGTTACCCCTTTTCATTGGAGGCCTGGAGAGGAAAGCTCCAGAAAAAAAATCCAATGCAACATAAAGAACATAGTTAACAAAGGTATGCAAGTAATCAACAAATGTACCAAATTTATATCAGTAATTAATAGCGTCATGTAATGAGCTATGAAACTTTTTTTCCTGGAGGAGAACTCCAGAAAATACATCACATAAAGAACATAATAAACAGAATTGTACAAGTTGTTGTTCTTTTTGGCTTTTCCCGGTTAGAGGTCGCCAAAGCGGAACTATGGTCTGCTAATGATTGGCAGTCGATTTTTATGGTGCCGAGTTGCCAGCCCGACACCCAACCTTCAGAGAAGGCATGCCAATTCACGCATGTCTTTCGGAGGCCACACGACCGCAGGGAGGACATGCAGACTCCACACAGAAGGCACTCCAGCCAAGAATTGAACAGGAGAACCTCTTGCTGTGAGGCAACAACGCTACCGCTGTACCACCGCGGCTTTAAACAGAGTTGTACAAGTAATCAACAAAAATACAGCATTTAAACAGAGTATCTATTAGTAGCAGCATCTAAAGAGCTATGGAACATGTTTTGAAATGAACTTGGTATAATAAGAGAAAAGGAGGAAAATTCAGGATTAGTATTAAGAGGTGAGAAAGAGTGTTTTAGGGATAAGTAAAAGGAAGAAGAGGATGAGGAGGAGATTATGGACCAGCAAGTAATGGTATAGTGCATGAATAGACTAGGAGGAAGAAAGGGGAAGAAAATTATCCAGGAGTTGTGCATGTATAGAACCAGGTATCTTTTAGGTATTCTCTTGCTTGTGCCTTAAAATAGTTGGTGTTTACCACTTTTCTTAGAATGAAAAGAAGGGAGTTCCAAATTTTGCCCAGGAAAGAGGAGGAGGAGAAAGAGTCACCAGCTGAGTAGTTAGCTTTAAACAAGATTGGTTTCTGGGAGTCAGATTGTAGCCACAGCCTGATATGTTAAGTAAACAGCTTAATGGGTTAGGAGCAAGACAAAGTAGCAGTGGTGACAAATAATCACCCTGAAATACCCACCTTTGAATTTTTATCCTTTGGATAATGATTTGCCCTTTGTCATGGCTCAACTGCAAAGTGGTTTGCCCACTCTTTCATGGTCACTGTAGTGTAATTAGTCAATGTAGGGTGTACCTTACACATCTGTTAGTATTCCTTTACCCACAGATTGGGATGCTGTCAAATGCTTTTTTCATAATCTCTCCATAATATACTTAAATTCTTCCCCTTTTTACAATTCTGTGTTATGGCTTTATTTAGCAACAAATTATCCTATTTCAGTATGACTTTCTTTTGTTACTCTTTTGTTCTATTGCCGTTATTGAATTATTTAATGACTACAGACTGTCTGCATCAGTTCCAGTATATACTTTGCTTATTGTTGGAAGGCAAGTTATTAGTCTGTATGTAGTTCTTAGGATGACTTGCAGGCTTACTCTTAAGGAAGAATATCATTTCCTGTTATTAACCAGCTTAGAATCTGTTCAGGATCTGCATATAAGTAATTTTTACACCGGGCTAAATCTTAAGATGTTAATACTATTCCACTTAGATGCTTTTCTTAATTTTGTCTCAGTTTCTCTGGACATTACTTCATCCCATTTCATATTCTGTACATTAGAACTCTTCACTGTTTCTTTTAATTCTTCTAGCCATTTAGCATCTTTATGTTCAATAGGGTCTTCATAAGTACTTCTCCAAAATATGCTCATTTTGTCTTTTTTGGTGGTGTTTCTCTTCCTTTTGCTCTGTTTCACAGTTGTCTTTAAAGCCATTTGGGTAATCAATGAATTATTCATTTTGTACTTTTCCTTTATATTTATCTGCATACCCCCTGATTTTTTTTCTACTTGTGCTGATATTTTTAGTTTATTATTGGCAATAGTATATGATAAATTCTGGTCTGTTTTGGTATTGTTTGTTGTTTTTATCACATCTCTCTTTCTAAGTATTTTTCATGATCTGTTCTCTTTTCTGTATTCTCCTAACCATTATAGGTTCATAGGTTGGGTACTAGGCTATCACAAGCCTAGCCATAACAATTCCCTGGCTATTTCTTCCCACACTATTTACTTCCCTGGATACTTCTTATCTTTATTGCTTTATAGTTTTCTGTGTTTGATGCTTCCATGGAGCATTTTACTTTTTCCATTATTAGTTTAGCTGCACAGTAATATAATTATTCCTGCTGTATCACATGAATTTCTCTTAATAGTCCTGTTTATTGTGTTCCACTGTTTTCCAGTCTTCTAACATTTTGAATCTTATTTACTTTCTATAATTTATTTCTTTCATCCATCATAATGTGTCTGTCATTTTTCTGGTGTGAGAGCATCATCTTTGCTCTCTGTTTTTTTTTTGTGAGTATTTTGCAGAAATTCTTCCTGTGACATATCCTCTTCATATGCACCCTACGTCTGCTGCTACTTCATTTGAGAACCCATTGGCCCATTACTCCACACCATTACCCATGTCAGTACTGTTTCTTGCTCCGTCCTTTGCTATGCAACTTCAACTGGACTTTTATACCAGCCTCCTGCAAAAGGCTCTGGAGCATCATCATGTGGCAAATCATCTTCAGATGCCTCCTGCTCCACCTGCTGCTCCTTAACCTGGGGACCCTTTATTCCATTGTCCTGCAACATTGCCTGTGTTGGGTTGTCCATACTAGCTCCTTTATTTTGCAGATAATGTATAACTTCAGTTTGTATTTGCTTAGTTCTACTTTACTTCGCTTCTTTTCTACATTCCCACTTTGTGAAATTTTCTATATCAGGTGACTTACAGCCTGTATTTTCCTTCAGTATAAAAAAGCAGCTCCAAAATATTTGATTAGTTTGGCTTTCTCCTTTGTATAAATATTGCATCATACCAAATCTCTCTCTTTCCCATGACAACATTTCTTTTTTATGCCTTTCAAAATCTCTGTGTTTGTTCTTTGTTTTTGCACTTCCTTTTATCCAAATGGTCCAAAGTTTCTTTGTCTATGTAGTGTTTTTCATGGATCTGTTTTATTAGTGAATGCAAATTTTTATTTGCAGCTTTTGACAGTTTTTATTTTCCAAGTATTTTTTCCCTCTAATTTCTCTCTGCCTTTCTTCATATCCTCTGTCTGGAAAATATGGACGTCTTGTGTAATAGTAATAATACATATTTTCCTCATCTTCAGTAGTCCACTTTGACATCATTATGGCACTTTTTTGGCTTGAGAGTTTTTGTTGACTATTTTTTCCCCTTCTGCCCATGGGGGCCATCTTCCCCTGAGCCTAGCCTAACCCTGTTGTTGGAATGTTTCCGTGTAATGAACATTTTGCATTGCCTTTTCTCCAGTCCTGACACCAGTACATTCAGAAGGATTGGGCACATTTTTATCCTGGGACCTGTGCACCAAGCTTTCTTTTTATTTTTAACCTACCTTTTTCAAACGATATAAAATACAATCTGTGTTTCAGAGTCATTTTGGTGACATTTTAAGAAAACCAGGTCCACCATGTGAAGGTTCTCACCAAGACTTGAGGATGACTTCAGTTCCATCAGTTCCACCAGTTCTATTCTTTCTCCTCTTGATTTCATGTCTGTTCATTTTCCCCATACATGGAAGTTAGAGAGTTATGAAGGTATTTGAAAAGTCTAGGAAAAACATTTGCTACATTTTTTCCATTCCCTTCCCTTTACATCTTCCAAAGTCATTTTCATATATATTCATAGGTAAAGTACTAGGCATATCTCTTAACCTGGAAACATCAAAAATCAGGATAAAGACCCATGAAAAGTAGGTACAACTGGCCAAAAATCGAGACATGGATTAACATAAAATTTGCATACATAATCATGTAACACCACCCACTCCAGTGGAATTGTGGGATTTGTGGGATACCAAAATGAAGCTTGAAGTCACTAAATAATTATAAATAATGGTAGACATTTGAATTTCAGACTTCATATCCCTCAGATAATACAACAAAACCTGTTATTCTAACAATTGAGTTTACAGGAGCAGTATTTAAAATCTGTCCCTATTTTTGGACCTTTGTCCCACCATTATTTTTGGTTCTCTCTCAGAGATTGAGGAGTGTGCCGATAATCAAATGTCAACAAATACATAAATAAATAAATATTTATCAAAAACTACACTGTAACGGTATTATTTTACTTCCTCATATTTGATATAAAAATAGTACCAGTGGCAAAAGGAATAGCACTAGGCATAGTAGCTAGCTGTACTGGCACACTAATATGCAGTGCTAGGCAGAAATTATGGAGGAAGGTAAAAGCTATGCCAAAAAAGTCGTGAGTCCTACAAGTTTAAAAAAGCTATAATTCTGTCAATGATACCCCAATGTGATATGAAACAACAAACATTCTTACAACAGTGAGTCTTTATTTCAGTAAAAAAGTGAATAGACTTCAGGCCATTGAAATTTTGTTGCGAAATCTCTAGTTTCTGCTTGTTTAATTTGTCCAGGTCTCTTGGGTTTCTAATACCATGACGGGAATCGACCCCATTCCTAAGTCAAAGTATGATTAAAGTTCATGAAATTAGTATTGTTTCAATCTTTGATGTCAGCCAGTAGTGCTCTTTGCAGCACCCGCAATGTGCCCAGTAATGACTCCTCCTGCAGTTCATATGGAGGTACATGTATTGGTAACATATCTAAATACGACTGTAATTTTTTTTTTTTTTTATAAAGCCCGTTGCTCCTACTACTATTGGAACTGTCTGGGTATCTTTCTTCCACATTGCTGTTGTTCCTGCCTGCAGATCTTGATATTTTATGACTTTGTGTCTCTCTGTACACAAGACACTGTAGTCAATGGGTGTGGCAATTTCAATGATCGATGCTACTCTTGTCTTTTCTTGGACCACTATGTCCAGTTTTCTAGCATCTGTCTTTTGAACTGTTGGTAATGGATGATCCCAAGTGATGTAGACTTTTTCATTTTCTATGATGCTTTGTGGCTCATGTTACCAGTGTTTTTCAGCCACTTTAGTACCATAATGTTTGCACAGTACAGTTGTGTGTGTGCGCGTATATGTGAAAAGGCTTTTGTAAAGGGGATGGTGAAGGACAAATTCCTGTAACCTGAGACTTTAAGCTGATAATATAGTTTGACCTCTTTCTTTTACAATAAGACAGAGTAGTTCACTGCAGAATAGAACAGGCCTAAGTATAACTAAATATAACATTATATTTAGTTAGCATCAGAAATCCTATAAAGCTTTATGACATTCCTTTAAAACTGACATTCTTTGATGTGATCAATACTGAGCTGTATTTAACTCCAGTTAAGTCATACCTTATTTAACACCTTGTCAAAATGTGGCCCATTGATAAAAGATGTAAATATTTGTCTGATAGCATTGGTGGATAATGAACCTATACTTTATTAAAAGTTAATGCACTTTCGATTCACGTCTTATTGTTCTGTGTGTCACTGAATTAATCCAGCTTTAAATACCCACTGGCTATACACACACAATCATTTGTTACCTTGTATTATTTCAGTCCTGACCTTTGTAAAACTGTTTCAGTCCTCATCATACCTCAACTGTCCAGATTTCCGCCTCATATTTTGTCATTTTCTCATAAAATTATGGTTTTCTGGCAAATCATTGAAGACTGAAATCAGAAAATAACAGTAGCCATTTGAGTTTCATGCCCTTCAGAGAATTCATGCTAATTCATAACCAGTTATTCAATCAACTTTCTGAATTTGTAACAGCAGTATTTAAAAAACGTGTCTATTTTTGGGCCTTTGTCCCCAATTATTTTTGGATTTGTCCAGACTTTTTGTTGTAAGAGGTTGAGCGGTATGGTTCTCATTAGTAAAACAGAGACAATTTATACAAACATTGTAATGAAAATATTTTAATACAGCTTTAGATCATATAGATAAGATTAATGTATTTAATATAAAATAATGGGCGAACTTTAGAAAGCGTTATAAGTTTTAAATAAGTGACCCAACTTTTAAACTGAATGTAATCCTTGCACTGACTCATGTTTTGCTAACATGTCTTGCATTATCTGGAAAGGCAAAACTCATACTCCTAACTTTTCACTAGTTGTCAGGGACAGTATGAGAGTGGCATTGGTTTTACAGAAAATGGTGAGGGACATTGTCTGTCCCTCGCAGCTATAATGATGGTGTTTCTGCCTGTAGTTCTAACAGTAGCACGTCATATAAACTTAAAAGTGAATCTGAAGTGGCTGAATCAAGATGAGTTAGTTTTTATTTGAAATGAGTTTGTACCACTGTTAAATGGGGACCATATTGTGTTGTAAAGTTTTATTTATTTTTAATACTGTCTGCAACTATCGTCAGTTGGTATCGGAACTTAATTCTAGTTTTGTTGGAAATAAAAGCGATGTGGCGAAAAAAGTAAACTACAATGCACCGAGTTTGCCTTAGGGGGTAGTTTTCATCGCCATCTGCTGTTTTTAGTAGGTAGTAGTGGCGGTGGTTGAGTTTCCTGTGCTGTCTGAGTTTGACACATTTCAGTTATGGAATTTAGTAATGTGGATTGCTGCAGACTAATTTCAGGAAAAACAAACATTCCAAGAAGTCAGTCAATAGGTTCTTTGTCATCAGGATATTACATTTCACTGCAGCTCCCTAGTAAAGTAACCCGCTTTGTTTTGTCAGCTTAGAGAAGTACACTTAGGTGTGTACTAGGCTAATGGCCCTGGAGCCTTTACAAGCCTAGCCCATAGAAGTACCCTGGCATCATACCACTCGACGTTAGTTCCCAGTGCCTCTATCAAGTACAGCCACTGGAGTGATCCCCAGGGTGAACTTTCTATTGCCCATCCATTCTTAAACTAACGGCCCTTGTGAGCCATTTTTAAGCCTAATCAATTATCCTTTGTAAGACTCAAACCCTGCACCTTGTGTTTGTAAGACAAACACTTTAACCATTAGGCCACCCTAAATGAAAGTGTTGACTTTGCCTTATGATTATCTTGCACAGATGTTTTACTGTACAGTGACCTCTACATTTTTTGAAGGGTGCAGTCTTGCCTTAACATTTGCATTTTTCGATCAGCTGGTGTTATAAGTGATGACATTGCTTTAGCTACATTATGCTGATGATTTTCGCTTGTGTAAGATGAGTGACAACCTTGTTTTAAGGTGTTTCTAACTTGTTTGCCATAAAGATTCTACTTGATTGTGTGGAACAGCGAATTAAACTATCTTCACAAGGAATAAGATAGGCATCTTTTGTGGTACTGCCAAAGAGGCAGTGGTGCCATATTGTTCAAGGGCATAATAAAGCAACTGGTTGCTGAGTGTATGGAAGTGAGCTGAGAAATGGTCACGTGGTTAGCACTGTTTGCTTCGCAGAATAGTTGTGCATCGGTCTTAAGTTTACTTAAGTAAGCCTTAAACAGCCCATGGCATCCTCTTTGGATGGCAGCCACTGCAAGTTGCATGATGATGTCAGTGGCAATGAAAATTTGAAAATAAAAATCAGGATTAGAAGGGGCCACTCTGGAATTTGTGGCACCCCATTATTTTTGCCATCAAAACCAGTAAATACAGAGGAATTTGGTATGGTTGGGAGGTATGGTACTAAGCAGCTGTCTTTGTGGCCCATTTTATGCCTAGCTAATTTCACAAACGTAAGAATCAAACCCTATACTTTGTCTTCTGTAGGCTCCCCCCACCCCATTTATGAGTAATTCATTTTATCAAGACTAGTAATAGTAGAGCAAGCAAAACACTGTTATGTTAAGGAAGTCTGTGTCCCATGGCTATCAAAAACAATGCTGGGGTAACGTGAACCTTATCTGCCCACAAGCCTTTGCATCATCATCTGCATCCCCTTTTTCCACATTTTGTCACTCTCATACCTTTTGTGACAGTCATGCCTGACTGTTGCTTGTCTTCACTAATACAGCCTATCCACATCTTTGCTGGATGCCCTTGTTTCCCCTTGCTTTCTTCCCGTTTGGGACAACTCTTCTTCACCATATTATCTTCTGCTTTCCTGCTCATGTGTCTGAACCACCATGTTCTGTTCTCTTTGACCTTCTCTGCAGTTAGAGTTACTTGGACTTTTGCTCTGATCTCATTTCTTCATCAGTTGCACAGTGTGCATCCTACCACCCATCTCAGGCATTTCATCTCCATCACCTGTAGCTTCCATAACTACTCTGCCTTCACTGCCAAGGTTTCTGTACCACAGTGTGTATCCTACCACCTCTCTGAGGCACTTCATCTCTCATCACCTCTAGCTTCCTTAACTGCTCTGCCTTCACTGCCCAGGTTTCTGCACCACACAGTAGTACTAGTTGCATTATTTTGTACACTTTATTTTTCTGTTTCTTTGGCATTCTTCTGTCGTGTAGTAACCCTGGTTGTGCCGGTTGGCTGCTGCCCCCTTTATCTCGTCATTCAGACTTCCCTTCTCAGCCACCTCTCCCAGGAACTTGAAGCTGTTAACTTATTGCACTATTTTCCCTTCCATCTCAGTTATCAGCATCTTCTGATTTCCCCCATTACTTGCCAGTACAACTGTCTTATCTGTACTCTGTTTTATTCCATGTGCCTTCAGGTTTGCATTCTGTCTCTGTCATTTGCTGAACCTTTTGTTCATAGTCTGGCTGTAATGAAACATCATCTGCACACATCAACTTTATCTATCCCCCCCACTTGTTTGCTAATGGAGTCCATCACGAGTACGAATAACATTGGGCTCAGAGCTGAACCTTGATGCACACCCATTCCCACTAGGAACTCTTCTGCGAGTCCAAACTCTTTTCGTACTTGTGTCATTGGGTTCTTGCTCATCCCTTTGCTACACCTTAGTAATACCCGGTAACCATAACCCTTAATGTGCATCTTAACTTAAATAAGCCTTTCCCATAACACTAACACTATTCAGACAAATCTGAGCTAAATGCAGTGTGGTTTTGGGTAGTGTATCCGAAAAGGAAATTTGTTTCCTTTTTCGATGTACTGAGTGTCAGTTTGTTTTATGATCGATACAGTGATTGCTTGACATGTTTTTGTGGATGTTTTGTACGTCGTCCAAGTAACATATTGACCAAGCATCATATAATCATACAGATGTGTGTGTGTGTGTGTGTATATATATATATATATATATATATATATATATACACATACACACACACACACACAACAGCGCACACATTTATAACTCTTATGTATATTTTTTTACATGCATTCTTATATATGTGTGTGTGTGTTATATGATTTTATGATTCTATCATAAAAGGTTATAAACTCAAAAGAGAGAACCGCAAGTGGAAGAAAAATGAGAGAATCACAAAACACTGAATACTTATCTTTCACTAAGAAGGCCTATATCAGTATACTCCAGTTACAAAACCATGATCAAGTGTTCTCTTGGTATTGTGGTATTACTAGGGGAAAGGGTTTTTAGTAATGTAATGTGCAGGGTTAGGGGCAGGAGCAGGCTTAGGGGTTAGCATACAAGGTCCCCTGAACCACCTTACTCGTATACTAACCCTACACATTGTTACCAAAAAATGTTTCCCTAACAGTAAACTCATATACTTCCACTCATATCGTTCCCTAACTCATATACTAACCCTACGCATTGTTACCAAAAAATGTTTCCCTACCAGTACCACTACACAAGACAAAAGGATACACAGTACAAACAATGCAAAGCATGCAGAACATTGAATCTGTCCCCTTACCTAACCGTAACCAATGAACATCTGTAAATACTGTACATAACAACAGCTATAAATAGCTATAACATAGTCTTGCACATCTTTACAACCACCACTTTTTCATTCCAACATTAATTTTCTTGCACATTTCGACTTACCTAAACTATATAAAACTAAAGTCGGCCATATGTGATTCACACAAATGAGCAGTCACTTATTTGTTCATTCTGTCATTTCTACATTCTCAAAAACTTTTCAACCAAATAAGTATTCTACCTTTTGAGTTACAGCAGTAGACGTATGTATTGTGTGTGTGTGTGTGTGTAGGGTTGGGAGGGTGGCCTAATGGTTAAGGTGTTTGCCTTACAAACACAAGGTGCAGGGTTTGAGTCTCACAAGGGATAATTGGCTAAGCTTAAAATGGCTCGCAAGGGCAGTTAGCTCAGTAAGAATCTATGAATCTATGTATATATACACACACACACACACACACACACATATATATATATATATATATATATATATACACATACATACACACACACACTAGATATAAAAAGTTTATACACCCCTGTTAAAATGCCATTTTTTTGTGATATAAAAAATTAGACTACAATAAATAATTTCTAAACTTTTCACACCTTTAATGTGACCTATAACCTGTACAATTCAATTGAAAAACAAACAAATATGTTAGGGGAAAAATAAAAAATGTACAATACGCTGGTTGCATTCGTGTGCATACCTTAAACTAATACTTTGTTGTGTGTGCACACCCTTAAACTAATACTTTGTTGAAGCACCTTTTGGTTTAATTACAGCATTCAGTCTTCTTTGGTAGGAGTCTATCAGCATGGCACATCTTGACTTGGCAATATTTGCCCACTCTTCCTTGCAAAAGCACTCCAAATCGGTCAGATTGCAAGGGCATCTCATGTGCACAGCCCTCTTCAGGTCACCCCACAGATATTCTCTTGGATTTAGGTCTGGACTCTTGCTGGGCCATTCCAAAACTTTATTTTTTTTCTGGTGAAGCCATTCTTTTGTTGATTTGGATGTATGCTTGGGGACATTGTCTTGTTGAAAGGTGAAATTCTTCATCTTCAGCTTTCTAGCAGATGCCTGAAGGTTTTGGGCCAAAGGTGACTGATATTGGGAACTGTTCATAATTCCCTCCACCTTGACTAAAGTCCCAGTTTCAGCTGAAAAAAAGCAACCCCAAAGCACGATACTGCCACCACCATGCTTCACTGTGGAATGGTTTTCTTTTGGTGATGTGAAGTGTTGTTTTTGTGCCAAATGTACCTTTTGGAATTGTGGCCAAAAAGTTCAATCTTGGCCTCATCAGACTATAACACATTTTCCCACATGCTTTTGGGAGACTTGATGTACTGTTTTGCAAATTTTAGCTGTGCCTAGGTGTTTTTCTGTGTAAGAAAAGGCTTCCATCATGCAACCCTACCCTATAGTCCAGACATATGGAAAATATGGGACATTGTTGTCACATGTAATACACAACCAGTACTTGGCAGAAATTCCTCCAGCTCCTTCAGTGTTGCTGTAGGTCTCTTGGCAGCCTCCCTGACCAGTTTGTCTTGTCTTTTCATCAGTTTTGGAGGGATGTCCAGTTCTTTGCAACATCACTGTTGTCCCATATTTTCTCCACTTTTTGATGACTGTCTCACTGTGTTCCATGGTATATCCAATGCTGTGGAAATGTTTTTTGTACTCTTCTCCTGACTGATAGCTTTCAACAGTGAAATCCCGTTGATGCTTTGTAAACTCGCTGCAAACCATGGCCTTTGCTGTAGCAGGCGTTTCCTGAAACGTCAGGAAAATCCTACTGGGACAGCTGAACTTTATTTGTGGTTAATCAGAGTTTCTTTAATTGATGGCAGATGTGTACCCAAGACTGCATGCTGTAATTAAATCAAAAGATGCTTCAACAAAGTGTTAGTTTAAGGGTGTGCACACTTATGCAACCAGCATATTGTATGTTTTTTTATTTTTTATATTTTTCCCATAACAGATTTGTTTTTAAATTGAATTGTACAGGTTATAGATCACATTAAAGGTGGGAAAAGGTTTGAAATGATTTATTGCAGTCTCGTTTTTTTATATCACAAAAACCTGTCATTTTAACAGGGTTGTATAAACTTTTTATATCCACTGTGTGTGTGTGTGTGTGTGTGTGTGTGTGTGTGTGTGTGTGTGTGTGTGTGTACACACACACACACACATATATATATATATATATATATATATATATATATATATATATATATATATATACATGTATACATATATATAGGATGATATATATAGGATATATAGAAGGATGATCTGAGCATATTTCTCTGTCTCTTAGTGTAAGAATTTTTTGACTAAGCCAAATTTCATGGGAGGGGAAATAAATGGATTTTAAATATCACTCTAATAAGATTGGAAAGTTGCTAGACTAACTGGTTTTGCATTAGCATACATTTTCTGAAGGATATGAAGTCTGAACCTCAAATGCCTGTCATTCTTTAGTGAATTAATTCCTCTGTGATTTGCCAGAAAACACAAATTTTATGATAGACAGACCAGAAATATGAGGTAAAAACTTAGGCGTTCTGCAAAATTCTTGACATTTGACAGGTATGATAATCTCTGTTTCAGTAGCTATGAAGATATATGGCATTTCTGTCCCTAATACAGTGCATATGTCACAGACAGGTTGTTATGGGGAATTTTCTTAACTACATGGAAATGCATTGTTAGATTCTGGAAAATGCTAGATCTTCTTGGGGCAGATGTGCAGCATCTTTTGTTGAGAAACTATTTTATTATGGAAATTGCACTTTTTTATATATTTTTTAAGAAGCAAAGTGTTTTTCTTTAGATTAGCTAGACTGTGGGCTGTGCTGGCTTTTTGCATTGAAAGCTATCAAGCTGTGTAACAAGTATGTCTATTAAGTGCAGCAGTGAATTGTATTGTGTTATAGATCTGTAACTATCCACTTATAAGTGAATATACTGTATGTTTATTTTTTTCTTTTTTTTGTTACTTGTGTTGTCTGTCTAGGGCCCCTGTAGCCTTCCTATTTCCTTCATTATTTCCTTCCCATTATTTCCCCAGTTTGACATCTTATCTAATAAACGTTTTTAAAAAATTGTCATGCTTTATGCAGGTGGAAGCTGTGGGTCTTAAACCCATGTCTTCTTACCTGTTACTTTAACTGCTGTGCTCTGTTGTCAGTCCATTATGGTATGCTTACTGGCTGGCATAGCTAAACTGGAGAACATTATAACTTATGCTTTGTTTAGCTGCAAAAGAGTTAGACAGTGGTAGACAATACACAACATTGTAACGTATGCTTTATCCAGTTACAAATAAAGTGCTTAGTTCTATTATACTGTTTTTTCCTTTTTAAAATTGTTGAAACTTTACTCATTTCCATATGTAGCTGTCAGTCAGACTTTCTCAGTCCATTGGTTTATTCAGCTGCAAAGACCTTGCTCCACAGTGCTCAGATCTCCTTTCAAAAGAAGGGAGACCAGCCTCATTATCCTCCACAGAAGAGCACTCAAGGATTTCTGTTGTTTCCACCATATTCTAAGTACGCTGATTTTTATGCATTTTTTTCTGTGTGATACTGCTTTCTGTTAGAAAAACTTGCATATCATTTAGGTGAGCTGAGTAACTGTTCCTCACCATAGCTGGTGAAAGCAAATGTTCAACTATCGGTAACATTTGCAGTAGTCTATAGCTTCATGGGAGATTATTAGGCTAATGATCCAAGAGCCCTTACAAGCCTAGCCATATTTAACCTGAATGTCCCAATTTTCTAAGATATTTAGGTTATATCCTGCCTAGGATATGACCACTGGTTAGCTTACACAACTTCAGGGCACCTTCTATGCACCGTAATTGTCAGGAGCTCAAGCTGAGACACACAGAGGCAGTTTGGGTGCCAAAGGTTTAAGAGCTTTCTTGACACTGAAATTACACCCCCCTCTGTGGGCTTTGATAGCTGACTAGTGGTCCTTCTAGGCTAGGTGGATAGGTACCCGGCTGAGGAAACCTTTCCACACATCATTTCTTCTGAGGAAAACCTCTTGTTGTTGTAAAATGAATTAAGGAAATAAAGTTAATTCTCCTAGCACAAATTATCTACAACATCTACTGATAAGCAAACTGCTAATGCTAATCCCATTCCTTCTGAAAAGGATGGGAAACTTTTGATAGATTTGGGAATAAATTTTATTCTACTGTTACTTTAGCTTTCAGAATTTTAAACTGGCAGGCTTGCATGTTAAATTTTTTTACTGGTTTTCCTTGAGGGAACTGTTAACTTTGCCTGTTCTGTTGTGAACAAAAAAAGTGAAAATTAACTCATAAGCCTTTCCTTGGGTGAGTTGCTTACCCTCAGTTATCCAAGGTTCATCCAATAGATGTAAGCCAGAAAATAGCTGGATAAATGAGTTGACGAACCTAAACAAACTGTAACACAATCAATGAATAATCAAAAAAATATAGTAAAAAATCTGCAGTGTTATAAATCCATGGTTGCTGCTTTGAGTCTCTATAAGTCAAAGCTCAGGAGCCTAGTGTATTTCTTCATGGTCTTTATTGAACATCCAATCTTCAAAGTGATAAGGGCAGTTCAAGCCTGAGTTACAACAGCAAGCATGCATCATTTTATATGTTCTTGGAGGGGGCATGTCACTGCTCCAGCCATCCCTGGGTTGTTTCCAGACTCTGGGGGAGTATCCAGAGGTGTGTCCAGATACTGGGGGACTGCCTCAGGTGAAGGGGATCAGTATCAAGACACACCTCCTGAATTTTTTTTTTATTTGTTTGTAATACATTATTTTGGCACCAAAAAGTTAAATAGTAGTATGACGTTAGGGGAAACAATTTTGGAGCTAACTAAGCGCATCTAGAACATCTGTGTTTTTGTTTAAGCAACGTGAAAGTGGACAAGATAACCACCAAGTAAGATGAAAAAAAACAATATCTTTTGAAAATGTCCATAGCTGCAAAAAAAGCAGTGTGATTGTGATTTTCTCTTTTAAAGTAAGATGTTATAAAAAGAAATTTAAACTAGGTTCCTGATTACTTATGTGATAACTGGTGTTTTCAGTTAAGCTCTTTTGCCGAGGCTTCATCATATCTGCCTTGGGTAAGCAACTCCACCCAAGGAAAGGATTAGCAGTTGTTAATTTTCACTTTTTTGTGTGGTTCGCTCTCCACTGGCCCTCACACAGGTGGCGAGAAGTTCTACAGTTATCACACCACCTAAGGGTATTCTCCGAAATTAGTTGACTTCTAGGGTATTCTCCAAAATTAAATGAAAAAAGGTACCAGGTCCTCAGCGAAGGTCCACCAAAAGTTTAATGAGCAGCAGGTAAACACAGTAGCAGCGAAAACAAGGCAACGCTGAGGACCTGGTACCTTTTTTCGTTTATTTGTACTGTTTGGTACCTGCCTTGGATTTTGGTATTCTCCAAAATTAGTTGACTTTCTGTTCTTTAGTGAAGAATTCATTGAATGCATTAATTATATTTACTTATCATATAATAAAACACACTTTAATGTGTTCTTATGATTCTGCTGATGCTGTTTATAGAGCTGCTGCTGTAGGTTAATTTATGAAAAGATTTGCATGGTTGTGTTCTCAAAACTTCTCAGAAGATATTAAAACTGATATTTTAAAAATTTTCCTTGAAAAGGATGTTCTGTTTAGGCCTTCTGCTGCTGAGTTACTTAATATTAAGATTTGATAAAATCTGGAAAGTAATTCAAGGGGATGACCCAAATTTTCCAACCCTTTTTCTCTAAGTTTAATAAAAAATGTTTTTCTAACTCAGCACCTAGCAGGCAGTATTTTAAAAGGCAGTGGCAAGGAGGTCTTAAAAAGAAAGGAAAGGCCTTTTAAAACCAAGGACAGTCCACAAAGTCAAAATTCAAAATGACTACTTGATCTCTCCAGACCTCCCCCCACCAGCAATTTTTCTGCCACTGTAGGTCTGTATCTTCCCCACTGGAATCTAATTATATCAGACAAGTGTGTTCTGAAAATCATCCAATAAGGCTAAAGATGTCAGTGGGAATCTATTCTTCCTTTTCAGGGAATACCTTCTCATCCTCTAAACTAAACATCTCTTTTCTTGGGTCAAAAAAAAGAGTGAACTTTGAGACTAGTCCTAGTCCTTTCTTTTCTCGAACATTTTTCAAGGTCCCAAAGTTCAGAACATTATACCTTCAAATCCTGTTCCCTATCATTCCTTTACACAGTTTCTTTGTAATGTTAGATTTAAAAGATGCCTACCATCACATCCTTATTGGTAAAGATTTCAAACATTTCTTAAGATTTTCTGTGTATGGTTACATTATCAGTTCTCTGTCTTACCCTTTGATCCATCTGCTGCACCAGGGGTATTTACAAAGTGTTTGGTGCCAGTATTTGCTTATTGCTGACTTCCAAGATAGTTTCATAGGTTGTTACTAGGCTGTCGGCCCTAGAGCCTATACAAGCATAGCCATAACAATTCCCTGGCTGTTTCTTCCCACAATATTTACTTCCCTTTCCCCTATCTAGCAGGGCGAATGACGTGATCCCCAGGGTGAATTTCCTATCTCCCACCCAGTCGTCAAGGTTCCTTTTGATGAGGGCCAACGAGGCGCTCAGCTTGACATGTATGGGCAGTGTATTCCAGAGTCTGGGGAGTCTCTGGGTCAGGAACCTATTCCTCCAGCATGTTTTGTTCATTGTAATGACAATATTTAGATCCCTGGAGCATGTGGCTCTGAGGGATTGGGATTTCTTTAAGTGTAGCATGTCCAGCTGCTCTGGGTTTGAAATGGCCTTGTATGCTAAGCAGAGATTGCCTCTGAGTAGACGATATGCGACAGAGTATAGCTGGCATATTTTTAGACGGTCAGCATAAGGCATCTGCTTTAGGCCTGTGATTCTTTTAGTGAGGTATTTCTGTGGCCTTTCCAGTTGCAGATGTCTTGAGAGGTACATACCAAATGGGGCATTGTATTCTATAATGGGTCTAATGAGGGATGCGTACAGTGGGACAATGACCTCCTTTTTTCTGGATGAAAAGCCCTTACTGATGTGGTGTGCCACATAGAAGGATTTTCTGACTGTTGTGGTAATGTGGTTATCGAAGGTGAGACCACTGTCCACCTGTGTCCCTAAGTCTCTTAACACACTTTCGGTGTTTAGTGTACTGCCACCTATGTGGTAATTCACAGGTATGTGTTTTTTCCCAAAGGGAATAACTATACATTTCTTGGCATTGAGCTTGAGCCCGTGGCTCTGGCACCAAGCATCTGTTTCTGTAAGGCCTTTTCGTAGAATGTTGACATAATTTGGGGATTCAGTAATGGCTCCCAGTTTGCAGTCGTCTCCGAACTTTGTTAGCCAGAGTCTCATATGTTGGCCTGTACTTCAGAGAAGTAGATGCCAAACAAGAGCGGTCCCAGGACTGAACCCTGAGGTACTCCACTTATCACTTGTCTGAAGCTGGATTTGGAGTCGGCTACTTTTACAGTGTGGGTTCTGTCAGTAAGCCAGTTGGCAACCCATCGAGTGACATAGGCATTAATGGCCAGCTTTGTAAATTTATCTATGATTCCAGAGTGGGGGATGGTGTCGAAGGCCTTGCCGAGATCCAGATAGGCTGTGTGGACCGCCTTACCCTCGTCCACAGCCCTGAAGACTTATTCGAAGAAGTCAGTCAGGTTCAGGAGACAAGATCAGGCCTTCACGAACCCAAACTGGGTGGCGTCCAGTGTTTGAAGGTTGCCAATGTCTTTGTTAATAAGTTCCATGATAATACTTCCATGGCCTTGCAGATCAGGCTCGTCAGACTGATGGGGCGGTAGTTCCCAGGATCCAAGGTGGATCCCCCCTTGTAGAGTGGGATAACTGTATCTGTGCGCCACTCAGTGGGCACGAAGCCTGAGGTGAGGCTATGATTAAACATGACACTTAGGTGAGGTGCCAGTTCATTTTGTAGTTCATGTAGTACACAGCCCGGGATATCGTCTTGTCCCATGGATGCTGGCTTTGGAGAGTGCAGTTTTTACCTGTGTGGCTGTTATTACCCAAATTTGGCAATCTTGCGATATTGAGATGGGCCCTTTAGGGGGTGAGGATGGGTGAAGTTGGCACTGAATTGATCTGCCAGGATATTGGCAATATCCGTTGGATCAGTATATTTAATGTCCTTCTGTTGTAGCTCAGAGCAGATCTGAGCAGTGCCATTTCGATTCTTGACATAGCTATAGAATGCCTTGTGGTTGTCTGGAATCTTTGGCAGTTTTATTTTCGTAACTAGCTTTGGAGGATTTTATGAAGGATCTCAGCTTCTTACTGAGGCTGGTAAGGGAGTTTTTTGCATCCTGGGATTTTCCTCTTTTCTGCAACAGTTTCTTCCTTTTGTTGTAAAGTTTGATGTTAGGTAGTCCGATCTCACCTTCATTTTTACACATGGGTTCAGAGCCGATCCTCGACTCCGACTCTGCCGATTTACAAGCTGGAAGAGTTCTGGTTGGCTCGTGGCTAAGCAGGTATCCCATGCTGCACCAGTACAATCCCCAGATCTTGTTTGCCACGTCGACGAATTCATAGGTTCATAGGTAGGTACTGGGCTATCTGCCCAAAGGTATATATTAGCCCAGCCACGTGCAGTATTCACCGCCCCTTTGGTTAGTTCCCTAGGCCGTTGATCTAGCAGCTAGTACCCTTGAACCCTATCTAGATCCGTAGAGCTGTTGGTATGATCCCTGGTCTGAACTTTCTGTTACCCATCCACTCATCAAGGTTCCTCTTGAAGAGTGATAGTGAGGGGCTCTGTCTTATGTAGATCGGGACCTTGTTCCATAGCAAGGGAAGTCTTTGCAAAGGGAATCTATCCCTCCAGCATGTTCTATTCATTGTTGTGCTGAGGTTTATATCCCTAGAGCATGTAACTCGAGTAGATTTGGTTTTGCTAAGATGGAGCATATTCAACAGTTCTGGGTTGGACATGGCTCTGTATGTTAGACAGAGATCGCCTCTGAGAAGGCGGTATGCAGCAAAGAAAAGCCTTAGTTTTTTCAATCGTGCTGTTTGAGGCCAGTAATCCTCTTAGTGAGGTACCTGTGTGGTCTCTCCAGCTGCTGGAGATGTCTAGACAGGTACATTCCAATTGATGCATCGTACTCAATAATGGGCCTGAGGAGCGAAGAGTAGAGGTGCACCACTACATCCTTAGATCTTGATCCGAACCCTTTCGTGATCAGATGGGTCACATAGAAGGATTTTCTAACTACCTTGGCAACATGGTTGTAAAAGGAAAGCTGACTATCTACTTGGGTCCCTAGATCCCTTATTACTTCTTCAGATTTCAGGGGGTTACCTCCTGTGTGGTAGTTCCCGGGTACTCTGTTTTTTTTCAAAGGGGATTACTATGCATTTTTTAGCATTTAAATAAAAACAAACCAAACAATGCTGAGTGAAGTTCCCCTTCAAACATAAGACCATAGGAAAAAACGCATATAAAAGGAGATACATCACGGCCAAAGTATCTTGATATCCAAAATAAAACTCCAGTCTTCACTTCAAGAGTTTTAATAACACTTAAAACAGGATCCAAAAAACCAGTGAGCGCTTTCACGTACAAAAACGTTTCATCAGACTTCAATGTTTAATCTCATAATTATTTTATATACGTGACCTAATCACTGAACATCCATTATATCACCTAACATTTGTTGATAGTACTAAATGTAGAACTGGAAAGGGTCGGCCTTTCCTACATAGATATGGTAATTTAAAGAGAAATGGAATGGTTATATGTGAAGAGAAAAAGAAAATAAGTAATAATAGATTAATTATTCCATATACTAATAGGAACTCTAAAATTAGAAAGATCATAAATACTAATTGGAATTTATTAATGATGGATGATAAAATATGGGAGCTAGTTGATCATACTCCCAATATTACATACAGAAATATGAAGTCATTAAAAAGACTACTATGTTATGAGGTAAAAGGTAATGAAATTGTACCATCACAGAGATTAGGAACCTACGCTTGTAGAACTTGCAATCAATGTATGTATATAGCAAATGACAGTAAGTCTATTCACCCAGACAATGGAAGAGAATATAACTTTAGCTTTTATGCTGACTGTAAGTCCATAAATTTAGTTTATTTGGCTCAATGCCAGATATGTTTGTCATTTTACGTAGGTAAAACTAATAGGAGTTTAAGAGAACGAATTAGGGAACATTTATATGCCATCAATAAAGAGAATGTAAGTAATGCATTAGCGAAACACGTTATTAATAATGGCACGACACATAAGTTTAAATTCAGAGTGATAGAGTTAATTAAGACAACCAATAGGTTAGGTGATATAAAAAATTATACAGAAGGCCAAGAAAACAGATGGATCATGAGGCTACAGGCACATACAACCCATGGTCTTAATGACAGAACATCACTTAAACTGTTTTTAGCAGCACGACCATATAAACACTAAAACATTGAAATAGGTCTGAATTATATTTTAAGTATATCATTTTATTTGATATAGGTTTATATTTTTATTTGATAAACCTTTATCATTCTATTTCACATATAAGATGTATTTTAATAATTTTTAAGAGGCAGTGACGCACAAAAAGTCTTTTTGTGTTTTTGTTTTGAATTGTGTGTTTTGTATTTGACTGGATGTTCAATGATTGGGTCACGTATATAAAATAATTATGAGATTATGTTAAACATTGAAGTCTGATGAAACGTTTTTGTACGTGAAAGTTCTCACTGGTTTTTTGGATCCTGTTTTAAGTGTTATTAAAACTCTTGAAGCGAAGACTGGAGTTTTATTTTGGATATCAAGATACTTTGGCCGTGGTGTATCTCCTTTTATATGCATTTTTAGCATTTAGCTTGAAACCATGGCTTTGACACCATGCATCAGTCTCATTAAGGCCCTTCTGGAGGATATCCATGTCGGCCGGATACTCTGTTATAGCACCCAGTTTGCAGTTGTCTGCCAACTTGGTCAGCCACAGCCCTTCAGTGCTTGCCTGCACTTCTGAGAAGTATATGCCAAGCAGGAGGGGCCCCAGGACAGTGCCCTGAGGCACACCGCTCTTTACTGGTCTGGATTCGGACATAGATCCCGCTACTCTTACTTTGTGGGGACTGTCTGAGAGCCAGTTTGCGATCCATCTTGTGACATAAGGGTTTATGCCCAGGTTGGTGAGTTTATCAATAATACCAGAATGGGGAATGGTGTCAAATGCTTTAGCAAGGTCAAGGTAAGCCGTGTGTACCTCCTTTCCCTTATCTATAACAACTTTGGTTCAATAACAGTGATTCCGGCTTTCTATTCAGCTATACAGCACTATTATATCAATATTTGGAACTCTCATTTGCTGTACTCATACCCTTATTTGGGTCTCAACGAGTGAGCTGTTGTGGTTTTGGTTCTGTATCTTCACTCGTACCATCTACATATCATTTCCTTTCCCTTATCTATAGCCTGAGTAACTGTCTCAAAGAAGTCCACCAGGTTCAGGAGGCATGATCTGCCTTTGACGAAGCTGAACTGTGTGGGGTCAAGTGTTTGGAGTTTCCCAATCTTTCCATTTATGAGTTCCATAATGATTCTCTCCATTGCCTTACAGATCAGACTGGTCAGGCTTATTGTTCGGTAGTTCCCTGGGTCAGTTGTGGGCCCATCCTTGTGCAGCGGAACCACCGTTGCTGTGCGCCATTCTATGGGCACATATCCTGTCGAGAGGCTGAGACTGAACAGGGTATTCAGATGCGGGGTTAATTCATTTTGGAGCTCGCGTATGATACAGCCCGGGACACCATGTGGTCCCATGGAGGCAGTGTTTTTAGCTTTAGATAGAGCCTTATTAACCAACGAATCAGTAATAATTGGAGTTACACAATCCCCTGGAATAGTAATAGGCCCTGTAGGTGGTGGTGGTGGGGGGGATTTGCACTGAACCTGTCAGCCAAGATGTTGGCAATGTCAGTGGGGTCAATGTATTTTGTTCCATTTTGTACTAGCTCAGAACAGACCTGAGCGTTGCCATGTAGGTTTTTGATGTAACCATAGAAGGCCTTATGGTTATCCTTGGCATCCTTGGCAACTTTCTTTTCGAAATTGGCTTTAGTTGACTTGATGAGGGCCCTCAATTTCTTACTAATGCTGATCAGGGATGATTTTTCTACTTGAAATTTGGCCTTTTTTTGTTTAAGTCTCCTCCTTTTATTGTATAGTTTGATTATGGCCGGGGTCCACCAGACTGGTTTCTTCTTGCTTGAGGAAGGAGTCTTGGTTTTATTTGGGATAGCACGGTCCATGCAATCCTGAAGATGTATATAAAGTGCCTTGGTGTAGGATTCTGCATCCTGGATATCATTATCTTTCTGCAAGGGAATAATGAAGCTTTCCACTTCTGACGCAAGTAGTTTGAAGTTTGCTTTGGAAAGGTTTTTTATGATGGTTTCTTTGACTGGGGGAGGTGGAGGAGTGAGGATGTCCAGGGTTATCAGTTTGTGGTCTGATCTGATCAGAGAGGGAGTGATAACAGGTGTGGTACAATGGGCACCCGTATTTGTGATGACTAAATCCAATATGTTGTCCCCTCTAGTGGGAGAACATACCAGTTGTTCAAGGGCATTTGAATTTATAAATTCTATGAACCGCTGTGCATAGGAGTTAGAACTTTGGTAGTTCGCCCAGTCTATACCAGGGTAGTTGAAATCGCCCAAAGTTATGGTGTTGGGTAGCACCTTTATATTTTCCAATGCCTCAAGGAATGCTGAGTGAGCATCTTGGGACATGGTGGGAGATCTATAACAGGCTATGACTTGAAATGTGGTTTTGCCTGATGATAGTTGCGCATGGATGATCCCTGGGGCATCATGCTGCACCACTAACCTGGAGATGTGGTATCCTTGATGAATATGGATACACCTCCGCCCTTTGTACTGCGATCTGGTAACTGATGGCAGAAGGTATGATATGAATTGTAACCTGGTAGTGCTGGGGTGCTCTCTCGAACCTTGAACCATGTTTCCATCACTGCACAAACATTATTTATTTTATTTTATTTTTTATTTTTATTTTACATTTGTTAACCGGGAAGATCCGACTGGATACATATCCATTTTCAGCGGAGACCCGGGGAGAAAAGCTCCAGCCATGGCAAAAACTTTTAAAAGACACACAATCAAATACAATTCAAACCAGAACCAAATAAGTTATTCCATCATATTTATACAGAATGTTAGAAAAATTAGCATAGGAAAATAGCCAGGTGCTTGGGAACTATGTTAAATAGAGAGTTAGCTAGCCCGGGTTTAGACAATGGCAAGTACGTATTGACCCCAGGTGTAGTTTTAGTTTAGTTTTAAATTGACTTAAATTGGAGAGAGAGGTAATATCAGGGGGAAGTTTGTTAGGTTCATAGGTTCATACTAGGCTATCTGCCCAAGGGCATTTATAAGCCTAGCCCATAGTTATGTGGCTTTCGCCACCCCCTTTAGTTTGAATAAAACTATGCCTATTATTTTGCTGTGCCTCTGTCAAGCAGTGACACTGAAGTAATCCCTGGGGTATATCTGCGATCTCCCATCCATTGGTCAAGATTCCTCTTGAACAAGGCCAGCGAGGTGCTCTGCCTCACATGTACCGGGATTTTGTTCCACAGCATAGGGAGTCTCTGGGTGATGAATTTGTCCCTCCAGCACGTTGTATTAATAACCGTGTCAAGGTTTAAGTCTCCTGCCCTTGTGGTTCTGAGGGATCTATATTTTTTGAGGTGAAGCATATTCATCAAATCTGGGTTTGACGTGGCCTTATATGTCAGGCACAGGTCACCTCTGAGCAAGCGGTATGAGACTGAATAGAGCTGGAGTTCTTTCAGTCGGGCAGCATAAGACATATTTTTGAGACCCTTTATCCTTTTGGTGAGGAACTTTTGGGGCCTTTCCAGCTGCTGCAGGTGTCGGGTCAGATACATTCCGAATGGGGCATTGTACTCAACCATAGGTCTAATGAGTGATGAGTACAGGGGGACGATGACCTCCCTTGATCTAGATGTGAATCCCTTCATGATCAGGTGGGCAATGTAGAAGGTTTTCCTAACTATTTTAGCAACATGAGTGTCAAACGAAAGGCTACTGTCAACCTGGGTCCCCAGATCCCTGATGACTTCTTCTGTGCTCAGTGGATTGCCACCTGTATGGTAGCTAGGGGTAACCTTGTTTTTCCCGAAGGGTATGACTATGCATTTCTTGGCGTTTAACTTTAGGCCATGGCTCTGGCACCAGTTATCCGTTTCTGTGAGGCCCTTCTGAAGGATATCTGTGTCAGATGTGTTTTCGACTATGGCACCCAGTTTGCAGTCATCTGCAAACTTTGTCAGCCATAACCCTCCTGTATTTGCTTGTACTTCAGAAAAGTAGATGCCGAACAAGAGTGGACCCAGGACTGAGCCCTGTGGGACACCACTTGTGACAGGCTTTGAGTCTGACATGGCTCCAGCAACTCTGACCCTGTGGGTTCTGTCACTTAGCCAGTTTGCAACCCATCTTGTGATGTATGGGTTTACATTCAAGCTGGTGAGTTTTTCGATAATACCTGAGTGGGGTATTGTGTCGAAGGCCTTTGGAGGTCGAGGTAGGCTGTATGGACTGCCTTTCCCTCATCAATGGCCTTGGTGACTGTCTCGAAAAAGTCAACCAAGTTTAAAAGGCATGATCTGCCTTTGACAAAGCCAAACTGGGTTGGATCCAAAGTCTGCAAGTTCCCTATGTCTTTATTTATGAGTTCCATTATGATCCTCTCCATGGCTTTGCAGATAAGGCTTGTCAAGCTAATGGGACGGTAATTACCAGGGTCGGTGGAGGCACCGCCCTTGTGAAGTGGGACCACAGTCGCCATGCGCCACTCCTTGGGTACGTATCCTGAGGTGAGGCTAAGATTAAACAGCTGTCCTAACTGCGGGTTTAATTCCTCATTGAGTTAAGTGGAGCACACAGCCGGGGACACCATCCGGTCCCATGGATGCTGTGTTTTTTGCCTTGGAGAGGGCAGTTCTCACCTAGGCGTTGGAGATGTTTGGGGGGCTACAATCCTCTGGTATAGATCTCTCCTTTTGGGGGGGGGAGAAGTTTGCACTGAACCTGTCAGCCAGTATGTTGGCAATGTGTGTAGGTTCAGTAATCTTCACATCGTTTTGAACTAATTCTGAGCATATCTGAGTGTTTCCTCCTAGGTTTCTAACATAGCTAAAGAAGGCCTTATGATTGTCTTTTGAGTCCTTGGCGATTTTTCTCTCAAAATTTGCCTTGGATGATTTTATGAGAGCTCTTAGTTTTTTACTTATAATGATCAATGGTGTCTTACCTTTCAAGGATTTTGCTCTATCTTGTAGTAGCTTCCTCCTTTTCTTGTAGAGCTTGTTTATGGCTGGGGTCCACCAGACTGGACGCTTGCCTTTGGTACAAAGAGTCTTAGTTTTGTTTGGGATTGCCTGATCCATGCAGTCCTGTAGGTGCTGGTAGAAGGCATTTGTAAGTGATTCAGCGGTTTGAGTAATGTTTACCACTGGCTCAGGGGCCTTAAAGGATACCACGCTAGTTTTTAGAAGTGTGAAGTCGGCTTTTGAGAAGTTTTTCACTGTGGTCTTTTTTATTTCAGGTGGGGGCGGGATGAGGACCTCCCTGCAGAGTTGGTGAGAAGGGAGTCCACAGCTGAGTTATTAGTTTTGCATGTCTGGATGAGGAGATGGTTGGATGACCTCAATGGTCGAAGGTTATTACAAAGGGCGACCAGCTTTTTGAGTGAGGGAGTGTAGTCGGGGTTGTATATTATTTTGTGGGTCAGGACTAGTAGGTTGTAAGAAATTAGGTTCTGTAGTTCAGTCCAGTTGAGCTTGGCTAAATTGGTACAGTGATGGGTCCTATATGGTGACCCAGTAACAAACCTGGCGATATGATTGTAGCAGTTGGTGAGCTTGTTCATGACAGTTTTACTAATGTTGTGAAGTAAGGGGGACGAGTACAAGAGTGTGGAGAGAAGGTGAGTTTGGGCAATGGCAATTTTGGCTTGGGGGGTCAAGAAGCTTTTTATTCTATATAATGAGCCTAGCTTCTTATTGATGGTTTTAATCATTTGGTTTACATGTATATCAAATTTTAGATTGTTGTCTATGGTTACCCCTAATAATTTTGTCAAGAGGTCCGGAGAAATTATGGTCCCATCCTTGGCTTGGATCGTAAAGTTGATGGAGCTTGACCTTTTAGTCGTTGGAACAACAACATTTTTGTTTTTTTACGATTAAGTATCAAGCGACGACTAGAGAGCCAGTTTTCTATATTGCTAAAAGTAGACTGGGTTGATAATTGTAACTCTGAGGGGGTTGTTCCAGAGCATATCAGCGTGGAGTCGTCTGCATATTGAATACATCTGGCATTAGGTATGACTGTATGCAAGTCATTGATGAAGATGGAAAATAACAGTGGCCCTAAAATGGATCCTTGAGGGACTCCCAGAGTATTGGGTAGTAGAGTAGAGAGTTTAGTCTGCCATAAAACTGCCTGTTTTCTGCCATTTAGATAGGAACTAAACCATTGTATGGCAATAGTATCCAGACAGAGTGAATGCAGTGTGTTAATTAGAAGTTTATGATCCACCATATTGAAGGCTTTGGACAGATCCAAGAATAGTGCAGAGGAGATATTATTATTATTTCAATAGGTATTTATGGTATTAGAGAAGACAAGAAGGGCTGAGGTAGTACTGTGGACAGGTCTGAAACCATGTTGGGTATCAGCCAATAGATGGTTGATGAGAAGATGTTGCATAAACTGTTTCTGAACACATTTTTCCATTATCTTTGCTAGAGGGGAAAGTATAGATATGGGCCTGTAGTTAGAGAGCTCTGTGGAAGTGCTACCTTTGTGGAGAGGGATTACATAGGATATCTTCCAGATATCAGGGATTTTGGCCTCTGCTAAGGAGCGATTGATGAGTATTGACACAGGGTAGGCAATGGCATCTGCTGTTTTTTGCAAGTATTCAGCTGGGAGTTGATCAGCTGAGAGTGTGGAGGGTTTTAGTTTTTTGATTAATTTGCAGATGAACGAAGTTGCTACAGGTTGAAAGGTAAATAGGGGAAGATTTTTGTAGGTGGGAGTGTCTAGGCTATGGGAGCTGAGTGGCAGTTGATTAGAAAGGGTTTGGATTGTCTCGGTGAAGAAGCGGTTAAAGCTATTGGAGACTTTGTCAGAGGGTTTATCGATGAGTGTAGCAGGGACAGGGGTAGTAGAGCGACCAGGGTGAAGAAGATTATTTAGTCCAGCCCAGAATTTTTGTGGACAGTTTTGATGTTCTGTTTGCAGTTTACAATAGTATTGTCTTTTGTCAAGTAAGATTAGTCTTTTGGTTTCATTCCTAAGTTGTCTATAGTTAATTTGGTCAGGAGGGAGTTTAGTAGTTCGCCAAACAGACCAAGCTTTATTTCTGAGATTAATTTTCTGCCTGGTCTCTTTAGAAAGCCAAGGAACATCTACAGTTTTAGTTTTCTTTGAACGAATGGGAGCATGAAAATTAAGAATTTCTAGGAATTTTTTGTTGAAGTACTGCACTGCTTCATCTATGGGTAAATATTTTAGTATTGCCCAGTTACAAGAATTTAATTCTAGTTGAAGTCTGGTTGGGTCAAATTTCTTTTTATTTCTGACAGATCTTAGCATAGGTTGCTTTGGAATGGCTATTTTGTGTTTAATTATGTAGGTGAGATAGTGGTCACTTAGGCTATCAGGGAGGGAACCAGATGTATAAAGGTCAGGATGACTATTAATAAGCACCCAGTCAAGTATACTCTCTTTATGGTTAGATTTGCCTATCCTGGTGGGATTATTAATAATTTGCGTGAAAGAGTATAGATTAATGTGTGTGGAGGGAGCTAGAGGGGAACAGGTAGTCCAATCTATATTAAAGTGTCCGAGAACTAAGGTCTCTTGAGGGAAGTGAGTTGATATCCAGTGAAGGGTGGCTTCGAGAGTATCTATATTATTACCTGGGGGAATATACACACAAATTATATAGATACATTTTTTAATGTAAATTTGAAGCTTGGAAATAAGGATTTCTGCATTGTTAATCTGAGGCGGTTGTATGACATCGATATATACAATTAGATCGGATTTATAGAGTATGGCTACCCCACCTCCTTTTCTAGGGATTTGGTCTCTCCTATATATATTATATCCAGGGATTAGTATTTCATTGTCAGTAGTTGTGGGTGTTAACCATGTTTCAGTTAGACACAAGATCTCTGGGGAAAGGTCAGCCATGACTGCATGAAGTTCATGTACCTTGTTGTTGATGCTTCTGATGTTCAGATGACAGGTAAGAATCTCCATACTGAGGAGTGCCTCGAGTGCGTGCATTTTGAGGTTGAGACTTCTGGCGTTGAGTAGCATTACCCTTAGTTTTTGGTTACCTGTGCTGGTTACAGTGGTTGGTTTGTCCTTTGAGCCTTGTTTAAAAAAGGCACTATGGGGATGGCAAGAGCCTTGGCCAGTATTCGAATGCCTAGGGGTGACAGGTGCAAACCATCTCTGGTGAAACAGCGAGGCTTGTCTATCATGTCATCCCAGGCAGACAGACACTGGATCCCCTTAGAATGGCACCAGAAGCTTAGCTAATTGTTGAAATTGATCATTTTGTCTTTGTATTGTGGTATCATTCTATGTGAAGGTAGTATGCTACTCAAGGTCAGGGTCATACCAGCTTGGGCTACATGATCAGAGAGCTCCTCAATGTCTCTTTTCATGTAGTCCAGGGAGGTACGTCTTAGATCATTCACACCAACATGTACAATGAAAGTGTCATACTTGTACTTGTTCTGGAGTGACCTAAGTGCCTGTGTTATGTGGCGGATCCAAGCACCCGACAGGCAGCTGACAATAACCTTCTCCTTGTTCAGCCTGGTGAGTGGAACATCTGTGTGCCTTACTATACAGTCTCCTATTACTAGTGTGTTGGGTATGGTGTTTTGCCTTAGGAGCTGTCATGAGGCACACTGCTGAGGTGAATTATGTGTTTTCTGGCTTGTGTTTGGAGGTGCAGGTTGCTTGCTTGTCTGCTTTGGAGGCCCCTGTTCCTTTTTCAGATTGGTATGTAGTGCCTCCGAATGTGTTTTTGTGTATTTATGTGTATGTTTTGCCTATGCGGTGGTGGTGCTGCGGTAGCGTTGTCGCCTCACAGTTAGACGTTGCCCGTTCGATTCTCAGTTAGAGCGTCTTCTATGTAGCAACATGCATGAATGGGCGTTCCTTCATTGAAGGTTGTGCGTTAGGCCCGGCAAGCCAGTACGTAAAAATCTACTGCCAATCATTAGCGGACCGGAGTTCCACTGTGGCGACCCCTAACTGGGAAAAGCCAAAAGACACAAATGTGTATGTTTTGCCGATGCTTGTTTTGTAGATCCATGTGTGACTGGTGGTGTGATGCTAGTGTGTCTCTTCTCCTCTTGACTGTCTGTTACAGTCATGGGTTGAAAGCACTTAGCCTCCAGTTTGGCTGTGTATTTGCATCTCTCGCAAGTGTTTGTGTCTAGAGGTAAGAGGAGAGGGTTGTCTGTATACATGAGGCAGTTGTAACATTGCCTCAGGATGCCCAATTCCACCAGATGAACTGGAGAGTACACCTGAAGCTGACCTCTGGACATGCTTGGAAAAGTAAATTTCTCTTGTCTTGCGGACAATCGAGGGTCTTATGCTGTATTATAATAGTGCTGTCTAGGAGATTTGGAAAATAATAGTGCTGTCTAGGAGATTTGGACAAGTGCTGATTTGGGTTATGCAAGTGCTGCAATAAGAGCAGTTGATCTGAAGCACTTGAGTTGAGGCTTGCCTAGTTCTAAGGGAAACTTTGCAGTGCAGACTTTGTGGAGCCAGGAATAGTATACCCCAGCTCACCGGCACTGCCCGACACTGCTCTGTGCACACAAAGAGAGTTGCAGGGTTTTAAAAGAGAGAGCTCAAGGAGTTTGGAATTGACCCAAAATGGCCAATAAAAACTACATTTTCTAAGCAGTAACCACTCCTACAGGGACAAGCAGACTGTTCAGTGTTAACCACTGCCACTGGTGAACACAGAGACTTCCCTTTAGCCCAAGTAAGCACTGGCCTCCAAGAAACTTACAAACAGTTCAGAACAGCAACTCTGTAACTGAACCTTTTTTTTTTTTTGAATTATAGAATGTGGGAAAATAGCAAGATTTTTTATTTTTTTGTTTTTGTTTAAGGATAGCAGAGACACACATGTAACAAACTAGTCAGAACAGTGCAATAAATTACCCCAACACGTGTGTGCTAGGTCAGAGGCAGGTAAAATGCAATTTTAAGAAAAAACTATTTTAAATTAAGTGCAACACAAAAAATGCAATAAACAGGCTCTAGATATGTTCTAAATACTGTTTCTAACACAGATACCAACTTTTGCAAGCAAGAAGATGCCGAAAAGCAGGCGGCAATGCAGTTTTTCTAAGAAATAAATCAGAAGAAAATGCTTAAAATCTCAAAACTGGCTCCTTTCTTCTCTCATTGTTTTCTCCTCTTGGTAGGTGCTTCAGCAACAACTATCAAGCCTAGAAAGATGCCAAAACCACGCGGCTGCAGGGTTTTAAGAGAGAGAGAGATCAAGGAGTTTGGAATTGACCCAAAATGGCCAATAAAACTACAGTTTCTAGGCAGTAACCACTCCTACAGGGACAGGCAGTCTGCTCAGTGTTAACCACTGCCACTGGCGAACACAGAGACTTCCCTTTAGCCCAAGTAAGCACTGGCCTCCAAGAAATTTACAAACAGTTCAGAACAGCAACTCTGTAACTGAACTTTTTTTTTAAATTATAGAAAGTGTGAAAATAGCAAGATTCACTTGTGCTTCTCTTGGCTCTGGCTAAGTTTTTTCAAATTCTTTATATTCAACATCGTATTTCAATGCTTTATTAGAACTTTTATTGTATATTTAGTGTTGCTAATATATTAGGCAGTTGTATTGCTTGCCCTTTTTTGAGTGCAACTTAGTTTACTAGTGGTTATTGGTATCCTGTGTGCCAGTTAGTTTTAGGTGCCGTTGCGCATGTTTTGATTATTAGGTAAAGTATTAGATGTTAAGTTGTCAATCTCACCTTCATTCTTGCTGGGATGGGTTAGGAGCTGATCCTCGGCTCCAACTCGGCCAATACTAAAGCTCGAGAGCTATTTCCACCGGCTTGAGGCTCCCCTATATCCCATAATGCTAGGCGGTAAATACCCAGATCTCGTTTGCCGCTTTAGCTACGAGGTGCTTGTTTCTACCGGCTCTGCAGGTTAGTGACTTTTTATAGTTGTAAATCTTCAAAACCCCTTATTTTTTTCTTAGAATAGTTTTCCTTGCAGTTCTTTAGTTAACTATCCCTAGTTTTCTTCGGGTTCCCCTAATTGTTTTTCCCGTTTATCCCTGTTTATACTCTAGGCTTTCAGGCCCTCCTCCCTTCCCCTTAGTCATACTTTTTGTGGGAGTGGTTGGATTATTTTCCCCTTTCTTAACAGGTGTGTCTGTGTGTGTGTCTGTGTTTCAAAGTTTTTGTTTGGGATGTCTAAAGACTCTAAGGTCTCAGGCTTTAAGAAGTGTGACTCGTGCTGTCAGAAAATGTCTCTGACAAACTGTCACACTTCTTGTGTTTATTGCCTGGGACCTTTGCACCTGCAGGACTCTTGTTCTGTCTGCCACGCTTTCAGTCCAAGAGTCCTGCAGGAACGCAAGAATAAATTAATACTGCGAGGCTTATTAAAGCCTGAAGGCTCTCTGACCCAGACAGTGTCAGGAAAACCTTCCAAGCCTTCCAAGGTGTCTGCTCCAGCTTCGGAGCCGTCCGCTGGTGGCTCTAAGGCTTCTTCAACATCGACTCCTTCTGGAGCCGATGTCTCTAAGACTAAAACGGTCACCTCGGCTCCGGCCGGAGTCGAGAAGTCCGAGACTCAGACGGCTCCGACAGTTTTGTCGGAGCCACCTGCTAGAAAGAGGTCTAGATCCCCATCCATTGGCTCTATCCACTCGGCCCCGGGATCTCCACTATTATCAGAGAGGAGCTATAGGTCCCACTCCTCTCGGTCCTCCAGACTGTCCGACCATGATTTGTCCGACCATGATTTAGAGAGGGTGGTGAGCAGACTTCCCAAGTCCCAGGCACTAGCCCAAATACTGCATAGCCCTACCCAACAGTCAGTGGCTATACCCATCCCTTCCTCAGTTCCTCCTCCGATTCCCATGACTTCGGAGCCGGAGCTTCTCGGAGCCGTGACTGTTGGTGCGTCGGTGCCGATACTTCCACTTTCGGCTCCGTCGAGGGAAGCCCGGCGCCCAGATCCCTCCAAGGATCTAGACCTCTTTCTAGTAGGTGGCTCCGACAAAACTGTCGGAGCCGTCTGAGGCCGGAGCCGAGGTGACCGTTTTAGTCTTAGAGAAAAAAAGTTTTTTTTTTTTTTTATAGCTCAGCATTTTCTCCTCTTGGTAGGTGCTTCAGCAACAACTATCAAGCCTGGAAAGATGCCAAAACCACGCGGCTGCAGGGTTTTAAGAGAGGGAGATCAAGGAGTTTGGAATTGACCCAAAATGGCCAATAAAACTACAGTTTCTAGGCAGTAACCACTCCTACAGGGACAGCCAGGCTGCTCAGTGTTAACCACTGCCACTGGTGAACACAGAGACTTCCCTTTAGCCCAAGTAAGCACTGGCCTCCAAGAAACTTACAAACAGTTCAGAACAGCAACTCTGTAACTGAACTTTTGTTTTTAATTATAGAAAGTGGGAAAATAGCAAGATTCACTTGTGCTTCTCTTGGCTCTGGCTAAGTTTTTTCAAATTCTTTATATTCAACATCGTATTTCAATGCTTTATTAGAACTTTTATGGTATATTTAGTGTTGCTAATATATTAGGCAGTTGTATTGCTTGCCCTTTTTTGAGTGCAACTTAGTTTACTAGTGGTTATTGGTATCCTGTGTGCCAGTTAGTTTTAGGCGCCGTTTCGCATGTTTTGATTATTAGGTAAAGTATTAGTTTTTGGCGGTTTTCCGATCTTAGTCAGCAGGGGCTCCTGTTGTCTTGTCTGTTATTATTCTGAACTTTTTTGGTCACAGTTGGCAGTTAGTTTTTTTCTATATTGAGATTGTTTGTTTTTGGCGGGGATCCGCTTGTGAATTTACTAGGATTGCAGCCTCCCTAGTATACTACCTGTTATTAGAAATATAGAAATTTATTGTGTCATTTACAGTTTCTCTTGCGTGATTGGGCTTTCCTTTCTGGTCTGTTTAAATTAGAAGACCTAGCTTTCTCTACACCGGGCTAGGCCCGTTTAAGTTAGAGGACCTAGTCCTCGTGTAACTCCTTCTCAGGGCTAGGCCCGTTTTAGTTAGAGGACCTTGTCCTCCTCCTTTTTCTCTCTTTCAATCTCTCTGGGTTTTTGTGTGCGTAATAATGTCTATGGAAAGTAAGGAGCATAAACTCTTGGGGTTCAAAAAGTGCATGAAATGGTCCCAAAAGATGTCTTTAATGGATGGCCACAGTAGCTGTGTCTACTGCCTAGGGGCCATCCACTTGCAGGAATTGTGCTTGTTCTGCCATGCTTTCTCTCCTAGAGTGTTACAGGAGAGAAAGAACAAACTCATACTCAAGGGTCTATTAAAACTATGCTTTGAGGAAGCACTGTCCAGTTCTTCGGCTTCCTCTAAGTCTGGGAAATCAAAATCCTCAACAAGGCCTTCTCCGGCACCGGCTGGTGTCTTGGAGCCACCTCCTAAACAGTCGAAATCTGCCTCCTCAACTTCTCAGCCTTTGGAGCTGAAGGAGAGCATCATGGTGGTGTCAGAGTCTGTTACAGGTGTTTTGGAGCAGATCTCTGAGCCTATTGATACAGCAGTTGACTCTGCTACTCGGAGCCGGTCTGTAAGGTCCCTACGGGTTTCCATTGCCCCCCCTGGTCAAAGATCCCCTACTATGTCTTCCAGGAGCCTCTCAGAAGAAGATGTGGAGAGGGTAGTGCTGAGACTCCTGAAGTCGTTTGCCTTACCAAAATTATTGTTGGCTCCGACCCAGTCAGCTCTGGAGCCACTTGGCCCAGCTTTGCCCTTGTCTGCTATTCCAACTCCGAGCCATACTGGCCTTTCGGAGCCAGAGTGCTTGGTGCCAATGGAGGAAATGCTGGCTCCAGCTCACTTTGTTGCTGCCTTGGAGCCGGGTTCGACTCCGACACGCTCTGTGCCATCCCGCGTATCCAGGGGCCAAAGCTCTCCTGTCGGCACCGACAGGGAGGGTTGGAATCGATCTTCTTCAGTTTTGAGCCTTCCTCTCGGTGCTTCAGCCAGGGTGAGCTCGGACCCTGCATCTATCTCGGAGCCAACAGCTCTGGCTTCAGCGCTGACCCTCGTCTCTTCAGAGCAGGGGAGGTCTTCGGAGCTGGAGAGGTCAGCGTTTGAGATGAGTGTGCTTTCTCATTCTCCAGCCCCTACCAGTGGCACTAGCACTCTTCCCCTGAGAGCACCCACTTCAGTCTCAGCCCCTACTCTCTCCTGGAGACAGCAGAGACCCGCAGCCTCAGGAACCATCGGCTGGTGGCCCCCACTCTTCTGAGGCTTCCCTGGAATGTCCTTCCAAGGAGCCTCCCCGGAAGAGGTTATGTAAGATGAAACATGTTGACTCCCAGGATGAGTCTTTGACATCGGACACTGACCTCGAGGAGTTGGAAGGGTCCCCCAAGTTGTCCTCTGATGATGTCTCCTTTGTGGACATTTTAGAGATCCTTAGGCAGAGGTGCGATTGGCCCACTGTTAACCCTTCTGATGAGGAGTCCGTGTACCTGAAGGCTTTTAGGTCTCAACCTTCTGCCTCTTGGGTGTCTCCACCTTTTGATAAACTGATGGATCTAGTTAGTCGAAAGGTGTGGGATACTCCTGACACCGTGGAGCCAGTCCCCAGGAGACCGAACAAGTTCTTGTCTGCCCCTCCTGGTAAAGAGTTTTTGTCCAAGGGCGTTCCCATAGATGCCATGGTGGTGGCGGCGGCCATGAAGAAGGAGTTGGCGGAGACTTCTTCATCTATTCATCCTCCAAACAAGGAGTCTCGACAGATGGACAGATTTGGGAAGCGTATTTTGTAGTTCAGCAGCCTTTACCCTTCGATCACTGAACTATCTCATTCACTTCACAAGGTTGCAGAGGGATCTCCTCAAGGAGTTAGGAGATTCCATACAAGGTGCATATACTGAGCGAGTTCCTGATAAGATTTCTACTCAGTTGTCCATCTTAAATTTTGTGGTTAACTCCTCCATGCAACTTATTGCTTATGCTGCGGTTGAAGCGAGTAGAGCAGCAGGTTCCAGAGTTGCCTTGAGGCGCCACTCCTGGATGCGCTTATGTAATTTTGTGGAACCGTTCAAGTCTACTTTCACCAATGCCCCATTTGATGGTTCCTCATTGTTTGGTTCCAAGGTGAAGGATAAACTCACTCGGTGTGAGCAAGAAGGAAAGACGCTTTCTGCTGTGGGAGTGCATTTTACTGTCCCTTCCAGACCATACCCCAAGGGTCAAAAGGGCGGTAAAATGTGGTTCAAGAAGTCCCAGATGGTCTTTCCTGACACACAGGGTGAATCCTCCTTCAGAGGCAGAGGAGGAGGAAATGGCAGACGTCGCCCTAGAGGCAGGGGCGGTCCGCAGTACCAACAAGGCCGTGATTCCTTTCGAGGACGATCTTATCAGCGCTCCTGATGTAGAGCCTGACTGCACTTCTCTGGGGCCGGTCGGGGGTCGCATTTCTTTGTACCAAGAAGCCTGGCTAAATATCACCCAAGACATGTGGGTACAAAGAGTTGTTACCAGAGGCTATATCATACCCTTTTCCCTATCACCATTTGTTCCCAAAAGGATCCCAGATGTACCACCCAATCACAGGGATCAGGCAATTGTGGAGATCAGCAAGTTGCTCTTAAGAAGAGTCATCCAGCCTGCCCCAGCAGACCAGATAGGATCCGGAACTTACTCCAGGTTAGTTTTAGTTCCAAAATGAACCGGAGATTGGAGGCCAATATTGGACCTCAGCAGATTGAACGAATCAGAGAAGAAGGACAAGTTTCGGATGGTAACACTGCAGTCTGTACTTCCGTTATTAGGGAAAGACTTTTGGATGCTCTCTCTCGATCTTCAGGACGCCTCCTACCACATAAAAATGGACAAGACATCCAGAAGCCATCTACGCTTCTGGCTGGGAGCCAGTCACTATCAGTTTCGCGCTCTGCCCTTTGGTCTCACCACAGCCCCCAGGGTGTTCACCAAATACATGGCAGTAGTGACAGCTCAACTGAGACGTCAGGGATTCCAGGTGTTTCCTTATTTGGATGACTGGCTCCTGACTGCCCCCCCCCCAGGCATCTACTCCTCCAAAACAGGGACACCACAATTCAACTTTGTGCTCAGGTAGGGATCTCCATAAATTGGAAAAAGTCTGCATTATTGCCCTCTCAATCTGTAATTTTTATAGGCGCAGAGGTAGACACAGTGAACATGACAGCTTGTCTACCCGCCGAAAGGGCGCAGAACTTAATCTTCCGAGTTCAATGTTATCTTTCGTTGTGAAAAGTCAAAGCAAAGTGGGTTCTTCAGCTCCTCGGGACTATGGCTTCCACAATTCTATTAGTACCATTAGCCAGGTTGCACTTGAGAATTCTCCAGTGGCTTCTGTCTTCCCAATAGTCCTTCCAATATCTCCCACTGAGTCATCCTATTCTGCTGACGGAATCATACAAGAAGGGCCTTCTTTGGTGGATAGCTCCCAATCAACTGATCACGGGTGCCTACTTTGTTCCGGCCCAACCCATTGCCACTGTGACCACGGATGCCTCCCAGATCGGGTGGGGGGGCATTATCTCGGCAGGACTGTCCAAGGCACATGGCAAGAACACGAGGCTCATCTGCATATCAGTGTTCTGGAGATGAGGTCGGTGCTTCTGGTGTTGCAAGCACTTCAAGACCTTCTTCCTCTAGGGACAGTTGCGATACAATCAGACAGCATGTCTGTGATTTGGTATACTAACAAACAGGGCGGTACCAGATCTTACCCACTCTGTTGAGAGGCCATGCGAGTTTGGGAATGAGCGATTTCTTCCCAGCGCTTTCTGGTTGCAACGCACATTCCAGGGACGACCAACATGATAGCTGACAAGCTCAGCCGGGCAATCCTAATGCCTCATGAGTGGTCTCTGAAACGGGAAACAGTGGATCAGATTTCCCGGAAATGGGGACAGCCTTGTTGCGACTTTTTTGCCAGCCCAGTCAATACCAAATGCAGCAGCTATTTTTCCCTCATTTCCCGTCCAGGGGAGACCCCCAGAGACGCTCTGGCTCACGATTGGCCCATGGGACTTCTGTATGCCTTTCCTCCAATCCCTCTCATTTCCAAAGTGATTCAGAAAGCCAGTTGGCTGGGAAGCAAGTTGATCCTCATTGCTCCTTACTGACCTCGTCAGGTCTGGTTCCCCTTCCTCGAGCCTCTCCTCCTGGACGATTTTTGGATTCTGGACCCAGCTCCAGATCTATTGACTCACATGTTGAGTTCGTTACACCCCTCCATCCACACCCTCAAATTGACAGTGTGGCTGCTCCAGTTCCATCCCTAGTCAGGCTTCATGATGTATCATCCTCAGTGTCACATATTCTTATGTCCTCCCATAAACCTTCAGGAGGCTGTATGACAGTAAATGGAAAATATTTTCTATTTGGGCACAGAGAATGAATGTAGATCCATACACTGCTTCTATCCCTGTGATTCTGGATTTTCTTTCTGAGCTTTTTCAGCAAGGATCTGCCGCTGCCACTATCAGAGTCCAATTGGCGGCAAGTTCTCATTTTCACTTAGGTTTTCCAGATACCAGTTTAATTTCTCATAAGCTATGCAAGACCTTTTTGAAAGGGGCTACTCTATTGAGACCACCTCTGCAAGAACCAGTGGCTTCTTGGGATTTAAATTTTAGGTTATCCAAATTGACATCTTCCCCCTTTGAACCTTCCCACTCATCTTCACTAAAAGTTTTGTCTTGGAAGACCTTGTTTTTGGTAGCTATCACATCGGCGCAACAGGCCTTGTCTAGTAAGCCACCGTATTTGATTTTTCACAAAGACAGGGTGTCATTGCGTACTAATCCCTCCTTTGTCCCCAAAGTTTGTTCTAATGCTACCTTAAACCAATCAATAGAACTCCTAGTTTTCTTCATTGTGTACTAATCCCTCCTTTGTCCCCAAAGTTTGTTCTAATGCTACCTTAAACCAATCAATAGAATTCCCAGTTTTCTTCCCTAACCACTGTAATGCAGCTGAGTACCGTTTTCATCAGATAGACTTTCATAGACGACTACGTTTTTATCTACAGCTGACTAAGGTTTTCAGTAAATCAGACCAATTATTCATTTCCTTTTCTGACTCTAGATTGGGCTTAACAGTTTCTAAAGTGACACTATCTAATTGGATTTCCAGTTGTATAGCTTTTATCTATAGCTCGGAGGGCAAACCTTTACCCTGCAGAATCAAGGCTCATTCTACCAGGTCGCTGTCTACCTCTCCAGCCGTTCAAGCCAGGGTACCACTTGATAATATTTGTGCAGCAGCTACGTGGGCTACCCCTCACACTTTTATTACACATTACAAATTGGATTTGGCATCCAGGGGTAGAGCATCCTTTGGCTCCACGGTGCTCAAGAGTATTTTCCAATGAGCCACCCAAGAATAAGGCACTAGGGACGCTGTCCCATATGTAAAAATGAAGGTGAGATCGGCTACCTAACATAAAGAAGTTATGTACTCACCATAACATTCCATGTTGGTAGTCCATCTCACCCTTCATTTTTACCAACCCGCCCTCCTGCCCGCATCCTGGAAGATCTGGAAGTAATAATTTGGTTGCCTTTGGTTGGAGACCCTTTAGTATTATTTGTTTTTATGGTTGTTATTCTAGTGAGCAGCAAACAAGATCTGGGGATTGTATATAAAAATGAAGGGTGAGATGGATACCAACATGGAATGTTATGGTGAGTACATAACTTCTGTTTTATGGCAGGGGTTGACCAGATTGGCTTCCTTTTTATGGAGGAGAGCGTCTTGGTTCTATTTGGGATGGCACGATTCATGCACAAGTAGATGTGCTCGTACAGTACCTTAGTGTAGGATTCAGCAGTCGAACTTTCAGTTCCCGTCTGCATGGGTGTCATGAAGTTTGTCACTTCTTACTTGAATAGCATGAAGTTGTCTTTGGAAAAGTTTTTTACAGAGGTTTCCTTACTGGGGGGTGGGGGAGGGATGTGGATGTCAAGGGTGATTAACTTATGGTCAGACCTGATCAACGAGGGGATGGCCATAGGTGTGGAGCATCAATTTTCCATGTTGGTAATGACCAGGTCTAGGATATTGGAGCCCCTGGTGGGACTATGGATTAGTTGATCCATTTATTATTTATAAATTCCAAGACCTGTTGGGAAAAGGTGTTCGTACATTAGTAGTTTTCCCAGTTAATGGCAGGATAGTTGAAATCACCCAGTATTAGGGTGTTTGGTTGTATCTTAATATTTTCCAGTACGTTTAGAAAGGTGTAGTGAGAATCTTGGGGCATAGTGAGGGATCTGCAGGAAGATACAATTTAGATTGCAGTCTTACCTAGAATTAGTTGCACCTGGAGAATTTCAGATGCATTGTGTTGGGCAACTAGCCTGGTGGTGTGAATATCCTTGGTGAATATGGACACTCCTCCACCTTTAGTGTTTCGGTCCTGGTTTGGTGGCTGAAAAGTGTGGTAAGAGTTGTAGCCTGGTATTGCAGGGGTGCTCTCTGGAGCCCTGAACCAGGTCTCAGTTACTGCACAGATATCGATGTTCTCCATTTTTAGGAGTGCCTCTAGCGAGTGCATTTTGAGGTTTAGACTTCTAGTATCGAGTCCACTGGTCCAAATAAGTAATTTTGCAAGTTAGCACTAATAAACCATAAGCACTACTTACTCTTATACTCTCTACGATTACCTTGTCCCCTATTGGTCCATTTTAATTCAGTTCCCTATATTACTCTAGCATGTCCAAAGGTCAGTCAATGGTTTCCTCTCCAGTCCTGCTGGTGAATCTGGGAATTTTGAGGCAATGTTACAACTGTCTCATGTACACGGACAACCCTCTTCTCCTCCAAACAGGTTCAGATATATGTGAGAGATGCAACCATATAGCCAAACTGGAGGCTGAGCTCTCTCATCTCAAAACTGGTGTAACCAGTCAGGAGGAGAAGGTAACCTCACACAACACAATTCCAGTATCACATAGTCCCACCACAACAGCGAACCAAACACATAAAAACACAAAACATACTGGAGGCTCTAAATAAAAATCTACCTAAGCAACAGAGACCTCCAAAGCAGACATCCAAGCAAACGCTACCCCAAAACAAAACATGTACAACACATAGCACACAAAGTCAGTGTGCCAAGCAGTCACAGCCCTTAAGGCTGAATAACACACCTGATACTCTTGTAATAGGTGACTCTATTGTCAGACATATTGACGTCCTGCTCACCAGGCTGAATAAAGAGAAGGTCACAGTGAGCTGCCTGTCGGGCGCTAGGATCCGCCACATAACGCAAGCACTCAGGTCACTCCAAAGCAAATACAAATATGATTCAGTCATTGTACATGCTGGCATGAATGACCTGAGAAGTACCTCCCTTGACTACATGAAAAGAGACATAGAGGAGCTCTCTGATCATGTAGCCCAGGCCGGTATGACCCTGACCTTGAGCAGCATCTTACCCTCACCTAGAATGATGCCACAGTATAAAGACAAAATGATCGATTTTAACAATTGGCTAAAATTTTGGTGTCATTCAAAGGGGATCCAGTGTCTGTCAGCCTGGGATGACATGCTCGACAAGCCACGTTGCTTTGCTAGGGACGGCTTGCACCTGTCACCCCTGGGCTTTCGGATATTGGCAAAGGCTCTTGCCACCCCCATAGTGCATTTTTTAGGCAAGGCTCAAAAGTCAAACCCACCTCCATAGACAGCACAAGGAACAAGAAGCTAAGGGTAATGCTGCTAAATGCCAGAAGTCTTATAGGCAAGTATATATCCCGGCAGAGTGCAGCCTCCCAAACATCTCTGATGCTCAAGTGAAGGCCGCCCTCTCCAAAGCAAAAAACACTGCTTCCATGGGACCAGATTGCGTCCTGGGTTGCGTCCTACATGAACTCCAAGAAGAACTAATCCCTCAAGTAAAACTGCTGTACAATCTCAGCCTCACTACAGGATATGTGCCCAAAGAATGGCGAACAGCAACAGTGGTCCCACTCCACAAAGGTGACGCCTCTGCGGACCCTGGAAACTATCGCCCCATAAGCCTGACTAGCCTAGTCTGCAAGGCTATGGAGAGGATCATCATGGAACTCATAAACAAAGACATGGGGGACCTACAGACACTTGATCCTACCCAATTTGGCTTCATAAAGGGCAGATCCTGCCTTTTGAACCTGGTCGACTTCTTCGAAACAGTCACCAAGGCCATAGATGAAGGGAAGGTAGTCCACACAGCCTATCTGGACCTCGCAAAGGCATTTGACACAATACCCCACTCGGGCATCATAGATAAGCTATCCAGCCTAAATATAAACCCCTATGTCAAAAGATGGGTCGCAAACTGGCTCAAAGACAGAACCCACAGAGTCAGAGTTGCTGGAGCCATGTCAGGCTCGAAACCGGTCACAAGTGGTGTCCCACAAGGTTCTGTCCTGGGACTTCTCTTGTTCGGTATTTACTTTTCTGAGGTACAGGCCAAAGTGGGAGGACTATGGCTCACCAAGTTTGCAGATGACTGCAAACTGGGCGCCATAATCGACTCTCCAGCTGACACAAACATCCTTCAAAAAGGTCTCGCAGAGACGGATAACTGGTGCCAGAGCCATGGTCTAAAGCTAAATGCCAAAAAGTGTATAGTCATACCCTTTGGCAAAAACAATGTGCCCACAAATTACCACATAGGTGGTAACCCATTAAGTACAGAGAAAGTAATTAGGGATCTGGGGATCCAAGTTGATAGCAATCTCTCCTTTGACAACCACATTGCCAAAGTGGTTAGAAAGACCTTCTACATAGCCCACCTCATCATGAAAGGATTCGCATCTAGATCAAGAGAGGTAATCGTGCCCCTTTATTCATCCATCATCAGGCCCATCATAGAATACAATGTCCCCTTTGGGATGTACATTACCCCGACACCTGCAGCAATTAGAAAGACCCCAAAAGTACCTCACCAGAAGGATCAAGGGACTCAAACAGATGCCATATGCTGCTCGGTTAAAAAAACTCCAGCTCTACTCAGTTGCATACCGCCTACTTCGAGGCGATCTATGCCTGACATATAAAGCTATGTCCAACCCAGAATTAATGGACATGCTCCACCTCAGTAAATCTAAATCCCTTAGAGCCATGTGCTCGAGGGACTTGAACCTCAGCACAGAAATAAATAGAACATGCTGGAGGGACAGATTCATAACCCAGAGGCTCCCTTCGCTCTGGAATAGAATTCCAATTCATGTTAGGCAGAGCACCTCACTGACTCTCTTCAAGAAGAATCTTGATGAGTGGATGGGGGATCGTAGGTTTGTCCCGGGGATTACTTCCGTGTCACTATTAGACAGAGGCACAGTAAACTAAACTTTAAAAAGGGCACAGTATACTCAAATCAAGGGGTGGCGTAAGCCAAACACAATCTGGCTAGGCTTATAAATGCCCCAGGGCAGATAGCCTAGTATGAACCTATGAACCTATGAGTAGCATTACCTTCAGATTTTGCATGCTTGTACCGGTTACGGTGGTGGTTTTGTCCTTTGAACTTTGCCTAAAAAAGGCACTATAGGGGTGGCAAGAGCCTTAGCCAGTAACCTGAATCCCAGGGGCGACAGGTGCAGACCATGTCTGGCAAAGCATCATGGTCTTTTGATCATGTTGTCCCAGGCAGACAGATAATGGATCCCCTTTGAATGACTCCAGAAGCTTAGCCAATTGTTGAAGTCAATCATTTTGTCCTTATACTGTGGTATCATTCTGGGCGAAGGCAGGATGCTACTCAGGGCTAGGGTCATTCCTGCCTGGGCCACTTGATCCGAGAGCTCTTCCATGTCTCTTTTCATATAGTCCAGGGAGGTATGTCTCAAGTCATTCACTCCAACATGGACAATGACAGTCATATTTGTACTTGTTTTGGATTGACTTGAGTGCATGCGTTATGTGGCGGATCCTGGCACCAGACAGGCAACTGACTGTAATTTTTTCCTTGTTCAGCCTGGTGAGTGGGACATCAGTGTGCCTGACTATAGAGTCACCTATAACTCCATATTTGGGTGATTGTCCCATATTTGTAGCCTCTTTTTCCAATTGTCAGAATTCCCTAATGTGTCAAGAAACTCTTACTCAGTGAGGGATGTCAAGTGAAATTCTAGAAATCGTCTCTCACTCTTACTTCCCAAGGAAGAGCTTTTCTTCCAGTGGACAAAGTTGAACTGCACAGAGAAATCTTCCTGATCTTTTCCAACCAATCTCTGGTATATGCCGAGGAATTTCTCAGAATTCTGAGTTTAATAGCTTCTGTAGTTGATTCCCTTAGACAGACTCCATATGAGAAAAATTCAGTGATACCTCAAATCGGTCTGGTTTCAGATCAGCACCCATCATGTTTTCCAATTCCAGTACTGAGCCTTGCAAGAAGGAAGATATTATGGTGGGTGAACCAATTCTCTCTCAACCCAGGTCTTCCCTTATCCCTTCAAACTCCACTTCAGAATTTGCTTGGGGAGCTGTATTGAAAGATGTACAAGGACTGTGGAATGAGCAGGACAGACACAAGCACATCATTATAAAAGAAATACAGTCAGTTATCAGTGCTTTGAAAATTGTAAATAATTTCTGGTTCCTAGGACTGCTTCTAGTGATCATAGACAAAGCGACAGTAATGTGGTACCTAAACAAACAAGGAGGTACCAGGTCTTGCCCTCTTTGCACACTTGCTATGATGGCATGTAGGTGGCAACTCAGCTTAGTTTGATTGTTCAGGTCACGTGTTCTCAGAGCAAAATAAAGTAGCAGAAAGCTGAGTAGGTCCAGAACAGAACCTTACAAATAGAAATTACACAAGGAAAGTTTTCTATGAATTGATCTGAGGGAACACCTCAAATAGATCTGTTTTCCTCCTTTCAAAACAGACAGTTAAGGAAATTGTGTTTCAGGAATCCTTGCAAAAAGGCCTGGAAGACAGATGCCTTCTCATTCTCATGGTCAGGAATGCTCCTGTATGTTTTTCTACTCTTTCCATTGATACCAAGGGTTCTTCTAAGGATCCAGAAGGACTCTCCAAGAATAGTGGTGGTGGCGGTGCCTCCCTTTTGTCCCAAGCAACAGTGGTTCTTAATTCTTTGAAAATTGACCAAGGGCATTTACCACAAGCTTCTTCAGACTGGATTTAATCACACAAGGCAGGCTGTTTGATACAGACCAACCTGAAATCACTTAAGTTGACTGCCTGAATGATCAAGTTTTGATACTCGTTAGGTACTTTTTTTCTAAGGGCATGCAGTAGGTACTAAAGGAAGCCAAGAAACCTGCTACTAGAAAATCTTACATGTGAAAGTGGAAGAGATTTTCTAGTTGGTGCCACTCTAAGAACCAGGGCCCATTGAAGGTCTGGATACCTCTGGCTCTTGATTATTTATATGTGTTATTATTCCTTGGTCTTTATTACTCATATGTCAAGATTCTCCTTCTGGTCATTTCTGTTTCGTTTATCTTTCAGTTTCCTTCTCAGGCATTTTTTAAAGGGGCTTTACACGTCTGTCCACTGAGAAAACAGGTGGATCCTCCTTGGGAATCTTAATTTTGTGCTTGAAAAACTAACACTTCTCCGATTTTAACCAACTCATCAGGTTGATTTGAGGTTACTGACTTGGAAAACTGCATTACTCATTGTTCTGACTTCTGCAGGATGAGTATCTGAGTTACAAACTATTGTGGTAAGTCAACCCTACCTCTTTCTTCAAGGAACAGGTTTCTTTGAACATTTTCTTCTTTTTTTTTCCCTAGTGGGTCTCAGAATTTACCTTGAGCCAGTCTGTTAATTTCCCTGTATTCTTTCTGGAAAAAAACTAAAACAAGGGGAAATTATATCTTATCTTTGTCCATGTCCATGGGCAGTTCAGATACTACGTAGGATTTCCTGTTTTATTTAGTTCTGCCCATATTTCTGTCCTGTGAAAGTAAGAAAAAGGATAACTAATGTGAACATTTTTAGACCTTTGTCTTATGCTATTTCGTTTTGCTATTCTGGGTATAACAGGCCACTTTCACATAGGGTTAGAGCAAACTCTAAGAGGTCTTTACCTTCCTCTATGACTTTCTTGAAAGGGATGGACTCTAAAAGTATTCTAGAGGGAGCAACTTGGTTCTGTGCACATATTTTCTCAAAGCATTACAAATTGGATTTGTTTTCCAAATCTAGAACAATCTTTGCTAGGACCTTTTTGGCAACTTTTATTTGTCACATTCATCTATATACGTAGTCTGTGTTGGATCTGTAATCACTATATTTCAAATATTGTTTGTAGTCACAAAGGGGGCTAATTTTAATATCTTTGTGTTTTCTTTTCCCTAAATATTTATATATTTTTGGATTTTCTCTCCCTGGGCCTCCGTTGAAAAAGGGGTCTTGCGTGACCTAGTTGGACCTTCCCAGTAACCAAATGCAAGTAAATAAACAAACATTCTGCAGGGGCTCATGGATTCTTGAATTTCTTCCTCCACTATATGTGTTCATAAAACTATGGTAATCTACCTATATAGCTTAGGCTATTGCAGCAGTGATCTAATGTTGAACATAGCACAGTTATATAAGTTAACTTACAGGGAGTAGATGTATTTACTTTTTGTATACAGTTTTACTTTAGCTTTTTTATTTCCTAGCATTTTTCCTTTCAGAGCTGTAGTGTCCCTTCTTGAGGCAAGAAAACTCAAGTTTTTGACACCCAAACCACCTCTTTATGTCACTGTGCTCAAGATCTTGGCAGTTAAGCTCCGTAATTCTCTCCAATAATTGCCCCCAATCCAACCATTCTTATGAGTAATACCCAAAGCTGTAGCATACCAAAAACAGGAAATAATTGTTTATATATATTGGATATTAAAATGTGTATTGCATGTAAAAACATGTTTACGATGTAATGCTGCAGTTATGTAACTGCTAATATATCTACTTCAGGCCTACACTTATGTATTCCTTTGGCTGCAATTCATACTCATTGCCTGATAGCAGTTCTTGACTATTAAGTTACACTTAAAAATAGAATAACATATAATCTGATGTCAGTTTTCATTCTGTCCTCAAATGATAGGTTAGGATCCTACCCTCGGATCTGACTCATCTATTGCTAAAGCTTGTGGCAACCAAAAAACTCTTGAGCTTCTCCCTTACCGATAATGCACCAACCCCAATTACCCCAGTCTTGTTTGCTGCTTCAAGCTTACATCACTCTTGTATTTTCTTTCAAACCTTGTTAAAAACTTTTATATCTTTTCCCTTACCATTTGTTTTTAAATTCTTAATGTTTTTTTTACATTTTCTTATACTATCTTCCCTCTCAGATATTATCATTAGTATCTCACTTCCCCCTACAACACTGTCGTAGTTCCTAGTTTACCATTGTTGGTATTTAAAATTCTGTTTATCTGTCCTATTGAGTTGTTTTTCTTAACTATGTCTGAAAAACTGTCAGGATTTAAAAAATGCATGAAGTGTGGGAACAAGCTGTTTCTGTCTGATGCTCACATATTGTGTCTATTGTTTAGGCCCTCCACTTACAAGAAGATTGCTCTATATGTCACAATTTTAACCTCTGTGCTGTAGTAGAGCAGAAAAATAAATTGATTGCAAAAGGTTGTCTTCCTTCATCCTTTGGAGATGCTACATCGGAGGGTTCTTCCTCTACTAATTTAAAACCACAAAACTTAAATCGTCTTTTCTGAAGCCATCTTCCTACTTTTCAGCTTCGGACTCCTCAAGGAAGAAGTCTCATAAGATTCGGTCTCAACCCCCAGACCCAAAAAAGGCTAAAGTCCTTGAATCTGAAAAAGAAACATTGTCGGATCCAGCGCCTCCTAAGTCAGATCCGATGGAGTCAAAACTATCAGATCCGACTTTTTCTGATCCAGGTCAACCTGTGAAATTACTGCCCAGGAGAAGGTACTGTCTGTCTCTGGATCTGGTTCCTGACAGGGTACCTTCCCCGTTTTTGGAAAGACCCAGGTCACCATCTGTTTGGTCCACTCATTCTTCCAGAAGCCTCACAGAAGAAGATATGGAGAGACTGGTGAAGAAGATTCTCTTGGTGCAAAGTCAGATTGGTATTCCTTCGGCTTCTATCCCCCCCTGGGACAGGAGAGCTGTACATCTGCTACTCCCCCTTTACAGATTCCTCCTCTGGCTATTGTAGTTCCAGATGTTCATCGTGTTTTACTGTTGCAGTCATTACACTTGGATTATCCTGTTGGCAGGCGACCCGCAGTTGGCCCGAGTTCCAAAGTCTTGGTCCGGCGTCGGTTGCTGTCGCCTCTTCCCTGACGTCAGTGCGCCAGGGGTATAAAAGATGCAACCGACGCCATCTTCTTCAGTCTTTCTTGCCGCGTGATGCCCGAAGCAAAAGCAGTTCGCAAGTGCCGGTCAGCCGACTCCTGAGATTTTCGAAATCGAGTTTCAGAACCGAAGTCTTCACTAAAGCTAAGTACCCCTTGGGGAAACTTTTTCTTGCTCCAAACCTATGTCAGTAAAAGTTAATTGTATTTCTTGTGGGAAACAAATACCTCATAAGGACTTCCACTCTTACTGTATTCCTTGCCTAGGCCCTGACCACGACGTTACCAGTTGTCGGTTTTGTGCTAGATTCAATAAACGCACTATTAAACGTCTGTTTGATTTTGCTTTACATTATTTTGGCCGAAGGTTTAATTACATAATGCCGTCGGAACAACTGACGACCGGAATTTATAAAAAATGCAAAAAAAAAGAAAAGGACAGGATCCAAGGTCCAAAACCGACGACAAAGCCTCTTCAGGGCCAGTCGCCGGTTCGTTGGTTCTCAGTGAGGCGCTTTCGCAGCCCCTGACACCCGCTACCTCGGAGCCACAGGCTGTAACCGACAGCCATGTGGAGACACCGAGGCCTGTGGAAACTCAAGGTATTGGGCCTACTGCAACTATTCCCTCAGATGGGTCCAGAGCTGCTGAGCAGGCATCAGCTTCTGAGGGTGTTTTCAGACCTTCATAGCTTACAATTAAGCACACTACAGCAGCCAAGGCAAAGTCGAAAACACCATTAAAGACAAGGAAACAAGTACAGCATTCTCCTGAACAGTCATCCATGCCAAGGAAACAGATGCTTAAAATGGCCGAAGACCTAATTACTTTAATCAGGGGTTCCCATCCCCCTCCTGACAAAAGACCTAGGCAAGACACTGACTATGATTCCTCTGACCAGGTTTTCTATTTCCTCTGATTCCTCTTCTGATCAGGGATATTCTCTCCCTCCCTATGAGGACTCTGATGCAGAAGAGTCTATACCTTCAGCCTCTCCGCCTGAGGATTATTCTTTTGGGGAAACCCTGCACACCATGAGGGAGCATTTCCATTGGGAGAGCCAGGATTATTCAGAATCCAAGAAAAGGCTCAGAGACTTTCTTTTATTGCCTCAGCACAGGCCCCTGGCTATTCCCCCTGTGCTTGATATTGTTGATGATGTTTTCTCTGAAGCCAGTCTGTCTTCTGATTCTTTACCCCCTGCACCAGTCAAGCCAGACAGGTACTACAGGGTCCTTGACTGTCATACATTTCTTTACAAAAACCCCGCTGCAGATCCAGAAACAATTTCTCGGGGTCCTAAAAGGGTTAAGGCTTCCACTGCTAAAAATCCTGTCCCCTCGGATAGGGATTCCAGAGCTCTGGACAGATGGCGGAAAAAAGTTTACACTTCTGCTACTTTAGCTGTAAGTGCTTTAAATTGCTAGTTTCACATGCGTAAATATCAACAGTACCTCATGTCATTGTTAAAACAGAAAATGGTTTCAAATTCCGAAAGTCCTGACAGTAAGGAAATGCAGGATTTATTCCATGCAGCTGAACAAGTGTGAAAGCATACTCTGCAATGTGGTTTTGATTCATTAGAGGCTTCTTGTAGAGCCGCAGTTACAGGCTCTGTTATTCGAAGGCATTATTGGTTGAAAGAACAAAGTTTACCTGACCATGTTAAAGTAAAATTATTGGATGCTCCACTACAGCATGATACTTTGTTTGGTGTTAAGGCAGAAGAGGTGTTAAAGAAAATCAAAAATAAAGCAAAATCAATGCAGACAGTGAAGGATTTCTTACAGGTTCAACCACCTAGATTTAGCAGAAACTGGCCTTCAAAAAATTGGTCCTTTCCAGTGTCAGACAGGCCACAAAGAGACAGATACACGCCCAAGAGGCAGATCTCAGCCACAAGGCTCCTACAGACCTAAACAATGGGGTGCTTCAGCCCCCAAAGGAGGGCAAGAGAAATCACAACCTTATAGGAAACAGTCCCAATGACTTCCCTCTACAGATGCCAAGCACTTACCTTTTGGCAGCACCCCTAGGGGGAAAGCTAGCACTTTTCTCAAAAAATTGGCACATAATCACCCAGGACAAATGGGTACTGAATATTGTTTCTCAGGGTTACAGGTTCCACTTTCACACGCTTCCAAAAAAGTATGCCGGACCTGCCACAAAACCAATGGGCAGAGGCGCAAAAACAGATTGCTGCTCTTATGGACATGGGAGCTATTCAAAGAGTTCCACAGCAAGAACAGGGACAAGGATTTTACTCAAGACTTTTCTTAGTACCCAGAAAGGACAAAGCCTGGAGACCAATACTGGACCTGTCAATCCTAAATACTTTCCTGGATGTTCCAAAATTCAAAATGTTAACACTACAGCAACTTCTACGCATGCTGGGCAAGAAGGCTTGGCTAGTTACTTTGGACCTCAAGGAGGCATACATGCATGTCCCAATCAGACAATCTTGCAGAAGATACCTCAGATTCATAGCAGGCTCAATGCATTACCAATTCTCTGCACTGCCCTTTGGCTTATCTACTGCGCCCAGGGTCTTCACAAAATGCTTGGCACCAGTAATTGCATTTTGCAGACAAAAAGGAATTCAGATATATCCCTACTTTAACGACTGCCTTATTCAAGCAGAGAGCAAGGACATTCTTCTAAAGCATCTGGCGTTTGTAAAAAGATTACTACTTTGCCTAGGGTACACAGTAAACGAAAAGAAATCAAAACTAGTGCCCTCTCAAGAGATAATATTCCTGGGTGCAAGCTTAAATGCTACTGCCCAGATGGCTTATCTCATGCCAGACAAAGGCAACTGACTCATTACTTTCAAATGATGGCAACAAAGACCCAGCTCCCTGCAAGTAAAATTTTGCAGGCCCTGGGCTTCATGGCATCCTGCATTCTACTAATTCCATATGCAAAACTGCATACGAGGAAAATACAATGGTATCTAAAAAGTGTTTGGACTCAGCATTGTCACAGCCTGGAGACAATCATAACTTTAATTCTCTGCCTGCAACAGGAGTTTCGATGGTAGTCCCAGGCCTGTCACCACAACAAAGGACAGCCTTTCACCTTACCCACAGCCAGGCAGACCATCATGACAGATGCATCAGATTATGCCTGGGGGGCACATATGGCAGAAAAATGTATTCAGGGCACGTGGCCCAAGGAACAAATGCATCTTCACATCAATCAGAAAGAGGTGCTAGCTGTACAGAATGCCCTGACAGCTTTCAAGGACCTACTGCATCCAGGACAACTACTAATAAAGATGGACAATACCATAGTTATGTGGTACATAAACAAGCAAATGGGGGACACATTCCTACCCCCTATGCAGGCAAGTCATGACTTTGTGGAACACAGCACTGACCTGTCAAGTACATCTGCAGGCGCAATTCCTGTCAGGAGCAAAAAATGCACTGGCAGACGAACTAAGCAGAAATCTCATGGATCCTCATGAATGGAAACGAAATCCACAGGTGTTCAGCATGATAACAAGGAAATGGGGACGCTCAGACATAGATCTTTTTGCCTCCCCTCACAATTGCCAAATACAGAAATTCTGCACAAGAACTTATCACTCTCAAGCATGGAAAGTGGATGCTCTATCATTCAGCTGGAAAGGCCCGACAGTCTATGCCTTCCCTCCCATGCCTCCTCTTACCAAAGTGCTCCTAAAACTCAGACAAGAAAGGCCAAAAATGATCCTGATTGCCCCAGACTGGCCATGCCAGCACTGGTACCCAATCCTAAAGAGCTTGTCTAAAGGCCCAGCTTGGCTTCTACCTCAAATTCCTCATCTTCTGACTCAACAAAACAATCAGATTCTGCACAGTCAAATCAGAACCTTAAATCTGGCAGCATGGCAGATAATGTAGCCAGTCACACTGCACCTCTCTCTAAAGCTGTTATGGATGTCATTTTAGAAGCCAGGAGGCCCACCACTAGGAAATCTTATGCAGAAAAATGGAAGAGATTCTGTGCTTGGAACCAGGCACAAGGGCTCAAACCACTTGTTCCAAATATACCTCAGATTTTACAATACCTAACTGAGATGCTGGACAAAGGCCTGTCTTTCTCATCAATTAAAATCCATGCCTCTGCCATTTCAGCTCATTACAATACGGAACCTCCTATTTTTTCACATCCTCTGCTACGACAGTACCATAGAGGGGCAAAAAATATAAGACCCCCAAGGAGAGCACCAGTGCCAACTTGGGATCTCAATTTTTTAGAAAAACTCACACCGCCTCCTTTTGAACCAGCCAGCACAGCTGATCTAAAATTCTTTTCATGGAAAACTGCTCTGCTCCTAGCAATAACTTCAGCAAGAAGAGTCTCAGAGTTACAGGCATTAATGGCTGTGGAACCTTTCATCATTTTTCATCAGAACAGGGTTTCTCTTAGGACAAACCCAACATTCATGCCAAAAGTGGTTTCCAGTGTGGCGCTGAACCAAACCATTCATTTACCAACTTTCTACCCAAATCCCCAGAATAAAGGGGAGAGACTTCTGCACGCTTTGGATATACACAGACAGCTAAGATTCTACTTGGACAAAACAAAAGCTTTCAGAAAAACTGAGCAACTGTTTGTAGCCTATGCTGCAGGTTCACAGGAAAAGCCTATTACAAAGCAGACAATTTCAAAATGGATAGGACACTGCATCCGCTTCTGTTATGCACAACATGGCAAATCAGTGCCTAAGGGCATTAGGCCACATTCTACTAGAGCAGCATCCACTTCAGCAGCCTTTCTCAGAGGAGTGCCAACCAAAGACATTTTAGAAGCTGCAACCTGGAGCTCAGTGCACACTTTCACCAAGCACTACCACTTAACTCTCTACTCTAAATCCAGAGCAGGCTTTGCCACTGCAGTTCTGCAGAGCCTGGTAGACTCTTCAAATCCAATTTAGACCCAGCCGCCCATCCTCAGCTTTGGGATTCTACCCAAGTGTAATGACTGCAACAGTGAAACACGATGAACATAGTACAGTTGTGTACCTACCATAAATGTAGATGTTCGAGTGTATTCACTGTTGCAGTCCAGGTTACCCACCCACCATCCTCCTTTTCATAGCTGGGACTTTTCTGTACTTCTCAACTTTATACAACCTATGCGGTGTATTTGCTTGTAGATGAAGGAAATGTTTATAGTAGTACATGCATGTTTTTTGGCATAATTTTATTTTTCCAGCCTTCCTATCTGGGGGCACCTGACATCTGGGGCAAGAAAAACTGAAGAAAATGGCATCTGTTGCATCTTTTATACCCCTGGCGCACTGACGTCAGGGAAGAGGCAACAGCAACCAATGCCGGACCAAGACTTTGGAACTCGGGCCGACTGCGGGTCGCCTGCCAGCAGGATAACCCAAGTGTAATGACTGCAACAGTGAATACACTCGAACATCTACATTTATGGTAGGTACACAACTGTACTTTTTTTAATCCGAGTCACCCGGATCAGTCTGGCTGAGATCTGAGATCTTCTCTGAGGGATTTTGGAACCATCTCTACACCTCAGAGCCTCTGCATTGGATAGCTTGGCTCTGGCTTCCACCTTAGGGGTTTTGCCCAAGGAGTAGGGGAGACTTATGATTCAGAAGCTTGTCTTTTTGGATCCAATGGTCTCTGTCTGTCTGAGCTGCTCTCCCTCCACAGGGATAGCCAGTAGCAAAGCCCCAGGCTCCCACTCAGTTAAACCCCAGCATCCCATTGAGGATGTCCCTAAGAAAAGGATATTTAAGAGGAAACGCTTAGACTCCCCACAGATACAGGTTTCGATGAAGGTGAAGGGTCCCTACGATCACCTTCTGAAGATGTTTCCTTTGGAAATATCCTGGAAATCCTTAAGCAGAGAGGTGGTTGCGCATCCAGCAGCCCTACATCTAAGGAATCTGTTCTCCTGGAGGCTTCTGGACCCTCTACCTCAAGGGTGACTCCACCTACTGTTGAGCTCATTGATTTGATCTGACACCATAGAGCCCAGTCCTCGCAGGCCAGACATTATAATGGCACCACCTGCAGATAGACAGTTTTGGGGAAGGGGGGGTTCCTATTTATACCATGGTTGTTGCGTTGGCCACCAAGAAGGAACTAGCTGAGTAAAGTTCCACTGTCCATCCACCTACAGGGAGGCACAGGCAATGGACAGATCTGGGAAGTGTGTCTATGCTTCATCAACCTTCACCTTGAGGTCTATGAACTATTTGGCACATTTTACTAGACTTCAGAGGGATTTGATCAAGGAGTTATCAAATACCATCTCAGTTGCTGTTTTTGATGATGTTCGGGCATCTGTTACTTAGCTGATGACCCTACAGTCCATATCTTATTCTTCCATGAGGATGATTTCACATGTAGTGGAAGGAACCTCAAGCGCAGCAGGTTCAGGTGTTTCCATAAAGAGACATGCTGTATGCACCAGTGAGTTTGCAGACCCTTTATAGTCTTCATTAATGTTCCTTTGACGGATCATCTTTATTTGATGCCAAGGTAAAAGAAACTCTGCCCAGGTGTGAAAAGGATGGAAAGACCCCATCTGCAGTGAGCATGCATTTTTCAACTCCTCAAAGAACCTTTTCTAGGAATCCGTGAGGTAGTCAAAAAATGTGGTTCAAGAAGTTTCAGGGTCCTTTTCAAGACACACATAGAGGGGATTCCCCCAGAGGCAGAGGAGGGAACTTGAATGGACGAAGACACCCCCGTGGCAGAGGAGGACTGCAGAAACAGCATTCTAGAGCATCTTTCTTTGACAAACTCTTGTAGAGCTCCTTAAAGGAGGCCCAGTTGTCCACCTCTAGAGACAGTCAGGGGACGTTTTATCCCTGTGCTAGAAAGCCTGACTAGATATAAGAAAAGATACTTGGGTGGAGAGGATGATTTATATTATACCCTTTCCCCTTTCTCCCCCAGTCCCAAAGAAAATCCCTGATGTTCCACCCAGTCAAAGGGAACAAGCAGCAATTCAAACGCTGTTAGAAAGAGTCATCCAGGAGGTTCCAGCAGATAGAATCCAGAACTTACTTAAGATTTTTTTTGGTGCCAAAGAAAACAGGAGACTGGCGACTAATACTGGAGTTTTCTAAACTAAACAAGTCATTTTGAAGAACCAAGTTTCGGATGGTCATGGTTCAGTCCATTCTCCCATTTCTGGACAAGGATGACTGGATATGCTTCGTAGACATTCAGGACACGTACCATCACATAAGAAGTAACAGACAGCCCAGAAGGTACTTACGCTTCCTGCTGGGAGCCAGTTATCATAAATTCAAAGTACTGCCCTTTGGACCCACCACAGCTCTCAGGGTGTTTACCAAGTGCATGGCAGTAGTAGCAGCTCACTTCAGATTGCACGGATTCTGGATGTTTCCATATCTAGATGACTGGCATATTTCTGCTTCAACCAGGCATCATATGTGTAAGAGACCAGGTTCTCCAGGCTTGCTGTTATGTGGGGATTACCATAAACTACAACAAATCTCAACTGGAACTGACTCGGACTTGAGTTTATAGGAGTAATTTTCGATACAAAGACAACCATTGCTCTCTTGCATTACTGAAAGTTCAGACAATAAGAATTCAAGTCAAAAAGATAATATGCAGCAGAGTAGACTGGGACTTCATGAGCAGGGCAATGGAAGCATTTGCTTTCCCTGATACAACTATAAGGTTGATTAGAAGAATATATGGGGGATCGGAGGTGCGAATTAAAGTGGGTGGGGTCCTCTCCAATAATTTCTGCTTGAGTAGAGGAGCCAGGTAGGGTTGTCCTCTTTCCCTTTCATTGTTTGCATTATACTTAGGACCACTGGCAAAGAAAATAAGGGATTCAGAAATTCAAGGATACAATTGGTATGGTTGTCAGGAAAAGCTGGCTTTGTTTGCAGATGATATTATTTTATACATGATAAAACCAGAAAGGGATATTACAGTGTTGTGGAACATTTTAAAACAGTTTCAGATCTTTACAGGATATAAAATTAATGAAGCTAAAACAAAGGCAACAGCAGTAAATTATGTACCCACACACGAATTGGTCCAACAATATCCATATTTATGGGGACATGATAACATGAAGTATTTAGGAGTATGGATTAGAAATTATTCTGTTGTGGCAGCTAAGGATATGTGGGAAGAAACTAAACAGAAGATGATGCAAAAATTGAGGAACTGGAAGCTTTGTTATATGGATTTGAATACTAAGATGCAAGACATTCAAATGTTTTTAGTCCTTATGGTCTTGTACGCAGGTCAGGCATATTTTTATCAACTGGATGAGAAGTTGTGGATAGCAATTAAAAAAGAGTTGAAGGATTTTATCGGGGAAGGGAAGACAGCAAGGTCAAGTGGGATAAGCTGATTCTTCCACTAGAACAAGGCGGACTAGGATTACTGAATTTGAGGGGGTATTTTAGAGCAACACAGTTAAGGCTCTTTTACATAGCACAAGCAGAAAGCTATAATTCAAAGTGGAAAGGAGTGATGCTGACACAGGGAGGAAGCTCAAGAAATAAGGAGAGATTGAGATTTTGGATGCAGACTCTTAAGGAGAACAGTCAAAATCATATAGGGTATTATATTCATAAAATAGCCGGGAATATTCTGAGAACCAAACCAGCACGAGAATGGAGAAAAGAGATTTTGCTGATAGGGATGACTGTGGTCAGGGCAAGAGGGGGATGTAATTCAGTGGAGAAAACTGCAAAGGAACAAAGTATTGGGAGCAAATAACTAGAAAGGGAAAAGTAATAGAATGGAAAGAGGCCAAGAATTTATTTGGACTGCAGGTTAGGGACTGGCTTCCCCATCAAAGATTGATAATCAGAGTATAGGCAAAGAGAAAGAAATAGCGGGCTCCTAAACGAAAGACCAGCACGGGTAGAGTTTTTAATGGAATCTAGAACAGAAGTTGCCATTAATAAAGGAATAATTAGTAAAGCATGCAAAATATTGCACAATAATTGTAAGAATAAATCAGAGGAGCTTAGAAAGGATTAGGTTCATAGGTAGGTATAGGCTATTGGTCCAAGGGCCTACGTAAGCCTAGCCAACAAGGTTCCCTAGCTTACACCACCCAAGAAAGTTATTTTCCTGTGCCACTGTCAAGCAGCGACACAGAAGTGATCCCCGGGATGTATTTCCTATTTCCCATCCACTCATCAAGATTTTTCTTGAAGAGTGCTAATGATTAACTTTGCTTGACATAGACGGGTAGCCTGTTCCAGAGTAAGGGAAGTCTCTGGGACAGGAATCTATCCCTCCAGCATGTCCTGTTTATTGTGGTGACAAGGTTTAGGTCCCTAGAGTGTGTAGCTCGGAGGGATTGGGATTTCTTTAGGTGTAGCATGTACAACAGCTCTGGGTTTGACATAGCTTTATATGTTAGGCAGAGATCACCTCTGAGTAGGTGATATGCTATGGAGTAAAGCTGGAGTTTTTTGAGGCGGTCAGTGTAGGGCATTTGTTTGAGGCCAGTAATACTTCTGTGGCCTTTCCAGCTGCTGCATATGTCTTGTGAGGTACATTCCAAAAGGGGCGTTGTACTCTATAATGGGTCTAATGAGTGTCGAGTAGAGAGGAACAATTACCTCTTTTTTCCTGGATGAGAAACCTTTTATGATGAAGTGTGCCACGTAGAAGGCCTTCCTGACTACTGTGGCGATGTGACTATCAAAGGGAGAGACTACTGTCCACCTGGGTCCCAAGGTCTCTTATCACACATTCGTTGTTAAGTAGATTGCTGCCTATGTGGTAGTTCATGGGTACAGAGTTTTTACCAAAGGGGATGACACTGCACTTTTTGGCATTGAGCTTGAGGCCATGGCTCTGACACCAGGCATCTGTCTCAGCGAGGCCCTTCTGTAGGTTGTCCGCATCATTTGGGGACTTGACTATGGCTTCTAGTTTGCAGTCATCTGCGAACTTCATTAGCCACAGGCCTTCTGTGTTAGCCTCCTCTTCAGAGAAGTAGATACCAAACAGGAGAGATCCCAGTACGGAACCCTATGGTACTCCACTTGTCACTGCTTTGAGGTCAGATTTGAAGTCTGCAACTTTTACAGTGTGGGTTCTGTCAGTGAGCCAGTTGGCAACCCATCTTGTGACGTAGGGATTTATACCTAGTTTAGTGTGTTTAGCTATAATTCCAGAATGGGGGATGGTGTCAAAAGCCTTGGCGAGGTCAAGATAGGCTGTGTGAACCACCTTACCCTCATCTACGGCTTTGGTGACTGCCTCAAAGAAGTCAATCAGGTTCAGGAGGCATGATCTGCCTTTCATAACTCCGAACTGGGTGGGATCCAAAGTTTGGAGGTTACCAATGTCCTTGTTTATGAGTTCCATAATGATACGTTCCATAGCCTTGCAGACGAGACTCGTCAGGCTAATAGGTCGATAGTTCCCGGGATCAGTGGTGGCTCCCCCTTTGCGAAGTGGGATAACTGTTGCTGTGCGCCATTCAGTGGGCACAAAGCCTGATGTGAGGCTGTTATTGAACATGGTGCTTAAGTGGGGAGCCAGTTCGTTCTGAAGTTCATGTAAAACGCAGCCTGGGATGTTGTCCGGTCCCACGGATGCTGTGTTTTTGGCTTTAGAGAGTGCAGCTTTTACCTGCGTAGTTGTGATTACAGGGGCTCTGCATTCTTCCTGTATAGATATGGGCCCTTTAGGGGGTGCAGGGGTAAATTTAGCACTGAACCTATCTGCCAGGATGTTGGCAATATCAGTTGCTTCTGTAATTTTTGTGCTGTAACTCAGAGCAGATCTGGGTGTTGCCATCGAGATTCTTGACATAGCTATAGAATGCTTTGTGGTTGTCCTTAGAATTAGTGACAATTTTATTTTCGTAGCTAGCTTTGGAGGATCTTATACGGGATCTCAGCTTCTTACTGAGGCTGACCAGGGAGCTCCTCTACTCATGGGATTTTACTCTCTTTTGCAACAGTTTCTTCCTTCTGCTGTACAGTTTGTTTATGGCAGGGGACCACCAGATTGGCTTTCTTTTTTTGGAGAATGGTGTCTTGGTTCTGTTTGGGATTGCACGATCCATGCACTCGTGTAAGTGCTTATAGAGTGCATTTGTGCAGGATTCAGCAGTTGTAACTGTATTGTCCATCTGCATGGGTGTCATGAAGTTCACCACTTGTGTCTTAAGAAGCATGAAGTTGGCATTGGAGAATTTTTTTTTCATTGAGAAGAGAGATTGAATATAATCAATTCACAAAGAGAGAATGGGGCGTATATGTGTATATCTCCCAAATATGCAACAACGTCTAGATGATTTAGGATCTTTGCCTGGAAGTGTTTACATAGGTATTTCTATACTCCAAGTAGACTCCAAAGAATTTTTCTCAGGTGGTTAACAAATGTTGGAGTTGCGACGGGCAGTAAAGAGGTAGCTGGGAAAATTTTTTTGGGGAGTGTAATGAGCTGGTGAACTGCTCTGTCAGAGATGCTGGATGAGCAGATTGGACTGACTGGGGAGATTTTTTTTTTTTTTTGATTTATGCTACAGAATCAGAATTGCCTGGACATAGTAAAGCCTTGCTGAGTCTAATTATGGTGGCTGCCAAAAAAGCGATTTCTAGAAAATGGAAATCAAAGTCTAGACCAACTTTACTAGAAGTAGTGAATATAGTAACAGAGATATAACAACTGGAATTGGGATCTTTAGGAAAGGGAAGAGCAAACTACACAGGAAAAATGGGAATTGTGGGAACAATATATGCAGAGCAGGAATGAGGTTTAAGAGGCAGGATTTGAATGAGCTATATAACGCTTAACTGACAATGACCGCTTGGTTTAGAAGTGATGTATAATGCATTCAACTACAGTTGTTTCAATGGTGTCTGTGATGTATATTGTTTCCAACTAGAGTGGTATCATTTTGTATGTTTTTCATTTATATAAATGTAAGATTGCCTTTGTCATATGTGAAAATTTAGTAAAGATGTTTGTAAAAAAAAAAAAAAAAAAAAAAAAAAGATAATATGCAGCACTTCCATTTCAGCTCGACTAGTCCTTTCATGCTCTGGGGTCAATGGTGGCACCAATAACCTTAGTACCTCTCACCAGGTTTTACATGAGAATTCTGCAATGGATGTTAACTATTCAGTGGTAAATTATTTATCAGCCAATGTCTTACAAGATAAGAATCACTCACATCTGCAAGAGAGATCTGAAATGTTGGATTCATTCAGACCAGGTTCTACAAGGTCGTCCAGTCATTCCCCCTCTGCCCAAAGTCATAGTGACCACAGACGCTTTCCAGTTACAGTGTGGGGGGCATTATCTAGGGAAGATGGTCCAACACCTGGTCCCCCAAATAGGCCAATTTGCATATAAATGTGCTGGAGATAAGAGCAGTGCTGTTAGCGTTGCAGACATTTCAGAATGCTCTCCCTTTAGGGACAATTGCAATACAGTTGGACAATATGTAAGTTGTCTGGTACATCAACAAACAGAGAGGAATAAATTCCTACCCACTGTGTCGAGAAGCTGTCAGAGTGTGGCAGTGGGCAGTCTCTTCCATCCACTTTCTTTTAGCAGTGCGCATTCCAGGGATGTCCAGTGTGGTAGCAGACAAATTGAACAGGTGCATTCTTCTACCTCACAAACAGGCCATCAACAAAAAGATTGAGAAGACAATCTTCAGACAGTGGGGTCCAGCTTTGCTGTGATCTGTTCACATCCCCCCTGAACAACAAATACAGCAGCTATTTTGCCCTAATCCCCCCACAGGTGAGTCCCTGAGGGATGCTCTACTTCATGATTGCCCGGGTCTCCTTTATGCATATCCTCCCACTCCATTAATACCCAGATTTCTTCAGAAAGTTGCAAGGTTGAAGAGCAAGGTCGTCCTCATTGCCCCTTATTGACCTTGACAAATTTGGTTTCCCTACCTTTGGCTTCACTTGATTCAACCACCTTAGTTTCTGGATCCAGTTTCAGACTTCCTGTCTCACTCAACAGGCATGATACATCCAGACATAGTGAATCTCAGGCTGACTGCCTGATAGCCAGACAACCTATGTTCTCTTCTCCTGTCCATCATATTCTTTTGTCCTCCCATAGACCTTCTACCAGAAGACTTTACTTCTGCAAATGGAAGAGATTTGTTTTCTGAGCTGAAAACTATAATATTGACCCCTTTTTAGCCCCCATTCACAATATCTTGGAATTTTTAGCGAATCTTTTTTCAAGAAGGAGCTAGTCATTCTACTGTTAACAGCAATTTCCTTTTTTCATGTTGGAATAAACAGTTCTGTAGCATCCCATAAGCTAAGCAAAGCTTTTTTGAAAGGCACTCTACTCTTAAGGCCACTTTTAAAGATTGTACCACCCCTTGGGACCTAAACCTTTGCTGTAGTCTCTTGCAAAGTCTCCCTTTGAACCTTCAGCTACATGCAAACTTGAGTATCTTTCCTGGAAGACAATTTTAATAGTGGCCAGTATCTCAGCCAGAAGAATTTCTGAGATCCAAGTATCGTGTTCAAAACCCACATACTTGATTTTCCGTAAAGACAGAGTTACTTATGTATCAGCCCGTCATTTCTTCCAAAGGGGGTGTCAGAATCCAGTGTAAATCAATCAATTAATTTGCCAGTATTCTTTCTCAAATTTTCTAGCTAAGGAAAATATGTAATCTGATATTGTTAATCCTCGTTCATTCCTTACGCATGGGTATCGGTTCCGAGCTCGGAACAGAGCCGGCCATTTTCCAAGCTCGCGTCAGCTTCAAACTCTCGAGCTAAACTCTTACCCACAATTCCCCTCTCCCTGTTACCTCAGATTTTGTTTGCCGCATTGCCATCCGGTCGTGTCAAGCTACTTCTCTTGAGCTAAGTGCAGTCAATTGTTTAATTGCTTTACAAATTACTTTTCTGTCAGAAAAGTTGATATTTTATTGTCTCTTGCCCTATCACATCTAGCGTTCATAATTTCCAGGTTTTTTTCTCTGTCCTTTACTTACCCTTTTTACTGCGAGGTAATTTCTCCTTACCATCATTGGTAATTCCTTTCCCTTTTCTTTTTCATACCTTCGGGTACTGTCTTGTACCATTGTTGGTACTTTTCTATTTGTTAATATGGCAGATAAAAATGGTAGTCCGGGGTTTAAGCAGTGTTCTGATTGTGGACAGAAACGGCCTACTTCTGATGCACACTCTTTACATGTTTATTGTTTGGAAGCTTCCCATTTATCTGTTGAACCACCCTGTACTATATGTGAAAACTTTTCTAATAGAACTTTGTTAGAAAGGAAAAATAAGCTGATACTGAAGGGACTTCTAAAATCTCCCTTTTCAGAGGCTATTTCTGGGTCAGAGGTCTCAACTCGTCCTAAAGCCCATAAGAAAATGGATGTTTCTACTAAGGCTAAATCCTTGCCTTCATCCCCGGCTGGGGATTCTCAACAACCAAAATCTAAAAAGGCTAAAATTTCGGCTCCGGAGCTCTCTGTCAGCCCCAGTGCTTTCAGTGCCCAGACCTTCGGCACCGAGGCCTTCAGCTCCATTAGTGATTTCGGCTCCGTCCTCTCCTGCAGCCTTCTACATAACGGCACCGAGGGGCTCCTCTGTTCAGAACTTTACTACTGTATCAGCACTGACCATTCAGTCGGCACAGACCTTGACCACATCGGCTCCGAGATCTTCCTCGGAACCGAGGCCTTTATTACTGACTCCAGTTTTGTCGGTTCCAATTTCGGCACCGACAACCACGTCGGCACCGATCCCTGTGTCGGTGCAGATGACATCTGCACTGATGACTTCATCGGTGCAGACTACAGTAGTTCAGTCTTTCTCGGCACCCTTGTCCTCGGTGCGATCAGATGAGATGGGCACCAAGTCTGCCTCTTTTGTGGACAGGCCTGTTTCTCCCTCAGTCTCTGTGAGGTCCACTAGAAGTCTTTCTGAGCATGATGTGTTGTGTCTTGTGGACCAGGCATTCTTGGCCAGAGGTATTCCACCCCTCAGGAACTATCCTTCTTTGGGAGGTGATCACCCATCTCCAAAGACACCTTCTTATTCTCCTCCTTCATTGCCTTTGAAGTCCATGGATATAGTACAGTCTTCCCCTTCTGCGGTTCCCTTTATGGATCTCACTAAGGAACCGCAGTTGCCTTTGTGGCAGGAAAGCTTTACTATGACCCAGGATGTCAGCTGTGATACGCATAGCTTGCTGCTCCACAGCCATCCAGGGACTCAGATTCGGCAGGCTGAGCTACTTAGGGGAGGAGTGCCCCCTGTTCTCGACATACATTCCTCTCCGGGTTGACCAGCCTTCCAACTGATGGAGAAGGCTTTTGCTGCTGCTGGCAATACCAGACTGTTTATACCTCTGCCCTCCACTGGTACACTGGTTTCACAAGTCGCACCTAGCGGACACCGGGTGCAAGGGCCACAGTACATATTCCCTCAGGAATCCCCTTTTCCATTGTCTTCCCCAGCTTCTCCCACTGAGGAGGTCCACCGGAAAAGTTTGTATAAGAGGAAGCACATGGACTCCACAGAGGAGTCTCTCACCGAAGACACAGATTTTGATGAGGGGGAAAGATCCCCTCAGTCACCCTCTGAGGTATCCTTTGGTGATATCCTTGAAATCCTGAAACAGAGAGGTGACTGGCAGCCCTCTAATCCGACCCCTGAGGAATCTGTGTTCCTGCAGGCTTTTCGCGCCCAGCCCCCTACCTCCTGGGTTACACCATCTGCCGATGAACTTGTCAAGTTCATCTTGCAGCGTGCTTGGAAGGCCCCTGATACTGTTGAAGCTATTCCCCAGAGGCCTGATAAGATCTTGCCCCCTCCTCCTTCAGATCCCCAATGGTCCAAAGGTCTTCCTGTAGATACTTTGGTGGTGGCAGCTGCAACAAAAGAGGATCTGGCAGAAGAAGAAAGCCAGACTGTCCATCCACCTAACAGAGAGTCCCGGGCCCTGGACAGAATAGGGAAGTGCACTTTTGTTTCAGTGATCTTTGCTATAAGGTCCCTGAATTATATGGCACATTTTACCAGGCTTCAAAGGGATCTGGTCTCTGAGCTCTCTGAAACCTTGGCTGGTGCAGTGTCTGATGAGGTCCGTGACAAAGTGGCCTCTCAGCTGGCCACCATTAAGTCTATATCTAACTCCTCTATGCAATTGATATCTCATGCATCAGAAGGAGCAGCTAGAGTGGCGGCTTCAGCGCGGTCTTGAGACGACACGCCTGGATGCGCTTGTGCAACTTCGTGGTACCTTTTACGTCTTCCTTTCTTAATGCCCCCATTGAGCCCTCCTCGTTGTTTGGGCCTAAAGTTAAAAGCACACTGGCCAGATGTGAACAAAACGGTAAGACCCTTTCTGCTGTAGGTGTCCGTTATTCTTCCCCTCAACGTGCTTTCTCCCGAAACCAAAAGAGTGGGAAGATATGGTTCAAGAAATCTCAGGGTCCTTTCCGTGACACACAGGCCGAGTTCTCCCCCAGAGGCAGAGGGTGAAACTCACAGGGAAGATGCTCCTTTCTGGGCAAAGAGGGACCACGTAACCAGGATTCCAGGGATTCTTTCCCTGGTCAATCCTACCTGCGCTCCTGAAGAGTGGCCCAACTCTTTTCCTCTGGAGGTGGTTGGGGGACGTTTCTCCTTGTAACCTTCTGCCTGGCTAACCATCACCACCGATTCTTGGGTACAAAGGATCATAACCAGAGGTCATCATATCCCCTTTGATCTTTGTCCCATCCCTTCAAAAAATCTTCCCGACGTTCCACCCAGTCAAAGGGAAGAAGCAGCACTAGAGATAGAAAAGCTGCTAAGAAAAAGAGTCATCCAAGTAGTCCTTCCAGACCAGATAGGATCTGGATTCTACTCCAGACTATTTTTGGTGCCAAAAAAAAACGGGGACTGGAGACCAGTTTTAGACCTCAGTGTATTGAACAGGTTTGTGAGAGTACAAAAATTCTGGATGGTCACTATGCAGTCTATCCTTCCACTTTTGGAAAAAGACGATTGGATGTGCTCTATAGATCTTCAAGATGCGTACTACCACATAAAGGTGGACAGGCTGTCAAGAAGATTTCTGCACTTCCGTGCGGGAACCAGTCACTACCAGTTCAGAGTACTGCCCTTCGGACTCTCTACAGCCCCCGAGTGTTCACAAAGTGCATGGCAGTTGTCACAGCTCACTTGTGACTTCAAGGATTCCAGGTGTTTCCGTACCTAGACGACTGGCTCATTTCCGCCCCCACCAGACATCTACTGGAAAAAGCCCTGGCATACTCTCTCTTCGCTGCTCAAAGGCTAGGCTTAAGCATAAACTGGCAGAAATCCAATCTCACCCTATCTCAGTCAACAGAATTCATAGGGGTTATCTTGGACACAAAAAACTGCAGAGCTGCTATTCCAGAGCACAGAATTTTAAGGATAAAGCAGCAACTAATTCCAATCCTTGCAAAGGAAAAATCCACGGCTCACTCGGTTCTACAGCTGTTGGGTTCCATGACCGCCTCCATCACCATTGTTCCCCTGGCCATGTTTCACATGAGGCTTCTACAATGACTACTGCTCACCCAGTGGTATCCTTTTCAGCATCCTTTTTTCAGTCATGATTCGAGTAACCCACAGGTGCAAACAGGATTTAAATTGGTGGATGACACACAATCTCTCTCAATGGTCTTGCCCATTTTTCCCCCAGCAACCCAAGGCCACAGTGACCACAGATGCCTCCCTGATGGGGTGGGGAGGGGGCTATGTTAGGGACAGACAGTCCAAGGCACTTAGTCCCATCTGCATATAAATGTTTTAGAGCTGAGGGCGGTGCTTCTGGCGTTGCAAGCATTCCATCCCCTGCTGTCGTCTGGGACAATTGCGATTCAATCAGACAACATGGCAGTGGTCTGGTACATCAACAAGCAAGGTGGAACCAAATCTTACCCCCTTTGTCGAGAGGCCATGAAGATATGGCAGTGGGCGATGGCTACCAACCGTTTTCTTCTAGCAACGCATATTCCTGGGAGTTCCAACATGATAGCAGACAGACTCAGCAGGTGCATTCTGCAACCTCAAGAGTGGTCCCTGAATCCCTTGATAGTGGCAGAGATCTTCCACCGCTGGGGGAGTCCTTACTGCGACCTCTTTGCATCCCCGGCCAACTACAAATACAGCAACTACTTCACCCTGATTCCCCCTCCGGGACAGTCACCCAGGGATGCTCTAGTCCACGATTGGCCCTCGGGTCTTCTCTACGCATTTCTGCCCTTTCCTCTCATTCCCCAGTTTCTGAAGAAAGCCCGGCGGTTGAAGAGCAAGATAATCCTCATAGCACCATATTGGCCACGACAGATTTAGTTCCCATTCCTTCGGCCTCACCTACTAGATCGACCATGGATCCTCCCTCCAATCCCGGAGTTGATCTCACACCCACAGAACCTGATTCATCCCAACCTGAACAGCCTGAAGCTAACGGCTTGGCTACTCCAGTTCCCTTGATTGCCAGACAGAATGATCTTTCTTTACCAGTACGTGATATTCTCATTGCTTCTCATAAGTCCTCCATTAGAATTACTTATCTGAGCAAGTGGAAAAGATTTACCTGTTGGCTGAAAGATAAACAAGTAGACCCCTTTTCAGCACCAGTGTCGATAATACTAGACTATCTGGCCGACCTATTTCAATCAGGTATATCGGTCTCTACCATTATTGTTCATTTGGCTGCAATTTCTAATTTTCATGAGGGTGTCCAAGATTCTTCTCTTATGTCCCATAAATTATGCAAGACCTTCATAAAAGGTGTGAATCATCTGAAGCCCCTTTTAGAGAACCTATTCAACCTTGGGATTTATCATTAGTTCTACAAGCTCTGACAGTGGCACCTTCTGAACCAGCCTCTTCTTGCGACCTCAAGTATTTGTCATGGAAAACCTTGTTTTTGGTCACTATTACTTCTGTCAGATGTATTTCTGAACTTCAAGCTTTGTGTCAAGAGTCCATACTTGATTTTTCATAGAGATAGAGTGTCTCTGAGAACTAATCCGTCATTTCTGCCTAAAGTGATCTCTGAAATGTCCATTAATCAAGCCATTGAATTGCCAGTTTTCTTTCCCAACCATTCAAACAGAGGAGAGTATTGCCTGCATACCCTTGATATACACAGGCAAATCTGTTTTTACCTAAACAGGACAAAACCCTTTCGTAAATCTGACCAGTTATTTTTGGCCTTTTCTGGACCTAGATTAGGATCGGCTGTTGCTAAGGTCACATTAACTAGATGGTTGAAGGACTGTGTGACCTTTATATACACACAACGTAACATCTCGTTGCCTACTACCATGAAAGCACATTCAACAAGGTCGGTGGCAACTTCTGCTGCCTTCTATGCTAGAGCTTCTTTACATGACATCTGTGCAGCTGCAACATGGGCTACGCCTCATACCTTCATCAATCATTACAAATTGGATTTGGCCTCCAGGGGAAGAACATCTTTTGGTTCTATGGTGCTCAGGAATGTCCTTCCATGAGAGCCTCCCGGGAATAGAGGTAGCTGGGGACTCTGTCCCATGCGTAAGGAATGAACGAGGATTAACAATATCAGATAAAGAAGTTATGTCTTAGCATAATGTTCTATCTGTATTGCTGATCCTCGTTCAGTCCCCCTCCTATGGTTTCTAGTGAATCTCACCATCCACTTCTCTTAGGTTATTTGACCAGAGCTAGCCTCTACCTTCTTTAACTTGCGAACTCAATCTGAGGTAACAGGGAGAGGGGAATTGTGGGTAAGTGTTTAGCTCGAGAGTTTGAAGCTGACGTGAGCTTGGAAAATGGCCGGCTGGGTTCCGAGCTTGGAAACGATACCCATGCGTAATGACTGAACGAGGATCAACAATACAAATGGAACGTTATGGTAAAACATAACTTCTTTTTACATTTGTTGGATGTTCATAGGTAGTGATGTTTTCACTTACATAGGGTAAAAAGACATCAGAAAATCTGATAATTGTTTGTTTCATATGCAGAGCCAACATTGGGTAATCAAGTTACCAAAGTTACTGTATATAAATGGATAACAAATTGCATTTTATTTGTGTATAAGAAATTGGGTATTGCTATGACAAACCTGTTTGAGCCCACTCCACTGTATCCATGGCAGCTTCCTCAGTTATTCAAACCAGAGTGTCCATGGATAAAGTTTGTGCATCAGCTACTTGGGCTTCCCCCCATACCTTTATTACTCACTACAAATTAGATCTGGTCTCCAGAAAAAGGGTCTTTGGACCAGCTCACTGACCTGGCCAGCAAACAAAAGTAAACAAATAAAGGTGCACTGAAGCTTTGTAAAGCTGACCAGTAGTCGTAGCCTGGGCAGGATATAACCTAAATAGCTTAGGCTACTGCAACAATGATCTATTAGAAAATATGCTGTTAACTGTAAGTTTACTTGTACAACTGTATTTTTTGGTATTGTATGACTTCATCTGTACATAAGTGGTAGTTGAAGGATAAGAAAGCACAAAAGGGTGGCTGCAAGACAGTGGCAGGAGACAAATAAATATAACATAAGAAGTTCTAGTCAGCTGGGGACCTGCAGCATACATGCAGAAGCAGGGTCATAGAATAGTATTTTCAAAACCTTTTTTATTTGCCTGTTTTATGTATGGAGACAACATTCAGAGGTATGGTATGTTTGTGTTTATTTACACTCATACTGGATCTGTAGGGACCTGTATCAGGCATAGTGGTAGTACAAAGGAAAGATGAGTTATAATTACAGTTACTAGTTTCATAGTAGATAACATTTGTTCTGATGTTGTTAATCTTCTTTCCATTCATCACTGATGGGTTCAGTTCCGAGCCCTTGAAACCGAGTTGGCACTTTTACCAAGCTAGCGCCAGCCCAAAAACTCTCGAGCTAAGTCTCTACCCAGAATGCCCTTCTCCCTGTTACCTCAGATCTTGTTTGCCGCATAGCCGTAAAGCCACGTTTCAGCCGAGCTCTCAGCTAAGTGAAACTTTTTTGATATTTGTTTGGAAAATTTTGGATATCTTCATGTTTTATTAATTAGTTCTAGTGTTTTTTCTTCTGTCAGACCTTGTTTTTTCCTCTCTAGCCATAGTTACCGTTGATACGCTTGTACGGCCTTCCTCCCTTACCCTTGAGGTATTTCTTCAATACCATAGTTGGTATTGTTTAACCTGTTAGTTGTCTTTTATTCAGGTGTTTCCTTTCTTTTCTCTATCATACTAGTGTATTGTTATATTTGTGACTTTTTTGAATGGAGTTGGCTTTGATTGTAGTTGGATTATACAGTTGGCCTGTGGTATTTTTTTCTCTATCAAGATGTCTGATAAGAAGGGTACTTTTGGTTTTAAGCATTGTATTTCATGTAAGGGCAAGTTACTTAACAGTGATTCTCATGATGACTGTGTATACTGTTTGGGAGTGTCCCACCTTTCGGTGCAAGCTCCATGTGACATTTGTCAGAGTTTCAGTCAACGCACTCTTAATGAACAGAAAAATAAGCTCATTCTGAAAGGGTTACTCAAGTCTCCCTTCTCAGAGGCCATTTCTGCAATGGAGGTCTCAACGCCTCCTTCTAAGGACAAAGAAATCCCACTCTGTTCCTTCTTCATCATCGGGTGAGCAGAGCAAGCCTGGGAAATCAAAGGTCCCAAAGTTATCTTTGGAGCATGAATCAGCCTCCTTGGCTCCGTCTTCTTCGGCTCTGACCATCTCAAAACCTTCGATAACGGCACCCGTTTTGGCACCGGTCCTGCCTCCGGCACTGATCATAGACCTTACTACGCTTATTTCGACTTCGGCACCTGTGGCCACTTCAGCTCAGGGCACACCTTCGACTACGTCATTAGTTTCCATTTTGGAACCGACCGATGTTCTTCATGTTTCACTGTTGCAGTCATCACATTTGGGTAGCCCTCGACCGGCCCGAATACCAGAGACTTAGTATTTCTGCGTCGGTTGCTATCGCTTGAGGACTGATGTCAGGCTGTCAAGTTGTATAAAGTAAGGCAGCCAACGCCATTACATCAGTCTTTCTTGCCATGGAGCCCAAAGCAGTTCACACGAGTGCTGGTCAGCCGTTACCTGAGTTTTTGTCTCCGAATTGAAGTTGAAGTCTGCTAAAGCTAAGTACCCTGTTGGGGATCCTTTTTTTTTCCCCACTAACTGATGTCAGAAAAAGTTAATTGTCTCACCTGTGAAAAGCAAATACCACACCAAAAATTCCACTCTTACTGCGTCACTTGTTCAGGCCCAGACCATGACATCCCCTATTGTCGTTTCTGTGCTTTGTTCAACACCAGAACTATCTATCGTCGGGCCCTTATTGTAGCCAGATATTTTTGTTTACAGTCCTCGAATTACGATATGGCTTCGGTAAGCCATTCGACAGCAGATCTTCTGAAATAAACTAAAGATAAAGATAGAGAACGACCACACAGGTCCAAACCTACCGATGACGCTTCCATTAAGCTAGTCGTCAGTTCTCCGGTACTAAGTGAGGTGCTTTCACAGCCCCTGATGCCCGCTTCAGTTGATTCGCAGGCCGCTACCAAGACCCTTTCGGAGTTTGGTATGCTGCAAAACTCATCTTCCACTAAGGATCCTGCGGTCGTCTCTACCTTGGATGGGTCCAGAGCTGCTGAGCAGGCACCGGCTTCTGAGGAAGTCCTTCGCACTACCGAATCTCGACACAAACCAACATCTTCTTTTTCGACTACCATTCTTTCAAAAGTGACCGACTTTCTTAGGCCCAGGGTTCGAACCACACCCAAGAAATCAACAACCCACTCTCAGGTGCCTGCTACCTTGCCTTAGTCTTAAATGCTTAAAATGGCGGAAGACCTTATCATGCTTATCAGGGGAAGCCAAGCTACCCCCTCAAAAGGGAAAAGAGATCTGTCCCCTGTAGTTTTGTCTGAACAAGAGTCAGATGAATCTTATGCATCTGACTATGAAGACATGCAACCCCCCTCCACTTACGAGGATTCTGATGCAGAGGACTCCATTCCTTCAGCCTTTCCCCAGAGGAATTTTCCTTTGGAGAAACGCTGCATACTTTAAGGGAGCATTTCCAATGCGAGAGTCAGGACTACCCTCAGTCTAAAAGGAGACTCAGGTAATTCCTAGATCTTCCGCAACACAGACCCTTGGCCATCCCCCCAGTCTTGGATGTTGTGGATGATGTTTTCCTTGAATCCAGCTTGACTCCTGACACCCTACCTCCTGCTCCCAGAAAACCGTACAGGTACTATAGAGTCCCTGACTCGCACAAATATCTTTTTAAAAATCCAACAGCTGGCCATGAGGTCATTTCTCAAGGGCCAAAAGGGATTAAATCAACCTCTGCTAAGAATCCCACCTCCTCAGACAGGGATTCCCAAGCATTTGACAGATAGGGTAAAAAAAAGTATACACCTCAGCTACTCTTGCTGTCAGGGCACTAAATTCTCAGTTCCATATGCTGAAATTTCAGCAACGTACCTTGGAACTCCTTAAACAAAAAATGTTTTCCTTTCCTGCTTGGGCAGAATCGAAAGATTTACAAGACTTTATGGATTTTGCAAGTCGGGTGGCCACGGTGGTGCAGCAGTTAGCGTTGCCACCTCACAGCAAGAGGTTCTCTGGTTCGATCCTCTGTTGGGGTGCCTTCTGTGCACAGTCTGCATGTCCTCCCTGTGGTTGCGTGGGTTTCCTCCAGGTGCTCCGGTTTCCTCCCACATCCCAAAGACATGCTGTAGGTGGATTGGACATGCTAAGTTAGCCCTAGGTGTGAGTGTGCGCATGTGTGTGCCTTCTGTGGAAGGTTGGGCACCGGGCTGGCAACTCGACACCGTAAAAGTCCACTGCCAATCATGAGCGGACATGTGATCTGCTGTGACTACCCCTAACCAGGAAAAGCCGAAAGAAGAAGAAGATGGATTCTGCAAGTCAAGTAACTAAACACACTCTGTACTGTGGTTTTGATGCCCTAGAAGCTTCTTGCAGGGCAGCAGTCACTGGATATGTCATTAGAAGACATGCATGGCTTAAGGAACAACCCATGCCAGACAGTGTCAAATCTAAATTATTGGATGCCCCCTTGCACAAAGATAACGTTTTTGGTACTAAGGCAGAACAGGTCTTAAAAAAAGATGGAAGAAAAAGCAAAATCTATGCAAACAGTTAAGGATTTCTTACAGGTCCAGCCCCCTAGGTTAGGCAGACATTGTCCTGCCCAAACACATGTCCTTTCCTGCTCTGAGTAAACTGGCCCAGCCTAGGCCCCATGGAAACAGACCCCCCCCCCCCAGACAGCAGCCCCAGGGAATGCAGAGATCTAAGCAGTGGACTACCTCCACTTCAAAACCAGGGAGTTCTAAGCCACCCCTTTATGGCAAGAACTCAGTGACTCACCTCACTCCCCCCCCCGCCCACCTTCACTTACCCTTAGGAGGAAAACTCTCCTTTCACTCAAGCACCTGGGCCACCATTACCAAGGACCAATGGGTTCTGAACATTGTGTCTCAAGGATACAAAATTTCCTTCCACACCCTTCCAACCTCAAAAGGGTTCCCAGATCTACCACCAAATCAGTGGGCAGAGGCTGAAAAGCATATCCTTTCCCTGCTCTCTATGAGGGCAATGGAGCACATTCCTGCAAAACAGATAGGCCAAGGCTTCTACTCCAGACTTTTTCTGGTGCCCAGAAAAGAGGGCACCTTCCGCCCCATCCTTGATCTATCCATTCTAAACACCTTCCTGGTGATCCCAAAATTCAAAATGCTCACCCTCCAGCAGCTGCTACCCATGCTCTCCAAGGACACTTGGCTAGCCACCCTAAATCTAAAAGAGGCCTACCTCCACATTCCTATCAGGGAATCATGCAGGAAATATCTCTGCTTTAGGGCAGGATCTCAACACTTTCAGTTCTCTGTGCTTCCCTTTGGCTTATCTACAGAGTTTTCACAAAATGTCTGGCTCTGTCCATTGCCGTTTGCAGACAAAGAAATATTCAAATTTACCTATACTTAGATGACTGCCTTATTCAGGCAGACAGCCAGGAAATGCTGCTTAAGCACCTGGCCTTTGTAAAGACCCTACTAACCTCCCTAGGGTACACAATCAACAAAAAGAAATCCAAACAGGTGCCCGCCCAAAGGATAATCTTCCTGGGAGCAAGTCTGGACACAGCATCCCAGATGGCATACCTTACACCAGAGAAACAATTTTTCCTGACAGCCTACTTCTCTTAGCTAGCCACCAGGCCCCAGCTGTCTGCAAGGAAGATTCTGCAAGCTCTGGGGTTCATGGCATCCTGCATACTACTCATTCCATATGCCAGACTGCATATCTGCATATGAGGAAACGTCAGTGGTACCTAAAGAGCCTTTGGTGTCAGCACTCTCAAGACCTGGAAACTCTTCTACATATAATTCCTTGCTGCAGAAAGGAATTTCTTTGGTGGGCAACAGCATGCTCCCACAGAAAGGGACTGCCCCCCCCCCCGCTGCCCAGACCCTCACCACAGACACATCAGACTATGCTTGGGGTGCACACCTGGACGGCAGGTGCATACAGGACCAGTGGAGCCCACAGCAAATCCCTCTACACATCAGTCAAAAAGAGATGATGGCTGTGCAACACACCTTGATAGCTTTCAAACCCCTTCTCTCTCCAGGGGTTCTCCTGATCAAAACAGACAACACCACTGTGATGTGGGACATAAACAAGCAGGGAGGGACTCACTTCTACCCTCTGTGCAGGCTGGGCATGGCAGTTTGGCTCACAGACTCTTCCATGCAACTTACACCTGTTAGCACAATTCCTACCAGGCTCTCTCAGCTCTCTGGCAGACCAATTAAGCAGAAACCTTCTGGACCCACATGAGTGGCAACTCAGCAAAAGTACCTTCACCCTAATAACTCAGAAATGGGGAATCGCGAGGGTCAACCTTTTTGCCTCCCACACCAACCATCAGCTCAGCAAATTCTGCATCTGGGAGCATCACTGCATGGCTTGGAAAGTGGATGCCCTGTCCTTCCCCTGGGTCAATCTATCGGTCTATGCCTTTCCTCCCCTACCTCTCATCCCCAGGGTACTGCTCAAAATAATGGAGGAAAAAACAAGGATCATTCTTATAGCTCCAGACTGTCCCTGGTAGCACTGGTATCCCTTGCTGCGCAGTCTGTCCCCGCTGCCTCCATGGCATTTTTCTCAGATTCCAAACCTCCAGACCCAGAGGGAAGAGGAATTCATGCATCCCCAATTACAGACACTCAGTTTGGCAGCTTGGCTTATTCCCTAACCCCGAACCAATCTGCCATCCTCAGTAAACCGCTTCTGGATGTTATCCATGAGGCCAGACATCCTAGCACCAGAAAGTGTTACGTAGATAAATGGAAAAGGTTCTGCACCATCCTGGATTACTTCGCTGGCCTACTATACAATGGTCTATCTTTCTCCTCTATAAAAATTCATGCCTCTGCTATTTCTGTTCATTTTCCCACTGAGCAGCCCCTTTTCTCACACCCTTTGATCAAACACTTCCTCAGAGGGGGTAGCAACTTGAGGCCCCCAAGAAGGGCACCAACACCAGCTTGGGACCTTAACTTTGTCTTGGAAAAGCTCACCCTGCCCCCTTTCTAAGCAGCTTCTTTTGCAGAGCTAAAATTTCTCTCTTCGAAGACTGCATTCCTTCTGGCCATCACTTCAGCCAGAAGAGTCTGAGCTGCAAGCACTCATGGCTGTGGAACCCTTCATCATCTTCCATGCAGACAGGGTATCCCTTAGAACTAACCCATCCTTCATGCCCAAGGTGGTGTCCAGTGTGGCCCTCAACCAATCCATTCATTTGCCCACCTTCTTTCCTAATCCCCAGAACAAGGGGGAAAGGACACTTCATTCTCTAGATGTGCACAGACAGCTCAGATTCTATCTGGATAGGACTAAATCCTTCAGAAAGTCTGATTAATTGTGGGTTAGCTTTGCTGCAGGGACAGAAGGCAAAGCCATCTCCAAGCAAACCATTTCCAAATGGGTAGTGCACTGAATCCTTTTCTGCTCCAAACAGCATGGAAAACCTCCCCCAAGGGGATCAGGGCACACTCCACCAGAGCAGCCTCCAGCTCTGCAGCTTTCCTCAGAGGACTCCCCACCAGGGACATCCTGGAGGCTGCCACCTGGACATCTTTTCACACTTTTACCAAGCATTACCACATGTCTCTCTTCTCCAAATCCAGGGCAGAGTTTGCATCTGCAGTCTTGCAGGGCATCCTAGCCAGCCCCTAGTTTTCTTGACTGCCTCCACCCATTTCCTCAGCTTTGGGAATTTACCCAAATGTGATGACTGCAACAGTGAAACATGAAGAACATAGTGCAGTTGTGTACACTTAACATAAATGTAGATGTTCAAGTGTATTCACTGCTGCAGTCCTGGTTTCCCTCCCTCCATCCCCCTTTAGTCTCTTTCTCCTTTTATTACCATTCGTCCTTGTTGTTCTCCTTTCCTTACAAGGGACATATTGGTATTTTTTTTCCACCAGAACCTGACCTCCTACTTTGGAGGCTTCTGACAGGTTAGGGCAAGAAAAACTGATGTAATGGCATCGACTGCCTTACTTTATACTACTGATGACCTGATGTTAGTCCTCAAGCAACAGCAACTGACACAAAAATTATAAGTCTCTGGTGTTTGGGCCAGCTGAGGGCTACTCTGGCAGGGTAACCCAAATGTGATGACTGCAACAGTGAATACACTCGAACATCTACATTTGTGGTAAGTGTACACAACTGTACTTTTCAGCTCCGAGTGCTACTTCAGCACCGAGCGTTGTACCGACCTCACTGGATTTGACCCCTTTACTTCCCATCTCGAAACTAGGGACTTCGGTGCTGGCAAACCTTGCACCATGGACCCGATACTCCCCCCTCCATAGATCCATTTCTGGGCCAAGCGTATAGCCCCTTCATCAAACGTCCTGATTCCCCATCCGGAGTATCCACTAGATCCACCAGGAGCCTTTCTGAACATGATGTGGTGCGTCTTGTAGACCAGCTGTTATTAGCCAGGGGGATTCACTCACTTTCTAAGACCCATCCACTTGCAGGACTTGGGTTGCCTTATCCACGGACTCCATCTTGCACTCCTCCTTCGACCATCTTGGTTCCGAAGCCTTCTGCTCCGACATCTTTCTTGGAACCCATCACCTCGGCGCCTATGGTGCATCTCACACAGGCTCCGAGTTTGTCTCTTTGGTCTTCGGTTCCCACTGAACCAGCCCTTCCTCAATCTGGGAATTGGGGGACGGGCACTTCGGCCTGAGATACAGAGTCACCTCTCTCCTCCATTCCATCATTGGTGCCGATGGCTGTGTCCGCGCCAATCCTGCTTGAGGCTCCATCCATGGGGGTGGTTTCGGCAGAGCGGGGTGTGACCCCAGTCCCGAGGTTGTCTTTCTCGGTTCCAGGCTCCCATCCCTCTTTGGACTGGCCTGCCTTCCGCGCGATGGAGAGGGCTGTTGCTTCTGGCAGCACTCCTTTGATGTTGAAACCCCAGTTTTCACCCCCTGAGCTATAGCTGTCACAGATCCCCCCCCCCCGAGACAACGGGCAGAGAAGCCACAGGACACCCCTCCCCTGTTCAGGGTACCCGCTCTTCTGAGTCCTCCTCAGAGACCCCCACTGAGGAGCCCCTCTCAAAAGAAGACATGCAAGAGGAAGCAGATGAATTCCTCCGAGGAGTCCTTAATGGAAGACACGGATTACGATGATAGTGAAGGGTCCCCACGGTCACCTCCTGATGATGTCTCTTTCGGAGACATCCTGAAAATGTTAAAGCAGAGAGGTGACTGGAAGCCCTCTAACCCTTCATCTGAGGAGTCCGTGTTCCTGCAGGCTTTTCTCGCCCAACCTTCTACCTCTTGGGTGACCCCACCTGCCGACAAGCTCATCCAGCTCATCATGCAGCGAGCTTGGAAGAACCCTGATTCCACTGAGGCGATCCCTCGGAGACCAGACAAAATTCTTTCCCCTCCAAAGGAGAACCCACATTGGTCCAAAGGGTTACCAGTTGATGGTATGGTGGTGGCAGCGGCTAAGAAAAAGGACTTGGCTGAGGAAAGACCTGCTGTCCACCTGCCCAATAGGCTGTCCTGGGCAGTGGACAGACTTGGGAAGTGTGTTTTTGCATCAGTGACCTTTGCCATATAGTCCCTGAATTATTTGGCACATTTTATGAGGCTCCAGAGGGACTTGATCTCCGAACTCTCTGGGACGTTCACAGGACAGTTGTCTGACGAGGTAAGGGACAAAGTGGCCTCGCAGCTCACAACCCTGGAGTCAATATCCAACTCGTCCATGAGGTTGCTGTCACATGCAACCGAAGGGGTGGCTAGAACAGTTGGTTTGGGCATTGTTATGAGGTGTCATGCCTGGATGCGCATTTGTGACCTCACGGACCTCTTCAAGTCTTCCTTTCTGAATGCTCCCATTGAAGCTTCATCCCTTTTTGGCTCCAAGGTGAAGGACATGCTAGCCAGGTGCAAGCAAGATGGAAAGAGTCTGTCTGCCATAGGCCTACGGTTTCCAACCCTCAACGTACCGTCTCCAGGAATCAGAGGAGTTGGAAGATGTGCCATAAGAAATCTCAGGGTCCCTTCCATGCCGCATGTGGTGGCGATACTCCCAGAGGCAGAGGGGGTAACTATTCTGGAAGATGCCCCTATAGAGGCAGAGGGGGGGGGTCCTCAGGGCTCCAGGGATTCCTTCTGTGGACAGCCTTATCAGTGCTCCTGAGAAGTAGCCTGATTGCATACCTTTGGAACCAGTCTGAGGTCATTTCTCTTTGCACCAAGCTGCCTGGCAATCCATCACCACCGATTGGTGGGTGCAGAGCATTATCACCAGAGGTTACACCATTCCCCTTTCTTGTCAGCAAAATTTCCCAAGAAAACTTCCTGACGTTCCACCCAGTCAAAGGGAAAAAGCAGCTTCAGAGATTATAAAGCTGTCTCAAAAAAGAGTAATCCAAGCAGTCCCACCAGACCAACGTGGATCCAGATTTTACTCGAGATTCTTTTTGGTGCCAAAAAAGACAGGAGACTGGAGACCCATTTTGGATCTCAGCAGCTTAAACAAGTCTGTCACCCAAACCAAATTCTGGATGGTCACGGTTCAGTCCATTCTCCCCTTTTTAAGAGAGGGCGATTGGATGTGCTCTATAGATCTCCGGGATGCGTATTACCACATCAAGATGGACAAACGCTCCAGGAGTCTGCTTTGCTTCCAGCTAGGAGCCAGTCATTATCAATTCCGTGCCCTGCTGTTCAGTCTCTCTACAACCCCCAGAGTGTTCATGAAATGCAGGGCAGTGGTAACAGCTCACTTGAGACTAAAAGGATTCTGGGTGTTTCCATATCTGGATGACTGGCTCCTTACCGCCCCCACCGAGCATCTTCTGGTAACAGAACCTACATTATACTCTGTCTCTAACAAAATTGTTGGGAATAACGATACATTGGGAGAAATCAAACCTTGTCCCTACACAACAAATAGAGTTCAATGGAGCAGTGTTCAGTACTCAGTCCTGTCTGGTATCACTCCCAGTTCACAGACTCCATCAACCGAGGCTTCAACTCTGGGTGATACTCTCACAAACAACAGTTTCTGCAAAGAAGTTCTTCCAGCCCTAGGTTCCATGGCAGCGAAAATCCCAATAGTGTTTCTAGCAAAGCTACACATGTGGGTTCTGCAATGGCTCTTTCTGTGTCAGTGGTTCCCAAACTATTACCCCCTCAGTTACCAGATTCAAATAACCAACTCATGCAAACAGGACCTGCTTTGGTGGATGAGGCCAGACGTAGAACTTTGGAGTCATCCATTTCAATCTCCTCAGCCCACAGCCATTGTGACCACGGATTCTTCCTTGGTCAGGTGGGGTCATTTCCAGGGAAAGACGGTCCAAGGCACAAGGTCCACCTCAGAGGCCCACCTGCATATCAATGTTCTGGAACTGAGAGCTGTGCTGTTAGCCTTGCAGGCCTTCCATTCGGCTCTCCCTTCCGGGACAATTGCAATTCAATCAGACAATATTTCAGTGGTCCTTTATATCAACAAGCAAGGAGGAACCAAGTCCTATCCCCTATGTCGAGAAGCCATGATAATTTGGCAGTGGGAAATAGCTTCCAACCGCTTTCTAATAGAATGAGCTCCAACATGATTGCAGACAAGCTGAGCAGATGTATCCTCATGCCTTACTAGTGGTCCCTCAACCCCGAGGTAGCGTCAGCAATCTTCAGCCACTGGGGCCAGCCCTGCTGTGATCTTTTTGCCTCCCCATCAAACACCAAGTGCAGCAGCTATTTTGCCCTACTTTCTTTGGAAGGGGAGTGTCAGAGGGACGCTCTGATTCACGATTGGACCACGGGACTTCTTTACTCTTATCCTTCCATTCCTCTGATCCCACAATTTCTTAAGAAAGTTCTTCAGTTGAGATGTAAGGTGATCCTCATAGCCCCATTCTGGCCTCGACAAGTTTGGTTCCCCTTCCTTCGGCCTCACCTAGTATACCTGCCGTGGATTCTGGACCCCCTACCAGATGTGATTACTCACGCCCAAGGGTTGTCACCCAAATCTGTCCAGTCTCAATCTCAAGCTGACAGCTTGGTTTCTCCACTTCCAGTAGTAATCAGACAAGCTAATCTCTCCTCGCCTGTTTGAGACATCATTCTGGCCACTCATAAACCGTCCACCAAAATACTATACCAGGATAAATGGAAAAGATTCTCCATCTGGTCCAAGGATAACATGCTAGACCCGTATTCAGCTCCAATTACTGCAGTGCTTCAATACTTGGCTAGCTTTTTTGATAATGGAGCCTCTGCCTCTACCGTACGAGTACATCTAGCGGCAATTTCCACAGTGGTATAGATGGCACCCCTCTTATCTCTCTATGCATTTGCAAAGCTTTCCTCAAGGGGACTTCTCATATCAGGCCTCCTGTCAGACAGCCCGTGAAACCTCACTCTAGTCCTTCAGTCTTTAACTCAGAAACCTTTTGAATCTGCTGGGCAGTGTGACCTAAAGTTTTTGTATTGGAAATCTTTGTTCTTGGTAGCCGTCATGTCTGCCAAAAGAGTCTCGGAGCTGCAGGCATTGTGTATCAAGAGGCCCTATCTGGTCTTTCATAAAGACAGAGTATCACTTCGGACAAATCCATCCTTTCTTCCCAAAGTTGTTTCTGAATTCTCCATAAACCAAACCATTGATCTACCAGTGTTCTTTCTGAATTTTGCCAGTAGAGGAGAGTACTGCCTTCACTCTTTGGACGTACATAGACAATTGAGATTTTATCTAGACAGGACCAAATATATCCGTAAATCTGAACAGCTTTTCATCTCCTGTTCTGGGCCCAGAGAGAGGTTGTTTCCAAGGTTACTTTATCGAAATGGCTAAGGGACTGCATAATTTTCATCTATTCCCTCAGTAATGAACCTATGCCAAAAGTTGAAGCTCACTCCACTAGATCTATGGCAACATCTGTAGCTTTCCATTCCAGAGCTTCCAATGGGTTGACATCTGTGCAGCAGCTACTTTAGCTAAGCCTCATACCTTTATCAGTCATTACAAATTGGAATTGGTCTCCAGAAGGAAAGCTGCCTTTGGCTCAATGGTACTCAGGAATGTTCTTCCATAAGGGCCGCCTATGGACCTCAAGGTAGCTTGGTATTCTGTCCCATCAGTGATGAATGGAGAGAAGATTAACAACATCAGATAAAGAAGTTATGTCTTACCATAACGTTCCATCTGTGTTGTTCATCTTCTTTCACTCATCACTTCCCACTCTCCTTCCCCCTCCAAAGGCTCCTGGGGCTTTGGGTCTAAGTGGTCCCATAGGGTTTCTGCACAGAAGTGGCCTCGGCTTTACTTCCTTTTCTCTAGCAAACTCGATCTGAGGTAACAGGGAGAAGGGCATCCGGGGTAGAGACTTAGCTCGAGAGTTTTTTGGCTGGGGCGAGCTTGGTAAAAAGGCCGACTCGGTTGGCTCTGAACTGAACCCATCAGTGATGAATGAAAAAAGATGAACACCACAGATGAAACGTTATGGTAAGACCTAACTTCTTTTTCCAGTTAATAAAGGGGCGATTCTAAACCGTTTATTTGAAAGACATTCAGATGCATAACAGAGTTCTTTATTTACATTCTTTACATAGCCTAAGATGGGAGTAAACAAGCCCTTTTTCCAGGAGTTAGCTGTGGAAGTAAGCTCATTGTAGGAATCAGAAGAGAAAAAAAAAATCTTTGAGAAGGGATTGCATTGGAAAATGAAAGAAACTTCAATTTGAGTTTGAGAAGTGAAATTTTTTTTGATCATTTTTTTAAGAAAAATGAAGTATGGAGGCAACATTCAGAGGTATGGTATGTTTGTATTTATTTACACTTATACTGGATCTGTAAGGACCTGTATCAGGCATAGCGGTGGTACTAAGGAAAGATGAATTATAATTATAGTTACCAGTTTCATAGTAGATAACATTTGTTCCAGTTAATAAAAGGGCGATTCTAAACAGTTTGTGAAAGACATTCAGATGCATAAATAGAGTTATTTATTTACATTCTTTACATAGCCTAAGATGGAAGTAAAGAAGCCCTTTTTCTAGGAGTTATCTGTGGAAGTAAGATCATTGTAGGAATCAGAAGAGAAAAAAAAAATCTTTGAGAAGGGATTGCATTGGAAAAAGAAGAAACTTCAGTTTGAGTTTGAGAAGCGACTTTTTTTTTTGCTCATTTTTTTAAGAAAAATGGAGCTGAGTTCTGAAATAATTACATTGTTTCTATGGAAAATCGAGGAGTTGCATTGTGAATTTAATTACAAGCAGACAGATTTCTGAGAGTGGGAGGAAAGATGTTCCAGGTTTTGGGATGGGAATAATTGCTGCATTGTGCACTGGCCATGATTACACTGTAGCCTAAGGTATATTGGGGGTAATGTCTGCCTGCAGGCTACTTAACAAAATAGGCAAGATAGAGCTGAAATTTACTGGAAGAAGCTGGCAAAGAAAGAAGATATTTGGACTGCAGGCTAGTGATTGCCTTCCCTATCAGGGATTGATAGAGTGTAGGCAAAGAGAAAGGGATGCAGTCATAGGTTCATAGGTTCATAGCTAGGTACTAGGCTGTTGGCCCTAGGGCCCATACAAGCCTAGCCAAAAAATGTACCCTGGCTTTCGCCACCCAAGAAAATTATTTTCCTTGTCCATGTCGAGCAGAGCCACAGAAGTGATCCCCGGGGTGAATTTCCCATCCAATCATCAAGATTTTTCTTGAAGAGTGCTAATGAGGAGCTCTGTTTGACATAGATAGTCTGTTCCAGAGTATGGGAAGTCTCTGGGACAGGAATTTATCCCTCCAGCATGTTCTTTTTATTGTGGTGACAAGGTTAAGGTCCCTAGAGTGTGTAGCTCGGAGGGATTGGGATTTCTTTAAGTGGAGCATGTCCAACAGCTCTGGGTTTGACATAGCTTTGTATGTTAGGCAGAGATCGCCCCTGAGTAGGCGATATGCGATGGAGTAAAGCTGTAGTTTTTTGAGACGGTCTGCATAGGGCATTTGTTTGAGGCCAGTAATCCTCTTTGTGAGGTATTTCTGTGGCCTTTCCAGTTGTTGTAGATGTCTTGTGAGGTACATACCAAAAGGGGTGTTGTACTCTATAATGGGTCTAATGAGTGATGAGTAGAGGGGAACAATGACCTATTTTTTTCTGGATGAGAATCCTTTTGTGATGAGATGAGCCACGAAGAAGGATTTCCTGACCACTGCGGCAATGTGATTATCAAAGGAGAGACTACTGTCCACTTGTGTCCCAAGGTCTCATCACATTTTTGGCATTAAGTAGACTACCAGTTATGTGGTAGTTCATGGGTACAGAGTTTTTACCAAAGGGGATGACAATACACTTTTTGGCATTGAGCTTCAGGCCATGGCTTTGGCACCAGGTATCCGTCTTAGTGAGGCCCTTTTGTAGGATGTCCACATTGTTAGTACTATGTTCAATAATAGCCTCACCTCAGGCTTTGTACCCACTGAATGGTGCACCACGACAGTTATCCCACTCCACAAAGGGGGAGCCACGATGGACCTCGGGAACTACCGCCCCATTAGCCTGACGAGCCTGGTCTGCAAGGCCATGGAACGTATCATCGTGGAACTCATAAACAAAGATATTGCCAGTTCATTCTGTAGTTCGTGTAGAATGCAGCCTGGGATATTGTCAGGTCCCATGGATGCTGTGTTCTTGGCTTTGGAGAGTGTTTTTTTTACCTGTGCAGCCGTGATTATAGGAACTTTGCATTCTTCCTGTATAGAGATGGGCCGTCTAGGGGGTGAGAGGGGGGTAAAGTTAGCACTGAACCTATCTGCTAGGATGTTGACAGTATCAGTTGGTTCTGTATATTTAGTGCCATTATGCTGCAACTCAGAGCAGATCTGAGTGTTCTCATTTAGATTCTTGACATAGCTATAGAATGCTTTGTGGTTGTCTTTAGAGTCGGTGGCAATTTTGATTTTGTAACTAGCTTTGGAAGATTTTATGAGGGATCTCAGCTTCTTACTGAGGTTGACCAGGGAGTTCCTCTCCAGTCATGGGATTCTACTCTTTTTTGCAACAGTTTCTTTCTTCTGTTGTAGAGTTTGTTTATGGCAGAGGACCACCAGATTGGCTTCCTTTTTTTGGAGGATAACATCTTGGTTCTATTAGGGATAGCATGATCCATGCACTCGTGTAAGTGCTTATAAAGTGCATTTGTGTAGGATTCGGCAGTTATACCTCTATTGTCCGTCTGCATGAGTATCATGAAGTTTGCCACTTCTGTCTTAAGAAGTGTGAAGTTGGCTTTTGAGAAGTTTTTTTACAATGGTTTCCCTAATTGGGGCTGGGGGTGGGATGTGGATATCTAGGCTGATTAGCTTGTGGTCGGTTCTGACCAACGAGGAATTGACCTCTGGTGTGGAACACCGGTTTCCCATGTTGGTAATGACGAGGGCTAGGATATTGCTGCCCCTGGTGGGGGTGTGAATAAGTTGATCCAAGGCATTGGAATTTATGAATTCTAGAAAACGTTGAGCAAAAGAGTTGGTACATGAGTAGTTTTCCCAGTTAATGGTGGGGTAGTTGAAATCGCCCATTATTAGGGTGTTGGGTTGTACCCTAATACTTTCCAGTGTATCAAGAAATGAGGAGTGTGAATCCTGGGGCATGGTGGTGGGTCTGTACAAGCTACAATTTGGATTACGGTCTTGCCCCGGAGTTAGTTGCACTTGGATAATCTCGGATGCATTATGCTGTGCAACTAGCCTGGAGGTGTGGATATCCTTAATGAATATAGACACGCCTCCGCCTTTAGTGCTCCTTTCTGGGTTAGGTGGCTGAAAGGTGTGGTATGAATTGAAGCCTGGTAATGCAGGGGTGCTCTCTGGAGCTTTGAACCAGGTCTCTGTCACTGCACAGATGTCAGTGTTTTCCATTGTAATGAGTGCCTCGAGTGAGTGCATTTTGAGGTTTAGACTTCTAGCACTGAGTAGCATTACCCTCAGAATTTACTTGCTTGTACCTGTTACGGTGGTGAATTTGTCATTTGAACCTTGCCTAAAAAAGGCACTATAGGGTGGCAAGAGCCTTAGCCAGTATCTGGAATCCTAAGGGTGACAGGTGCAGGCCATCTCTGGCAAAGCATCGTGGACTGTCGATCATGTCGTCCCAGGCAGACAAATACTGGATCCCCTTAGAATGACACCAGAAGCTTAGCAAATTGTTGAAGTCAATCATTTTGTCCTTGTACTGTGGTATCATTCTGGGTGATGGCAGGATGCTACTCAGGGTTAGGGTCATACCTGCCTGGGATACAAGATCGGAGAGCTCCTCCATGTCTCTTTTCATGTAGTCCAGGGAGTTGCGTCTCAGGTCATTCACACCAACATGGACAATGACAGTGTCATATTTGTACTTATTGTGGAGTGACTTGAGTGCATGCGTTATGTGGAGGATCCTGGCACCTGACAGGCAGCTGACAGTAACTTTCTCCTTGTTTAGTCTAGTGAGTGGAACATCAGTGTGCCTGACTATAGAGTCACCTATGACTAGAGTGTTGGGTACGTTGTTATGCCTTATGGGCTGTGGTTGAGTGGCACACTGAGTTTGTGGGCTGTGTGTCATTTGGGTTGTGTTGGGGGGTGGAGTTTGCTTGCGTGTATTCTTTGGATGTCCCTGATGCTTGGGCAGGTTTTTATTGAGAGCCTCCGCGAATGTAGGTTTGTGTTTTGTGTTTCTGTGTGTGTGCTTTGGTGGTGTAGGTTTTGAGGGACTATGTGATGAGTGTGGTGTGGTGCAAGTGTTTACCTTCTCCTCTTGACTGTCTAGTCCAGTCTTGGGTGAAGAGATCTTTGCTTCCAGTTTGGCTATATAAGTGCATCTCTCACAGGTTGTAGTGTTGGGTGGTAGGAGAAGAGGGTTGTCTGTGTACACAAGGCAATTGCTGCATTGCCCCAAGATGCCCAGATTCATCAGGTAGACAGGAGAAATCACTGGGAGCTGACCCTTAGACATGCCTGGATAAGTGCTTATTTATTCAGTACTAAAAATTGCTTTCCACTAGACAAGTGAGGAAAGTTGAGTGCTGTAGTAATTTGCAGCTTATGTAGTGTTTACAATGAGTTCTGAACAAGTGCTGAGTTCAAAGAAACAGATTTGAGTGTTGAAACTAGAAAACTGGCTAGTTATAAGAAAAAAAAAACTAAGCTAGAAGGCTTCCCTCCAACACAGAAGGGCTTGGGGGCTCAGAAGCCTACAAACAGTCTATACCACTTAACAGGAAAGGCAGGAAACAAGCTTAAAATTTTTTTTTCTGTTTCCCAGATGCTCTCCTTGTACATAGTTGGAGTGCCTGAAATCAGAATATGATCTCACTGCACTCAGCTGAGTGAGCAAATGAGATGGGCCCAGAAGGAGTATCCAAACACAGATTTACAAGAGGGGTGGGCAGTTTCAATGCCACTAAGATTAACACCAAAACAAAAACAGGGAGGGTGGGTGGGACTAACTGAAGAGCAGAGTCAAAACTTCCAGTTCAGTTAATATTCCTGCAACACAGTTAAATCAATTCAAATACTGTATTATTTGAAAAAAAGTGTAGATAAAGGTACTTAAATTCTCTTATACGTCCAGTTGAATGCAGCTAGATCTTAGCCGGCCAAAGCTCAGGTTTTTAAGCAGAAAATATTTCAAACTGTACCACTTAAATAGGCAAGGACAGGAAATCAAAGAATGTGGCTACCCCCACACCTGCAATTACTAACAAATAATAAAATTCAAGCAATTACTGACTGAAGAGCAGAGTCAAAACTTCCAGTTCAGTTAATATTCCTGCAACACAGTTAAATCAATTTAATACTGTATTATTTGAAAAAAGTGCAGATAAAGGTACTTATATGTCCAGTTGAATACAGCTAGATCTTAGCCGTCCAAAGCTGAGGATTTTAAGCAGAAAATATTTCAAACTGTACCACTTAAATAGGTAAGGACAGGAAATCAAAGAATGTGGCTACCCCCACACCTGCAATTACTAACAAATAATAAAATTCAAGCAATTACTGACTGAAGAGCAGAGTCAAAACTTCCAGTTCAGTTAATATTCCTGCAACACAGTTAAATCAATTTAAATACTGTATTATTTGAAAAAAAGTGCAGATAAAGGTACTTAAATTCTCTTATACATCCAGTTGAATACAACTAGATCTTATCCGGCCAAAGCTGAGTTTTTTAAGCAGAAAATATTTCAAACTGTACCACTTAAATAGGCAAGGACAGGAAATCAAAGAATGTGGCTACCCCCACACCTGCAATTACTAACAAATAATAAAATTCAAGCAATTACTGACTGAAGAGCAGAGTCAAAACTTCCAGTTCAGTTAATATTCCTGCAACACAGTTAAATCAATTTAATACTGTATTATTTGAAAAAAAGTGCAGATGAAGGTACTTGTATGTCCAGTTGAATACAGCTAGATCTTAGCCGGCCAAAGCTGAGGTTTTTAAGCAGAAAATATTTCAAACTGTACCACTTAATGAGACAAGGACAGGAAATCAAAGAATGTAGCTACCCCCACACCTGAAATTACTAACAAATAATAAAATTCAAGCAATTAGTGACTGAAGAGCAGCGTCAAAACTTCCAGTTCAGTTAGTATTCCTGCAACACAGTTAAATCAATTTAAATACTGTTTTATTTGAAAAAAGTGCAGGTAAAGGTACTAATTCTTTTATACGTCCAGTTGAATACAGCTAGATCTTAGCCGGCCAAAGCTGAGGTTTTTAAGCAGAAAATATTTCAAACTGTACCACTTAAATAGGCAAGGACAGGAAATCAAAGAATGTGGCTACCCCCACACCTGCAATTACTAACAAATAATAAAATTCAAGCAATTACTGACTGAAGAGCAGAGTCAAAACTTCCAGTTCAGTTAATATTCCTGCAACACAGTTAAATCAATTTAAATACTGTATTATTTGAAAAAAGTGCAGCTAAAGGTACTTAAATTCTCTTATACGTCCAGTTGAATACAGCTAGATCTTAGCCGGCCAAAGCTAAGGTTTTTAAGCCATCCCTATCGGCAGAATCTCCTTTCTTCATTCTTGTGTTGGTCTCACAATTTTAAAATGTAAAACATTGTAATACTGCTGAGCATTCTTGACCTTGATAGGCGGTAAAGCAGAGGTTATCTTTGACAACAAAAAAATGGTGTTTGTGCATAGGCTGTCACAGTAGCCAGTTAATACTGCCAAGTGATATTTTTTAAACACCTTGTAACACAGGCAAACTTTCATTTTATACAAAAGTAATCAAACCATATTAAGTTCACATTTACAAATGTTATAAATCACATTTATTATTATATATCTTGTAATCTAGGCAACATTACATAAATTATTTAAATTCATGCCTTCTCTTAAACCGCATTCCTCCTCCAAAACATTTTTCTGCACTTCGAAGCAAAGATCTTAAAACTGCTAGACTTGTTGCATATTTGGGAGCCATACATATCTCCTGCATTGTTTATTTGTGAATTGTTTATCCAGTCCCTCTTCCCAATCTTTTCTAACCTCTTCTGATTGGTTCCTATAGTTATCGTGCAGTTTTTGTATATGCCCTACTAATTATCCCTTTTTAACAGCAGCTTCTGTTTTATTCAACTAAAAACTCAACCAATGCAGGTCTTTCACTGAGGATTCCCCTGTCCCTTTCTCTCTGCATATACACCTTTGGCATATTTATTTATTTATGTATTGCATTTGTTAACCAGGAAAGTCCACTGGGCCTAGAACGAAACCTTTTTCAGTGGAGGCCCAGGGAGAAAAGCTCCACATTATTACATAACAAAGTGAAATATTTATACATAGAACTAGATATGTTGACATTATTTTTATATTCAAACAAGTAATACAATTAATAGCAACAGCAGTAATAATGTTTACAGTCAAAGAGTACTATAATGTACAGTTGGCATACATATCAAGTCTTCCATGTATATTTCCAGTTTCTTGGTTTCCTCATTTCTGTGCTTTATACAAATTTTAAAAAACTTTCCAAAATATCTCTAATACCTCTACAGGATCTCTGATTATTTTTCTTGTTACAGGCTCCCTAAGTTTGCCAGCAACTCTTTCTGCTTTCTGTTACTTAAGTTGTTTTGCCAAAACTTTTTGTGCTCTGGAATTATCCAAAAATAGATGCTTAACAGCAGTTTTTCTAAACTCATGCATATTATCCATGTACTCCTTTATTTTATCTTTAATACTCTGCAGTTGAGCATGTTGTTACTTGAAATTCCCCTTATTTTGTAATGCTTTAACCTTTGTCAGTCCCTCTAAATAATTCTTATTACTTCTTTAACCAAGTCTATTTTATTTTATTTCTACTCTGTTCTTAAACTCCACTTCCATTTTATCCCATTCACTTGCTAAAACTTCTGGAGTACTTTCTAGCTTCCCTCATAACTCCAGGATAATTTCCACTACCCATTCCTTAAATTCTTCTCTTTTAAACATGTAGGTGGGGAAGCACCAACGTCCCATCTTTACTTTATTAACCTGCATTTTTATATTAGTAATTATTGGTGCATGAGCTGAAATAGTCACTAGATGTGTATCAAAGTTTCCATTTAAATGGGCATGTTCCTGTGAAATGTAATTTCTACCAAGTTTAGCCCAGTTATTGTACCTTGGGGAATAATATGTATATTCCCTCCAAGTTTCTGCGACTGAAGTCACATCTTTCATACCAAATATTTTCATATTTATTTCAGAAATATGCACTGTCTTATTATATTTTCCCTTCTAGACCCCCAGATACATCCTCATTGTTGCAAATCTAAGTCCATTCCCCATCTATAAGTAATATTCCCTGCTGACAGTTGATTATTTCTCCCAAAAAAATGCTTTAAGCTTCAAAATAGCAGTTTTATGTGGAATATAAACATGTGAGTGGAATCCTCATCCCTTGCCAGTGGCCCCTTAATACTATAAATCTGCTATTATTATTTTAAATGATCCAAAAGGTTTTCACTCCAAAACTGAGGTCAGAATAACCATCTGATTATGTGCATTAATCCATTTACTGTCAAAGAAGATAATAAGACTGGGTTTACTTTGAAGACTGACAGTGATGCTCTGTTTTCTTTTTCTTATCTTGCAGATCTGGCATGTTGGTTGCTAATGAATGTCATTATAAAAAATAGTAACTGTGGAATAATCAACTTCAGCCAATGTGAAAACAAACACTAGTACATACAAAAAATAAAAGAAAATGAACACAGACAGTGATGTAAGATAATGTCTAATTACCAGGACTTGTAATAGAATGTTACCAGTTCAGCAGCATTGCACATAAACCCCTGCTGCATTAATTTATTTCTTCATTGCATTTATTTACCGGGAAAGTCCACTGAGCTTAAAAGAGTCAGTTTTCAGTGGAGGCCCAGGGAGAAAAGCTCCAAGAACATAGATACAGAAAAAAATTAAACATTAATCGGTACAGAAGTAGAAACAGTGTTATACATAGTAATTACAGTAATATATATATATATATATATATATATATATATATATATATATATATACAGAATATATACAGAAAAGCAGGACTTTAGTTGGTTTGATTACAGTAATATATATACAGAATATATACATAAAAGCATGAATTTAGTTGGTTTGATTACAGTAATATATATATATATATATATATATATATATATATGCGCGCACACAGAATATATACATAAAAGTAGGAATTTAGTTGGTTTGATTACAGTAATATATACAGAATATATATACATATAAGCAGGAATTTGGTTGCTAGATTAATCCAATCAGGGAGATATAAACAGACATATATTAATCAGCATTATTGTACCAGTATCAACAAGTGATGAAAAAAATAGAATGTCATCAGTCTGCAGCAGCAAAAATATAGGTTCATAGGTTTCTGTCACTGTCCCAGGTTCACCAGCTGAGCAGGAGAGGACACTAGGACATATAGGAGTTTAGTTATCATATAAGGAGAAGGAAGAGGTTAGTTTATAGAGCAGGTACATAGCCAGGAAGAGTTGAGATGATTTTTCACTATTTGTTTGAAGGTGGTGGGGCTGCCTGTGTTTCTTATAGAAGGTGGAAGTGAGTTCCATATTTGGCAATGGTGAAAGAGTAGAGGAGTTGACCAGCAGGGAAGGTGGGCTTTTCTACTTTTAGAAGTAGATGATTTTCAGGTCTTAGTTGCCTGCAGGGTTGGTATTTGGCAAGTAGTGTTGAGAGAGCAGGACAGCCTGTGGGTCTGTAGATTATTTTGTGCTCTGTAGTTAGTTGGGTGAATGAGAGATGGTTGGGGGGTTCCAACTAGCTTCATTGTTTCAGTGAGTCACAGTGGTGGGATGAGAAGTTTGCCTTCATGGCAAATTTGGCTATATTAGTGAGGAAAGGGGTGCCTTAAATGAGAGGGGGTAGTAAAAAGGTGGTTGCAAGGGTTTGTGTAGTAGAGAGGCTAAGAAAGTGTTTGTGCCTGTAGAGCATACCGAGCTTTGTGTGTGTTTTTTTATGTTATTGTTTATGTGCAAGTCAAAGTTAAGGTTTTCATCTATAATAATGCTTAGTAGTTTAGTGTATGGGACACTGTCTATAGTGGTATTGGTTTGAGCTTGTATAGTGAAGAGTTTTTTATCTAGGGGAGAGGTTTTCTTAGGGGGTAAAAAGTAGTTTACTTTGTTTTTGGATTTAGGGCAAGTTGATTGTCAAGCATCCAAAATTCAGTAGAGGCGAGGGCATTCTGGGTGATTTGCTAGAGTTCAGAGCTGGAATTTGAGTGCATATTATTATAGAGTCATCCGCATACTGGATTACTGGGCATTGTGGGAGAGTGGAGTGAAAGTTGTTAATAAAGATGCTAAATAAGAGAGGTCCAAGTATGAAGCCTTGGGGTACCCCTGTGGAAGTATTGTGGAAGGGGATAGTAAGATTGTTGCCGTTTAGTGGATTGCTGACTATTGGAGATAGAGCTATTGAACCATTGTAGGGTAGGTGGGGAAATGTGGAGGGTGGATAGTTTAGAGAGGGGGATGGTTTGGGAAATTGCATCAAAAGCTTTGGAGAGATCAAGGAAAAGAGAAGTGATTATTTTGCCAGAATCCCATGCCCGGTTAACTGTATCAATGAAGAAGAGGAAGGCAGTAGTGGTGTTGTGTCCTGATCTGAAACCATGCTGAGTGGGTGATGGAATTTGGTTTTCAAACAGGTGGTTGAGGAGTTGGGCATGGATGCATTTTTTCAGTATTTTAGAGAGGGGTGAGAGAATTGCTATGGTCCAAAAGTTTGTGGTGTCTGTACTGGTGCCACCTTTGTGTAAGGGAAGAATGAATGTTTTTTTTTCCAGATGTCTGGGACAAGGTATTTTTTAATTGATCTGTTGAGTATGCTGATGGGATAAGCTATAGAGTTTGCAGCTAGCTGCAGGAAGTGTGGGGATAGATTGTCAGGGGCCAGAGTACAGGGTTTTAGCTTAAGTAAAAGTTTTTTTATTGTGGAAGTGGGTATGAGGGAGAATTTTAGTTTGGAGTCGAGGTTAGGATTTCTTTCTGGGATGATTTAGTCATCCGCTGTCTTGGTGGTGGTGGTGTTAACTGGAGGAAAGGTGGTGGTTAGGTTAGCTGTGTTTCAATGAAGTAGGAATTGAAGAGGGTGGAAAGTTCGGCAGAGGTTTTGTGTGGGTCAGGGGATGGGTTGTTTGAGAGGCTCGATGTAATAGTTGGTTAATGGAGGACCAGAATTTTTTAGGATCATCTTTGTCAGCTTTGTAGGTGGAGATGGTGAGCTTTTTTATCTCTGGTTATTAGACGTTTTGCCTGGTTACGGAGTTGCTTGTATTGTAGCAGAGTTAAGGAGTCTTTGTTTTTCTGCCATGACTTCCAGATTTTATCCCTTATGGACATGACTTCTTTGGTGGATTTTGAGAACCAGCTTGCATGGTTATTTTTTATTAATTTTTGGCAGGTGGATGCTTGCCTATTTTAGATATCTAGAAATTCTGAGTTAAAGTATTCAACAGCCTCATTAAGTGGTAGGGATTTGAGGGTTTCCCAATTTACTGAAGCTAAGGTTTCATTAAATATGGATGGTTGGAACTTAGTCAAATTTCTGGTTGATTTGTACTGGTGTTGTCCCGGGGTTGGGGTAGATTTGCATAGGATATATGCTGAGTGGTGGTCTCTAATGGTATTAGGTAGTGCGCCTGCAGTGGTGATATTGTTAGGGTGAGCCCTAATATCCAGTCCATTGTGGAGCCCCAATTGTTATTTTTGTGGGGTCTGGTGATGTATTGAATTAGTTGGGAGAAGTTGTAAAGGTTTATGATTTTTGACAGGTTGTTTAGAACAATGTATATCCAGTCAATGCTTACACTAGGATGATGGTTTCATTATCTATGTTTTGGGAAGTCCAGGCAAGTATGTTCTCCAATATTGGTATGTTGTTTCCTGGAGGAATATACAGAGCAGTTTTGCAAATGTTTTTATGACTGTAAGTTTTACTATAGAGATTAGTACTTCGGTTGGGGAGAAGTTGGGAGTTTGTTTTGAGTAGAGGAATTAAAGTATATTTGCTAGGGAAGAGTATTGCTACTCCCCCTTCTCTCTTGTGGGGCCAATTGGCTCTTGGGCATGAGTAGCCTGGGGAGAAGAATTATTTGTCTTTTACATATGACTTCGACCAGGTTTTGATACCTGCTATAATATCAGGGTTGATTTGTGAAATCCATGCCTGGAGTTCAGGTATCTTGTTTCTAAGGCTTTGGAGATTTATGGTTGACAGCATTAGATGTTTGCTAGGTTTGCTTGGGGGGGGGGGTTGGCCTGGGTTGGGGCGTATATCACCACACTGGGATATAATGCTTTGGCAAATTATGTGGGTTATACTGATCATTTTTTTTCCCTAGAAATGCTATAGTTGCTGCTAGTGGTGTGATAATGGGGGTATCTTTGGAGAGGTAGAATTTTTACTTTGGATAGTACAGAGATATTAGCTGTGAATAAGCTAGGGTGGATGTCTGAGTAACTTGATAAATGTGGGTTATGTGTGGTGGTTGCACAGGTAGTTACATGAGATATGTTGGGTGTCTGGAAAGTTGTGAGTATTGTTAGGAGAGAGAGTGTAAGTGAGAGAAGTGAGATCACATCATAGTAATAGTAGTGATGGACATGATGGTGGTTGAGTGCAGTGTGATAGAATGAATATGAGCAGGATAGCAAAAGTTTAGGGGATGGAGCACTATATGGACTGCATATTGCATTCTTTTTTTTTACTACCTTAATTTGTATATAATGGAATTTTTCACAGGCTAATTTATTGTAACTGTTATTACCATGTATTATCTTTCTAATGTCTGATAAACTGTTTTGTAAAATTTGTAGGAATTTGTTATCCTGTAATCTTGTAATTCTGAAACTTCTTATGCTTGTAATTTACTGGAGCTTTTCTCCCCAGGACCCCAATAAAAATGGGTTCCTTGTGGCCCAATGGACTATTCTGGTAAACAAACTGCAAATACATAAATAAATATGGCCCTATTTAGAATGGGTTGGGAGGTAGAGTAGTTAGGAGGTGTATGGTATGACTGGGGGAATAATTAGGGGGGTTGTGGTATAGGTGGAAGGGAGCTGTAGGAGTAGGGGTCGGGTTAGGTATGATGTTAATGTTATGGAGGTGGGCGTGGATGGGAGCAGGGTGGGGAGCAGATTGAGCGTAGCGAACAGGGTAGGCCCGGCCCCCTCAGGGAGAAGAGCTGAAAAACTATCAGTTTAATGTGAGTAATAAGCCTAAAATATCAGTATTTAACAAAAGATTAATCTAAGTAGCTTTGGTATACTTTAATTATCACTGTAAGCACACAAATTTGTGTGCGTGTGCGTGTGTGTGTGTGTGTGTGTGTGTGTGTGTGTGTGTGTGTGTGTGTTTCAAGGTATTATGGTGCCATCTAGTGGCAATTGGCTTTAAAAACAGGGAGTGGAGAACCTTTCATTGTTGTGCATGCATCTTTTAAGCATTAGAACTTTACAAAAACTAAGTTGTAATTCACATATTACAATTCAGGTTCTTGCTTCCCAGACATTTTATTTAGGTAAGATAGCCAGCTTCAGTGGACAAAGTAGATTTTGTTTTATTTTATGCAGTTAATCCCAGGTTGGGGGAGGGGGGGTCACACAGGTAAGAAATCCGTGCAAACTGAAAAATAAAGTTAATTAAGGCAGAATTAGTGCAAAGGTTACAGGAATGTGAATTGGGGAGCATGCAAGGGATACAGATAAAAAGGAAAATTGGTTATACTGCATACATTATCAGCTCTGTAAAACCACAGACTAACAGCATTAACATGCAGCCTCTAAGTCAACTGATAATAGCTGTATGATTCAGCAGTGAATACACACAGCATATATTGCACAAACCAAAGGAAGTATGGCTGTTCTAAGACAATAATTCTACAGCTGTGTAATTCAGTGTGAACTAACAGCAAAAATAAACTGCATTCACTTAGCCTTCTATAAAAGCAATTGTTAAGTCTTCTAAGAGTAGTAGCATGCAACAGCAATGCTTACAGATGCAGTCAGAACATGAATAAGTTAACAGGATGCCTGGCAGATATACAGTGATTAAGCTCTACCTTCATAAACAAGATAGAAATAACAAGCAGTTTGTCAGTTAATACATTAGCTAGCTCTCCGAATGGAGAGATGAAAAGTCAGCAAGGAAAGGAGAGTAGTAGTGCTGAAATTGAATTTGTCAAGTCTTGGTGAGTACCTTCACCAAGGTGGGACCCTGTTTTTCTAAAAAATTTCAAAAGGTGACACTGATATACAGATTGTGTAGGTTCATAGTAGATTCATAGGTTAGTACTAGGCTAACTACCCATGTGAGCAATTTTAAGTCTAGCCATTTACCCCTAGTGAGACTCAAACCCTGCACCTTGTGTTTGTAAGGCAAACACATGAACCAGTAGGCCACCCTCCCAACCCTGCATGAGATCACGGAGAGGAGAACCAAACTTGGTATTTATGTAGCATATATCATGGACAAAAGTAGGTAAAAAATTAAAAAAGATAGCTGTATGGCCGCCAGCTAGATAGCACATACTTCAGTTTGCTCCATATACTAGCTACAAATCTAACTCCATCTAAGGCTACCATTGCTGCAAAAATCTACAAAAAAACATCTCATGTTAAAACCAAACTATCTTCCAAACAGAGATCTCCTTTTTTTTTTTCAGCTTCTGAATTAAAAAAAACAAGAAATACATACATTGGATCTGGGAGGTGACCAAGCAGTGACTCCTGTACATGTGCTTGGTCCTGCAATTAACAAGTGGTAGGTATAAAGAAGAAAAGAAACAAGTATTTCACACAACAAAGGAATAATGGAACAAATGGAAACACACACATCAAAGACGAGAATATCTCTAATTGCATCTCCTAAGAAAGAAATCAGTACCAAGAGAGAGAAAAATACAAGCTGAAGCCACAAAGCATCATCTGAAACCAAAAAATGAACAATCCTTTGACACGGATGATTTAAAAGCACCCTTGATACCTCTGCAAACAGAAATACAATCTTTTTTTTCAAAACTCACAGCGTTTGGAAACAACTTAGATCAAATATTGTTTTGACTAGATAAAAATGAGGCTAGAATACTGAGCAATGAGACAAAGAAAGCTCAGTCAAAGAAATGCAGCAAAAACTAATTGATCTAGAAGCTAGAGCACTAAGAAATTATGTATTGATCAGCGGCATCCCAGAAAAGTATTAACAATCACAGCTAACTACTATGGCAAAAGAAATCTTTGACCTTCTTCTTGAAAACAAAGAACTAGCTCAAAAAATTGTTATAGAAGGAATACACAGAGCTTTAACAAAATCTCAAACTCTGGATGCCCCCAGACAAATATATGTAAGGATTCTAAATGTTGGACATGCTCAAGCAATAATTCAAGCTGCAAAAAACAAGTAATTTCGCCTTACTGCACTTACCTAGTAAGCAAAAATATTAGATTTCAAATGAAATGTCCAGCGACTCTACAATTTCAATACAGTGGCGTAAATTATGCAGCAAAAAACAATGAAGAAGCAAAAACGCTTTTTCTTAAAGCCTTTAATTCACATGAATAACTGAATTTTTCTCTAAAAACGCATCTAATACAAAGATCCTAACCATCTAAAACATTTATAGCTGCTAAATCCTTTGCATCCCATTTAAACGTTCTAAATCCAGGCCTAGGAGCATCTCCACACTGCTGCAAAAGAACTACGAACTCCCATAATCCCTTGCGACCACAAACCAGGAAAAACAAGCAAACTGAGATCAAAGGAACATCTACGGTGTCCTTCTAAGGTCAAAACATCTCCGAAAAAATGTATTTGCCAAAGAAAACAAAAGTAAAGTTTCTACATATCTAAGACCTTCGGAACTGTACCCTAAAGAACAAAAAATGAAGAATTTTGTACAAACAGAGATCGGAAGGTAAATCCAGCTTAGAATTAAAGTGCAGCAGTCTAAACATATATTTAAAATATAATGTTTTCCTGAATAATTACAAATTGGAAAAATAAACAAACTCCTAGGTCAGATGCTGTAGCAGATACTGTAATAGTAACAAATAACTAGTCTTTATTAGTCCATATAAATTATGAAGCTGGGTCTGTTTTGTTTTGTTCTTTTTAATATTATATCTTTTAAATAACTATGCATCTACAAACTGCATGTATACCAGTCTAGATCAGCAGAGACTATAAAAGACTCTAGATATTATTGTCTGATCAGTACTATGGATATTAGCTGTATATGTGTTTTCATACACATAAAGCAAATGGATAAACATGAATAACTTGGATCCTTACTGTAAATATTGACCCAACAAGCAAGAAGTGTTGTATACTAAAAAAAAAAAAAAAAAAGACAGTGTTTGAATTCATCAAAACATGGAGCATGAAAAAGAAACTGACAAATTATAACAAGTCATGTTCAATATGTTCATGTAATTGTTTTTTTTTTCTTTTTGTTGTGTGAGCAAGAAAGAAATGTTATGATATGCTTATTGAAATGCACTATTTAAAGGTTTCTTACAAAGTTAGATATCTGAATTTTAGTTAAAGGCATTCTACAAAATGCTCAGGATACATACTTTCAAAAAAAGAAAGGGTTAGCAATTATATATTTTTTGCTATTACCTTTGTATTGGTTTTGGACAAGCTTTTACGTGTGTTGCTGTAATTTTGCTGGGACTTAGAATGACAGGAACCTTTTGTAATATAATTGTAAATGCTCTATTTATTTCTCTTTCAATTAGTGGGCTAGCATGGGTAAGCATGGGGGATCTGAAAGGGAGTGATGTTACACTTACATCCATGTCATTGACCCGCACCAAAAACTCTAAGAAGAATTTAAAGTTGCATATGTCCCATATCTATTAACTCAAAAAAAATCATCATTCTATTGATAAATTTCTTAGATGGTTTCTGTAGATTCATGGAATGTGAAGGGCCTACAAAATAAGAAAAAGAAGAATCTAGTAATGCATTTAATTTTCAAATCCAAGGCAGAGATAACCTTTGTTCAAGAAACATATATGTTGAAAGAACAATGGGAGAAAGATACAAAAAAATGGGTGAAACATATTGTAGCTGCTGGTGACAGTACAGCTTCTAGGAGAGTTGCTATAATATTAAAAAATCATTTGATGCACTATAATGGAGTAGTTATGATCCAAATGGTAGATGGTGTTATTTTACTTGTGAACTGCCTAAGTCAATAAAAACCTTTCTTAGTATTAAATGTATATGCCCCGTGTTTCCATCAATTGACTTACATATACGAGATATACAACATTCTAGAGAATTTTCCTATTTATATATCATAGGAGGCGACTGGAATACGATAATTAATCCAGCACTAGACAGAACAAATAAAGAAAACAAGCAACCTGTACAACTTACTACATTAATAGCTGAAATAATAGAAGGTTTTAAGCTAGCTGACCCTTTTGAAAACTATAGAAATAATCCATCAACCAGTAAATTCATTTATTTTTCACCATACCACAAGTCTTGGTCCAGAATAGACATATTTCTCATTTCTGAAGCTTTACTAAATAATACAGTTACATACAATAGTGAACCCAGAACCATGTCAGACCATGCAAATATAAACATTACAATAAAGTTGGATAGTTCCACACAAAGATCCCAAACATAATTGAACTGAACTTTAAATACTAACTTATTAAAGGAAAAAGAAGTCTTACAGGAAGTCATTAAAATCCTTACCCAAGCTAAAAATAACTTAGAGGTAACAGATATATGATATTCAATGGGAAGTGACAAAAGCCATTATTAGAGGAATATTAATCTAAAAAGCCATGCTCTATAAAAAATGAAACAAGGAAAAAGTTACAACAATAGAATCAGAATTAAAAAGTATAGAGTTAGAATTACAAACTAAACACTCACCAGAACTTGAAAGTCAAATGATTATCTTACAAGGCAACTACATGAAATTCAAACACATTACTCTTTCACTGAAATTAAACGTCTACACAAGTATGCAGAGTGGGCTCATTCCCCTTCAAAATCGTTGGCAAGAATCATAAGCATCTAATAACCACAGTGAAGGAGAAAAAGGTGCAATTGCAGCTTAGAAAACAGTTATCCACACCTCAATGGAACTACAGAAGACAGGAAACGGTTGATGGGCTTAACACAGTTTTAATGCAGTAAGAAAGCACAACACATAAATTATACTCCTTGAAAATACGTTTTCATCCTCAACTTCATCAGATACAATTAACAAGCTAAATTACATGCCTTAAATACTTCAATTAAATACAAGTTCATCAATAAAAAACAGTTTATCACTAAAGTTAACATTTCATAGGCTTTACCCACAATCCTTTTCACCTCCACTAACATAAATAACTTCATTTGCAACAACAATTCTACACTTTAAAAGTTCTTTTTAATACAATTCATAATGTAAAATAAATCATGTAACTGCTTGCATGAATAAATGTTAAAACAACATCTCTCCTTAAGGGTAATAAATCATAAAAATGCTTGATATGTAAGTTTATAAAATTCATACAAAAGGATCTCGGTGCCCTCTACTAGCTCTAAAACTCAGTTTCTTCACATTTAAAATAATTACAGGATATCATTTTGTAGGACTCAACACATTAAAATGACGCATTTGTATACGTTTTTGTAAATGAAAACTGGGGCCAGGGATAAACCATCGTTTAGTCCAGGGAACCTACTGGCTTCTAAAATAATCTGCCAGTAAAGTTCCCTGTATTCAATTCTGGTCTCCCATATACCATCCCTCATATCCCTTGGGATCTCCTCAAGTACAAAAAAAAACTAAACTTTCCTTTTCCACATTCTGTACTGTGCCTATATAGTGCATTATTAACATTTCTATTACTTATGGCCTTCAAATGTTCATATACTCTCCTTTTCAGCTTCCTCTCTGTTTTTCCTACATAGAATGCCTTGCACTCACATAAGGCAAGATATACAACCCCGCTGGTCTCACAATTACTATAGCTCCTTGCCATGAGGGTTCTATTTCTGGAATCCAGGTGGACTAAGGGCATTGCGCACATCTCCCACATTTGAATGTCCCTTTCTTGTTTCTGGTTCCACCCCCCCCCCCCTTACCATGTTAGTATCCTTCCAAAACATTTTTGATACTTGTTCCCTTCCTATAGACACATTTAAAAGGGGTTTTACAGTCTAATTTAAGGTCACTAATTCTACTGAACCTAGTCCATTCCCTTTTGATGGTTCTACACTAAAATCAGTGATGAATGCCGAACCAAAGTTCCCCTCATTCTTATTTTCTTTCATACTGAAATGATCACCCACAGGGCTACTTTCGGGAATTCCCAAGATTGGGGCATATTTGCTTGCTTTCCCACTAGCCACCTCCTGTTTCACTTGGGTAATAAAAGTTAACGTGTATCCACGTTCACAAAACATCCCATGTAACACATCACATTCCTTTCTAAATTCTTCATCATTCTACTAATTCCCTTTTATAATGCCTTTCTTCTGATGGAAAGGATGGGCACTAGCATAATGTAGAATAGAATTAGAGTATGTCTTCTTTCTGTATACCCTTGAATTAAATGTATTACCTTCCTTGTAAATAGTGACATCTACCTATGCAATTTTTTTATTGCCAATATTGTACGTAAACCTTAAAAATTCAGTAGATTCGGAAATGTACTGATACAATTCCATGAATGTTTGAAATGTTCCTTTCCAAAAGATACAAATATCATCTAAAAACTATTTGTAAAATACCCAATAATCCTTATATATGCTGTTCAAAACAAACTTCTTCTCCGACACCATTAGTATCAGGTTGGCATACATCGGGGCACACCTTGCCCCCATTGCCACTCCACTGGTCTGCTGAAAACATTCTCCCTGAAAGAAAATGTAATTATTCTTTAAAACCAATTCCATCAATTGCATACAAATATAAATCTCATTAGGGTTTAAATGTGCATCTTCTCTTACGTATTCCTCAAACCATTAAATGCCAATAGCATGAGGTATTGAGCCAAATAAATCCACAATGTCTATAGTGATGAAAATTAGATCCTCACTAAAAATGTCTTGCTTAATACTCCTTATAAAATCCCATGAGTCCTTTAACAACATCGCATTTGTCATTATCAAATGTTTTAGCTTTACATGCAAGTACCTTGCCAAAGGGAATGTGACAGATCCCTCTGCAGCCACAGTTGGCCTTAGGGGCGGGTCATGGACATTTTTGTGAGTTTTTGGTATTCCAAATGTAGAAGCAACTCGTGGGCATGGATTGTGCAAAAATTCGAATAGCTTCCTGTCTATAAAACCTTCCAGTAATAAGTCATACAAAGCCACATATATCTTTTTGTAGTCTATGTTAATTTCATTAATAGAGACTTTAGAATATTTATTCTCACCATGTAAGTGTTCCAACATTTTTGCCTCGTACATCACATTATTCATTAAAACAATCCCTCCCCCCTTGTCAGACTTCATAACCCTTAGTTGCATGTAATTTAGTTTGTTAATTGTATCTGATATAGTTAAGGACGAAAACGTATTTTCAAGGAGTATCGTTTGTGTTGTGCTTTCTTACTGCATTAAAACTGTGTTAAGCCCATCAACCGTTTCCTGTCTTCTGGAGTTCATTGAGGTGTGGATAACAATTTTCTAAGAATCATGAACATCAACAATTCCCCTACCAAAATAAAGCAACTAAATTACAATAACAAAATTCTAGATATGGACAAAGATGATGGCTTTTGAACAGATTTATCAAAAACTATATGGCTCACATGGCCAGTACAATGAAATACTATTCTATCAATTCACTGAAGAATTGCAATTTCCAGTAATAAACGAAGTACAAATAAATAATCTTAAAGCCCCTATAAATGTAGAAGAAATCATTGCTGCTGTAAATAAGCTGAAACCAGGTAAATCACCAGGGCCAGATGGGTATGTGGCGGAGTTCTATAAGACTTTTAAGAAACAAATAGCTCGAATACTATTGAAAGTATACAAATACATATTAAAGTATGGAATCAAGGACCTGTTTATTAACAACTCAAAAACTGTACTCGTACCAAAACCCAACTGAGATGCGCAAAATCCAAACAACTACAGACCGATAGCACTCATAAATTTTGATATCAAAATTCTATCAACAGTCTTAGCTAGCAGAATAAAAAACAATTCTACCTTTCATTATATCTGCTGAAAACTAGCCTTTATGAATAACAGACAGGTATGGGATAACACACTTGCCATTGATTCAATCATCAGTTTAAAAGCAAAAGATAAATGCCCTAGCTATGCAGTCAATAGATGCATCTAAAGCTTTTGACAGAGTAAACCTTGATTTTCTATTTAAGATACTCAAACAATTTAGCATTCCTGATGAATATATAAACATAGTGAGGGCCTTATACAACAGTGCTATGACAACACTATGTATAAATAAAAAGCAATCAAAATCTATTCAAATTATTAATGGTACAAGGCAAGGATGCCCACAATCACCATACTTGTTCAATATATTACATTGAAACTCTCCTTCTTAAAATATCACAAACTTACCACCATTTTATGAATATTTCTAAAATCCCAGTAAAGTATACAGTTTTCGCTGATGACCTTAATAGTTACTTCGAATTCCCTAATACTGACTTAAAATATTAAACTCCATTGAAAAATTTTCAAAAATATCTAATCATGCCATTACCCAAATAAGTCAGTCATTTTCCCTTTAAATACTTTAAGACACAAGGAATTCTATTTCCCCCGAAACTGAAATAAAAGTTAACTACAATCTCAAATATCTGGGCATCGTGTTCACTCACCCCCAATCTGACTTGACTAAAAATAATCTGTTTAGAACGTGGGGTAACATCACAGAAGACACTAAAAGATGGTTAAATCTTAACCTATCTCCACTATCTAAGGCGGCTATAGACAAAATGAATATTCTTCCAAGATTACTGTTTCACTTTAACACTGTTAATCAAAATATACCAAATAACTTCTTTTCCAAACTTGAAACACTACTAGGAAAATGTGTTTGGCATCCTAAAAATAAGAATCAAATACTCTAGATTAACATTACCCAAACAGAAAGGTGGTTTTTACATTACCCAATTTTCAAACTTACTATGACATTATAAACGCTAGTCGAATTATTCAAATAGCAAATTAGCAATCATCTAACAAAGCATGACATCCAGTCTGGATTAAAATGTATCATAAACATCTAATTTCATCAAACATAAACCCTAAAGCAATACCCTTTCTAAACTCCAAGACACTAAGGTATTTTAAAATCCACCCCATAATCATAAGAAATACATCACTAATTCAAAAGCTGTTATCCTCCCTTAATCTTAAGGATAATTTGGTACTGAAACAACCAATACACTTAAACCTTAATATTAAACTAAATAACACTATGCAAAATCTGAATTAATACCCACTAATTAAAAATACCACTGTATGGGACTTCTACCAAGGCAAAAACCTTTCAGTTGAAAATATAAGGCAGAGACTAGAATTAAATAAAAGTTATAACACTATTATCAAGCAAATACTATACCTGATTAACACAATTACTACTACAAATGTCAAAATGGGCAACCAATATATGCAGTTATACCAACAAATTATTAACCTATTGCTTTTGAGATCTAAAATGCTATCAGACACATATAGATTAATAACAAGGATTTAAAACCAAGATTCACTCCTATACTCAAAATATTGGGAAGAAAAAAATAAGATTGCTGTAGACCAAAAATCTGCTGCAATTGAACTCCCCTTGAAATTAACCCCCTCTCAAAAAATTAATTTATACCCAAATTATGATTAACAGTAATGCCTACCATACACCACTCTTTCTAAGTAAAATCAGTCCTTTTCTCTCTCTTTCCTTTTTGACCCACATGTCCAAACAGCCCCAGCTGATACCTTTCATATTTTCTGGAGCTGTAAAAATGCTTACAAATTATGGTGCTCGTTAAGAACAAAGTTAGAAAAAAGGGATGCACTAAATCTACCCTGTCATGGGAAACTGCAATATTACATGTATTCCCTCCAACTTTTCATTCATATGAAAACAAACACATCATAGTAACATTGTGTGCAATGATGAAATCATACATAGCTCAAAATTGGCTAGATAGAACTAAAATTACATGGGACGAATTTAAAGGAATGGCTATGAAGTACGTACTAGCCAGCAAACTAATCATAAGAAGCCAAAAAAACTATCCTATTACCAGAAATATTGGAGAACATTTATAGAAATCTTAAGGTAAAACCGGTCTATAGACAAGGGACTACAACGTCGCTACTACTCTAAACAAATAAGGAAAAATAAAAGAAAATAAATATTAGCAAAACTTTTTTCATATTAAATTGGGAAAAGTATAGGAAGTGCAAGCACACTGAACATCAGCAGTGACATCACTGTTTATAGTGTACATAGTTATTACAAGATACAACTAAAGTTAAGTAGGCAATAATATTTTGATGAAACAGTTTTCAATGACAGATTCTATTAAGATCAAATTATCTCCAAGTAGATTTTTTTTGTCTTACAATTTAATATGAGCAGTTAAAATGTTAGCAAATTTTGCATATTGTGAAATGAACAATGATGGTATATGTCCTGTCTATGTTGTTATGTTTTATTGCAAATTAATATTTCAATGTATCTTGTCCTTATATATTTCTGTTTTATTACTTTTATGTGTATTAAAAAAAGAGGAAAACGCAATAAAAATTATATTTGAGAAAAAAAGAGATAGCTGAGTGCACAAGACCCAGGATAAAAAAATGCCTAATCCTGGTAGGCGCACTAGTGCCAGGAATGGAAAAAATAGTGTAGAATCCTCAAAACACAGAAACATTCCTACAGTGGGGCCAGGCCAGGCCCAGGAGGAGATGGCCTTCTGTTGTAGAAAGAAGTACCAGTCCACAAAAATAAAAAAAAAACTGATAGGCCAATGAAGAGCCATAAAAACGATAGAGTGGACTATTAGGTTCATAGGTAGGTACAAGGCTATTGGCCCTAGGGCCTATATAAGCCTAGCCAAAAAGATACCCTGGCTTTCGCCACCCAAGAAAATGATTTACCTGTACCCCTGTTGAGCAGAGACACAGAAGTGATCCCCAGGGTGAATTTCCTATTTCCCATCCAATCATCATGATTTTTCTTAGAGTGCTAATGAGGAGCTTTGTTTGATATGGATAGGTAGTTTGTTCCAGAGTATGGGAAGTCTGTGGGACAGGAATCTATGCCTCCAGCATGTTCTGTTTATTGTGGTGACAAGGTTTAGGTCCCTAGAGCGTGTAGCTTGGGGGGATTGGGATTTCTTTAAGTGGAGCATGTCCAACAGCTCTGGGTTTGACATAGCTTTGTATGCTAGGCAGAGATTGCCTCTGAGTAGGAGATATGCGATGGAGTAAAGCTGGAGTTTTGTGAGACGGTCTGCGTAGGGCATCTGTTTGAGGCTGGTAATCCTCTTTGTGAGGTATTTCTGCAGCCTTTCCAGTTGTTGTAGATGTCGTGTGAGGTACATACCAAAAGGGGCATTGTACTCTGTAATGGGTCTAATGAGTTCATAGGTTGGTACTAGGCTATCGGACCTAGTGCCTATATAAGCCTAGCCATAACAATTCCCTGGCTATTTCTTCCCACACTACTTACTTCCCTGGACCCCTGTCTAGCAGGGCAACTGACGTGATCCCCAGGGTGAATTTCCTTTCTCCCATCCAATTGTCAAGGTTCCTTTTGAAAAGGGCCAAAGAGGTGCTCTGCTTGACATGTATGGGCAGTCTATTCCTGAGTCTGAGGGGTCTCTAGGTCAGGAACCTTATCCCTCCAGCATGTTTTGTTTATTGTGATGACAAGGTTTAGATCCCTGGAGCATGTGGTTCTGAGGGATTGGGATTTCTTTAAAGTGTAGCATGTCCAACAGCTCTGGGTTTTACATGGTCTTGTACATTAAGCAGAGATCGCCTCTGAGTAGACAATACGCGACAAAGTATAGTTTTTTAAGGTGGTCAGCATAGGGCATCTGCTTTAGGCCTGTGATTCTTTTAGTGAGGAGTGATGAGTTGAGGGGAACAATTACCTCTTTTTTCTTGGATGAGAAACCTTTTGTGATGAGGTGTGCCATGTAGAAGGATTTCCTGACTACTGTGGCGATGTGATCATCAAAGGAGAGTCTACTGTCCACCTGTGTCCCAAGGTCTCTTATCACACTTTCAGTGTTAAGTAGACTGTCGCCTATGTGGTAGTTCGTGGGTACAGAGTTTTTACCAAAAGGGATGACAATGCACTTTTTGGCATTGAGCTTGAGGCCATGGCTTTGACACCAGTCATCTGTCTCAGTGAGGCCCTTTTATAGGATGTCCACATTGTTAGGAGTTTCGATTATGGCTCCTAGTTTGCAATCATCTGCCAACTTTGTTAGTCAAATACCTTCTTTGTTAGCCTGTATTTCAGAGAAGTAGATACCAAACAGGAGAGGACCCAGGACTGAAACCTGTGGTACTCCACTTGTCACTGGTCTGAAGTTGGATTTGGAGTCTGCTACTTTCACAGTGTCGGTTCTGTCAGTGAGCCAGTTGGCAACCCATCTTGTGACATAGGGATTTATGCCTAGTGTCAGTGAGCCAGTTGGCAACCCCTCTTGTGACATAGGGATTTATGCCTAGTTTAGTGAGTTTATCTATAATTCCAGAGTGGGGGATGGTGTCAAAAGACTTGGCGAGATCTAGATAGGCTGGGTGAGCCACCTTACCCTCATCTACACCTTTGGTGACTGCTTCAAAGTCGTCTGTCAGGTATAGGAGGCATGATCTGCCTACAAATTTGAACTGGGTGGGGTCCAGAGTTTGGAGATTACCAATGTCTTTGTTTATAAGTTCCATGATGATAGGTTCCATGGCCTTGCAGGCCAGGCTCATCAGGCTAATGGGGCGATAGTTCCCGTGGTCCGTGGTGGATCCCCCTTTGTGGAGTGGAATAACCGATGCTTTGTGCCATTCAGCAGGCACAAAGCCTGAGGTGAGGCTATGATTAAAATTGGTACTTAGGTGGGGTGCCAGTTCATTCTGTAGTTCGTGCAGAATGCAGCCTGGGATGTTGCCTGGTCCCATGGATGCTGTGTTCTTGGCTTAGGAGACTGTGGTTTTTACCTGTGCAGCCTTGATTACAGGAACTTTACATTCTTCCGGTATAGAGATGGGCCATTTAGGGGGTGAGAGAGGGGTAAAGTTAGCACTGAACCTATCTGCCAGGATGTTGGCAATATCAGTTGGGTCTATATATTTAGTGCCATTGTGCTGCAACTCAGAGCAGATCTGAGTGTTGCCATTGAGATTCTTGACATAGCTGTAGAATGCTTTGTGGTTGTCTTTAGAATCAGTGGCGATTTTGTTTTCGTAACTAGCTTTGGAGGATTTTATGAGGGATCTCAGTTTCTTACTGAGGCTGACCAGAGAGTTCCTCCAATCATAGGATTTTACTCTCTTTTGCAGCAGTTTCTTCTTTCTGTTGTACAGTTTGTTTATGGCAGGGGACCACCAGATTGGCTTCCTTTTTTTGGAGGATAGTGTCTTGGTTCTGTTTGGGATAGCACGATCCATGCACTCATGTAACTGCTTATAAAGTGCAATTGTGCAGGATCCAGTAGTCGTAACTGTATTGTCCATCTATTTCTGTCTTAAGAAGCATGAATTTGGCTTTGGAGAAATTTTTTACCATGGTTTCTTTAATGGGGGGGGGGAGGAGGCAGGATGTGGATATCTAGGGTAATTAGCTTGTGGTCGGATCGGACCACTGAGGCATTGACTTCAGGTGTGGAACACCGGTCACTCATATTGGTAATGACTAGATCTAGGCTATTGTTGCCCCTGGTGGGGGTGTGGATAAGTTGATCCAGGGCATTGGAGTTTATGAATTCCAGAAAGCGTTGAGCGAAGAAGTTGGTACATGAGTAGTTTTCACAGTTAATGGTGGGGTAGTTGAAATCGCCCATTATTAGGGTGTTTGGGTGAACCCTAATATTTTCCAGTACATCAAGAATAGAGGAGTGGGAATCCTAGGGCATGGTAGGTGATCTGTAGCAAGCTACAATTTGGATTGCAGGTTTGCCCAGAGTTAGTTGCACTTGGATAACCTCGGCTGCATTATGCTGAGCAAGTAGCCTAGAGGTGTGGATATCCTTAATGAATATGCACACACCTCCGCCTTTGGTGTTCCGGTCCAGGTTACATTGCCATAAAAGTGTGGTATGAGTTATAGCCTGGTAGTGCAGGGGTGCTCTCTGGAGCCTTGAACCAGGTCTCAGTCACTGCACAGTTATCGATGTTCTCCATTTTAAGGAGTGCCTCGAGTGAGTGCATTTTGAGATTTAGACTTCTAGCATTGAGTAGCATCACCCTCAGTTTTTGCTTGCCTGTTTGTGTTACGGTGGTGAATTTGTCATTTGAACCTTGCCTAAAAAAGGCACTGTAGGAGCGGCAAGAACCTTAGCCGGTATCCGGAATCCCAGGGGTGACAGATGCAGGCCATATCTGGCAAAGCATCGTGGTCTGTCGATCATGTCATCCCAGGCAGACAGATACTGGATCCCTTTAGAATGGCACCAGAAGGTTAGACAATTGTTGAAGTCAATCATTTTGTCCTTGTACTGTGGCATCATTCTGCATGATGGCAGAATGCTACTCAGGGCTAGGGTCATACCTGCCTGGGCTACAAGATTGGAGAGCTCTTCCATGTCTCCTTTCATGTTGTCCAGGGAGGTACATCTCAGGTCATTCACACCAACATGGACAATGACAGAGTCATATTTGTACTTGTTATGGAGTGAACTGAGTGCGTGGGTTATGTGGCGGATCCTGGCACCTGACAGGCAGCTGACAGTAACCTTCTCCTTGTTTAGCCTGGTAAGTGGGACATCAGTGTGCCTGACTATAGAGTCGGCTATGACTAGTGTGTTGGGTACGTTGTTTTGCCTTATTGGCTGTGGTTGAGTGGCACACTGAGTCTGTGGGCTATGTGTCATTTGGGTTGTGTTGGGGGCTGGAGGTTGCTTGCATTTCTGCTTTGGAGGTCTCTGTTTCTTGAGCAGATTATTAATTGAGAGCCTCCACGAATGTTTTTGTGTTTCTGTGTGTGGATTTCGGTGGTGTAGATTTAGTGAGACTAAGTGATGAGTGTGGTGTCGTGCAAGTGTTTACCTTCTCCTCTTGACTGTCAAGTTCAGTCTTGATTGGAGAGGGCTTTACCTCCAGTTTGGCTAGATAAGTGCATCTCTCACAGGTTGTAGTGTTGAGTGGTAGGAGGAGAGGGTTGTCTGTGTACATGAAGCAATTTCTACATTGCCCCAAGATGCCCAGATTCATTAGATAGTAAGGAGAGAACACTGGGAGCTGACCCTTGGACATGCCTGAATAAAAAAAAACTATTTTCCTCTAGATAAGTGAGGAAAGTGAGTACAAGAGCTGTTTTTCTCTAAGCAAGTGAGGAAAGTAAGTACTAAAACTGTTTTCCTCTGGGTAATGAGGAAGGTTGAGTGCTGTAGTAATTTGTAGGTTATTTAGTGCTTACAAGTTCTGAACAAGTGCTGATCACGAATAAGCAAATTCAAGTGCTAAAAGTAAGAATCTGTATCTGGACTAAACTAGTTACCGGAAAGGGGAGAAACAAGTGCAAATGTGGGCTTTTAAATCAGAAAGTTGAGAGAGATGGAAAAACTGCTCAAACGGCCAATAACTACAATTTCTGGGCCAGAACCACTCCTTATCTGGTAGATAGGTTACCTAGTGCTTACCACTCCCACTGATAAGCTAGAAGGCTTCCTTCCAACACAGTTACCTAGTGCTTACCACTCCCACTGATAAGCTAGAAGGCTTCCTTCCAACACAGAAAGCTTGGGGGGGGGGGGCTCAGAAGTTTACATACAGTCCTGGATACAGCAAATCTGAATCTGGACTACACTAGTTACAGGAAAGGTATTGTTTTTTTTTTGTTATATATATACAGAAAAGTAGCTAAAACAGCAGTCAAAACAATTCAAATGCAGTGCAAGCTAGCACACTTGAGTATGTAGCAATGTTAGACCAAACAGTTTAAAAAATGCAATTAAATTAAAAATGACTAAAAACAATGCAGAAGGAGTCTATTAGGTAGAATGAGGTAAAGAGATGGGACTAGGGGGAGTGTCCCAGATCAACTGCAAAAACCTCCAAATTTAAACAACAACACAGGAATAGGGAGGGTGGGTATGGGAAAACCAACTCCTTCAGCAGAGATCTGAAAAACTATACAGTGAAGCAAAAATAACAGTGCACAAACAACAATTACCAGTACACAACTTTGAAGTGCCAGAAAAATACTCAGCTCTGTATATCTCCAGATAGTTTGAAGAGCACTCTTTCAGGACACAGGAAGGCTCCAGCAAGTATCCCACATTCATGGATAAGAGTGCTTAAAAATGTACAAGATACACCCTACACTGATCAGCTACATTACAGTGACCGTGAAACAGTGGCAGACCACTTTGCAATTAAGCCATGATAAAGGAAAATTATTGTTCCAAGGATAAAAATTCAAAGGGGGATATTCCAGGACGACTCTGTCCTTCTGCTGTTCTGCCTTCCTCTTAACCCATTAAGCTGTCTACTTAACATATTAGGTCATTGCTGTAATTTGGCTCCTAGAAAACAACAAAGTTTAAAGACCTCTCATCTTCTTTTTGTCGATGATATAAAACTGTATAGCTCTTCAGATGAGGAACTGAAAGTTCAACTGCAAGTTGTCAAAACTTTTTCAGATGATATAAGAGTGTCATTTGGTCTTGATAAATGTGCAAAAGCAACCTTTAAAGCACGGAAACTGCAGCACCAAGAAAACATCAGTTCAGGACAAGAATGTGATATAAAAGAACTTCCGCAAGAGGGAGTATGTAAATGTTTGAGAACTGAAAAATGATCAAGAAGAAAACATGAGCAAATGTGAATAAAACTTAGTAAGGAGTACTTTAGAAGACTTAAATTAATCCTAAAAACAGCATTGACATCTAGGAACCAATTTGCTGTTCCTGTCCTAACTTAGTTTTGGAGTGAATGACTGGACCCAAAACATATTGGATAGATTAGGTAGGAAAACAGGAAGGATGCTTCATGCTCACCAAATGATTTATAAAAGTTAGTGCATACCAAGATTATATATTCCCCGTCCCAAAGGAGGGCTGGACCTCCTTGAAATTGATTGCATGTACAGATCTGCAACTGTGGGACTCCACACATGTCTGCTGACCTCACAAGACCCAAATGTAGTGAAACACAAGGAGAGTAAATCTTAGATGACTTCCCTGCTTAGGTTAGCCGAAGCATATCGGCATCAAGAAGGAATGGAAATCAAACCATAAGTGGATAAAAAACAGGCAGCAACTGAATGTGGCAAAAAAAAACAAAAGAAAGTGTAAGGTGAAGGACCAGATAAGAAGGCAAGAAATGTGCAGGAAGAATGTCATGTTGATTAGGAACAAATGCAAGAATGGTTAAGGAGAGGCAAATTCAAACCAAGAGAGGAAAGGTTAATATTGGCAGCACAAGATATTGGGCTACATACACATTGGTTTACAAATCCGTTGAACATGTGGGAGAAACAGACAAATGTAGGTTTTGTAAAACAGAATTGGAAACAGTTGCACACCTCTTTGCTGGTTGCGACATACTAATGGCAGAAGGACTGTATACCGAAAGGCATAATAATGTGGTGAGACTGTTGCATTGGGGATTGTGCAAACATTATGGTATTAAAGTGGCTGAAAAACACTGGAAACATGAGCCGCAAAACCTCATAGAAAATGATGAAGTATACATCACATGGGATCGTCCATTACCAACAGTTCAAAAGATACATGCTAGAAAGCCAGATATAATGGTCTAAGAAAAGAATCAAAAGTAGCATTGATCATTGAAATTGCCACGCCCAGTAACTACAGTGTCCTGCATGCAGAAGGACACAAAGTCATAAAATATCAGGATTTGCAAGCAGAAACAAGAGCAATGTGGAAGACAGATAACCTAGATAGTTCCAATAGTAGTAGGAGCAACAGGTCTTATTAAAAAAAAAAAAAAAAATCTACAGTCATATTTAGATATGCTGTCAATACATGTAACTCTGTATGAATTGCAGGAGGAGTCATTGGTGGGCACATTCCAGGTGCTGCGAAGAGCACTTTTGGCTGACATCAAAGAGTGAAACAATACTAATTTCATGAACTTTAATCATACTTTTACTTAGGAATGGGGTCCATTCCAGTCATGGTACTGAAACCCAAAAGATTTAGAGAAATTAAAAAGGGAAAAAACATGTAGGATTTCTGAACAGCATTTTCCGTTCAGCACCATCAAATAACTCAGCAGTTAACAGTAATAATAATAAGACAGTAATGCTAGTATACATAGTTACAGATAGGGGACAAAATAATCCCGGAAAAGTGAAACATGAGGTGACTGTTCACTGTAGGCAGACAAAGGTGGATAGAAAAAAAAAAACATTCCATTTGGTTAAAAGAACAAAATGAACATAAGCAGTTTGGCCATTAGAAGATAGGAGTTTTGGGGGTGTATTGTAGACTGCTGAACAAATGTGTGAATTTTGCATTTTCTTCCTACATCTGTATGTGTTTCATTAAGGTATTGTTATTACCTCCGTTATCACAACATGCTTCTTTATAGCTACTGTAAAGTATCCCTACTTGTAGTCTTTTACTTTTCCCTTTGTGTGGGCTGTGGCTAGAAATGATCTGAAAACATTAGTCCAGTTACCCAGTTTAGCAAGTAACTGAATTATTAAAAAATAAACTTTCAGAAATAGTTGTTAGTAGTGGTGTGCTGCTCCTAACAGGCCTAAGATTATTATTATTATTATTGTTATTATTAAGCATATGTTGTTTTTTGGAAGCATTGACTGTAAAAAGGTATGGAAATTTGCGTAGCAAGAGATTTCAGTAATTAAGAGCAGGTATAGGAGGCAATTGGAAATCATGAAGGAAAACTTAAGTTGGTTTGGACTGTAACGAAGCCTAATCGTCGTTTTTTCATCATTTTTCAGCCTGTTCGGCTTCTCTCCTTAGTGTACCTTCTCCAAATAGTCTTTTTAAAGATTCAACCACTACTTTCAGCAGAAACAGTCTTTTTAAAGACTAAAAGGACCACAAAGACTACCACCGGAGCCCGCAACATCCCTTATCAGGGCTTTAGTTTCAGCAGAAACAGTTTTTTTTAAAGACTAAATAAGGACCACAAAAACCACCACTGGAGACTGCAACAGCCCTCATCAGGGCTTTCCTCCAAGGTTTTCATTGGAGGATCCAAACTGAGAATTCAACCACACTTATTAGGGCTTTTCCACCCATTCTGAGGTACTTAGACCCCAAGCAAGGGGCCCAACACAACAACCCTTGCCAGGGCTATTTTACCTCTCCAAAACAGTCTTTTTACCACCGGAGACCGCAGCAGCCCTGTCCAGGGCTACCCTCCTAGGCTTGTTCTTGAGGATCCAAAACAGAGGTTTCAGCAGCTCTTTTAAGGGCTTTTCCACCCACACTGAGGTTCTTAGACCCAAACAAGGGGCCTAACACGACAACCCTCACCAGGGCTACTAGCAGTGGATCCCCTGATTCTCTACAGGCTGTATCCAGAGTCCTTCTAAGGACTATTCTCACAAAACGTCTAACAGCAGTCCTTTTCAGGACTAGGAGCTTAAAAAAACTTAAACTTAGGACTACTGTCCTGTAGGGAACCATAGAAAGAGGGATTGTGCAGCAAAACCAGGCAGTCCACCCAACCGCCAGAGTGTTACTACGCTTAAACAGTAGAAGAAAGAAAATCAGGTACTGTAGTTGAATAAAAGAGGAAAAAAGAACAGTTAATTACATATAGATATATATATGATTAGCTGCAACACTCCTCAGGGGCTTCCAGCCAGTAAGAGGTTTTCATTATAACATAGGACCGCTGACATATGTGAACTAAATGAATGTGCTGCATTTTTGAAACTGTGTTCCTAGGTATACTGCCTTATCTGAGTACATTATGGTAAAGGTAATATAAAGTGACTGTGTATACTGCACGTGTTGACTATTAAACTTTTCTCCTCTCCTAGTAACCAACCCTTCCTTGCTACCTCCCTGCTGGACACCTTTCCCTACAGCTAGCATGCGGTCAGTTTTTTACATCCTAAGGACCCCACAACAGCAACTGCGGACACCTAATTAATGGAACACTGGGCTGAAAGAGCCTCAAACTCCTAGTGAAAGTGCTTTGTGACTATGTAAGACAAAGCTCAGATTTTTTTTTTACTACTACTACCTAATTACTGCCAGCCTGCCTAATTTGTAAAGGTTTTACTAGGGAAGCGTCTTGTCAAGAGGAATAGCTGCTTAGTTACATTTAAATAACCCTTGAGCACTATATGCTCAGCCCTGCCTTACAGGTAGCTTATACTATAGGCCCAAGCCTGCATTATAGCTGTCTTTTATGACCCATAGAGCACTATTTGCTCAGCCCTGACACAAAACCTATTAAACCTACCTGTACTTAGGCACAGCTCACTCTCCACATATACTATCATTTATACTATAGCAGTGTACTCAGTTACCTGATTGTTTCCAGCCCCTCCTAAGAGCTACTAACCTGCCCCCAGTGGTCCTACCTTTACTGGTAACAGTAACCACTCCCATCTTTCAAACAGCTAATCACATCACTACACCACCACTACCTCCTCCATCTTCCCACTACTATCCCTCTTGCTCTGCTAACATGTACAGGCATACCATACCTATATTCACCGCATGTACACTTCTTGCTTACATCACATCTTACCAAACCTCCACCATTCCCCCACTCAACCACTACCACTGTACTACTACACTCACCACCTCTCATATCTCACCCCTAATCTGCTACTCTCCTACCAGGTCAAAAACCTTCCCTATGCACCCTCCACATAGGCTGTCAACCACAGTACCTAAACATAAATCATCCCCTCAACTTAACATAACCCTACCACCATACCCATTACCCACAGAACACAATCATAAAACTTCCCTCATAAGCAAACTTATTCAAAAATTGATAAAACTAATAATCTCATCCATATCTAAACTAGCACTCAGTGGAGGCATCCACCCCAATCCTGGCCCTTCACTCTCCAACCCCACCCCTCATAAAAAGACTAAAAACCACAACTTCTCTCATCACAGCCAGTAGAAAACCAAGCGACCTCCTTCTGCTAAGCCTAAATATTAGAAGTATATCCAACAAAGTGCATGAACTCCATGCCACCATAGACTTGTACTCCCCTGATATAGTGATCCTTACAGAAACATGGCTAAAACCACACATTACCAATGAGCAAATCCTCCGTACCGGTTACAGTATACTAAGAGTAGACCGACTAAACAAGAAAGGAGGTGGTATAGCTATAATATTTAAACAGCATCTAAACATCCATATCTTAAACTTAGCAGCTCCCCAAATCGGTAAGGAAGAAGTAATATATACCAACCTTAAAATAAACCAAAATAAAACCATCAACATAATAGGATGCTACTTCCCACCTGGCCAAAACATCCCTCTACTAGAAAACCTCTTCAGCTGGACTACCCACCATCTCCCCCAAGAAACTATAATTTTAGGTGACTTAAACACTGACTGGCAGTCCTGTTCTAGCAACCACCCAACCCATCATATAAACCTTCATGGCTTCACCCAACTAGTCCAATCACCTACTAGGACAAATAAAAGCTCCAACAAACACACTACACTGGATTGGATACTAGTCAGTAAGAGCTGCCTCCAGTCATATATAGCAGGCTGACAGCCTCAGTGATCACTCCCAACATTCCAAGCAAAACCTGTCATCTACCGTCAAGTGTGCAAAAAAATAAACTTTAACCCTCTCACATTCAGCTCATCCCTTAAAGAATGTAACTGGCAACCTCTAACGTACCTCAGTCTAGATGACTCAGTTGACTACTTTAATAATACTTTCCTGAGCATCCTTAATTACCATGCCCCCATAAGAGTTTCCCAAACCAGAGCCCAACCATCCCCATGGCTACAAAAAAACCCACTAAGTCTGAAATGAAAATCAAAGATAAAGTCTGGGAGCACTGGCGCAAAACAAAAAAACCCTCTACTAGACAAAAATTCCTAGAACTACGCAACAGAGTCAAAAAGTTAATAAAACAGGACAAAATCCAATACTACCAGTCTGCCCTTACCTCCTCCCAACATAACTCCAAACAATTCTGGTCCTCAATAAACTCCATCTTCCACCCAGATGTAAAGTATGTACCCCTACTCCTAACCATAGCTCTCAACCTTCCATCTCGAAAATGAGGAACACTAGCCCTCATAATGTGGAACAAATGGGCAAAATGTGGAACACACACTAATGGCTTACTAACAACTTCAACTAGGAAGGTCATAGGATGGTTAAAATATGCTGGTTTTACTTATAAAGAAGATCTTTTAATGAATTAATATGATTAATTTCTATTAACCATGGATTTCACTTAAATTCCTAACACTGAATGTGTGACATACTCTTTTAATGTGGAACTTTGAGGAACTTCGAGGAACATGAACTTTTTAAGACCCCAAATGTGGTACGTTCCTCGTAATGAGGTACACTTGAGAGGTATGCTCCTAACATCACTCACTCCGAAAATATTGCTACCTCTTTCAACACACATTTCACACAAACCATACTATCACTAGCTAGACAGCACAACCCCCCCCCCTCTAACCCACACCCTCAACTTCAACTAGCAATCTCCCCACTAGCTTCTCGTTCTCTCCTGTTCCTACCTCTAAAAAAAAAAAAAAAAACTGTTAACTAAACTTAAACCCACCAAATTAGCAGCAGACGACCTCCCAAGTGAATAACTACAACTCCATCTTGATTAACAGATCTCTATCAGAAAGTTACATTCCCACACTTTGGAAAATATCACACACAATTCCCCTCCACGAAGGCGGCCCCTCCCCAGAGCTAACCAGTTACCGCCCCATAGCTATTCTTTCTCCACTCTCCAAAATACTAGAGAGATGTATCCATTCTCAGGTCTCAGATCACCTCCTTGCTAGCAATCTCCTCTCCAACACCCAACACAGTTTCCGACCAAACCATAGCACCACCACTGCCTTACTCTCTTTCACTAACACTATCCTACAACATAAAAATGCTGGTTATCTTTCCTCCGCTACGACCCATCTAAAGTTTTCGACATGGTACCACGAAAACAACTCATCTCTCTTCTCAATAACGTATCTTTCTCTGAATCAGTCACCAACTGGTTTCAAAGTTACCTGTCTGACCACCAGCAATCCGTTGTATGGCAGGATGACCTATTCCCCCCAACAACTACCTGTCTCCATAGAGGTTCCCCAAGGGTCCATCCTTGGACCCCTTCTCCTCTCTATTTTCACCAATAATCTAGCCTCTGCCACCACACATGGCACACTCATGCAATACGCAGATGACTCAACCATCATGTGCACAGCCCACTCCCTACCCGAACTGCAAAAAGTCACACAGGATGCCTTTTCCTCTGTTGGAACTTGGTTATCCGATGCCTAATTAATACTCAGCCCAAATAAAACTAAATTATTAATCTTCCAACCCACCAAACTTACCCAAAACCTCTCTCACTTTAACTTCACAGCAAAAGACACCACTATCCATCCTACAGAACACACCAAATTTTGCTAGGAGTGGAAATTGACAATAAACTGATCTTTGACATTCACATATCTATGACCATTAAAAAAGGCCACAAAAAAAACTAGGAGCATTATATAGAAATCAGCAACTACTTACCAAAGCAGCAAAGATTTCAGTAGCAAATTCTCATCTCCATCCTACTTTACGCCTCTCTAATATATACAAACCTAAGACAATGCGATCTAAATAAGCTTGAAACCTGCTACAACAAAATTGCCAAATTCGCCACAGGGGCATCCTGCCATAGTCACCACTGTCTCTCACTGGCAGAACTGGGCTGGCTAGAGCTTCCTCACCTCCTTCAATGGTACCAACTCGCACTCACCCACAAACTAGTAAACCATCTACTAAAAGTCCCATCCCTTCATAATCTTCTCCAACCTTATCTTACCACCAGACCACTAAGATCCAGCAACAAAAACCTTCAGGTCACGAGAGCCGATAACTCAGCTGAAGAAGCATTAATCTAATATTGTTAATCCTCATTCATTCCTTATGTGTGGGTATCAGTTCCGACCTCGGAACCGAGACGACCATCTTCCAAGCTCGCGTCAGCTACAAACTCTCGAGCTAAAACTCTTACCCAGAATTCCCCTCTCTCTGTTACCTCAGATTGAGTTTGCAAGTCAAAAGAAGATAGAGGCTACCTCTGGTCAAATGACCTAACAGAACTGGATGGTGAGATCCACTAGAAGCCACAGGAGGGGAAAGGAGGGGAGGGTCGTAATGACTGAATGAGGATCAACAATACAGATGGAATGTTATGGTAAGACATAACTTCTTTATCTGATATTGTTAATCCTCGTTCATTCCTTACATGTGGGACAGAAATAAAATATATAAATAAATAATAAATAAATACTGGAATTTATAAAATATCAGCCAGGTCCATGGAATACAGTTAGTGCCATGACTACATCTCTGGCAACCTGAATTTGATTACCAGGTTTTGGGCATCTTGTAACAGTTGGCAGGGAGGATGGAGTGAGAGGCTGCTACCAGCTAACCCATCCTGGGGGAAGAATGATGACATCTAGCAGTACCACTAGTTGACAATCATTGCAGACTGAGGCAGCTGAACTTACATTGTCACAGTGCTTAACACGAGTAAACTGAGTGGAATCATACTTCCACTCTGGACATTGCAGTAGCCTATGAGAAGGGGACACTGTGCATGGGGAAGAGGGTAGACGGCCACCCAGGGCGAGCAAGCTGGCCTTCTCCCAACCTCTTGACTCTCACTGTGGAAGAGAATGGTGATTGAGAATACCAGATAGGAACAAATGTGCCATAGAATTCTCTCTCACCCTAGTAGGGCCTAGTTTGCATGGCCACTGAATTGTGTATTTGTAGTGCAGCCAGCAAGGTCCTGGAGGCATAAAAAATAAAAGACAAAATAGTTATAAAATATTAAACCATCTAAGCACAAACTAGAGCATTGTGGAACAAAGATACCCAGATAATTCCACAAGTAGTAGGAGCATCTGGGTTAATTTAAAAAAAAAAAAAAAAAAAGTCGAAACATTCTTAAACCTACTTTCCAGTACAAATTGTCTTTTTTCATATGAACTTTAAAAAAAAAGCCCTGGGTACGTTGGAGGTACTGAAAAGAATGCTATTAGCAAACATCAGGCATTGAAGGAAGACTGATATCATAAACTTTAATTATGTTGTGATTTACAAATGGGGTTCTGTTCCTATCAGGTATTAAACATTTGTAGAAATTAAAAATGTGGGATTATAGGTTGATGTCCTGGGCCATTATAGCCATGACTAAGGCCCAGAGGTACAGTATCAGTAAGTGAATTTAATCAGATTTCTAATATACTCAAAATGTTATGCATTACACTGAATATCACTTCACTGAATATGCATTGCTTTGGTTTTTATTTCTTTTCCAGACCTTAGCTGATTCTGTGTCATTGAGGTTTCTGTTAATGTCTTCAGTGAAATGAGACTTTTCCATTTTTGGTAGCAGAACTGCTGTGTCTAGAATAATGGTCTTTTTACACTGTTCAAAATGTACCTAGGTTACTGTATTTTAGCACTACTGTTTATATAAATAATTGCATACTACCAACAGTCTGCTGCAGTTTGACCTCTTGTCTTTAACAGATCCTCCGGAATGGGTACCAGATGAAGCCTGTGGTTACTGCACTGCATGTAAGGCTCCATTTACTGTAATACGCAGAAAACACCACTGTAGGAGTTGTGGAAAGGTAATTAGTCAATGCAAGGGCAGCTAGCCTAGTACTTAACTACAAACGTATGAAGAAATGCTGTAGTTGTAGAAAATGACAACTGTCATCTTATCCAAACTCTGAAATGAGTTGTCTAGTTCACTGACTGAGCAATATTATTTTGTACAGACTTCAGTTTATTTTTATGTGAAGCTGTATTGTGTGATGTTCAGTAGTAATGATGTATGCTAAATCTGTTTTGGATGGATGGATAGGCATTACTAGAAAACAGAAAAAAAATTAGGAAGTGCTGATAAAAAAAATGTACACTTGCTGCTTCCTCTTGATATGCAAGTTAACGTTCTGTGAAAGCAGTCATAAAATGCTCAGTGCCATTAGAGAATGTGGTATGGCCATTAGTAATGCACTTCATAGTGAATACTTTTGTTAGTACTACTTTATTAAGAGGCACAGATGCATATATCAGGTTAGCTGTGTTTCACAAGTCATCAATATTTTCAGCACAACAGGATCCTTTGACTTCCACGGTGTCCAGAACAATTTTACATAATTTAATGCACTTCTCAATTTTGTCTGACAGTTTCCTCGGATTAATTTCTGTAAGTGTTTTTAGTTTTTAATGCAATAATGAAAACTGGACCCCATTCCTAAGTCAGAGTGCAATTAGAGTTCATGAAATTAGTATTAGTTGTAGTCTCTGATGTTAGACACAAGTTCTCTTCGCAGCATCTGCAATGTACCTGGAATTGCCTTCTCCTGTAATTCATACAGGGTTACATGTACTAGTAGCATATCTAAGTACAGCTATAAATTATTTTTATTAGACCTGTTGCTTCTACTGCTATCGAAACTGTCTAGGTATCTTTTCTTCCTCATTACTGTAATTTCTGCTTACAAATGCTGGTATTTTTGAGTTTGTATCTGTCTGCACATATGACACTGTGAGCAGTGGGTGTAACAATTTCACTAATCAGTGCTACTTTGGTCTTTTTTTCCAAGGACTGCCGTGTCTGGATTTGTTGCATCTGTTTTTTGAACTGTTGGTAATGGGTCATCACATTGTATATAAATTTCATGATTCCCTATAGTGCGTTGCTGTTCATGCTCCCAGTGGTTCTCAGTTACTTCTGAACTGTAGTGTTTGCACAATCCCCAATACAACAGTCTTGCCATATTATTGTGCCTTTGAATGAATCCCTCTGCCATAAATATATCACACCCAGCAACAAGACCTTTATTTCCAGTTAGTTATGTTTTACAGAGCCTACGTTTGTATGTTTCTCTCACTTTTACAGTTGACTTTGTAAACCAATGTGTACGTGATCCACTATACTGGGCCACCATTGTTAACCTCATTTTTTGTTTTCAATTCACCTTTCCTTTTTTTCAACACTTTTACTGAATTTTCAGTTGTGACGTAGTGTAGACAAACATACATTTATATAAAAGAAGACAAACAATTATAACAAGTTCACAGTTGCAAACATTATACATCACATATATTCTTCTGTATAATTGTCATCAATCCAGCATAATAAAAATTTGCTCAGTCCTTGCCTTCCCTTAAACCACCTCTTCCTCCAAAACATTATTCTTCATGTATTATTCTTACAAGTTCCATTTTTTCTATGTAATTTGCTCTTACCTTTTTACAAAGATCCAACTTCCAGCTCCTTTATCTCTGTTACAGTATTCAGTACTTCAAATAGAGCTGGTTTAGACTTTTTCTGTTTTATAGGAACTGCTTTTTGGCAGCCACCAGAATTAAACTTAACAAGGTCTTACTGTGTTTGCACTTTTCAGATTCTGTGCCCCAGTTCATAAGAGTCATTTCCTTGGTTACATCCATGTGCTCACCCAATATTTCTGACAGAGTACTTTGTAGGGAACTTTTAAAATCTGCCAACTCGTTACAAACTCAAAACATATTTTCCCAGTTACTTCTTTCTTCCCCATCGTACCTCCAACATTTGTCATCTACTTGAGGAAAAATTATTTGAAGTCTGCTTAGAATATAAAAATATATGTTAAGTTGTCAATCTCGCCTTCATTCTTGCTTGATGGGTTCGGAGCCGATCCTCGGCTCCGACTCGGCACTTGCTAAGCTCGAGAGTCACTTTTACCAGCTCGAGGCAGCCCCATATCCCATGATGCAAGGCGGTAAGTACCCAGATCTCGTTTGCCGCTTCGCTGATGAGGTCCTCCTTTTACCAGCTCCTGGTAAGTGAATTGTTACTTTCCTATTTTAGCCCCTTTTTACAAAAAACCTTAAAATTATTAGTTTTAATCCCTTTTTGACAGAAAATTTCCCTGTCTCCTCATAACTTTTAGTCAGACTTTCACCCATCCCATCCCCCCCCCGTTAGGGTGTGTGTGTGTGTCTGTTATTGATACCTTTTGGTAAATTTAATTTAATTTAATTTCTTGGACTGGTGTTGTGTGTGTGTGTTTATCACCATGTCTAAAGAAAGGGTCTCAGGCTTTAAGAAGTGTGACTCGTGCTGTCAGAAGATGTCTCTGACAGACGGTCACACTTCTTGCCTTTACTGCCTGGGGCCTCTTCACCTGCAGGACTCCTGTGCTATATGTCATTCTTTTAGCCAGAGAGTCCTGCAGGAAAGAAGAAATAAATTGATTTTGAGGGGCCTTCTTAAGCCGGGGGGCTCTCCGGCTAAGTCGGCCCCATCTAAGACTTCTAAGTCTTCCAAGGCCCAGGCTTCTGCGTCCAAGCCTGTGGCCTCGGCTCCAACTCATTCAGAGTCGAGATCGGCTCCGGCTGGAGCCGATTCTGGTTTACCTAAACCTTCGGCACTGGTGGCTATCGGTGCCGACTCTGGTTCGACCACTTCGGTGTCGGCTCCAATCGGTTCCGACCACCATGTGGCCCAGGCATCGGTGTTGGCTCCGATCGGCTCCGACACCCTTACATTTATGGCTGTATCGGCTCCGGCTGGAGCCGATGCATCGAAGCTTCCTGTCGGTGCCGATAAGTTGTCGGCTCCGACAGTTTCAGTGGTTTCATCGGCTCCGATGGTTCCTTCGAGGAAGAGGTCTAGGTCCACTTCCTTGGAGCCGATACATTCGGCTCCGGCTTCGCCTCTCCTCTCGGAGCGGAGCCATCGGAGCCGATCTTCAAGGTCATCCAGGCTTTCTGACCATGATTTGGAGAGAGTGGTCAGTAGATTACTAAAGTCACAGGCACTGGCCCAAATGCTACATAGTCCGTCTCAGCAGACGACTATTAGTCCATACCCCATTGCAGTTCCTCCTTCGACTCTACCTCAGAGTTTGGAGTTGGAGTCTTCGGGAATAGTTTCTGCTATGGCTGAGGGACAGATACCCCTTTCTGCTCCTTCAGCCTCTACTCTTATCTCCTCTTCGGGACCTTCCTTAGAGGGATTCGGTGGCCGGGCTTCCCTGGTCTCCTCTGAGGGGGTGAGTGGCATCGAACCCTTGTCCGAGCCTGCTCTTCCCCTTGGAGCCTCGGCCTTGGTGAGCTCGGCTCCGACATCTGCCTCGGAGCCCTCCTTTTCGGTGGGTCCTGGAGTTCCTAGTTCTTCGGAGCGGGTTCTCTCGGACCTTCCTGGGAGAGGGGCCTTTGAGGTGATGAAGAGTGTGCTGGCCACTGGTCTCAGCCAGCAGTCTGTTCCCTTAGCTCCTCCCTCTATGGTGCCTGTTGACATCTCTGCCACTTCTCTTGCTCCAGGACCCAGAGATCCTCCGCCTCAGGTTTCCCCACTGGGAATATCCCCCTCTTCCGAGGATTCTCCTGATTTGTCGGGGGATCCTCCGCGGAAGAGGACATGTAAGAGGAAACATGTAGACTCCCCTGAGTCTATCACTTCAGATACTGACTTAGATGAGTCAGAGGGATCCCCAAGATCCCCCTCTGAGGATGTCTCCTTCTCAGACATCCTAGAACTCCTTAGACAGAGGGGAAACTGGCCCACCAATAATCCCTCTGAGGATGAGTCAGTATACCTGGAGGCGTTTGGATCTCAGCCCTCCACCTCCTGGGTGTCTCCGCCTTTCGACCCCCTTATGCAGGTGATTGCTCGAAAGGCGTGGGCTGCTCCTGACTCTGTAGAGCCTGTCCCTAGGAGGCCTTCTAAATTTATTACTGCCCCGTCGGACAAGCAATTCCTTACAAAAGGTGTCCCCGCTGATGCCATGGTGGTGGCGGCTGCCACCAAGAAGGAACTTGCAGATCCTTCCATACCTGTCCATCCTCCTAATAAGGACTCTAGGACCATGGACAGATATGGTAAGCGGATGTTTTCTTCAGCGACCTTTGCTATGCGTTCGCTGAACTACCTTTGTCATTTCACCAGACTCCAAAGGGATATCCTTAAGGAGCTAGGTGAAGTTGTGCAGGATCCTACAGCTGCAGGGGCTCAGGAAAAAATTGCTTCGCAGCTAGGAACCCTTAACTCCATTGCAAACTCCTCCATGCGGCTGATATCATATGCTGCTGATGGAGCGAGTAGGCCGCAGGTACAGGTGTGGCTCTTAGACGCCAAGCCTGGATGCGGCTATGTAATTTTGCAGATCCCTTTAAGGCGTCCTTCACAAACTCTCCCTTTGATGGGTCAGCTTTGTTTGGCCCTCAAGTGAAGGAAACGTTGACCAGGTATGAGCAGGACGGCAAAACTCTTTCTGCGTAGGAGTCCGTTTTCCACCCCTTCTAGTCCTTATCTCAAAGGACAGCATGGTGGCAAAATGTGGTTCCGAAAATCCCAAGGAGTCACGCCGGATTCACGTGGTCAGTTTACCCCTAGAGGCAGAGGGGTAACAACAACAGACGCTCTAGAGGCAGAGGGGTCCACAAAACCAGGGAAACAGAGAGTCTCTCTCTGACAAGCCCTTTCAGCATCCCTGAGATGTTGCCCGGCTGTCCCTCCTTGGAGGCAGTCGGGGAAAGACTATCGCTGTACCCAGAAGCCTGGCGTTCTCTCACTCAAGACAGATGGGTACAGTCGATCATATCCGAGGGTTACAAAATTCCTTTCGAGGAAAGTCCTTTCTATCCCTCAAATTCCTTTCCAGATGTACCACCCGGTCTAAGGGAAATTGCAGAGTTAGAAGTCTCAAAACTACTGCAAAAAAGAGCCATTCAGCCAGTTACAACAGACCATTCAGAGCCCGGAATCTACTCAAGGTTCTTTTTGGTCCCCAAAAAGACGGGAGACTGGAGACCAATATTGGATCTCAGCAGACTCAACAAGTCTGTGAGGAAGACAAGATTCCGAATGGTCACTCTTCAGTCGATTCTACCCTTCTTGCAGAAGGACAACTGGATGTGCTCAATAGATCTTCAGGATGCGTACTATCACATAAAAATTCACAGACGCTCCAGGAGATTTCTCCGCTTTCGGCTGGGGTCCAGTCATTTCCAGTTCAGAGCCCTGCCCTTTGGTCTCACCACAGCCCCCAGAGTGTTCACCAAATGCATGGCAGTGGTCACGGCTCACCTGAGACGTCAAGGATTCCAGGTGTTTCCGTATCTCGACGACTGGCTCCTGTCAGCCACCACCAGGCATCAGCTTGTTCAAGCCAGGGATTACACAATAAATCTTTGTTCTCATTTGGGCATCTCGATAAACTTCGAAAAGTCATCCTTATTGCCCTGCCAGTCTATTACTTTCATAGGCGCAAACTTAAACACTGTTCGGATGTCAGCTACCCTTACAGACCAAAGAGTTTCAGACATTCAAAGTCATGTCAGGATCATTCTAGCCAACAAGAAAGTACAGGCCAGAATGGTTCTAAAGGTATTAGGTCTCATGGCTGCGGCCATTACTCTTCTTCCCCTGGCTCGCTTCTACATGCGCCTTCTTCAGTGGATGTTGTTCACTCAGTGGTCTTACCAACAACTTCCAATGCGTCGCCAAATTCTGGTGACACAGATTTGCAAAAATCATCTTGCTTGGTGGATCACTTCTCCCCAGATTCACCAAGGCAGACACTTTGTACCCCCATCCCGGTAGCCACTGTCACCACGGATGCCTCCCTGATCGGGTGGGGGGGCATTATCAGGGCAGGATGGTTCATGGGACGTGGCAACCGTTCGAGTACCACCTGCACATAAATGTCCTAGAGATGAGAGCAGTGCTTTTAACGTTGCAAGCCCTCAACGACTTTCTTCCGGTAGGGACAATTGCAGTCCACACAGACAACATGTCTGTAGTTTGGTATATCAACAAACAGGGCGGAACCAAGTCCTACCCCTTGTGTCGAAGCGCTCAGACTGTGGCAATGGGCGATCTCCTCTCATCGGTTTCTGGTAGCAACGCACATCCCTGGGAAAACCAACATTTTAGCGGACAGATTGAGCAGAGCTATTCTCATGCCTCACGAGTGGTCTCTCAAACAATCTATAGTGGAGGAGATTTTTCTGGAATGGGGTCGCCCATGTTGCGATCTTTTTGCTACTCCCCAAAACAGCAAATGCCCAGACTTCTTCTCTCTCTTCCCTCTGTCAGGCCATCCCCCCAGAGACTCTCTGACCCAGGATTGGCCCCAGGGACTTCTTTATGCCTTTTCTCCTTTTCCTCTGATCCCTGAAGTTATCCAGAAAGCTACCGTTTTGAGAGCCAAAATGATTCTCATTGCTCCTTATTGGCCTCGACAAATTTGGTTTCCGTTCCTCCATCGTCACCTTTTGGTGCAGCCGTGGCATCTGGACCCAGTGCCAGATCTTCTGGTTCACCAATCCGGTCAGCTGCACCGGTCTATCCCTTCTCTCAACCTCACAGCATGGTTGCTCCACTTCCTTCCTTAGCCAGGCTTCCTTTGATCTCTAACCCTGTTAGAGACATCATAGTAGCTTCTTTAAAATCCTCTACCAGAAGGATTTATACAAGCAAATGGAAATGTTTCTCTTATTGGGCCAAAGCCAAGAATATTGATCCCTTCACTGCCCCAGTTCAGGCAGTTTTGGACTTCTTAGCGGAGATTTTTCATTCCGGCTCCTCCTCTTCCACAGTTAGAGTTCAATTGGCTGCTATCTCAAACTTTCATGTCGGGATCATAGATCACAATATTATGTCCCATAGGCTTTGTAGAGCCTTCTTAAAAGGAATTTTCCTGCTAAAGCCTCCAATCAGGAATCCTCCTCCTCAATGGGATCTAAATTTAGTGCTGACATCCTTGATTCTCCCCCCCCTTCGAGCCAGCTGTTTCTTGCTCCCTAAAATTTCTTTCTTGGAAAACATTATTCCTAGTAGCTATTACATCGGCCAGGAGGGTGTCTGAACTTCATGCTCTATTGGTTCGACCCCCCTATTTGGTCTTTCACAAGGACAGAGTATCATTGAGAACTAATCCGTCCTTTTTGCCTAAGGTCGCCTCAAAGACTAATTTGAATCAATCCATTGATCTCCCTGTATTTTTTCCAAACTATTCAAACAGATCGGAACAAAAACTACATTATCTTGATGTCCACCGCCAACTCAGATATTATTTGGACAGAACTAAACAATTTAGGAAATCCGATCAACTCTTTGTTTCCTAAGGATAACAAGAAAGGCCTTCCTGTCTCTAAAGTGACCTTATCTAGATGGCTTTCTTCTGTCATCTCTGAAATTTATCTGCTCAGGGGAAAACAGCTGTGCTCAAAACCTAAAGCACATTCAACTAGGAGCTTAGCTACTTCTACAGCCTTTCAAGCTAGACTTCCTTTAGACACTATTTGTGCAGCGGCCACTTGGGCCACTACTCATACTTTTGTTTCCCATTACAAATTGGACTTGGCCTCCAGGGACAGAGCCAGTTTTGGCTCTACAGTCCTCAAGAGTCTGTTCCATTGAGCCACCCAGGATAGAGGTGCTAGGGACGCGGTCCCATCAAGCAAGAATGAAGGCGAGATTGATAACTTAACATTAAGAAGTTATGTACCTACCATAACGTTCCATGTTAGTTGTCTTCTCTCGCCTTCTTTCTTGCGACCCTCCCTCCTTCCCCCAGACCTGGACAGACCTTTCTACAAGGAATTATTATGCTGAAGACCATTCAGAGCTGGTCCTTCTTCCATCCTGTAGGCTTTCTTTCTTCCTTTGGGAAGTGTTTATGCTTGGTGCTATTGCCCTTTGTCATCAAATGAGATCTGGGTACTTACCGCCTTGCATCATGGGATATGGGGCTGCCTCGAGCTGGTAAAAGTGACTCTCGAGCTTAGCAAGTGCCGAGTTGGAGCCGAGGATCGGCTCCGAACCCATCAAGCAAGAAAGAAGGCGAGAGAAGACAACTAACATGGAACGTTATGGTAGGTACATAACTTCTTATTTTGCAAACACTTCATATCAAAAATTCTTAACATTTTGTTGCATACATGGGAGCCATATGCATCTCTTCACATTGTTCCCTTCTAAATTGCTTATCCAGTGTCTTCCAAATCTTTTCTATCCTCCTGTGATCAATTATTGTAATTTTGATGCAGTTGTATATATGCCCTACTAATTATCCTTTTTTAACAGCAGTTTCTGTTCTAGATTCAATTAAAAACTCTACCACAGCAGGTGTTTCACTCAGGATTCCCCACATCCCTTTCTCTTTCCCTATACTTTGATTGCGATCCCTTGTAGGGAAGGCAGTCTCTAGCTTGCAGTCCATATGTCTTCTTGGCCTCATTCCATTCTATTACATTTCCCTATCTAGTTATTTTCTGCTAATATCTTTGCCAGTTCTCCAGTAAATTCCAGGCCCATCTTGACTATTCTGTTTTCTCCTACTTGAAGTTATCCCTGTCTGCAAAATCTCCTTTCCCCATTCTCATACTGGCTTAGTTCGTAAAATACTTTCTGGTGCTTTATGAATATAACATTCTGTATGACTGTAATTCTCCTTCGGGATCTGCATTCAAAATCCCAAGCTGTCCTTATTTCTTGAATTTCTCCCCTACTTCATTATCATCCCTTTTCACTTTGAATTATAACATTCAGCTTGTGTTACGTATATGAGCTTTTACTCGCTCCAAAATACCCCATCAACTCAGCTAATCCTAAATCCCCTTTGTCCTATTAGAAGGATCTGACTTAACTCTTACTCTCTTCTCCTCCCAGATACATTTCTCGAACTTTATTAATTATTGTCCACAAATTCTGCCCTGGTTGATAAATGTATGGCTGACCTGTATATGAAACTAAAGGGACTAAAAACATTTTCACTACTTATTATCTTGCTATCCATATTCATAAACAGGAGCTTCTAATTTCTCAGTTTTTGTATTACTCTTTATTTAGTTTCTTTCCATATATCCTTAGCTGCCATAACAAAAGACTTTTTAATCTATACACCTAAGTAATTTTATAATCCCCCCATAAATATGGTATTGCTGAAACAGTTTATGTTTGGGTACATACTTTTTGGCTATAGCATTTGTTTTATCTTCATTAATTTTATATACCAAAAAGACTTGAAACTGTCTTAAACATTTTCCACAGCACTGAGATGTTTTTTTTTCTGGATTTATCACAAAATAATATCTGCAAATAAAACCAACGTTTCTTGATTACAGTATCAATTTTATCTTTGAATTTCTGATTCCCTTATTTTCTTTGCCAGATGTTCTATAAAGGGTATATAATATAAAGCATATAGCAAAGGGAAAATGCTTTCTGAAATTTTAGCTTTTAACCATAAAAAAGTTTACAGGCTACCTGTAAATGAAACTGAATTGTGCATGGTTTTATTAAATATGTTAACATATTGAAGTGGCTAGGAAGATACAATCTCTTATTCACTTCCCATCATTTTTCTTCTGCAAAGAATTTTCAGAACTGTCAAGATCAATTGCTTGCACCTGCAAACAGCCAGACTGACTGTAAAAGTAGTCCACAGTGAGAAAGGAAAAGAAACTATGCATGAATGAGTCTTTGTAGGTTTCATTCAGACAAATATACAAAAGTCCCCTGGTCAACTGCTCTCACCTGCAGGCTTCATATCTCCCACTGAGAACATTTACTAATGGAAAAAAAACAAGCTAACATCTTTGCAGATTCAGGAAGCTTAGCATTATCAAGCCTATTTGCTTACAAAAAAACTTGTTTATAGCTTAAACCAAAGGCATTAATCTAGACATCCATCTTTGTAAAAAAGAAGGTAAATTATTATCTTAATTCCACATACAATATAATCAGCACACCCACCACAACAGCCTAAGATCACAGCATTATATTAACTTAAATTTTCTTCTGTCCAGCCTTTGTTTTACTGTCATAGTATAAAGCCTGTATTTCTTACAACTAAGAAAAAACACGTTTACTTTAACATATACAAAAGTCACTGAAAAGACCCCCACCCCCCCATATTTAAAATACCCTGACTGTACCCTATACAAAATTGCTTTACAATATGACATGCAGTTTGGATATTACTAAATGTTTTATACAAATACTTGAAAGAACAAAAGTGTTTTACTTGTAGCTACATTTTTCCAAAATGCTTGTAAACATTAAGGACATAAGGTCCCGATATATGCTTTGCAGTCTACCCACATGTTTAACAAAGTCAACAATATTCCAGTCTTAGCCACTTTCTTGCAAAGCTATATTTCACAAATGTGATTGATGCTTTTATAGTCTTACAATTCACTAATTTCAGTGTTGCTGGTCTTTCTGGTCATCTTCACTCCCCCCTCCCCCCAGCATCAGACTCTGGTTTAAGTCCAATGATTCTTAAAGTCAACTCTGTGTGTGTGTGTGTGTGTGTGTGTGTGTGTGTGTGTGTGTGTGTGTGTGTGTGAGTGTGTGTGTGTGTGTGTTTGTGTGCGTGTGTGTGTTTTTACTGTCTGTCAAGTATTTTCCTTTGGAACAAAGGAAATTGTTTCACTGGCAAAGTCTCTATATGGGCTTTATTGTTTGAAGAATGAGAAGCAGAATTCCCTTCTGCTTGTTAGCTCACTTTTTATTGGATACATATTTTTTTAATTACTCCTCTGCATGCAAACATGTCTTTGATCCTCCTGGAAATAATCTGAAGATGGCTGGATAAAGCATCTTGAATCTCTCACCTGCCTCTCAACATGTTGTTGGGGGTAAATTTGCTTCTCTTCTGCCTGACATACAGTGAGTAATACTTTTCCATAAACACTTTTTTTTCTGCCACAGTTTTGTCAGGATCTACTTTTTCTGGTGATATGATTGCATCTTTATTAATAAAGGTCTTGGCTGCTTTCTTGTGTCCAGGTTTGGAGCATACTCTCAATGTGCCCTTTCAATTAACAAATCTTTCTGTGGAATACCATTACAGTTGCTTATTTGTGTTTCCCTAAAATTAATACAGACTGTTCCTTCCAGTTTCTTTGGTACAGCAGAAAATCTAATTTCCTCTGTGTAAAAAAGGGCCAAATAGTCCGCGCTATAATGTTAGTTTCCTGACTCAATTTAATGATTTAGCCCCCCAAATTAGGAAGATATTAAATAATAATTGGAAATTGGTGTCTAATGATTTAAGTACTATTTCCACACTAGGTCACAAACCAGTAGTAGTATATAAAAAGGCACCTTCCCTTAAAATGTTATTAGAATTAACTAATATTAGTTATAAACCAAACAAGGGAATGTTTAAGTGCGGAAGATGCAATTATTGCAAGTATATAAAAACTGGTTCCTTTTTTGAGATCAAAAATAAAAAATATTATTGTAATGATAAATACAACTGTGAAAGCTCTGGTGTTGTTTATTTGGCTTCCTGTAAATTATGTTCAGCTTTTTACTTGGGGAAAACTGAGCGTCAGTTAAAACAACGCATATATGAACATACATATGCTATATCTAAGAATATGCCTACAAATGCCTTGGCAAAACATATTAATGAGTTTCCTAACCACAGTTTTTTATTTAATGTGGTAAATAAGGTCCATAAAAACCCTAGAGGTGGACCTTGGCATTTGAGGCTTGAGGAGCAGGAATTGCTGTGGCAATTTAAAACTGAAGCATATGCATATCCAGGTATAAATGAACATTGCTCAATTAAATGCCTTCTTAAACTAAAGGCTCTACAACGATAGATTTGGCAGTGTTAAATGTTAAAAAAGTGGTAATATATAATACATATCTAAGTGTCCCATAAAAATGGGTTTCAGGAAATATTTAGAATGTTGGTTCATAATATATAAAATATTGTTTTTTTATTTATAAAACATGATGGAATTGCATTTATAATTTGGCATATACTTGATTTTAGATGGTGGATTTTTTATGTAAAAATAAGTATTGGATACATATCTCTTTAAGTTGTTAGTGTATTAACTGTTTTAAATGTTTAATTGTTAATAAGCTGTTGGGTGTGTGAACAAATTGGTTTGCTATATATGTTCTGGTCTTTTTAAAAATGTTGTCTGAAGAAGTGCATCTATCTGTTAATGCACGAAAGCGCTAACAGAACGGAATAAATCTTTTTATTTTCGTAGAGACTAGCGTGATTTGTTAACAGTATCACCTGTTTTGTGTTTTTCCAAGTTTGTGTTTTGCGTTTTAATTTACTAATTTCCTCTGTGTGTTTGGTCTTCTGACTCTAATTTTTGAAATAGCTGTTCTTAAGAAACCCCACACTCAGCCAGCATTTTCATTAATTGAGCCTCTAATTTCTGCAGTTTTATCAGTTCATCTGAATAGCTGAAGTTTCATCTATTTTTCCAGCCTTTTGCTGTTTGGGTTTTATATATTACTTCAATGTTTCATTTATTGTAATTGTCTCTTGAGTACATTTGATTTATTTTTTTTCCTGTAAATTACTTACAGCCATTTTTTTATATCAAAGCTGAATCACAGACTGTTTTTTGCTGAGCATTTGCAAGATTTTTCACAGCCAGTGATTTCCCTTCACCTTTTCTGGTTGATTTTCTTTCAGGTTCTCTTAATTTCTTCTTTGCTGGCATCATGGCAGTATACTTACTATCCAGTAATTAAATTTTACCCCAAATGATAATTGTACTGGATCTCTCTTCTCATTTTCTGTTTTCACACTTGGAGAGCTGAAATTAAGTTGTTAGTCAGTGTGCAGACATCTTTGAAGTATTTCTGAAATAATATTCTTGCATCGAGAGATCAGCAATTTTTGACAAATATGCAACACAGGAACCAGTAACAATGGTGTAAAGGAATAAATCACTAAAATACAACCTGGATGAACTTAATTTGACTAGCGGCATGAGTGCTTGCCAGAGCTGGCAAGGGGGATGGCATTGACCATCTTTGAAGGGGGCAAATCCAGCTGCATACAGCTGCAAACCTTTGCGGAAAGAGCCAGAACATGTAGCCTGAGGTAGGTGTACTGTATACCAAGCCACTGTAGCAGTCGTTGAACAAGTGCAGTGGTGTGTGTAGAGGTATTGTGGCCCCTGTACTAATGTGGAACATCTAATCCAGCCTAGAGGAGAGATTAGGATTTATAAAAGTACACTTCTAGCCAGAATGCTGTTAGAATCGCAAAGCCCATGTGGCTGCCTAAATTAAGTCTTTCTTTGTTCTGGGGTGGCTTCGACCATCAGGAAATGAGTAGATCAACTCTATCTGGAAAAGGCCCAGTGGTCAGCAGATGTGGCTGTGGGAAGAAAGGACCTAGAAAAAAAATATGGTACCCAACAGCCAGAATATGTTAATAGTGTATACATATAGCTCGGTCTGGAGTATTTCCAGTTGTCAACATTTTATAAGTATGTTTCTACTCTGTACTTGAAGCAAGTGTAACTACTATATGTACTGTATTAATTCTCAGCATTTCTGTCCAACTGTCCACCTTGAACACTTGTTTCACTATTTCAAATGCACTGTTTGAGTTCACTTTACAAGTGTTTTCACTTTAACAGTGGCAGATGTTCATCGTGTTGCACTGCTGCAGTCATTACACTTGGGTTATCCTGCCATCAGGCGGTTCCCTAGTCGGCCTGAGTTTCAAAGTCTTGGTCCGGCGTCAGTTGCTGTCACCTCCTCTCTGACGTCATTGCGACAGGGGTATATAAGATGCAGCCGACGCCATTTTCTTCAGTCTTTCTTGACGTGCGGTGCCCGAAGCAAAAGCAGTTCGCAAATGCCAGTCGGCCGACTCCTGAGATTTTCATTTCCGAATCCAGAACCGAAGTCTTCTACAAAGCTAAGTACCCTGTTGGGGAAACTTTTTCTTGCCTCAGTCCGATGTCAGTAAAAGTTAATAACTGTATTTCTTGTGGGAAGCAAATACCTCATAAGGATTTCCATTCTTATTACATCCCATGCCTAGGCCCAGACCACGACATCACTGGTTGTCGGTTTTGTGCTAGGTTTAACAAGCGCACTATTAAACGTCAGTTTGATTTTGCCCGACATTATTTTGACAGAAAATGTAATTATACGATGCCGTCGGAACTTCCAACGACCGCAATTCATAAAAAGCGCAAAGACAAAGACAGGCATCCGAGGCCCAAAACTGACGAAGCCTCTTCTAGGCCAGTCGCTGGTTCTCCGGTTTTCAGCGAGGCATCTTTGCAACCCCTGACGACTGCTTCTGCAGAACCACAGGCAGCCACCGACTCCTTAGTGGAGATGGCTGGGCCATCGGACTCCCAAGTTTTACAGAATACCGAAACCGACCCTGCAGAGGGATCCGGTGTACATGAGCCACCTGCAACTTCAGAGGGTGTCTTCAGACCTAGTCAGCTTAGCCTTAAACCCTCTTCTAAGTCTAAACCACCTCTTAAATCAAAGAAATCACAGTCTCCAGGACAGGCCTCCATGCCTAAGAAACAAATGCTCAAAATGGCCGAAGACCTGATCACTCTGATCAGGGGGTCCCATCCCCCTCCTGATAAAAGGCCCAGACAGGATGTGGATTATGACTCCTCTGACCAGCTGTCCATTTCCTCAGAGTCTTCCTCAGACCTAGGTTATTCTTTACCCCCTTATGAGGATTCTGATGCTGAGGAATCCATTCCATCAGCCTCTCCACCAGAGGATTACTCTTTTGGGGAAACTTTACACACCATGAGGGAGCATTTCCATTGGGAAGGCCAGGATTATTCTGAATCCAAGAAAAGGCTCAGAGAATTTCTACTTTTGCCTCAACACAGACCCCTGGCTATTCCGCCAGTGTTAGATCTTGTGGATGATGTGTTTACTGAATTCAGCTTAAATCCTGATTCCTTATCTCCAGCTCCAGTTAAATCAGACAGGTATTACAGAGTCCCTGACTCTCACAAATTTCTGTATAAACGCCCAGTGGCAGACCCAGAAACCATTTCTCAGGGACCCAAAGGGGTCAAGGCCTCATCAGCAAAGGACCCAGTTCCCTTCGACAGAGACTCCAGAGCATTAGACAGATGGGGAAAGAAAGTATATACATCTGCAACTTTAGCAATGAGAGCTTTGAATTGCCAATTTCCACATGTTAAAATATCAGCAATTTCTGATGTCTCAGTTGAAACAAAAAATGCTTTCAGATACAGATCCTCCTAATTTTAAGGGAATGCAGGATTTATTGCATGCTGCTGAACAAGTGGGAAAACATACTTTGCAATGTGGGTTTGATTCTTTAGAGGCCTCCTGCAGAGCAGCAGTTACAGGGTCTGTCATGGTTAAAGGAACATACATTACCAGATCATGTTATCATGTTAAAGCAAAACTACTGGATGCATCTTTGCAGCATGATGTCCTATTTGGAGTAAAGGCAGAAGAGGTACTAAAGAAAATGAAGGAAAAGGCAAAATCTATGCAAACTGTGAAAGATTTCTTGCAAGTACAGCCTCCTCGATTTAGCAGAAACTGGCCAACCAAGAATTGGTCCTTTCCAGTTACAGACAGACCTCAAAGGGGCAAATACAGACGTCCAAGAGGTAGAGGACTGCCACAAGGCCCTTACAGGCCTCGACAATGGGGTGCACCAGGCCAGAAAGAAGGGGAAGACAGGCAACAACCTTACAAAAAACAGTCCCAATGACTTCCCACTACAGCTGCCAAACATTTCTCTCTTGGCAACCCCATTGGGAAGAACACTGGCCCTTTTCTATCACAACTGGCATATGATCACCAAAGACAAATGGGTTCTCAACATCGTTTCACAGGGTTACAGGTTCCACTTTCACACTCTACCAAGGTTAAAAGGAATGTCAAATCTGCCACCAAATCAATGGGCAGAGGCTCAAAAACAAATTACAGCACTCATGACCATGGGAGCTATTCAAAAGGTACCTCCACAGGAACAAGGACAAGGATTTTACTCAAGACTCTTTCTGGTACCCAGAAAAGACAAAGCCTGGAGACCTATTCTGGAGCTTTCATCTCTAAACACTGGATGTCCCGAAATTCAAAATGTTGACATTACAGCAGCTTCTTCCCATGCTGGGCAAGCAAGCTTGGCTCGTGACCTTGGACCTCAAGGAGGCATACCTGCATGTCCCTATCAGACAAAACTGCAGGAGATACCTCAGATTCATTGCTGGTCCAATGCATTATCAATTCTCTGCACTGCCCTTTGGCTTATCTACCACGCTCAGGGTATTCACAAAGTGCCTGGCACCAGTAATTGCATTTTGCAGACAAAGAGGAATTCAAATTTACCCATACCTGGACGACTGCCTAATTCAAGCAGAGAGCAAAGACCTTCTCCTAAAGCATCTGGCATTTGTAAAAAAGTTACTAAGTTGCCTGGGGTACACAGTAAACGAAAAGAAATCAAAACTAGTGCCCTCACAAGAGATAATATTCCTGGGTGCCAGCATGAACACTACCCAGATGGCTTATCTCACGCCAAACAAGCAAGGACAATTGACTCAGTACTTTCAATTGATGGCAACAAAGACCTGACTCCCTGCAAGAAAAATTCTGCAGGCCTTGGGTTACATGGCATCTTGCATACTACTAATTCTGTATGCCAGACTGCATATGAGGAAACTACAATGGTACCTAAAGAGTGTATGGTCTCAACACTGTCAAAGTTTGGAAACAGTTATACCACTAATACCTTGCCTTCAGAAGGAGTTTCGATAGTGGGCACAAGCTTGTCACCTAAACAAGGGATAGCCTTTTACTCAACCCACACCCAGGCAAACACTGACAACAGATGCATCGGATTATGCCTGGGGAGCACACATGGCAGGAAAATGCATTCAGGGCAAGTGGCCTATAGAACAAAAGCGTCTTCACATCAACCAAAAAGAGATGCTAGCTGTACAAAATGCCCTTATAGCTTTCAAGGACCTGCTACATCCAGGACAACTGCTATTAAAGACAGACAACACCACAGTCATGTGGTACATAAACAAGCAAGGGGGCACTCATTCCTACCCCCTCTGCAGACAAGCTATGACCTTGTGGAACACAGCTATAAACTTATCAGGTTCATCTACAAGCACGATTCCTGCCAGGAGAGAAAAACACACTAGCAGACGACTTAAGCAGAAATATCATGGATTCCCACGAATGGGAATTAAATCCACAAATATTCAGAATGATAACACAGAAATGGTGGAGCCTGGATATAGATCTATTTGCATCACCAAGGAATTGCCAGCTACAGAAATTCTGCACAAGGAGTTACCATCCACAAGCATGGAAAGTGGATGCCCTCTCATTCAGCTGGAAAAACCTAACAGTATACGCATTCATTCCCACCACTGCCTCTTCTTCCAAAAGTAGTCATAAAAGCCAGGCAAGAAGAGCCAAAAATTATCCTGATTGCACCAGACTGGCCACGCCAGCACTGGTACCCAATCTTAAAAAACTTAGCACAAGGACCACCCTGGATTTTGCCTCAAACACCTCATCTGCTCTCTCAGAACAACAATCAGATTCTCCACAGCCAGCTAAGTACCTTAAACCTCGCTGCATGGAAGATACCTTAACAAAGCAAGCAATGCCATGCCTCACTCCAAAGCTGTTATGGATGTCATCCTGGAGGCCAGAAGGCCTAGTACCAGGAAAGCCTATTCGGATAAATGGAAAAGATTCTGTTCCTGGAACCAGGCTCACAGCCTTGACCCTCTTGTACCAAACATTCATCAGATACTACAATATTTGACTGAGATGCTGGACAAAGGCTTCTCCTTTTCATCCATCAAGATCCACGCCTCTGCCATCTTTGCTCATTACAACATGGATCCACCAATTTTCTCTAATCCTTTGCTAAAGCAGTACCTCAGAGGGGCAAAAAACATAAGACCACTCCGTAGAGCACCTGCTCCAACTTGGGACCTCAACTGTGTTTTGGAAAAATTAACTTTACTTCCTTTTGAGCCAGCTAGCACAGCAGAATTAAAATATATCTCTTGGAAAACTGCTCTTCTCCTGGCACTAGCATTAGCACGAAGAGTTTCAGAATTACAGGCAGTAATGGCTGTGGAACCTTTCCTCATTTTCCACCAGGACAGCGTGTCCTTAAGAACTAACTCTACTTTTATGCCTAAGGTGGTTTCAAGTGTGTCTCTAAACCAAACTATTCACTTGCCAAATTTTTATCCAAAACCACAGAATAAAGGGGAGAGACTACTGCATTCACTGGACATTCACAGGCAGTTACGCTTCTACTTGGACAAAACCAAAGCTTTCAGAAAATCTGAGCAATTATTGGTAGCATATGTTGCAGGAACACAGGGAAAAGCCATTTCAAAACAGACTATTTCTAAATGGATAGGACATTTCATACATTTCTGCTGTATGCACCATGGAAAACCTGTGCCTACCAGCATTAGATCTCATTCCACCAGGGCAACAGCCACTTCTGTGGCCTACCTCAGAGGAGTACCTACCAAGGATATTTTGGAAGCAGCAACATGGAGCTCTGTGCATACCTTCACCAAGCATTACCATCTGCCTCTGTACTCCAAATCCAGAGCTGGCTTCGCCTCTGCAGTGCTGCAGGGCCTTATAGCCACTCCCAATGCATTATAGAACCAGCCACCCTACCTCAGCTTTGGGATTCTACCCAAGTGTAATGACTGCAGCAGTGTAACACGATGAACATAGTACAGTTTTGTACCTACCATAAATGTAGATGTTCGAGTGTTCACACTGCTGCAGTCCAGGTTACCCTCCCTCCATACCCTCTTTATTGTTGTTACGTACCTAGGTCTTCTACCCTTTACTACCTATAGGGGGTATTTGCTGGTAACTAAAAGTTATAGTTTGCTTTTCTTATTTATGTTTTATTAGCAATTTGTATTGCCTACCTATTTGGGGGCACCTGACATCTGGGGCAAGAAAAACTGAAGAAAATGGCGTCGGCTGCATCTTGTATACCCCTGTCGCACTGACGTCAGGGAGGAGGCGACAGCAACGGACGCCGGACCAAGACTTTGGAACTCAGGCAGACTGGGGAACCGCCTGACAGCAGGATAACCCAAGTGTAATGACTGCAGCAGTGTGAACATTCGAACATCTACATTTATGGTAGGTACAAAACTGTACTTTAGAGCTGTTTGTGAGTGTTGCCCATTTTAGTTTTTGTTCAACAGTATGCAAATGTAAGTTTTTGCAGAATGCCCCTTTGTAATACAGATTCTGTATTATTGCTTAAAGGTTGAGCACGACTTACTCTCCCTATCATTGTTACAGCTACATCTGCTACAAATCCAAATTAAAACACTACAATGCTTTCTCTGGCCATCATCTTTGTTGCATTGCATTTTCACATGGCTCCTTTTCATTGTTCATTACCTTTTTAACACATACTGCTTTTATTTCTTATTTCTGCCTTATGTTTGACTCACATTTTATTTTCATCAGTCATCTATTTTAAGTGTGTACTAGTAATTTTACTTGCTCTGTGCACATAAGGTAAGGTGCATTTCTCTTAAAGTTTGTTTAATCATTTCTTCTGTCACAAATGAGTCTATCACTTACTAGTAGATCATGTAATTCACCAAATTAAGTCATGTTTTTCGTATCCTTCAGCTTTGTAATATGTGCATTTATACTCCCTGCGGGGACCATATGCTGTTGTAAAGAGCAAAGTCTGGTAAATGGCAAAATCTGAAGTAGGAGATTCATTTGTCTGCAACCTGTGGGTTATGGATCCGATATCGGATCCGAACCGGCATGGTTATCCAGCTATGGATCCGAGCTCTTAGCTCCTCCCCTCACCCATAATGCCCTGCTTTCCCTACATGACCTCAGATCTAGTTTGCCGCGCTGGTAACCAGTTGGATCATCTGAGCTCTTCAGCTAAGTGCTTATAAAACTCTTATAAAGCTTTAAATTGCTTTTTTGTAGTTAAATTTGTGTGATTGTGTTAGGTTTCCTTTAGTCTTTTGATAGTTTTGGGTTTAAATTCTACATCAAAAATTTTATTTTAATTCCCTCCCCTCGCTGGTTCGGAGTTTTGTTGAGTGTGTTGTTTGGGGCCTTGTGTGTGTGCTAGTTTAGCACTAATTGTTTGTCTTTTTCTTTGGTAAAAAAAAAAAAAAAGACTTTAGTTATGTCAGAAGCCCCTAAGGCAATTTTTTCGAAGTGCTCCGAGTGTGGCCATAAGCTTTCCCCTGCTGATGGCCACACTCGGTGCGTTCGATGCCTTGGGGTTGAACACCTCACTTCTGGATGTTCCATTTGTGCAGGGTTCAACCCCAGGGCATTGAAGGAGCGGAGGTCGAAGCTGGTCCTGGCGGGACTTCTGCCCCCGGACTCGGCTTCGGCCTCCGCTCCTGTGGTGGGTACTGTTGCTACAGTCCCCTCCTCGCCTGCTCCCCCTCCTCCACCTGGGACTCAACCTCCCGCTGCTGGGTTGGAGGACAGGGAGGCGAGAAAAAAGGAGCGGCGAGAGAAGCACCACAAGCGGCGGGCCGAGCCCTCCGTTTCGGCCCCGCCAGCTAAGCGGGCTTCTCCTCCGGCCTCCTTGGCTGCTGGCTCCCCCCCCCCCTCGGCTCCGGTCTGCTTTTCACCGGGGCCTGAGGAGGAGTAGACCTGACCTCCGTCGAGGCTATCGAGGAGGCACTCAAGGCCTACCTCGGTAGCCTATTCGAGGTCTACATATAGCCTTTCCGACACCGATCTGGACCGGATGATGAGAAGGTTCATCCAGGCCCAGATGCAGATGGGAGTGCTCTTGCCTCCCCCCCCCCCCCCCTGGGGGGGAGCTCAACCCCATTTTTCAAGTCCATAGCTCCTTCTCCGACCCGCTACCCGGGTTCGGAGCGTTCGGAGCCGGGCAGCTTCGGAGCCGGGGGTGGGTTGGCGCCGATAGTACTAGGTACTTCGGATCCGACCCTGCCCTCGAGTGTTTCAGATCCGACCTCTCGGAGCCTGGCTCCGAGCTTCGGATCTGGGGGACTTAGTGTGCCTTCGGCGCCATCTGTGTCGGAGCGCACTGGTCCCTCGGATCCGAGTGTCTCGGGGCCAGCTCCGATCCACTCTTCGGATCTGAGGGGGAGCCGACTTTTGGATCCTTTGGTCGAGGCTGGCTCCCCTTCGGCTTTTGATGTAGTGGAGAGGGCTCTGTTGAGGGCTTCCGGACCCCCGGCACTTGCTTCGGCTCCTTCCCGCGCTCCATCTGCACTGGGTCAGGCTTCCACCATCCGGCCACTGGGACAGCCCGCTTCAATGCCCCAAGCTGTTACATTGGAACAAGACACTGCTTGCGAGGGCTCCTCGGACAGCCCCCCCGAGGAAGCACCTCGCAAGCATACATGTAAAAGGAGGCACATAGACTCTCCCGAGTCTTTAACAGAAGACACGGATTTGGAGGAAGGGGAAGGCTCCCCAAGATCACCCCCCAAGGATGCCTCCTTTGGAGACATCATGGAAATGCTTCGCATAAGGGGTTGGTGGTCTGCCCCCAAGTCTTCTTCGGACGAGTCCGTGTTCTTGGAGGCATTCGAAGCAGGCCCGTCTACCTCTTGGGTATCCCCTCCTGCCAACCCCCTGGTGGACCTTATTACCACCAGGGCGTGGAAGGAACCGGACACTGTGGAGCCAATCCCCAAAAGGCCAGACAGAATCCTTAGCCCCCCTGCAGACCGTGCCCACTGGAGTAAGGGGCCTCCGGTAGATGCCATGTTGACGGCAGCAGCCACCAAGAGGGAACTCACCCAGGAGAGTCCCTCAGTCCATCCTCCAAGCAAGGAGTCTCGGATGATGGACCGCTTGGGGAAGCGAATGTTTAGTTCAGCGACCTTCTCGGTGAGGGCACTCAACTATCTGGCACATGTTATCAGGATGCAGCGCGATCTTATTAAAGAATACGCTGCATCCCCCCCAGAGTCCATGTCGGAGGAGGACAAACTTTTGCACTCAACCCGTATGGCCACTCTTTGATCCATGACGAATACCTCTATGCGGTTGCTGTCCCATGCTACTGAGGGAGCCGCTAGAGCTGCAGGAGTAGGCCTAGTCACTAGACGCCAGGCCTGGCTCCGCCATTGTGATTTCACGGAGCCCTTCAAGGCGTCCTTCACGAACGCCCCCTTTGATGGTTCTGCCCTTTTTGGCAAAACGGTTCGCGACACCTTGACCCAGAGCAAAAAGGATGGGAAGACGCTGTCTGCCGTCGGAATCCGCTTCTCTGTGCCCCAGAGGTCTTACTCTAGGAACCAAAAGGGCCAGAAGAAGATGTGGTTCCGGAAGTCGCAGCAATCCCAACCCGCTCCGGACAACCAGTCCTTCCGTGGCAGAGGAGGACAGGGAGGGCCGCCCGGGGCAGAGAGGCTCCCAGGAATTTCGGGTCCAGAGAACCTTTCTCTGAATGGCGCAGCAGCCCTGAGGGTTGCCCGACTGCTCCACTCTGGAGGCAGTCGGGGCGTTCGAGCACCTAGCGGCATGGGAGTCCATAACATCAGACCGCTGGGTCCTCCGCATTATATCCAGAGGATACAAGATCCCCTTTCATCACATTCCAAAATTAAAATCCCTCCCCGACGTTCCACCCGGTCAGTGGGAGGCCGCTTCAGCAGAAATTGGCCATCTGCTGGGGAAAAGAGCCATCCAGCCCATCCCCCCAGACCAGATCGGATCAGGGTTCTACTCCAGGTTCTTTTTAGTGCCAAAAAAGACGGGGGACCAAAGACCAATTTTAGACCTGTCCCTGTTAAACCTGGCAGTTCCCAAGGAGAAGTTCCGGATGGTCACTTTGCAATCCATCCTCCCCCTTCTGGGAGAGAATCACTGGATGTGCTCTATAGACCTCAAGGATGCGTACTACCACATACTAATGGACAGGCGTTCCAGGAGGTTTCTTCGCTTCCAGCTGGGAGCCAGTCACTACCAGTTCAGGGTCCTTCCCTTTGGTCTCACCACAGCCCCCAGGGTGTTCACCAAAGTATTAGCAGTGGTTGCGGCCCACCTGAGGCTTCAGTGGGTGCAGGTCTTTCCGTACCTGGACGCTTGGCTTCTTACCGCCCCAACAAGGCATCAACTATCCTTGGCGCGTGACTCCTTTCTTCATCTAGCTCCCCGCCTGGGCATCACGATAAACGTAGCAAAATCCAACCTGGCCCCTACTCAGTTGATAGATTTTATAGGTGCCGGGTTAGACCCGAGGGAGTTGAGCCTTTCTCACAGCCGACAGAGTTCGGAATCTGTGACTCCAGGTGCGGGCCATCCTCCACTCCAGCTCAGTTCCGGCGGAATTGGTCCTGAGGGCTCTAGGGTCCATGGCGGCAGCGATATCTCTTCTTCCACTTGCCAGGTTCAACATGCGGGTCCTTCAGTGGACACTTCAAGTTCAGTGGTCTTACCTTGCTCTACCTCTGCATCATCCCATTGCAGTCAGCAAGGCTTGCAAGCGGTCCCTCTTGTGGTGGCTCCATTCACAGGATCTCCACGGAGGCCGCCCCTTTTGTGCTTCTCCCCCTCTCGCCACGGTGACCACGGACGCCTCCCGCCTCGGGTGGGGGGGCATTTTGCAGGCCGGACGGTCCAAGGCACGTGGAACGACTCAGAGACCTCCCTGCATATCAGTGTTCTAGAGATGAGAGCAGTGCTCTTGCCGTTGCGAGCACTTCAGGCCTTTCTTCCCCTGGGAACAATTGCGATTCAGTCAGACAACATGTCGGTGGTCTGGTACATCAACAAACAGGGGGGAACCAGATCTTATCCTTTATGTCGAGAAGCCATGAGAGTGTGGGAATGGGCGATCTCCACCAACCGCTTTCTCATCGCAACGCATATTCCGGGTCGGTCCAACATCCTTGCGGACAAGCTCAGTCGCACCATTCTCTCCCCGTACGAGTGGTCTCTCAATGCTCAAGTAGCAAAACGTATCTTCACATGGTGGGGAACTCCTTGTTGCGATCTCTTTGCATCTCCCTTAAACACCAAGTGCGACAGTTTTTTCGCTCTAATCCCTCCTCCAGGGGATTCCCCGAGAGACGCTGTGGTGCATGCTTGGCCTCCCGGTCTTCTTTACGCTTACCCCCCTTTGCCTCTGATGCTCCAGGTTCTTCAGAAAGCCTCTCGGTTGGGGTGCAGAATGATCCTCATTGCTCCATTCTGGCCTCGACAGATCTGGTTCCCTTACCTAAGGTCTCACTCGGTGAATCCACCTTGGATTCTAGATCCCATTCCGGATCTGATATCACACCCATCGAACCTACCAACTCCGAATCTGGACAACCTGAAGCTAACTGCTTGGCTGCTCCAGTTCCACTCCTAATTAGGACTCCCGGTATCTTGTCCCCCGTTAAGGCCATCCTGGTAGCGGCTCATAAACCATCTACCAGAAAAGTTTACCGCAGTAAATGGAAACGATTCTCCATTTGGGCGGAGCGGCAGGGTCTAGATCCCTTCACGGTTCCCCTTCCTCTGGTGCTAGACTTCCTAACCACTCTTTTTAATGATGGTGCCAGTAGTTCCACAGTCAAAGTGCAGCTTGCGGCCATTTCTCACTATCATGTTGGTCATGACTCTGGACCGCTTATGTCCGCCAAATTATGTAAAATCTTCCTAAAAGGCACCTTTCTCCTTAGACCCCCTATCAAGCAGACGGTTCCACCATGGGATCTTTCTTTGGTTCTTCAGACCTTGACCGCTCCCCCCTTCGAGCCTGCGGCCACAGTAGATCTTAAATTCTTGTCCCTCAAGACTGCTTTTTTAGTAGCCATTACTTCGGCCAAAAGAGTTTCGGAACTTCAAGCCTTATCCATGAAGCCTCCTTACTTGGTCTTCCATCCGGACTGCGTATACCTCAGGACCAATCCCTCCTTTCTTCCTAAGATAGCTTCAGAAGCAAACATTAATCAGTCCATTAACCTCCCTGTTTTCTTTCCTAAATATCAGAACAAGGGTGAATACAAGCTGCATTCCTTGGATGTTCACAGACAGCTTCGTTTTTATCTTAACAGGACAGCTGGTCATAGGCAATCCGACCAGTTGTTCATTTCCTTTGCCAAATTCAATCTGGGTAAGCCAATTTCCAAAGTCTCCTTGTCATGATGGATTTCACAGTGTATTCTTTTAGCTTACCAAGCTTCTGGGAGGCCCGCACCAGAGGGAGTCCATGCCCATTCGACCCGGTCAGTTTCTACCTCAGCGGCCTTTAAAGCTAGGATTCCCCTGGATGACATTTGTTCAGCAGCCACTTGGGCTTCATCTCATACCTTTATTTCTCATTACAAGTTGGATATCACATCTAGAGGTAGAGCATCCTTTGGCTCCGCGGTGCTCCGGAATATCCTTCCATGATGGCCGCCCAAGATTCAGGTAGCTGGGGACTCTGTCCCACAGGTTGCAGACAAATGAATCTCCTACTTCAGATTTAGAAGTTATGTACTTACCATAACGTTCCATCTGAGTAGGTGGATTCATTTGTCTGCAACCATCCCGCCCTCCTATCCCCCTGGCCTTGTCAGTTTCCTGCATATTATGTGTTACCCTTTTCTAGGGTATTTTGATTCAGGGCAAACTCGATCTGAGGTCATGTAGGGAAAGCAGGGCATTATGGGTGAGGGGAGGAGCTAAGAGCTCGGATCCATAGCTGGATAACCATGCCGGTTCGGATCCGATATCTGATCCATAACCCACAGGTTGCAGACAAATGAATCCACCTACTCAGATGGAACGTTATGGTAAGTACATAACTTCTAATTCTTTACAGGATGGCAGTTAGTTCTCGTTTTTTTTTTTTCTCTCTTAATGCTACTATTGTATCTGTCTCCTCTTCAGGGTAAGAAAGTTAAATATCTTGATGGATATTCTCGCAGCAACATTTAGGAATACTGCACATAGAATCCTTATTTGTTTGTTTGTATTTGTTAACTGGAGTAGAACACTGATCCACATGGATGTTTTTAGACCCATCCCGAGGGCACTAAATAGTTAAGTGACTTGCTTAGAATCTCACATAATCAACTTGTATTCGGGAGCAAATTAACTTTCTTGATCTACAGCTTCCAGGCAGTTTCCAAACAGGTTTCTTTCTTGCATCATATGTATTCCATGTGTTTGCTGCTGAACCATATTTTCCACTGAGAATTTTACTTCTCTAGTGCCAAACATGTAGGGTTGTCAAGTAACAATATTTTGCTGCAAGAAATATTTTCAGGGCACTTAACAGTATATGCTGTTATCTGTTTGCTTGCATTATTTTGGCATGCATGATGGTACAGCTCTGTACTAACTTGTTCATTTTGAGCCAAGGTGACATTTCTACCCAATGCATGGGGTTCTAGATGCTCTGTGGTGATCTTAACTTTTCACAATCCTCTAATCCAATGAAGGCCTGAACAACAAAGAATAAGCAAGGAAAGAAATGCAGCTTTATTTTCTTTCAAAGAATTAATTTTTGGCCAAGGTTTCATGTTCAAAGCTAGCAAAATAGCAACTCCCAACAAAATATGACAGGAAAGAAGACAGCACGGGAGAGGAAACAATTTGAAAGAACAGTGCTGAAGTCCTTCTCAATTTTAATAAGGTAGATGACAGACAGAGGGAAGGCTATACTTTTTTCAAGAATAAGGGTCATTGTTATTTTACACCAATTACTGTCATTAATTAGAATGAAAATACAGAGAGAGGGGCTTCCAAGATGGCTGTACATTGAGTAACAGCTTGACTCTAGATCTCCCAGTGTGAAAACAGAAACTCAACAGAGAAGGCCAGTAGACTTTTTGTGTTTATGGAAAAATGTCAGTAACTGGCTAGTAAGTGTACTGCTTGAATGCCAAGATAGAAAAAAATACACAGCACCTGGAAAAAAATCAGCTACAAAAAGTGAGGAAGAAACACTGACTGGGGAAAGTTCTGCAGCTGTTCAGCAAAAAGCAATGCAACCTCCAGACATGACTTTCTGTAACCTACAGGAAGATATAAGACAACAAATACACAGACCTGGTTAAAATAAATGAAACACTGATGGAGTATATCAACACAAACAACAAAAGGCTGGAAAAAAAATGGAAGAAGCTTTAAAAAGAATATCAGATGAGGTGATAAAGCTGCAAAACTCAGAGGCTGAAATGAAGAAAAAGCTGGCTGAATATGAGATGCTCAGGAAGAGATGTTTCAAAAAATAGAACTAGAGGGCAGAGCATGTAGGGAAAACCTGAGATTTTCAGCTATACTACAGAAGCTGGAAGGAACAGATTGCATTAATTTTATGAAAGCACAAATAAACAACTGGACTGGTATTCCACAGCAGGTGTTCTTAGTTGAAAGGGAACATCATGTGTGTACTCCAAACCTGGCTATGAGGAAGCAACCTAGAACTTTAATAGTAAAGATGCAATCCTGCCAGCAGAGTTGATTCTGACAGAACTGTGGCAGAAGGGCAAAATACTAAAAGTGGGGGATAGCAGAGTGTTTGTGGAAAATGATTACTCATTGTACACCAGGCAGAAGAGGAGTAAATTAATTTCACTATTCAGGGAATATCGAGACACAGGTGTGAGATTCAAACTGCTGTACCAGCTATCTTCAAGGTATTCTTCCCTGGAGGGACAAAGGTTTGTCCAACAAAAAGTGAGCTGTGAAGGAGAAGCAGATTCTGCTTCTTGTTGTATGAATAAAGACCACAGAGAGACTGTACCTGTGAAACCTTTTATAATGTTTCAAAGGAAAATTTGGAGAGAAGGAAGGGAGCACAAAAGTTGACTAGAAGAATTGAGAATACGTTGAAAATGAAGCAGATACAGGATATGGGAGATGGAGGTTAACAGTAACTAAACCAATAACTACAATTACAGTGCAATAATTATATTTTTGAAATATGACAGGTTCATAGGTTCATAGGTTCATACTAGGCTATCTGCCCGAGGGCATTTACAAGCCTAGCCCATAGTTTTGTGGCTTACGCCACCCCTTTAGTATGGGGAACTATACCCATTATTTTGCTGTGCCTCTGTTGATCAGTGACACTGAGGTAATCCCTGGGGTATATCTGCGATCTCCCATCCATTGGTCAAGATTTCTCTTGAACAAGGCCAGCGAGGTGCTCTGCCTCACATATACCGGGATTTTATTCCACAGCATAGGGAGTCTTTGGGTGATGAATCTATCCCTCCAGCACGTCCTATTAATAGCTGTGTCGAGGTTTAAGTCTCCCGCCCTTGTGGCTCTGACGGATCTAGATTTTTGAGGTGAAGCATATTCATCAAATCTGGGTTTGACATGGCCTTGTATGTTAGGCAAAGGTCACCTCTGAGCAAGCGGTGGCGACTGAATAGAGCTGGAGTTCTTTGTCGGGCAGCATAGGACAGATGTTTGAGACCCTTTATCCTTTTGGTGAGGAACTTTTGTGGCCTCTCCAGCTGCTGCAAGTGTCGGGTCAGATACATTCCGAATGGGGCATTGTACTCAATCATTGGTCTGATGAGTGATGAGTATAGGAGACTATGACCTCCCTTGATCTAGATGAGAATCCCTTCATGATAAGGTGGGCAATGTAGAAGGTCTTCCTAACTACTTTAGCTACATGGGTGTCGAATGACAGACTACTATCAATCTGGGTCCCCAGGTCCCTGATAACTTCTTCTGTACTCAGTGGATTGCCACCTATTTGGTAGCTAGGGGTAACCTTGTTTTTCCCGAAGGGTATGACTATGCATTTTTTGGCATTTAACTTTAGGCCATGGCTCTGGCACCAGTTATCCGTCTCTGTGAGACCCTTCTGAAGGATATCTGTGTCAGATGTGTTTTCTACTATGGCCCACAGTTTGCAGTCATCTGCAAACTTTGTCAGCCATAACCCCCCTGTGTTTGCTTGTACTTGGAAAAGTAGATGCCAAACAAGAGTGGGCCCAGGACTGAGCCCTGTGGTACACCACTTGTGACAGGCTTTGAGTCTGACATGGCGCCAGCAACTCTGACCCTGTGGGTTCTGTCACTCAGCCAGTTTGCAACCCATCTTGTGATGTATGGGTTAACATTTAAGCTGATGAGTTTTTCAATGATACCCGAGTGGGGTATTGTATCAAAGGCCTTCGCCAGATCGAGGTAGGCTGTATGGACTGCCTTTCCCTCATCAATGGCTTTGGTGACTGTTTCGAAAAAGTCAACCAAGTTTAGAAGGCATGATCTGCCTTTGACAAAGCCAAACTGGGATGGATCCAAAGTCTGCAAATTCCCTATGTCTTTATTTATGAGGACCATTATGATCCTCTCCATGGCTTTGCAGATAAGGTTTGTCAAGCTAATGGGCCGGTAATTTCCAGGGTCGGTGGAGGCACCGCCTTTGTGAAGTGGGACCACAGTTGCAGTGCGCCACTCCCTGGGTACGTATCCAGAGGTAAGACTATGATTAAACAGCTGTCCTAGCTGTGGGTTTAATTCCTCGTTGAGTTCGTGGAGCACACAGCCGGGGACACCATCAGGTCCCATGGATGCTGTGTTTTTTGCTTTGGAGAGAGCAGTTCTCACTTGGGCGTTGGAGATGTTTGGGGGCTGCAATCGCTTGATATAGATATCTCTCCTTTTGGGGGAGAAGCAGGGAGAAGTTTGCACTGAACCTGTCAGCCAGTATGTTGGCAATGTCTGTAGGATCAGTAATCTTCACATCATTTTGAACTAGTTCTGAGCATATCTGGGAGTTTCCTCCCAGGTTTCTAACATAGCTAAAGAAGGCCTTATGATTGTCTTTTGAGTCTTTAGCTATTTTTCTCTCAAAATTTGCTTTGGATGATTTTATGAGAGCTCTTAGTTTTTTACTTATAGTGATCAAGGGTGTCTTACCTTTTAAGGATTTTGCTCTATCTTGTAGTAGCTTCCTCCTTTTGTTGTAGAGTTTGTTTATGGCTGGGGTCCACCAGAGTGGTCGCTTGCCTTTGGTACAAAGAGTCTTTGTTTTGCTTGGGATTGCCTTATCCATGCAGTCCTGCAGGTGCTGGTAGAAGGCATTTGTAAGTGATTCAGCGGTTTGAGTACTGTTTTCCGTCGGCTCGGGGGCCTTAAAGGAGACCACACTAGTCTTTAGAAGTGTGAAGTCGGCTTTCGAGAAGTTCTTTACTGTGGTCTTTTTTATTTCAGGTGGGGGTGGGATGAGGACCTCCAGCGAGATTAGTTTGTGATCTGATCTCACCAGTGAGGGGTATACTTCCGGTGTTGAACATTGTGCTCCCATGTTCATGATGATGAGATCAAGTATGTTTTCTCCTCTTGTGGGGATGGTGACTAGTTGTTCCAAGGCATTTGAGTTTATGAATTCCAGGAACTTTTGGGCTAGGGTGTTTGGGCTTGAGTAGTGTTCCCAGTCTATATTAGGGTAATTGAAGTCACCTAGTATGATGGTGTTTGGTGATACATTTATCCCTCTAGTGTTTTCAGGAAGGCCATGTGAGGTTCCTGAGTTTGTGAGGGTGGCCTGTAACATGCTACAATTTGCAGAGCAGTCTTGCCTATGGTTAATTGCACCTGGATGGTCTCCGATGCATCGTGCGTTGCCACCAGTCTTGAGGTGTGGGTGTCTTTGATGAATATGGATACCCCCTCCTTTCTTGGTATTGTCCGGATTTTGGGGCGGAACGCATGATAAGAGGTAAAACCTGATAGTGCTGGGGTGCTCTCAGGAGCCTTGAACCAGGTTTCTGTCACTGCACAGACATCGATGTTCTCCATACTGAGAAGGGCCTCGAGTCGTGCATTTTGAGATTTAGACTTCTGGCATTGAGCAGCATTACCCTTAGTTTTTTCCTTTTTGTGTTCTAGGGTGGTAGGTTTAGAATTTGAGCCTTGCCTAAAAAGGCACTATGGGGTGGCAAGAGCCTTTGCCAATATCCGGAATCCCAGGGTGACAGGTGCAAGCCGTCCCTTGGAAGCAGCGTGGCTTGTCCAGCATGTCATCCCAGGCAGACAGACATTGGATCCCCTTTGAATGACACCAGAGTTTAAGCCAATTGTTAAAGCTGATCATCTTATCTCTGTATTGTGGCATCATTCTTGGTGAAGGTAGGATACTGCTCAAGGTCAGGGTCATACCTGCCTGGGCTACATAATCAGAGAGCTCCTCAATGTCTCTTTTCATGTAGTCCAAGGAGGTGCGTCTCAGGTCGTTTACACCAGTGTGGACAATGACTGAGTCGTATTTGTACCTGCTGTTGAGAGACCTGAGTGCTTGCGTTATGTGGCGGATTCTAGCGCCTGACAGGCAGCTTACTGTGACCTTCTCCTTACTCAGTCTGGTGAGCGGGACGTCAGTGTGTCTGACTATGGAGTCACCAATGACTAGTGTGTCTGGCATTGTGTTTGGCCTTAAGGGCTGTGACTGTTTGACACTCTGACTGTGAGGTCTATGTGTTGCAGGTGTTGTGTTCTGAGGTGGTGGTTGTTTGGGTGTCTGCTTTGGTGGCCTCTGCTGTTTTGGTAGATTTTTGATCAGAGCCGAAAGTATGTCTTTGTGTGTTTATGTGTATGATTTGAGGTTGTGATGGTACTATGTGAGACTGGGTCTATAGTGTGTGTGGTAACCTTCTCCTCCTGACTGGTCTTGCCAGTCCTATGTTGAGAGAGCTCAGCCTCCAGTTTGGCCGTATAGTTGCATCTCTCGCATGTATTTGTGTTTTGTGGGAGGAGGAGAGGGTTGTCTGTGTACATGAGGCAATTGTAACATTGCCTCAATATTCCCAGGTTCACCAGCTGAGCAGGAGAGGACACTAGCAACTGATCCCTCGACATGCTAGAAGGACTAGACAAAAAACTTTAAAAGAGATTCCGGGGACGTGAGTGACCGAGAAATGGGGGTTTGCCTTTTTGGGTGCTATCTATAAGAGTGCCGTATCAAGGTAATAAGTACTGTAGGAGCAAGTGCTAGGTTTAACAGATAGAGAAAAGTCTACTTGGAGTCAAGTAGAGATGATCTTTTAGGTATTAGAGAAAGTGCTAGTAACAGGGATGCTTAAAGGTAAGATTGAAAAGAATGCACTCTGCAGTGTGCACTAGAGAAGTTAGATATGAAAGTAGGTAACTTGAGTTTTACCTGTTTAAAAAGTTAAGGTTTAGTGGAGAGTTACTATTTTTAAAACAGCAAGATGGACTGAAAGGGGTGGTTACTTTTGTATTTTGGTACTGTGAAATACTGTAGGATGGCCAATAAATTTAAATAATTGAAGGGGTGGGATTTCAAAAGTGATGGTTTTGTGATTACTCACATAAGCCAGTGAAAGTAGAGAGAAATGAGATATATGGTCAGATTAACATATATCTCAGAACAAGAAAATCTCGAAATATTAGACTTTTTCAGAAATTGCTGGACTTGTGGGGGCTCTAAAGTACATGCCGTACTTCATGTTAGTAATTTTCAAAACAATGCCTTGAGGAGGGGAAGAGGGGAGAAAGTTAACTGTAATTTTCGAAACAATCCTTTGAAGAGGAGAAGAGAGGGGAGAAAGTTAACTGTAAGTAAAGAAAACATTTTTTTTAATAGTACTATTTTAATGGTGTATGGTTTTCTTTGCATGCTATAAAGTAAAGTTTTCTCAGTTATTTTACTTGTAAAAAAGGATTGTAATTAGGTGCTGCTGCTGTTTTTTCTTTCTCTCTTCTTCTTCAGTTTTAAGAAATATAGACACTGCAATGTAAAAAAAAAGCCTGGTTAAAAGAGCATGACAAAATAAAAATGAATGAGCTTTTTCCCATTCTTGCATGGGGGAATTACTGGATTAAGGAACTTAAATGGATTTAGTGGCATGTTTTAAGAGCAAATAAGTGAAAAAAAATATTGAATATTATGAGGCCTTTTCTAGTAAATGAATGCATGCTTAGTAGCAATTCTGTATCTGGTCGTCATGTCTTCATGGAAAACGTCTGATAAAGAGAAAGTGACTGGTTCTTGTGTCTCCGTGGAGGCAATCTGACAATAAGAAATTGGTTATCTGGTTCATGTGTCTCTATGGAGACAATCTGATAAACATAAATTGGTTACAGTCTGGGGAAAAGAGAAACGGTCTATGAGATAATGTTCTCTGAAAGCACTCAGTGTTTTTTTTCCAGCTGGGAGAGCTGTAAAGATAAGACAAAACCAGTTAGCACTTAGTAGAAGCACATACTGCACCACGTGTCTTAGCATAGATAACCTTTCTTTTAGGTTAACTCAAGTCTCTTAGTATGGCTGTCAGTTTGGGGCATTTGCTCCTATTAGAAGGGTACAACTTAGTTTTGAAAATGTACATAGTTTTCTTTGTTAGTATTAAATTAATAGGTTTTAGAGGGGTACTGGACGTTTGTTTTTTTGTTTGAGGGCTTACAGTAAAACAAAAAGTTTTGTAAGATGTGACATAGGCTGAAATGGATATGACAAGAAACAACTGTATAAAAGTTCTACCTGCCAAACATTGTATGGATGTAACACAAAAGCTGGCACTAGATATATAACAAAAAAAGGCATTACACATAAAAGGTGGGAATAATATTTTTTTAATACAATTATGCTTTTTGTAATGTCTTTAAATGTCAGTGGTGTGACTGTCCCTACTCCAGGCCAGTTATCATGGAGCCTCAATCCTCATCACTGACACCGGTTAGGAATGGCCACTAGTAACAAACATGGATACACACAGTATTTTCAGTTGTAGCACTCTGCACCAAGCACAATTTCCATTAAGGCCACACAGGGAGTACACTCTAGACCTGGGGCTGGACTCTCTCTCTCTGTCCAGGCCCCAAACAAGACCCCACACTGACCACTTTGGAGCCCTGTGTCCCTGTTCCAAGTAGCACAGTGACACAAACACTTGGATATTTGATTTTCACACGTGTGCACACACACACACACACACACACACACACACACACACACACACACACACACACACACACACAACTGGTAAAGGCTGGCACAGATGTACCAGCTCTGCCCAGACTGTAGGGTAATTACGCTGCCACTAAGACAGCTACTCTAAGGCTCTCACAAGGGTACCCAATTACATTGAGTAAAATTAATGCTAATACAAATTGTGGAGTTTGACCAATGCAGCAAGTCTTTCAGGAGTGGCCACATTGTCACTAAAATAAGCATAAGTACCCTTCAGGTGTTAAAAGTATCTTCCAGAAGACCAAACACAATGAAAGGTATAAAAATATTTAATAATAAATAAAATAGAAAACACGAGAATACTGACTGTCTAGTTACAATAACACCTGTGTTTCAATCACAGAAGATATAAAAAATTACAGTTTGATCGCTTCACATAGATGCAAAAAAACAATATTTAACTAATTTCACTATATTTTACTGACTGACTAAAGAATTACTGTTCCCTAGTTAAGTTACTTACTGCAGCAAGACAAGATGGTGAGTGTTGAGTTGTTTACTCCAGCAAGGCAAGATGTGGTGTGATGTTGTGTGAGATATCTTTCCTGCCAGGTTCCGAAAAACAAAGTGCTGCTGCGAGACTTCTGAAATTATCTCCCACTAATGTCTAAAAATCATTTCAGTGCTGGTTATAGAATATCACATCTGGTCACCTAACTCTGGTACAGTGTATGCACGCACACATACACACATATACACACACACACTCACACACACACACACACACACACACACACACACACACACACAGAGCTTTGCCAAGATCTGTTACAGTATCTGAAAGCTATAAAACAATTTCAAAAACTTGTACTCTTCCATGGTAGCAATTAGTTCACCCCCAAGATTCTTAGTCCTGGTTTTCCCAGGAATTTTTGTCTCTGGTTACAATCAGACCTGTAAGATAAAATCTTTATGGCCTAATCCAACCCATTTCATTTTCAACCTATTTTTTGAAATTAACTGGACTGAGATTAACCTCTTCACTTCCAGAATTCTCTGTTAAAACATATACATTTAATCAGTTATAATAATACAGTCTGACATACATGTATATCTCTCTTCTGTCCAGGAGGACCCACTGTTGATGCATTTTTGACACAAGCAACTTTACAGATGCATTTTTTAACACAAGTATCTATACAAATCATTGTGATAGTCAAATGACATAAAATTATTTACAAAACTCCAGCAAGCTATGCTGGCATATGTTACACATGCACTGCCCTGCTCTCCCTGGCACAGATGGCACTAACTTGTATCACAAATGGTCTCACAGATAAAAAGAAAGAATAGTGAACTATATTAAAAATGTAGAGTGCAAATAGCTGTTAAATGAGACAGACTTGGAAAAACTGAACATGTGAATTTGATAAAGATTTCAGGATGGTTATTCAGCAAAATGTCTGGGACAAAGGAAAAGAGGGAGTACTTATATTAATTGCAAGAGGAACTCCAATAGTGACAGAGGACAAAAAAAGATAATGGCAGATTTGTAGTGCTAAGGGGCTACTGGCAAGGGAGGAGGATTACATGGGTATATATTTATATTCCACATAAAACTGCTGTAATGGAGTTTATGAAAATTCTGGGAGAAATAATCTGTTTTCAGCAAGGAGTATTACTTATAGGTGGGGACTGGAATTTGATTTGCAGCAGTAAAGATGTGTCTAGGGGACCCAAAAGGGAATGTATAACAAAGGAAGGTAGATTTTTGAAGAAATGTATGAGAATATTTGGCATGGAAGTGAATTCAATAATATGAGTTCAGAATGAATTTACACATTATTCCCCAAGATATAAAAACTGGGCTAGGCTGGACAGAATTTACATTTCACAGGAATGTGTGCATTTAATTGAAGGTCTTGATACACACCCAATAACTATTTCAGATCATGCGGCAATAATAACTAAAATAAAAACACAGGGTAATGAAATAAAAAATGAGACACTGGCAGTTTCCCACCTATCTGTTGAAAACAGAGAAATTTAAGGAATGGATAGTGAAGATTATTCTGGAGCTGTTCGAGAGGATAGAGATTACTTCTGAAAATATAGGTGGAGAGTGGGATAAAATTAAGGTGGAGTTTAAAAATAGGGTGGAAATAAAAGACAGGGAGCTGTGGTTAAGAAGCAGTAAGAACTGTTTAGAGGGACTGACAAATGTTAAGTATTGCAGAATAGGGGGAATCTCAAGAACAAGATGATGATCAACTGCAGAATGCTAAGCAGAAAAGGGATTATAGGCAGTCCCTGGGTTACAGACATCCGACTGGCAGACAACCCATAGATAAGAACGGGCTGCCGCAATGTCGGAAATAACATGAAAATAAATAAAAATCTTTAAAGGTTCCCATGTCTTCCCTTAAAATGAAGAATTCTGTTGTACTTTCCTTTTCCCTGTTTTCCCAGTTCATGATGCTGCTCTCACGTTTTGTTAGAGCAGTTACTTCTGCCTTTACTAAGAGCAAGAGATCCGATTGGTTAAGAGATTGCTGTGTTGATGATTTGATTGGTCAAGTGCTGGCTCACAGTACTCAGTACTGAAGCAGTTACTGTACTGTACAGTCGAATGGGCAAATGACATTGCAGCACACTAGGGTCTAGGTAACAGTAGGAGGTCTGGCAGAGGTCTGAAAGTTCAGGAAAGAGTGGAAAACATTTGTGGGTGATGCCTATAGTACAGAAATGTGAAGTGAAGCTTAAAAAGCGGTAAGTTTAACATTTTTTGTATGGAATGTTCTACTATACTGTATTGCAGTACAGTACAGTAGAACGTTCCATGTACGTGTTTTGACTGGCATCCTAATTTGACTTAAGGACTGACTAAAAAACGAATCTCGTCCTTAACCCAGGGACTACCTGTACCTTGATAATATACACGAGTTTATAAAGATTGCTGTTCAACTATTTTTTTTTTTTGAGAATAACACTAAAGCACAAAAACTTTTAGCACAACGACTTGGACAACAGAAAGTAGAAAGGGCTGTCAACAAGCTTAAGAAACTATAACAAAGAAGGTAATGAGATCCTGTAGAGGTATTAGAAATATTTCAGAAAATTTATGAAAGTCTGTATAAAGCAGAGAAATATAGAAATCAAGAAAAGATACAAATGGAAATGTTTATGGAAGAATTAAATATGCCAATGTTAGTGGTAATGAGGCTCAATTACTAATGGTTAGGATAGGAAGAGATAAGATAAAAATTGTGATGTGTAACCAAGCTACAGGACAGTCCCCCGAATAGGTGATATTACTGTGGAAGTTGAGGGAAAAAAACTGATAAAGATCTGGAAGGTTTTGTTTAACAGTAGTTTAATTTGAGGAAAAAGTACCAACATCCTGGATGAAAGCAGTGGTATCTGTAATATTTAAAGAGACTAAAGAGCCATCAAATCCAGTTTCATACAGCCCCATTTCAATACTAAACCATGATTATAAAGTGTTCATGTCTGTAATGGCTAAAAGAATTGCAAAAGTAATGCCAAAATCGATAGATATGGATCACTGTGGTTTTGTGGAGAGGAGGCAAACATTTGACAACTTCAACAAAACATTGATGATCCAGAGGGAAGCAGAATGTAAGAAAATACCATTGTTGATGGTGGGTCTTGATGCAGAGAAAGTATTTGATAGAGTAAGCTCAGCCTTTATGAGCAGGGCAATGGAAGCATTTTCATTTTCTGAAAAAAATTTGATTAGGAGGATATATGAGGGGTCCGAGGTGAAAATTAAAGTGGGTGGGGTCCTCTCTGATAATTTCTGCTTGAGCAGTGGAATCATGCAGGGGTGTCCACTTCCCCATCTGTTATTTGCATTATATTTAGAACCATTGGCAAAGAAAATAAGGGACTCAGAAATTCAACGATATAGTTGGTATGGTAGTCAAGTAAAGCTGGCTTTATGTACAGATGATATAATTTTATACCTGACAAAACCAGAATGAAACATTACAGTGTCTTTAAAGGTTCCCATGTCTTCCCTTAAAATGAAGAATTCTGTTGTACTTTCCTTTTCCCTGTTTTCCCAGTTCATGATGCTGCTCTAACGTTTTGTTAGAGCAGTTACTTCTGCCTTTACTAAGAGCAAGAGATCCGATTGGTTAAGAGATTGCTGTGTTGATGATTTGATTGGTCAAGTGCTGGCTCTTACAGTACTCAGTATTGAAGCAGTTACTGTACTGTACAGTCGAATGGGCAAATGACATTGCAGCACACTAGGGTCTAGGTAACAGTAGGAGGTCTGGCAGAGGTCTGAAAGTTCAGGAAAGAGTGGAAAACATTTGTGGGTGATGCCTATAGTACAGAAATGTGAAGTGAAGCTTAAAAAGAGGTAAGTTTAACATTTTTTGTATGGAATGTTCTACTATACTGTATTGCAGTACAGTACAGTAGAACGTTCCATGTACGTGTTTTGACTGGCATCCTAATTTGACTTAAGGACTGACTAAAAAACGAATCTCGTCCTTAACCCAGGGACTACCTGTACCTTGATAATATACACGAGTTTAGAAAGATTGCTGTTCAACTATTTTTTTTTTTTTGAGAATAACACTAAAGCACAAAAACTTTTAGCACAACGACTTGGACAACAGAAAGTAGAAAGGGCTGTCAACAAGCTTAAGAAACTATAACAAAGAAGGTAATGAGATCCTGTAGAGGTATTAGAAATATTTCAGAAAATTTATGAAAGTCTGTATAAAGCAGAGAAATATAGAAATCAAGAAAAGATACAAATGGAAATGTTTATGGAAGAATTAAATATGCCAATGTTAGTGGTAATGAGGCTCAGTTACTAATGGTTAGGATAGGAAGAGATAAGATAAAAATTGTGATGTGTAACCAAGCTACAGGACAGTCCCCACAAATAGGTGATATTACTGTGGAAGTTGAGGGAAAAAACTGATAAAGATCTGGAAGGTTTTGTTTAACAGTAGTTTAATAGGAGGAAAAAGTACCAACATCCTGGATGAAAGCAGTGGTATCTGTAATATTTAAAGAGACTAAAGAGCCATCAAATCCAGTTTCATACAGCCCCATTTCAATACTAAACCATGATTATAAAGTGTTCATGTCTGTAATGGCTAAAAGAATTGCAAAAGTAATGCCAAAATCGATAGATATGGATCACTGTGGTTTTGTGGAGAGGAGGCAAACATTTGACAACTTCAACAAAACATTGATGATCCAGAGGGAAGCAGAATGTAAGAAAATACCATTGTTGATGGTGGGTCTTGATGCAGAGAAAGTATTTGATAGAGTAAGCTCAGCCTTTATGAGCAGGGCAATGGAAGCATTTTCATTTTCTGAAAAAAATTTGATTAGGAGGATATATGAGGGGTCCGAGGTGAAAATTAAAGTGGGTGGGGTCCTCTCTGATAATTTCTGCTTGAGCAGTGGAATCATGCAGGGGTGTCCACTTCCCCATCTGTTATTTGCATTATATTTAGAACCATTGGCAAAGAAAATAAGGGACTCAGAAATTCAGCGATATAGTTGGTATGGTAGTCAAGTAAAGCTGGCTTTATGTACAGATAATATAATTTTATACCTGACAAAACCAGAATGAAACATTACAGTGTTGTGGAACATTTTGAGACCGCTTCAAACCTTTTCGAGATTCAAAATTAATGTAGCTAATACAAAGGCAATAACAGTAAATTATGTACCCACAAATGAATTGTTTCAGCAGTATCCATATTTATGGAGACATGATAAAATTAAGTATTCAGGAATATGGATTAAAAATTATTCTGATGTGGCAGCTAATGATATGTGGGAAGAGACTAAGCAAAAGATAATACCAAAACTGAGAAAATGGAAGCTTTGATATATAGACATGGATAGTAAGATACAAGCACTTAAAATGTTTTAGCCCCATTAGTCTTTTATACAGGTCAGGCATATTTTTATCAATCCGAGCAGAAGTTGTCGATAACAATTAATAAAGAGCTGAAGGATTTTATCTGGGAGGGGAAGATGGCAAGAGTCACGTGGGATAAGCTGATTCTTCCAGTAGAACAGGGCGGATTTGGGATTATTCGATTTGAAGGGGTATTTCAAAGCTACACAGTTAAGACTCCAGTACATAGCTCAAGCAGAAACTACAGTTCAAAGTGGGAAAGGATGATGATGAAACGGGGGGAAGCTTAAGAAACAAGAGTATCATAAGAGCTAAGGTGACAATGGGAATGGAGAAAGAAGATTATCCCAATAGGGATGACTGCAATTAGGGATATAGACAGTAGGCAAGAGGGGACTGGAATTTATTGAAGAAAACTGATAAAGGAACCAAGGTGTTGGGAGCAAATAACCAGAGAGGGGAAAGATGATAGAATGGGAAGACGCCAAGAATTTATTTGGACTGCAGGTCAGACATTGCCTTCCCTGTCAAGGATTGATATCAGAGTACAGTAAAAGAGAAAGAAATAGGGGGTCCTAAATGAAAGACCAGCATTGGTAGAGTTTTTAGTAGAATGTAGAACAGAAACAGCCATTAAAAAAAGGAAAAATTAGTAGAGCATATCAAATATTGCATGATAACTATAAGAATCAGTCAGAGGAGATTAGAAAAGGTTGAGAAGACAGATTGGATAAGCAATTCACAGAGAAACAATTGGAGGATATATGCATGTTTCCCATGGAAATGTTTACATAGATATTTTTATACCCCATGTAGGCTCCAGAGAATTCTTCCTCAGGTAGACAGTAAATGTTGGCAGTGTGATGTTAAAGTAAAAGGTAATTGGAACATATTTTCTGTGAGTGCAGTGAGTTGGTGGACTTTAATGATCCTCTGCGGATGCACTGTCGGAGATGCTGGATGGGCAGATTGGTGTGAAGAGGGAGTTGATTTTTTTTGAGCTATGATACAGAATCGGAATTGCCTAGACATGGTAAGGCCTTGCTGTGTCTTAATTATAGTGGCTGCCAAAAAACAATTACTAGAAAATGGAAATCAGACTCTAAACCAACTATATTAGAAGTAGTGAATATAGTAACAGAGATAAAACAACTGGAACTGAGATCTTTTAAAAAGGGTAGGAGCAAACTACTTAGTAATAACTGGGAATTGTGGGAACAATACATACAGGGGAGGAATGAGGTTTAAAAGAGGGGAGACTTAAATGAACTACTTAATGTTTGACTCAAAATGATTGGGTAGATTATAAGTTTTGTAAAATGCTTGCAACTAGGATTGTGTTGTTGCGGTTTGCTTATATTTATATAATTGTATGATTGCTTATGTCGTAAGTGATGGTTTAATAAGGATGTTTCTTGTTTTTTTAAAAAAGGGCAGATGTAATGTTGCTTAGGTTATATGATATATAGCAATATAGCAATATATGAGAAGTATAATGTTTGTAAACGTGAACTTGTTAATCCAGTTTGATTACTTTTATATAAATGTAAACTTGTCTGTGTCACAAGTGATAATTCAATAAAGTTTTTAAAAAAAAGAAAATACAGAGAGAGGGAGAGAGAACTGTAAAGAATAATGTCTGCTTATCGTAATTTAGAGAATGGGCAAACTGTACATCAGCACCCTGATTGGATAGCGAACATTCTCCAGCAGTGTAATAATGTACAAGTAATGCCCACTGAAAAACGAGTCAGCCTCTTCACAGCAGCATATCAAGCTGCTGTGGAGCTCAGACTGCAAAAAACTCCAATAGCCACCATTACTGTACACTCACTAAGCAGTTCTTTTGCTGTTTAGCGAATGTAAAAAACAAAAAAGTGTATGTGTGTGTGTGTGTGTGTGTGTGTGTGTGTGTGTGTGTGTGTGTGTGTGTATGCATATGAGTGTGTTTATGTTTCCATCTGAGTGTGTGAGTAAAGGCATGTATGAAGTCAGAAGAGACTGTGTGTGAGATCAAGAGTGAGTGAGAGCGGTCTTGTGTGAGTGAATGCGTGTATGAAAGCAGAAGAGACTGTGTGCGAGATCGAGAAAGAGAGAGTGTGGTCATGGGTGCATAGCTGTCAAGTTTCCAGATTTTCGCAGACTGTCCATATTTTTGCCTTATATTTTTTGTCTGTTCCTCATAAAATTTGGGTTTTCTGAAGTTTTGTGTTAAATCAGTGAGGAGTGAATTCACTAAATAATGACAGGCATTTGAGTTTCAGGCTTTATATATTTCAGCAAATGCATTGTAATACAATATCTTTTATTCTAGCAACTTTCTAAGTTTGTAAGAGCAAAATTTAAAATGTGTCCATATTTTTCTCTTTGTCCCCCATTATTTTTGCCTTTGTCCAGATTTTTTGTGCTAAGAGGTTGAGTTATGCTTGTGTGAGTGAATGTGAATATAAAATCAGAGGAGACTGTGTATGTAAATGTATGTGTGTGTGAAAGCAGAAGAGACTGTGTATATGAGAGAGAATGGGCTCTCTGTAAAATTGTTTTACTTATTTACTTTAAGTACTCTATATATATGGATTCACTTCATAATCTCGAAATACTGAAACATCGAATTTCAGTATTTCGAAACTATGAAACGGAATCCACAAAACACCGAAACTACAAAACCCCAAGCCCAAAACCGCGAAATTCAAAACACTGAGCAAACCGCATACACTATACCATACATACACCACAACACCCACATCACAACATAAACAAAAAACTACACACATACATAACTCATATACACATAAGCAGGGGTGCAAGCCCCCTGCACCCCCCATGTGGGGGGCTGTGCTCCCCACACCCCCCTACTTTATATATACTAACTCCGAGATCGCACAAACAGGGAACAAAAGCAAACTCACACACACACATTCTCCAGTCTCTCACACACACGTCAAACATATCAGCACACTCAAACACACTCTAACCCCCACTCAAATCCCTTACAAAACACTCATTACTTGACAAAACACCTAGATCCACACACGGCACCATGCACCATAAACACACAATATCACGTAGCGTAAGGCCATAACCGCGAATTCGAATATTATGAACTTTCGCTATTTTAAACATTTGGGTTTATAGTCTCGAGATACTGAAATTCGACATTTTAGTATTTCGAGATTATAAACGGCTCCAATATATATATATATATATATATATATATATATATATATTTTTTTATTTAATATATTTTTTATGTAAAATGTTTCCTCCAACACTATTGACATATACTACAGAAAGTTTGAAACATTAGGCGGAGGAACTGTTTTACATCAAAAATATATAAAAATAAAAAAAATAATATAATACTTAAAATAAGTATGACACAATTTTACATAGACCCCATTCTCTAAGTGCAATAATGCCCTCCAGGGAGTGTGTTAATGTGCAATTAATGCTCTTCCAGGGTTGTAGAGGTCCTCCACCTGCGATGTCTGGCCTCGTAATACCCCCTAGTTGGGAGTTAATTATACATTAACACACACCCTGTTGGAAATTGGGAAATCTAGATAAAGAACAGAAGCTAGATATAGTTAAGTAGTGCTTTGAGCACGGGTAGAGAGGAGTGCATTTAAAAAAAAAATGAACAAGAGTTTTTTTAGCATTTAAATTAAACTGATGCATCCATATAATTTAGCAGGCTAGGGCAGCACACAGATATAAAATGAAGTCACTTGCATGGAGTAAATGCTATTTAGATGGCAGTGTATGTTTACTGGAAAGGTATAAATGGTGCAATTGTGCAACAGTCACAGCAGGTAGCTATGCAAAACCTATGTGCTGAATTAGATGTAATGGTGGTGGATGCTGTAATAGAGCGTAGGCTTAGTTAAATGAAAACTTCACCTTAGAACTTAAAAATCACTAGCGCATGCAAAGCAGTTAGTAAAAACAATAAATCCAGTGAAATTTGAAGAGTAAAGTGCAAGTAAAAGTAATACAAGCCACTGGAAACAGGAACAGTTCGGAAAAATAATAAAACCTTTAATAAAACAACGCCAAGTTAAAAAAACTTTTCCAAACTGTTCTTGTTTCCAGTGGTTTGTGTTACTTTTATTTAAACTTATAAATCACTCCAAGTGCTTATTTTACAATTTTAATGTGTTTCCCACAACATGGCGGATGATGGGTCCTACCTTGGTAACATGAGCTTGTTTTCTTGCTTTCATTCCTTCTTCCCAGAATACATTTCAAGTCCTCTCTGTGTGAGTCATGCTAGACATAAGGAAGTGATAGTGGTAAATGATCCTTGCTATATAATGTACAGGTGATTTATTTATTTATTTTATTTAACATTTGTTTACCGGGAAAATCTGACTTGGAAGGAAGCCAATTTTCAGCAGCGGCCCAGGGAGAAATGCTCCAGATGCATGTCTTTGTAACATGGGAGTAGGGTTGTCATCTTTTAAGCAGGCCAAAGTGGGACATGGGGGTGTGGCCAATGTGACACTGACCACACCCTCTGCCATGACGTCCCACGGGAGTGGTGAAGGAAGTACTCTTATGGCAATAATAGCTGGTTGGCTGCTGGAGTGGCTAGCTGGCTGGCTGGTGGCTGGAGTGGCTAGTTAGCTGGCTGGCTGGCGGCTCGAGTGGCTAGCTGGATGGTGGGAGTAGCAGCTGGATGGATGAATGGCTGGACAAATTAATGGCTGGCTTGTTGAATGACTGACTGGATTGCTGGCTGGATGGCTGCACTGCTGGCTGGCTGGAGTTGGGATGAGTCTGAAAAATGTTATAAAGTGAAAGTGCCCTAAACCAGTAAACACATTCAAATGAATAAATTACATGAACATACAGCTTCTTGTAGTTTACATTGCACAGATGATCGAAAGGGGAACGCTCACATTTTCCCCCTGTGTTGTATACAAACCATGTCTACTCATGTTTTGCTTGATTTTTTTTTTTTTTTATTTTTTTTATATAATGATACTAGATCTGGTACTTGTCCTTGAAAAAGTACTATTACCCTATATCACAATTCTGCAGCACACATTATCTGTAACTGATAGTTGTAGAACACACACACTTAAAACACATCTGCTTGAGCCTGTTCACTTGCGAGCAAACACACCGCAAACATGCCAGAAAAGCATTTCTTGCAGGGTGGCATTCCTTATGTGGAGGGTGTTCTCCATATTATTTTAATATTCTCATGAAAAAGTTTTTTTGAGAAGGTTGTAGAGAACTGGAGTATAAGTATTAATAACACTACTGTAACTACTGTGTGGCATAAGCAAGAAAGCATAATCAGCTGCTCTCTCAAACAGTAAGGCTTCAGCAGTTGTGATATGAGCAGTCTTGTGCTATGCAATGGCATATAAGTCTTTATTATTTCAACTACTGATTTATCACACTGTACACATATTGGTTGACTGGCTCATTAAAAAAAAAAAAAAAAAACTCTTGTCTCTTTAATTCACGGCTGTAGAAGCACTAAAAACAAACCGCTCTACAGCCGCAATCATTACAGGGCTCTTCCTGCCCCAGTCCCCACGCCCTTTATGATTTGCAGCCAATTGCTGCATGATTTAAAGCACTCAGACCTAACAGGAAATAGGTCTGCCTGCTGGTCCGGGTTGGTGATGTAACTGATTTGCTGTGGAAAAGGCGGAAGTAATTGCGGCTTTTCCATGGCAATTCAGTGTGATCGCGAAAAGCGGGACTTTTCAAGTCCCACTACTTTCTACAGCGGGCAGCGGGTTACGGCAGCTCAACCTGTGAGTGCCCCACTGATAAGGGATGGGTGGCAACCTTACATGGGAGGAAAACGGAGCACCCGGAGAAAACCCACACAAACGCAAAGAGGACATGCAGACTCCGCACAGAAGGCACCCCAGCCAAGAATCGAACTGGAGAACCTCTTGGTGTGAGGCGACAATGCTATCATTGCACCACTGCACAGTCCCTGTGATGAGTAGTAGGGCTCCAAAGTAAGTCTGTCTGCTGCTTCACAGTGCCTTCAGTGTAAAGTTTTTTCTCTGTCACGAATGATGCAGAATTAAAATGTGCTTTACTAGTTCCTTAATTATTTCTGTTATGTTCACCCCCATTTTCTCTTTTTCATATTTATTTATACTTTTTTTAAAGGAATATTATTGGTATATTTGACTAGTTGTTATTGTTGTCATTTTTTATCATTTGTTATATTTATTTATTTTCTTACATATTAGCATTTGTTAAACACCCATTTACACATTTTTAAAAAATTAAAAAAAAATTTTTTATAGGATTTTGATAGGCAGTTATAGTATTTTATTTTATTAGGAAGGAAATATTAATTCACATACACATTTACTTAATTCACTGTATTCAGCATTTATTGAAGGAATTTCCGCTTACTGTACAAAAAATGTATTAAGGTTTTTATGATGACAAATGCGATGAATTCATATGCATATAAAGTTATTAACTATATAATATTACCAGTTTTCACTCATTTTTATGTAAAGGAGGTATGTTAAATTATTTTGTTTAATATGTGAATAGATTGCAATAAATGAAGCGCTATTAAATAAGCGTATATGTAGCTTTAAGAAGCTGTGATTTTTGGCGCCAAATAAGTTATTTAAACTGTTTGTAGAGTATGGCATCTTAGTTCTGAAGAAGACCAGCTGTTATGGTTGAAAGCGCTTAACTTTGTATTTTCATGTTATTGGTTTTATACTGTTGTCGTTGTCAAGTTCGTCTTTATGTCCCAATAAATTGGATTTATATTTGGTAGAGTGGCACTTATTGGTGGATCCGGAGGCATTTGCTGCAGTTTTATTTATACTTTGGTAACCAGGAAATTGAACTTGACCCAGGACCCTTTTCAGCCACGACTCTGGCTATATTGACAAAGATAAAATCAAGTAATACATGCACTTAGCAATACAAAGAAAAAAATACTGACATAAAGATATTGGCAATGTGTTGCACATGCAGTTTTTGTAAGTGTGCGACAGTGAATAAGTAAAACATTAAGCAATGTTTACTAGAATGTATACAGTAGTAATGCTTAACTCTACTATATTAACTTTATTATAAATAACAAATTGTATGCACCCATACTGCATATTTATGTATATACAGTCGATATAAACAGTTAAAATGCCAGTTTTTTGTGATATAAAAAATGTCACCACAATAAATCATTTCAAAATGTTTCCCACCTTTAATGTGACCTGTAACCTGTACAATTCAATTGAAAAACAAATCTGTTAGGGGAAAACATATAAAAATAAAAAAATGCACAATAAGCTGTTTGCAGAAGTGTGCGCACCCTTGAACTAATACTTGTGTGTATGTGTGTGTGTGTATACATATATATATATATATATATATATATATATATATATATATATATATATATATATACACACACACACACACACACACACACACGCGCACACACATAAGGTATACATCTACAAAAACATGAGTGTGTGTATGTATGTGTATAAAACGGAGAAATAGATTATATGCCTATGTGTGTACTTCATGTCCCTTAAATAAAAACAAGTCAAAATGAAAATTGTGTAACTGTATAGGTTCATAGGTAAGTACTAGGCTGCTGGCCTTAGGGCCTATACAAGCCTAGCCAAAAAGGTACCCTGGCTTTCGCCACCCAAGAAAATTATTTTCCTGTGCCCCTGGCAAGCAGAACCACAGAAGTGATCCCCGGGGTGAATTTCCTATTTACCCATCCAATCAAGATTTTGAGGAGCTCTGTTTGACATATATAGGTAGTCTGTTCCAGAGTGTGGGAAGTCTCTAGGACAGGAATCTATCACTCCAGCATGTTCTGTTTATTGTGGTGACAAGGTTTAGTTCCCTAGAGCATGTAGCTTGGAGGGATTGGGATTTCTGTAAGTGGAGCATGGCTCTGGGTTTGACATACATATGTATGTTAGGCAGAGATCGACTCTGAGTAGGAGATATGCGAAGGAGTAAAGCTGGAGTTTTTTGCTATGGTCTGCGTAAGGCATCTGTTTGAGGCCAGTAATCCTCTTTGTGAGGTATTTTTGCGGCCTTTCCAGTTGTTGTAGATGTTTTGTGAGGTACATAACAAAAGGGGTGTTGCACTCTATAATGGGTCTGAGTGATGAGTAGAGTGGAACAATGACCTCATTTTTTCTGGATGAGAAACCTTTTGTGATGAGGTGTGCCACGTAGAAGGATTTCCTGACCACTGTGGCGATGTGATTATCAAAGGAGAGACTACTGTCCAACTGTGTCCTAAGGTCTCTTATCACACTTTCGGTGTTAAGTAGACTACCGCCTATGTGGTAGTTCATGGGTGCAGAGTTTTTACCAAAGGGGATGACAATGCACTTTTTGGCATTGAGCTTGAGACCATGGCTTTGACACCAGGCATCTGTCTCAGTGAGGCCCTTTTGTAGGATGTCCACATCATTAGGAGTTTTGATTATGGCTCCTAGTTTGCAGTCATCTGCGAATTTAGTTAGCCAAAGACCTTCTGTGTTAGTCTGTACTTCAGAGAAATAGATAGCAAACAGCAGAGGACCCAGGACTGAACCCTGTGGTACCCACTTGTCACTGGTCTGAAGTCTGATGTGGAGTCTGCTACTTTCACAATGTGTGTTCTGTCAGTAAGCCAGTTGATAACCCATCTTATGACATATGGATTTATACCTAGTTTAGTGAGTTTATCTATAATTCCAGAGTGGGTGATGGTGTCAAACGCCTTGGCGAGATCTAGATAGGCTGTGTGAACCACCTTACCCTCATCTATGGCTTTGGTGACTAAAGAAGTCTGTCAGGTTTAGGAGACATGATCTGCCTTTTACAAACCCAAACTGTGTGGGGTCCAGAGTTTGGAGATCTCCAATGTCTTTGTTTATAAGTTCCATGATGATACGTTCCATGGCCTTGCAGACCAGGCTCGTCAGGCTAATTGGGCGGTAGTTCCCGGGGTCTGTTGGGACCCCCCCATTGTGGAGAGGGATAACTGTCATGGTGCACCATTCAATGGGCACAAAGCCTGAGGTGAGGCTATGGTTGAACATGGTACTTAGGTGGGGTGCCAGTTCATTCTGTAGTTCATGTAGAAGGCAGCCTGGGATGTTGTCAGGTCCCATGGATGCTGTGTTCTTGGCTTTGGAGAGTGAGGTTTTTACCTGTGCAGCCGCAATTACAGGAACTTTGCATTCTTCTGGTATAAAGATGGGCCCTTTGGGGGGTGAGAGGGGGGTAAAGTTAGCACTGAACCTATCTGCCAGGATATTGGCAATATCAGTTGGTTCTGTATATTTAGTGTCATTGTGCTGTAACTCAGAGCAGATCTGAGTGTTGCCATTGAGATTCTTGATATAGCTACAGAATGCTTTGTGGTAGTCTTTAGAATCAGTGGTAGTTTTGTTTTCATAACTAGCTTTGGAGGATTTTAGGAGGGATCTCAGCTTCTTACTGAGGCTGACCAGGGAGTTCCTCCAGTCATTGGGATTTTACTTTTTTTGCAACAGTTTCTTTCTTCTGTTGTAGAGCTTGTTTGTGGCAGAAGACAACCAGATTGGCTTCCTTTTTTTGGAGGATAGCATCTTGGTTCTGTTAGGGATAGCATGATCCATGCACTCATGTAAGTGCTTATAAAGTGCATTTGTGTAGGATTCAGCAGTCGTACCTCTATTATCCATCTGCATGGGTGTCGTGAAGTTTGCCACTTCTGTTTTAAGAAGCGTGAAGTTGGCTTTGGATAAATTTTTTACAGTTGTTTTCCTAATGGGGGGTGGGAGCGGGATGTGGATGTCTAGGGTGATTAGCTTGTGGTCGGATCTGACCGAGGAGCTGACCTCTGGTGTGGAACACCGGTCACCGATGTTGGTGATGACCAGGTCTAGGATATTGCTGCCCCTAGTGGGGGTGTGGATAAGTTGATCCAAGGCATTGGAATTGATGATTTCCAGAAAACGCCGAGCAAAAGAGTTGGTACATGAGTAGTTTTCCCAGTTAATGGTAGGGTAGTTTAAATCACCCATTATTAGAGTGTTGGGTTGTTCCTTAATATTTTCCAGTGTATCAAGAAAAGAGGAGTGGGAATCCTGGGGCATGGTGGGGGGTCTGTAGCAAGCTACAACCTGGATTGCGGTTTTGCCCAGAGTTAGTTGAAGTTGGATAATCTCTGATGCATTATGCTGAGCAAGTAGCTTGGAGGTGTGGCTATCCTTAGTGAATATGGACCCGCCTCCACCTTTAGTGTTTCTGTCCGGGTTTGATGGCTGAAAGGTGTGGTATGAATTATAGCCTGGTAATGCAGGGGTGCCCTCTGGAGCTTTGAACCAGGTCTCTGCCACTGCACAGATATCAATGTTCTCCATTTTAAGGTGTGCCTCGAGTGAGTGCATTTTGAGGTTTAGACTTCTAGCATTGAGTAGCATTACCCTCAGATTTTGCTTGCTTGTACCTGTTATGGTGGTGAATTTGTCATTTGAACCTTGTCTAAAAAGGCACTGTATGGGTGGCAAGAGCCTTTGCCAGTATCCGGAATCCCAAGGGCGACAGGTGTAGGCCATCTCTGGCAAAGCAGCGTGGTCTGTTAATCATGTCATCCCAGGCAGACAGATACTGGATTCCCTTAGAATGACACCAGAAGCTTAGCCAATTGTTAAAGTCAGTCATTTTGTCCTTGTACTATGGTATCATTCTGGGAGATGGCAGGATGCTACTCAGGGCTAGAGTCATACCTGCCTGGGCTCCTCCATGTCTCTTTTCATATAGTCCAGGGAGGTACATCTCAGGTCATTCACACCAACATGGACAATGACAGAGTCATATTTGTACTTGTTGTGGAGTGATCTGAGTGCGTGCATTATATGGTGGATTCTGGCTCTGGCACCTGACAGGCAGCTGACAGTAACTTTTTCCTTGTTTAGCCTGGTGAGTGGAACATCAGTGTGCCTGACTATAGAGTCACCTATGACTAGAGTGTTGGGTACGTTATGCCTTATGGGCTGTAGTTGAGTGGCACACTGAGTATGTGGGCTATGTGTCATTTGGGTTGTGTTGGGGGGTGGAGGTTGCTTGCATTTCTGCTTTGGAGGTCTCTGTTGTTTGGGCAGATTTGTACTGAGAGCCTCTGCGAGGGTGGGTGTGTGTTTTGTGCTTCTGTGTGTGTGTTTTGGTGGTGTAGGTTTTGAGGGACTATGTGATGAGTGTGGTGCAATGCAAGTGTTTACCTTCTCCTCTTGACTATATAGGCCAGTCTTTGGTGAAGAGAGCTTTGCTTCCCGTTTGGCTATATAAGTGCATCTCTCACAGGTCGTAGTGTTGGGTGGTAGGAGGAGAGGCTTGTCTGTGTACGAGGCAGTTGCTGCATTGTCCCAAGATGCCCAGATTCATCAGTTAGACAGGAGAAAACACAGGGAGCTGACCTTTAGACGTGCCTGAATAGGTGCCTATTTATTAAGTACTAAGAACTGTTTTCCTCTAGACAAGTGAGGAAAGTTGAGTGCTGTAGTAATGTGTAACTTATTTAGTGCTTACAATGAGTTCTGAGCAAGTGTGGAGCTAAAAAAAAAAAAAACAGATTTGAGTGCTAAAACTAAAAAGCTGACTAGTTGCAAGGGAAATTTTAAAGAACAGACGTTATGGCGCCAGGAATAGTGTAACCCCAATTAAGTGGGGGGGGGGGGCTTATGAGCTCACAAACAGTTGTGGACACAGCAAATCCGTATTTGGACAAGACCTGCCACAGGAAAGGGGAATCAAGCTTAGAATTTTTTTTCCAGTAAAAGTGGAAATGGAGAAAGCTGGAACAGAAGTTAATTCAATGTTAAGAATCTGAGTGGGTTGGCCTTCACAAATGTTCTCTATTAGATTGAGTGAACTAATGACACTAGACTAAGAGGAGTGTCACAGATCAAATATACAGTATGGGCGGGCAACTGCAAAGCCACCAAGTATAAGAACACACAACACTAGGGAGGGTGGGTGGAAAAATTACAGTTCCTAGCTGTAGCCACTGAATGAAAGTTTTAAACAGATCAAGGAGCAGACTCTAGAGAATGCTTTTAACTGTAAACAGGCAATTATAGTAATGCACACTATTACAGTTCCTAGCTGTAGAACACAGAAACCTCAAAAATCAAAAATGCACAGAAAAGTTCGGATAGAGCACTCACAAACAGAAAATACAACTCTCAGTATGAAAAACAGTTTACAGTTGAGTAATTCAGTAAACATGCAATTAGAGTAATGGAACAGTATCTAGCAATGAAAAATACAGTTAAAACAGTATATAAATGCAGTGAAACAATAAAAAGGCTTTATAACAGTGCACAATGTAGTAGATCAACTGTATAGCACAATTATAAGCGTTTCAGAAGTGCAGTTCAATGAAATAAGTGTATGAAATAACTTATCCTGCTCTTGGAATCTTAAGGAATTTCCACTTATGCAATGCAATCCAGAGCCTGAACAATACAAGCTCAACCTTTATAAGACACAAAGTTTATATACCAGTAAGAATGGAAGAGTTGGAAGATCAAATTACTACTCAGCCCCTGCTATTACCCAATCACTCGTACTACAGAAGGTCAGGAGGTCTTGTTACTCTCGATAATAATGAAGACAATCAGGCGAAAATGGCTGCCAGAAACACAGGAAACTCAAACAAATCTACCAGCCTCGACAACAGGCCTCTATCAAGATTATGCCACCTGAGCAGAACACAGAAACCTCACTTTAAAAGCATAGAAAGAACACCCACAAAGAGAAAATGCAAGTCTCAGTATGAAAAAGCAGTTTACAATTTAGTAATTAAATAAAAATGCAGTTATAATAATGCACACTATTACAGTTCCTAGCTGTAGCCACTGAATGAAAGTTTTAAACAGATCAAGGAGCAGACTCTAGAGAATGCTTCTAACTGTAAACAGGCAATTATAGTAATGTACACAATTACAGTTTCTAGCTGTAGAACACAGAAACCACAAAAAATCAAAAATGCACAGAAATGTTTGGATAGAGCACTCACAAACAGAAAATACAACTCTCAGTATGAAAAAGCAGTTTACAGTTAAGTAATTCAGTAAACATGCAATTAGAGTAATGAAACAGTATCTATCAATGAAAAATACAATTAAAACAATATAAAACAGTAAATAAATGCAGTGAAACAATAAGAAAAGCTTTATAACAGTGGAGAAATGTAGTAGGTCAACTGTGTAGCACAATTATACACGTTTCAGAAGTGCAGTTCAGTGAAATAAGTGCAAGAAACAACTTATCCTGCTCTTGGAATCTTAAGGAATTTCCAATTATGCAATGCAATCTGGAGCCTGAGCAATACAAGCGCAACCTTTATAAGACACGGGGTTTATATACCAGTAAGAATGGAAGAGTTAGAAGATGAAATTACTACTCAGCCCTTGCTATTACCCAATCACTCTTACTACAGAAGTCAGGAGGCCTTGTTACTCTCAATAATAATGAAGACAATCAGCTGAAAATGGCTGCCAGAAACACTGGAAACTCAAACAAAGCTACCAGCCTAGACAACAGGCTCTATCAAGATTATGCCACCTGAGCAGAACACAGAAACCTCACTTTAAAAGCATAGAAAGAACACCTACAAAGAGAAAATACAAGTCTCAGTATGAAAAAGCAGTTTACAATTTAGTAATTAAATAAAAATGCAATTATAGTAATGCACACTATTACAGTTCCTAGCTGCAGCCACTGAATGAAAGTTTTAAACAGATCAATGAGCAGACTCTAGAGAATGCTTTTAACTGTAAACAGACAATTATAGTAATGCACACTATTACAGTTCCTTGCTGTGGAACACAGAAACCTCAAAAAATCAAAAATGCACAGAAAAGCTCAGAGCAGTCACAAACAGAAAATACAACTCTCAGTATGAAAAAGCAGTTTACAGTTAAGTAATTCAGTAAACATGCAATTAGAGTAATGAAACAGTATCTAACAATGAAAAATACAGTTAAAACAGTATAAGACAGTACATAAATGCAGTGAAACAATAAAAAAAAGCTTTATAACAGTGCAAAATGTAGTAGATCAACTGTATAGCACAATTATAAGCGTTTCAGAAGTGCAGTTCAATGAAATAAGTGTATGAAATAACTTATCCTGCTCTTGGAATCTTAAGGAATTTCCACTTGTGCAATGCAATCCAGAGCCTGAGCAATACAAGCGCAACCTTTATAAGACACAAAGTTTATATAGTAAGAATGGAAGAGTTGGAATATCAAATTTCTACTCATCCCCTGCTATTACCCAATCACTCTTACTACAGAAGGTCAGGAGGCCTTGTTACTCTCGATAATAATGAAGACAATCAGCAGAAAATGGCTCCCAGAAACACAGGAAACTCAAACAAAACTACTAGCCTAGACAACAGGCCTCTATCAAGATTATGCCACCTGAGCAGAACACAGAAACCTCACTTTAAAAGCATAGAAAGAACACCCACAAAGAGAAAATACAAGTCTCAGTATGAAAAAGCAGTTTACAATTTAGTAATTAAATAAAAATGCAGTTATAGTAATACACAATATTACAGTTCCTAGCTGTAGCCACTGAATGAAAGTTTTAAACAGATAAAGGAGCAGACTCTAGAGAATGTTTCTAACTGTAAACAGACAATTATAGTAATGCACAGTATTACAGTTCGTAGCTGTAGAACACAGAAACCACAAAAAATCAAAAATGCACAGAAAAGCTCAGGTAGAGCACTCACAAACAGAAAATACAACTCGCAGTATGAAAAAGCAGTTTACAGTTAAGTAATTCAGTAAACATGCAATTAGAGTAATGAAACAGTATCTAGCAATGAAAAATACAATTGAAACAGTATAAAACAGTACATAAATGCAGTGAAACAATAAAAAAGCTTTATACCAGTGCAAAATGTAGTAGATCAACTGTATAGCACAATTATAAGCGTTTCAGAAGTGCAGTTCAGTGAAATAAGTGTAAGAAATAACTTATCCTGCTCTTGGAATCTTAAGGAATTTCCACTTATGCAATGCAATCCAGAGCCTGTATATGGGTGTCTACACATAAACGCACATATAGATATGTATATGTGTGTGTATATATATATATATATATATATATATATATATATATATATATATATATAGTGTGTATGTGCATAAAAATGCATGTTGCATGTAGAATACTATATGTGGATGCAGAACTGTATTTAAATGCACATGTCTGTGTGTGTCTACATTTAAACACAGTTAACTACTTTTGATTTCCTTTTCTTAATATTTCTAACGAAAGGTCTATTGAAGTACATTCATCTGTTTATTATGGTTGCCATCAGTGGTCCCTTTTCCTTTGTGGACTACAAAATGCTTGTGCGCTCAACCACTGTAAGGACTGACTCAAAGCCAGTGAGAATCTCTTACCATGATTCTGCATGTACCAGATATGCATGCCCCTCTGGAAAGATGTCACAAAAAGGCATAAAAGACCTTTTTTTTATTAACAGTGTCAGTGCACCTAGTTGCTAAGGTTGCCACTTGTCTCTCTCTCTCTGCAGTTCTGTCCTGTGTGTATGTGGGGAGAGCCTGAAAATGGTAAATGTGTTGATACTTTATAAGAAAAAATATTTTCTGACTTTTCTCTAAATGCCATAGAAATCGTTAACTACATTTAAGTTATCTTAACATACAAATTATTATTAATAACCAACATCTAAAGCTTAGCATTTCAAAACTGTGTTGCTGCTTATGTAAGTCTGGAAGAAGAGGTGACAAGTGCCTTTAATCCCCTGACTGATCTTATTACTTTGTTTTGCTATGAAAGGGGAGTGCTAAGTTCTCCTGTCTGCAATAAAATACTGGAAAACAGTTCCACAGCTTTCTGTCTTTTTATAGCAGCTGCTGTGTCCTGACGTTAGCAGGATTAATTGCCCATCTAAAACTGACAGCAGTATCTGACAAAATAAGCTACAGATTTATCTGTGCCTATGGTATAGCATGCAGGCGGAAACAAATTCCTTTTCAAAGTATGTGAGAAGTTAAGCTTAAAGTACTTAAAAAAGTAGGTGGGCTTTCCCTTCCTTTGCTCTAAAGCAAAGAAATGAAAGTTTTGAAAAGTACAGGAAGGTTTCTGGTACCTCAACAATACTTAAACAATACTTAAACCATATTGTTGGGAGAAAAAAAAACTAAGGATTGAGTTAAACTGTAGGAGAGGACAGAGTTATTTGTTTGCTCAAAATTGTAATGGTTTTATGTTCTTCGTGTTTCACTGTTGCAGTCATTACATTTGGGTTATCTGCTTGCAGGTAGCCCTCAGTTGGCCTGATTAACAAAGTCTTGGGTCCTGCGTTGGTTGCAGCCCCTTCTTCCAGGTCATCAGGGGTATAAAACATGCAGCCGATGCCATCACCCCAGTCTTTCTTGTGCGGTGCCCGAAGCAGAAGCAGTTCGCAAGTGCCGGTTGGCCGACTCCTGAAATTTTCATTTTCGCATTTCAGAACCAAAGTCTTCAACTAAAGCTAAGTACCCCATTGGGGAAACTTTTTCTTCCTCCTTACCGATGTCAGTAAAAGTTAATAATTGCATTACTTGTGGAAAGCAAATATGTCATAAAGATTTTCATTCATACTGTATTCCTTGCCTAGGCCCTGACCACGACGTACCTTGCTGTCAGTTTTGTGCTTTATTTAGTCAACGCACTATCCGTTGTTGGTATATTTTCGCCTCTAAATATTTTGGTTTTCGGTTTAAATATCCTGAAATGTCGTCGGTTAGCCATCCGACTACCAAGATTCCGAAAAAACGCAAAGATAAAGACAGAGACAGCCCACCGAGGTCCAAAACTGCCGACGACGCTTCTCCTAAGCCAGTCGCCAGTTTGACAGTACTCAGTGAGGCGCTTTTGCAGCCCCTGATACCCACTACTTCTGATTTGCAGGCCTCTACTGAGACCCATTCGGAGTCCGGTATGCCGCGAGATGCTTCATCTATGGAACCCGCGGATGTCTGTACCTTGGATGGGTCTGGAGCTGCTATGGAGGCACCTGCTTCTGAGGGTATATTCAGGCCTATGGACTTGCATATTAAACTGACGCCTCCTTCTTCACTTAGGCCTAAATCTTGAACCATACCTAAAAAAACAACGCCCAGGCCATATGTTCAGGCCTCTATGCCTGAAAAACAAATGATAAGAATGGCTGAAGATCTAATAACACTAATCCGTTGTAGTCAATCCCCCCCCCCCCTTTCTAAGAGGCCTAGGACTGAAGTTGTTTACGAATCTGACCAGGATTCTGTTTTTTTCTGATTCTTCTGATGGTCTGGATTTGCCCTTATCTACTTATGAGGATTCTGATGCAGAAGGCTCCATTCCCTCTGCTTCCCCTCCAGAGGATTTTTCTTTTGGGGAAACCTTACATACTTTAAGGGAGCATTTCCACTGGGAAAGCCAGGATTTTTCTGATTCAGAAAATAGGCTTAGGGATTTCTTACACCTACCTCAGCATAGGCCTTTAGTTATTCCTCCTGTACTCGACATTGTTGATTATGCTTTTTCGGAATCTAGTTTGGCCCCTGATTCCTTGCCTCCTGCTCCCAGAAAACCTGACAGATACTACAGGGTCCCTGAGTCACACAAGTTCCTTTTTAAAAATCCTATTGTGGATCCAGAGACTATTTCACAGGGGCCCAAAGACATTAAGGCTTCTACTGCTAAAAATCCTACTCCTTCTGATAGAGACTCCAGGGTGCTGGATAGATGTGGTAAGAAGGTTTATACTTCTGCAACCTTGTCCATTAGGGCTTTAAACTGCCAGTTTCATATGTTAAATTATCAGCAACATCTTACTGGGTTGCTTAAACAGAAAATGATGTTGATTCCAGACTGTGTGGAAAATAAAGAATTACAGGATTTAATGCATTCTGCTGAACAAGTTGGAAAGCGTACTTTGCAATGTGGTTTTGATTCTTTAGAGGCCTCCTGCAGAGCTGCTGTTACTGGGTCTGTGCTCAGAAGGCATGCTTGGCTTAAGGAGCAATCTTTGCCTGATCATGTTAAAGCTAAATTGTTGTATGCTCCTTTAAATCAGGACCGCCTGTTTGTCAACAAGGCTGAGGAAGTTCTTAAAAAGATGGAAGATAAAGCTAAATCTATGCAAACTGTTAAAATATTTCTTACAAGTTCAGCCTCCTAGATTTAGTAGGCACTGGCCCTCTAAGAATTGGTCCTTTCCAGCCCCTTCTAGGTCTTCTCAAGCCAAACCCAGACACAGCAAAAATCCCAGGTTTCAGTCCCAGGGGACACACAGGACTAAGCAGTGGGGGGGCCTCCACTTCCAAATCTGGGATGTAATAAGACCCCCCATGGTAAACTGTCTCAATGACTTCCTTTTAAAATTTCCGAACACTTATCAACTGACTGACCCTTTGGGGGGAAAGATTGCTCTTCATGCAAAGAACTGGGAACTCATTACTCAGGACAAATGGGTTTTAAATATAGTGTCCCAGGGATACAAATTTCACTTCCACACGTTGCCAACGCCAAGCGGGTGGCTGGACCTACCCCCAAATCTGTGGGCAGAGGCCCAAAAACAAGTACTTTCTCTCTCAAGCATGGGGGCTATTCAACTGGTACCAGAAGAGGAAAAGGGACAAGGTTTCTACTCAAGACTTTTCCTGGTACCCAGAAAAGACAATTCATGGCTTCCTATCCTGGAATTGTCTACTCTAAACACCTTTTTGGAGATTCCAAAATTCAAGATGATGACTTTTCACCAATTATTTCCTATGCTAGGCAAAGATGCCTGGTTGGCAACACTAGATTTAAAAGAAGCATACCTGCACATCCCAATCAGGGAATCTTGCAGAAGATACCTACGCTTCAATGCAGGCTACACGCACATCAGTTCTCTGCACTGCCCTTTGGCTTATCTAATGCACCCAGGGTATTCACAAAGTGCCTAGCTCCAGTTATTGCATTTTTGCAGGCAAAGAAATATTCAAATATACCCATACCTGGACGATTGTCTAATTCAGGCAGAAAGCCAGGACATACTTTTGAATCATCTGGCCTTTGTACAAAGGGTTCTAACTTGTCTGGGGTACACCATAAACGAAAAGAAATCACACCTGGTACCCTGTCAACAAATTATATTCCTGGGAGCAAGCTTGAATACAACTTCCCAGATGGCTTACCTCACGCCAGAGAAACAAATTAATTTGGCAACCTATTCAAACAAGTGGCCACAAAAACCCTGCTATCTGCAAGACAAATACTGCAAGCCTTGGGGTTCATGGCCTCCTGCATTCTTCTAATTCCATATGCAAGACTGTATATGAGGAAACTAAAGTGGTATCTAAAAAGCCTATGGTGTCAACATTCTCAGGCTCTAGAAGCAATGATTCCTATCATACCTTGCCTACGCCTAGAGTTCCTTTGGTGGGCAGAGGCCTGCCACCAAAACAAGGGACTACCTTTCACACCACCCCCTGCCACCCAAACCCTAACAACCGATCCATCAGACTATGCATGGGGGGCTCACCTGGCAGGGAATGCATTCAGGGCAAATGGAACCCAAATCAAATGCACTTGCACATCAATCAAAAATAAATGTTAGCTGTACAGAATGCTCTGACAGCCTTCGAGGACCACATTCTTCCAGGACAACTAAAGGTAAAGATGGGCAACACCACTGTTATGTGGTACATAAATAAGCAGGGGGTACACATTCTTACCCCCTCTGCAGACTCGCCATGGCATTGTGGAACACAGCCATAAGCTCCCAAGTGCACCTACAAGTTCAGTTCTTGCCAGGAAAATTAAATACACTGGCAGACGGACTAAGCAGAAACCTCATGGACCCACACGAGTGGAAACTGGAGCCAAGGATTTTCAACATGTTGACAAGCAAATGGGGGAGCCCAGATATAGACCTGTCTGCCTCTCCCCAAAACTACCAATTGGACATATTTTGTACAAGGACTCCCCACAAACAAGCTTGGAAAGTGGATGCTCTGTACTTCAGCTAGAAAAACCTATCAGTCTATGCCTTCCCCCCTCTGCCTCTGCTCTACAAAGTACTACTAAAAATTAAACAGGACAAACCAGGGATGATTTTGATTGCTCCAGACTGGCCACGCCAACACTGGTACCCCCTCTTGCGCAGTGTGTCACGGTTAACCCCATGGCACCTGCCTCAGACTCCTTCACTGTTGTCTCAGCAGGATAACCAGATTCTGTACCCTCAGCTTCTAACACTGAACCTTGCAGCCTGGCTAATTACATAATCTCTCCTTTACCATCCCTCAGTAAACCTGTGATGGATATCAGTTTAGAGGCAAGGAGGCCTAGTACTAGAAAATCTTATGCTGAAAAATGGAAAAAGTTCTGTGCCTGGAACCAGTCTCAAGGGATGAGCACAGCAGCGCCCAATTTACCTCAGATTTTACAATACTTAACTGAGATGCTTCACAGGGGCTTGTCTTTTTCCTCCATTAAAATCCACGCCTCAGCCATTTCAGCTCATTATAACACAGAACCTTCCCTCTTCTCTCATCCACTGCTCAAGCATTTCCTCAGAGGGGCCAAAAATTTGAGACCACCCAGGAGAGCTCCAACCCCAGCCTGGGACCCTAACTTTGTTTTGGAGAAACTCAAGCTACCTCCTTTTGAGCCAGCTGCTACTGCAGACTTAAAATTTCTTTCTTGGAAAACAGCTTTTCTTTTAGCAATCACTTCAGCTAGAAGGGTATCTGAATTACAGGCCCTTATGGCAGTGGAGCCTTTCATCATCTTTTATGCAGACAGGGTGCCCTCAGAACCATTCCATCCATCATGCCGAAGGTGGTATCCAATGTGGCTCTTAATCAGTCCATTCATTTGCCAACCTTCTTTCCCAATCCACAGAACAAAGAGGAATGGATACTGCATTCCTTAGATGTGCACAGACAACTTAGATTCTACTTGGACAGGACTAAGGAAATCTGAACAACTGTTGTTAGCATTTGCTGCAGGAGCAGAGGGGAAGACTATTTCAAAGCAAACCATTTCTAAATGGATAGGCCATTGCATTCATTTCTGCTATAAGTACCATGGAAAACCTATCCCCCAGGGGATCAGACCTCACTCCACCAGGGCTGCATCTACCTCTGCAGCCTTTCTCAGAGGCGTCCCTACCAGAGACATTCTCAAAGCTGCTACCTGGAGTTCTGTACATACTTTCACCAAGCATTATCATTTGCCAGTTTTCTATAAATCCAGAGTTGGCTTTGCCACTGCAGTCTTGCAGGGCCTTATAGCTGGTCCTAATGCTATCTAAGTTCCTCCTCCCAACCATAGCTTTGGGAATCTACCCAAATGTAATGACTGCAACAGTGAAACATGAAGAACATAGTACAGTTGTGTACACTTACCATAAATGTAGATGTTCGAGTATGTAAAAAGTGTACACAACTTTTTTTGCAATACAGTAGACAAACACACAAATAGTATATAGAAATTAAGGGTAAGGTAAGATCGCAGAAGAAAAAAAAAACAGCGTGGTAAGCAGAGTAACTGGCATAGTATTATTGATGCATGTTAATTGGATAGGATATGTTCTGCAGCCGTACAAAAACTGGAGTGTAGTGAAAAAAAGAGAACTAAATATTGTCATCAGTATGGACTTTTAAATTACTGTCATGGAGTAAATCTTCTTACCAGCCAGCCAAAAGTGAATAAGATGCTTGTATACATTAGGAAAGCAGAAGTTCAGGTGGCAGTGTTTTGGTAGGTGTATTGACTTAAAGTGAGCATAAAGAGCTAATACAAAAGCGATTTAGGGGAGTGTACTTAGTAGAATATGTAGGAGCCAGGAAAAATGGAATACTTGCCAACCCTGATATGCAGGAATGAGTCTATGATTGAAAAGAAAAAATAACCTTTAGATGTTTAATGGCTATGGTAAGAGGATATTGGCTGGGGGGAAAAGTGACATTGGTAGGGAATATATCCCACCACCCCCTCTAGGGAAAAAAAAAAAAACAGATTAAATTTCTCAACAGGATTATAAGCGGGTTTCTTGTAGTATTTGTTGATTGGAACATTGTCACATATTAGATTAGATGTGTTACAAAGCTTTATGAGGATGGCATTACCTAAAGAAGAGAAATTCTTGAGATTTTATAGTTTCACAGGAGATTACTAGGCTACTGTCTTAAGGGCCATTACAAGCCTAGCCAGTATAACCCATTTTACCCAATATTTGTTCTTGTAGGAGCAAGAGGATTACATGGATTTGTGTCTGTGCATTGAATGTCTTACAGATTGCCCTTGTCCATAAGGGACATAGGTGTGAAGATAGATTAAGGCTGCCAACCTAGCCAGATAGAATTTTGGAGATAATTCTGTCATCTGTACATATTACTGTAAACCACAGGCTTGTTGTCTTAAATGGTAAAAATAGTGTTACCTGTGGAACTGGAAAATAATGTAACAACAGTGCACTCTACTGACCAAGTAAAGCATGTTGTGACCCTTTGATGTAAATGCGGCTCTGGCCAGTCTAGATGAAGAAATTCTTGCTATTGTTTTAAGGCCAGATTTAATGGCCAGAATTTGCATGCATAAATGTCCTTAATGGCTTTGCTTCCTGACCTAGTGTGAGCTTACTAAAGAATGTAAATGTGTATTCTGTTATTCTGGGAACCCAGGGAAGAGTGACGAATGATGTAATGTGAACCAGGAATGTGATTTTAAAAACAGAGAATCAGAGAGCATTAAGCATTTTTGTCTTGACCATCCAACTCAGCACTGCCCTTGCTCTATATGTAAGTTTATCTTAGACTTGTGTTTTTCTCTTAGAAATAGCTAGAAACTAAAAAGATTAGACTAAGTGTTTTCTGTGATGTCAGAACTGTACTACTGAATTATTTTAAGTATTTCTCTGTGATCTCTGAACTCTTGACTAGCACTGTGTAGTAAAAAGTATTGTCTTCTGTTTTCACTATTTGTTACTAAATATTTTTAAATCCTTCCAACTGTGGCTGTTTTTGTAGAGATAATTTAAGCTGTTTAGAGTACTTGCATGCCTTTGGTAAAATTGTACAAAGCCACTTCAATAGCTTTAGCCCTGGGCTATACTACCAATTGGATAATAATATTGCACAGTAATAATTGGACACCCTTTTAAGGGCCTTTGAGTAGCTGATAAATATTAGTGGGTGGTGGCAGCTGGTACTACCATATAGTCTAAGAAAAAGGCGCACAGCTGGAGAACCTGTGCCAGCCTTTTCCAGGAGTGTCTGTGTGGTTGTATAAACTTCTCAGTGTGTGTGCGTGTGTGTGTCAGCTACTTGGGCAGGGACACGAAGCACTGGTTGGACAGAGAGGGTGCTGGAGGTTTTAGCTTGCCCACTAGGCTGAGATCTGGACCCTATAGCTGTGCCAGTGGGGAGTCTTATTGGGGACCTGGAGAGCAAGGGAGCAGCCAGTCCTGGACTGACTGTGATCTCTGTGTGCTCTTAAGGGAAATTGCACTTTACTGTGTGTATTTGTTATCCTTTCTTCCTATATGAGACGCCCCTCACTGGTGTTAGTGGTGAGGATTGAGGCTCCTTGATTGCTGGGCCAGGGTACAGCCATCACAATAGGCACTACTCCTGGTGTGAATTTGCGATTCGTCATCCATTAATGTAAATTTCTTTTGAAGAGGGCCAGAGAAGGACTCTACTTAATGTGACTAGGAAGCCTGTTCCAAAGAAGGGGAAATCTCTGAGACACATACCTGTCTGTCCAGCATGTTTTGTTTGTGTCGCTGACCCAGTTTACATCCCTAGATCAGGTGAACCTTGTGCTGTTTGACTTATGGATGTGTAGCAGCTCTGTCAGGGCTAGATTTGTGAGTGCCTTCTAGGTCAGGCATAGGTCACTCCATAGTAATCGGTAGGAGACGGAGTAAAGGGATAGGGCTTTTAGTCTAGCCACATAGTTCATGTTGTTTTCACCATGTATTTTCTTTGTGAGCAAACTCTGATGTCGCTCTAGCTGCTGTAAGTCCCTAGTCAAGTACATGCGAAATGGCACACTGTACTCGATTATTGGTCTAATGAGGGCTGAGTACAATGGAACTATAATTTCCTTGGGTCTGGATGCCATACCTTTATTTACAAGTTGTGCCACATAAAAGGGTTTCCTCACCACTGTGGATAGATGGTGGTCAAAGTTCAGGCTACTGCCTATCTGTGTACCTAGCTCTGTCACCTCTGAGTCCATTCTAAGAGGTGTGGTATTGATGTTGTAATCTTCAGGGGTATTTGACTTCACAAAGTGTATGATGGTACATTTATTTTCCTTTAGATTTTGGTCATGGGTCTGGCACAAATCATTTGTCTGATTCAATGATTGCCCCAGCTTGCAGTCATCGGCAAACTTTGTCATCCCTTCCACATTTGCTTTTACTTCAGAGAGGTATTTCCGAACAGGAGTGGTCCCAGTACTGAGCCCTGTGGCACACCACTAGTAACTGGCCTCTTGCTGGATGTGGATTCACCCATTTTAACCACATGTCCTGTCTGTGAGCCAATTGGCAATCCATCTGGTGACATAGGGATTTATGCCCAGTTTTGTGAGTTTATTTATAATACCTGAGTGGGGAATTGTGTATTTAAAGACATTTGGGCTAGTAGATACAGCATATGTGCTAAATAAGGAAAGAGAATACACCTTCTCACTGAGACATAGCTGAGCAAGATTATACAATAGGATATATATTGCAAGAGCATAGTTATTCAGTGAAGTCTTTTGACGTACACTCAGTATGTTTAACAGACCATGCCATAATCTTAATTCAGGTTAGAGTCAAAGTTCAAGATGACAGGAAAAACACTGGTACTTTACAACATTGATTAAGGAAGTACAAATATAAAAATGAGGTGGTGGAGAATTTACAGAAGACTTTAGGTAAATTAAGTATATACAGTGGCAATATAGGTTGGGAAGCATTAAAGATAGAGCTAAAGAAACTGTTTCAAAAAAGAGAGAGAGGGGCATTGTTAGAATAAGAGCAGTAGATTCTACCTACGAGATTAGCAAATTTAAAAGGATTAGAAAGTAAGAGAAGGGAGCTGACACCAAACGGAAGCAATAAAAGAGCATTTAGAAAAAAAAATAATATGTGATGAAAAACTGCTGTTATGCATTTTAAAAATGAGTTGTCCTAATTAAAATCACTGTTTCAGTATTCCAAACAGATGGGCTTTCGCCACTGACATCTGGCCAGGATACCAATGCCTAAACATTCCATTAGCCATACTTCCTATGTATGATCTCAGCCTGTGAGTATAGGGGTACATGAGCACATGCATGAGCATAAATCCTCAGACTATCTCTCTTGCCAATCTTGAACATGGATCTCTCATCCGTTGGTCTGATCTTCATAGGTTCATAAGTGATTAACAGGCTAATAGCACAAGAGCCTTTACAAGCCTAGCCAATAATACTCAGGACATGACAAGATTGTATCTTAATTCCCCATTTATGGGATGGGGTAATGTCAGGGTAGTGGGTCTTTGGGTGTGGAAGCCCTGAGTCATTTTACAGACTGCCTCTGTCCATAAGGGACATGGATAGTAAAAAAATACTGATAAGCTGGTAATATCGCAGTAGGGAATGGATGGCAAACAGGTTCATAGTTACTAGACATCTCATCCTAAGGAGAATGCACTCAGGACTGCAGAACCCCCTCCCCCTTAAAGTGCAACACAATATCAGCAATCATTCTATGTGCTGTAGGAGTAGAACCCACAGCCTTCTGTATCAAAAATAAATGTGCTACCTTTTGTGCTATGACCATCTCCATGGTTGTCTTTACCTTTAGTATTCATGGATTCAGATAACTGCCTCATTGGAAACCTTTCTTTTCTTTTTTATCCTGTTTACCTGTGATTTTGTTAGATGTCATTCTAGGGGGGGAAAGAGTAAGTGTAGTAGGCAGATACCTTATAAAGACCTACATTCCCAATGCCTTTACTGCTTAGGTGAAGAGCACAATTACAAATGTAGTTCCATCTACCAGTCCATCATACCCAAAACTTTGTGCACCCATTTGTCATCAGTGAATACCTTCTTTAGAGACTCAATGACTAAAGCGTCTAGTTCAGTGTAAGATGGCATATTCCTCCACAACTGAAGTACCGTCTGCTCCAAAGAAGAAACTCAAGAGGCCTAGGCCCATAGTTCACTCTGCCCAGTCAGATTCGAATGCACCTGCTGAGATTGCAGAACCCTTGCTACATCTGACACTTCCTCAGATGCCCTCTACTGCGACCCCCATTGGATGCCAGCATGGAGTTGGAGGACCATACATCCAAAGTAACTAGTGCTACTGCTGTGGAAAAGGGTGAATTATGGATCATTATCTTTGAAGGCCCAGAAGGTATCCCTCAAATTTTAGTATAGGAAGAGATTCCAGGATCACTGATTAACCTGCATCATTGTTCGGAGACTCCATGCTTAGTCCAAGTGGACATCATCCCTAAGGAAAAAAAAAGCAAAAGACTAAGCATGTTCCCTCCCTCAAATTTTCTAGGAAGTAGGAGTGGATGGATTTTTTCTCACGGTTTATTCAAGGCCATTATGGCTCTCAAGCCTCCTTCCTTTTCAGCTCCTCCACCCACTCTGCAAAAGATTACTGTGAAGTCTTCCTCCGAGGATGAAGATGGAATTACCAATCCAGATTACCTTTCCCTACAATACTTCTCTCAAATTCACTCACCTGGCCAGGTACTGTCAGATGATGAGGGGTTCCTCTCCTGTGACTCCCCTGTGGAAGAAGCATCTTTAGTTAAGACTGTTGTGAGTATGATGAAACATTTTGAATTGGAATCTAAGCAAATCCCACAAACTAGAAGGGAGGATTGTGAAAATTTGGGCCTCTAAGACTGTTAGGATGGAAAAAGACCAAAAAAAAAAATACCTCAGATGCATTCATCTGTATGCCTCAGGTGGTAACTGCTTTAAGATTACTAAAGGCTCAAGGTAAAAGGCAAAACAGTAGAAGTAACAATGGGCAGCATAGACAGAGTGCCCCTCGTCAAAAGACATGCCCTGGAAAGCATTGCAGAGGCTGTAATTTTTTTGCAGTTGAACCCTTATAAAAGTCTTATGTAGGACTGAAATTCCTCAGTGAAATCCCATTCTTTTTAGAACTTGTAGAGGGAAGAGGACATCTGGCACAGATTGAGGCATTCTCAGTACCAAAACTAATGATAACTAAACTGTTCTGAGTGACCTAGATATACTGTGTTAATAAAATTGTTTTTAAAACATCAGACGTTTACTGCCCCCACCAACAAAATCCACATTTATGTGTGTCTGCAATAGATGATGATCTGTATCTAGAGATCTGGAAAGCCACTTGGCTGTATGAGCCACCAGAATGAACATAAATGTTATAGCATGGTCCAAAACTGTTAATGGGTCTGTAGGAGGATGACAGTGCAGTATCTTTGCCCTCCTTCCAAATTACCGTAAATTAAGACTTCTTGCCAGGATGGTGGTGTCATCCACTAAGGCAGCTTTCATCAGTTTAACTCATACTTTAAAAACCTTTTTGACCACCCAGCTTTGAAGTAGCCTAATGGAAGCCTGTAAAATCCAGCAGATTTCTCCAAGGATTGTTTCCTGAGTAAATTCAGCACTTTTTATAGTTCCCATGAAAGAAAGTTGTCCATCATCAGTCTTTTCCAACAGGCCCATCTCTGATTATACAATTCCTCTTACCCACACACCTTTCCAACTTACCTTTCAAACTGGGGCCCTGCAAGTAGGGCAGTCTTTAGTGTTAGCAGTTTGGGAAAGTGTGCAGAGGAGATCAAGTTGTTCCATTACACACTGCTATCCGACCACTGTGTATGTTTTTTACAGTGCATTGTCATCACTGTCCTGAACAGTTTCCAGCATGTATTACATATACACATGCCTCTGGACTGGCATTCTTTGTGTACATCAGATGCTGCTAGTGTTTGGTTAGAAATTATTCCCTTCCCCAGGATAGGAGATCTGGTGAAAATGCCACTCCACCTCACCCCCCCCCCACACCCTTTGACTTCTAGGGGATCAGGTTCACTTATCAAATCCCAGTTATGTGGATCTCAGTAAGGAGTCCATCTCTTTAGGCATTGGAGCTGATTTCCCATTCATTATTTATAGTCACTATTATATAACTGGAGGTAGTACAGACTGAAGACATCTAAAATCTTAGTAAATACCCGAGTCATCCCTCCCACATCTCCCTGTTTAATTGCAGAAGAATGTGGAGACATATTATACATCTGCCTAATGGCCTGTGTCATTTGGGACTTGGATGAGTTACCAGATTACAGCTTTCTACACAGTATTTATAAATTTACATTTTTTGTCTATAAATTCATTAATTTATATTTTTGTCTTGCTCAGCCTCACCTGCAGATCTGGATCCAAATTTCTTAAAGCAGTTTGAAGATCCTTACTATTATCCTCAGCTTTTAGATGTTTCTGTTCCTCTTTCCTCATTTCAGTTGAATAACCTTATACTCTTCTCTTATTCTCTTGCTTCAGGTCATCCTGTGTCTGAGTCCATCTGAGTGCTCCTCTCTAGAATTTCTAGGGCCTCATTCAGTATTTCCAGGCTGTAGTCTTTAAATGTGTCTTATTTCAAAAGATTACCTGGAAATCACCAATGTCTTTGAACCTGGGGAGGGTCTGCCCCAGACACTTGTCAAATGAGTCGGTGTGTGATCATTCCTGCCTAGGCCATGCTTGATGCCTAGTTGAAAACAAAGGTGAAATAGACCTTTCTTTGAACATACATGTTGTATGTGGTAGGCCTGCAAGTGTACAGTAAGTGTAGAAGACTTCTCAACTGGAGATAGTCCTACCATTTTAGGACCACTTTCAACATGTCTTGCTCTGTTTACCAGATTCCAATGTTCTCAACAAAATTGTTAATGCCCTGTTGAAACATAGTAACCTTAGTTGTAATGCATTTTAGAAATTACTGGTCAGTCCTAGGCAGACTGTATAGTGAAGCCAAGGTAAATATATATGTTCCTTCAAAAAATACATTATAGATGTACATCTTCTTGATCTTTTGCAATTTCATGTGCATAGGGTGAGACCTAGAAATCAAAACCCTTATGTGCCTTGCCCTGGGTAGCTAGCAAAATGTCCTTTGTGGAAGATAGATCTCACCTATTTTTCATGCTATACTACATTTAAATGAGTATCCTGTAAAGCCATCACTGAGGGGTTATGTCTATAAATGTATGTCATGAATTTGTCTCTTCTTTTTACTGGTTTTATTACCCATCAGCATGCTATTTCATAATATTTATTATACCTGTATTTTTTTCTAAATTAGAACTGAACCTACCAAAACATTTTCTTGATAACTAGAAGGCTTTCTGTAAGCATCATAGAAATTATGATGGTAACAGCTCAAGCAGTAGTATTTTAAAGCAGGGAGATATAAGTATATGTTTTGTCCATTTCTTCTCTTGCTAGATATAGGTCTCATGGCAACACTTTGGAAATATAGGTTCATAGATTATTATTAGGCTATCAGTTTAAGTTTAGTCAATTACTCAACTTGAGAATCAAACCTTGCATTTTGTGTTTGTAAGGTAAACACTTTAACCATTAAGTCAAACTCCCATCCACTGTAAAATTAGAGGAAATACCAATTCTAAACAGATTTTGGGTGGAACAGATGTGACACAGTATGTGCTCCGTATAATTTAAATTGTATTTTTTAACAAAATTAAAGATTGCATCAGCCCCTTGTTTAACTTATTTTGTTTAATTTGAACTTGGCTAATACTCATGATATTTTTCAGAATCAGTGTTGCAATACTGATTCTTGGGTCTTCCTGCCATGCACTTCACAGTGCATACAATATGCTTCTAGTCTGTTGGTCAGCTCATTTTTTATTTCAGTTTCTTCTGTCCTCCAGTCAGATAAGTAACCTGTCGGGGATTTTCCTCTTCTAAATTAATATCTATAAATGTTAACAATTGCTTGAAGTGTGGAAGCAAAGCCTCCATAAAGATGTATACACTGGGTGTCTGTTCTGTTTGGGACCTCAGCACAACATCTCTAATTGTCCCGATTGTATCGATCAACCGCATCCTCTGCCTGCTTAGACAAAACCAATGCCTAAACTGAAAAGAACTGTCAACCTTCTTCTCTGTCTTCTCAGCCTTCTGTCAATTCAGCTCAAACAGAAGCCCAAGACCTCGTAAAAATCTTTCAGGAGTTCATGGCTTTCATGAAATTTAGGAAACCCAACCATACTTAGACCACTACCCCTGAAGCCCCTTCATCTAAGAGATGTAGGGAGTTGGCCTTTTAAGATAATTCACAATTCTCAAACTCTGAGGATGAAGAAGATTTGTCCTAATCTGAGCACCTTCCAACCCAACCTTATCCAGCTTCAGACTCTGATCTTACCGTAACCTGCCTCTTCCCCAGAGGATCTCTCTTTCAAGGATACCAGTCATAAAATAATGCATTCTTTTAACTGGGAAAGCAAACAATTCTCACAAGCTGAGGCTTACTGTAGGGAATTACTGAGTTTACTTTCACATAGACAACTAGCTACCCTCTGTGCATGTGGTGCTTGATGACATTTTTAAAGATATCTCTTTACATTCATGTCCCCTGCCACCTACTCCCAAAAGGCTTGACCAGTTGTACATTGAGCTTGACTCACACAAGCACCTTTACAAAAACCATAAAGCAGATCCCTCAGTAGTTTCTCTACTGAATACACTAAAAGAATGCCAAAAGATGCAACTAGACATCCCCTGCCTAATGATAGGGAAAGCTGACTTTTAGATGGGTTTGCCAAGAAGGCATATACCTCAGCTACCCTTTCCATGAGGGCACTTAATTGCCAGATCCATGTGCTAAAGTACTTTAGGAGCCCTTCAGGACCAAATTCTTACTAAGGCAGAGACTGTTACTGACAGAGCTGTCTAAGGAAATTCAGGAGATAGCTAGTGCTGCCTTAAAGGTCTCCAGACACTCCTTAAAATGTGGGTATGATGCACTAGATGCATCAAGCAGAGCAGCTACCAATGGTTCAGTCATTCACAGACATTCATGGTTCAGGACTCTGCCACTCTCTAACCAGGTCAAGGCAGAGCTGCTGGATGCTTCTCTAGATACGGAGTTCCTGTTCAAACTCTCAGCTAAAAAGGTGTTTGAAAAGCTGGACAAAAAAGGAAAACAAATTAAAAATGTGGAAGAGTTTTACCTGCCATGTACTTTTATGTATAGTGGGAACTATTCTTCCAAGTTGTAGCTCCCTCACCCGAGAGGACAAGGGGAGGCCTGTTCATGCTATGAAAGCCAGACAGTCCAGAAGATGGTAACCTGAACAAGCACAAACACCAACTGTGACTATCCTCAGGCCCTGAAGCCTCCTACCTATACACAGCCTCCCCTTCTACTCTCTGGCAGGAAGACTCTCCTCTTGCCTACAAGAATGGAAAACCATTACCAAGGATTGGTGGGCCTTTCAAATCAAAGAAAGTGGCTACTCCATTCTGTTAGGAGAAATTTCCCCCTTCCCAGGCATACCAAAACCACCAAAAGAGCAGGAGAGTCTCTTACCACGTATTCTTTTAGACTTGCAACAATTATCCATTCAACATGTTCCTCTAGATCAGGAGAGAAAAGGCTTTTATTCAAGGATTTTTCTTGTCCTAAGAAAATAAGTCATCTGGAGGCCTGTATTTTACCTGTCAAGGCTAAACCAGTTCTTTTATATTCTAAAATTCAAAATGCTAAGCTTACAAACGTTACTCCCCATGATCTTTCAGAATGCATACATGGTTACTGTAGACCGAAAAGATGCTTGCCTTCACATCCCTATTGTACACTACCACAGAGAGTACCTGTGCTTTGTAGCAGCAGGCTTGCATTATCAGTTCTGTACTTTACCTTCAGTCTGTCTACTTTTCCAAGATTTTTCACAAAGTGCTTAGCTCCACTGATAGCCCACTGCCAAACTCTAGAGGTTCACATTTACCATTACTTAGATGACTGTCCCATCCAGGGGAAAATCAACAGAACAGACTTTAAATGCTTTGCAGGTCACAATAGACTGCTTCCAGAATGTAGGTCTTACCCTAAACCTCTGCAAGCATCAAACTCTTCAACAGACAGAGTCTCTTTCTCGGAGCCCTCATAGTCTCTGTGCAACAAAAATGCCTACCTTCCACAGGAAGAAATATCTTTCCTGACAAACTACACCAATCAGGCAACAAATCTTGCAAGTGAGTTTCTCAGGATCTTTGGGTGCATGGATTCTTCCATACTCATGGTCCTCCTCGCAAAATTGCACATGAGAAAGGCCCAGTGGTTTCTAAAGTGTTCATGGGAACAGCATTCTTAGTCCCTGGAAGCACTCCTGCCTCTCCTTCCAAACCAAAATAAAAGGAGCTGCTGTAGTGGAAAAACACCATTTTACAGAATCCAAATGCAAACTTTTCTCTCCCAGAAGCAAAAAAGACGGTCAATATAGACTGCTCAGACATAGCCTGGGGGCTTACCTTGGAAACTTGAAGATGCAATCCATCTAGACTGCATATCAGATGAAGCTACATATCAGCAAAAAAGTTGTTAGCTGTGTACTTGGCCATGAAAATCTTTCAGCAGAGCCTAACACCAGGAACTTTACAGATTTGAACAGACAATACCATACATAAACAAGGGGCAACCTTTCCTGCCCCATGTGTAGCCTTGCTGTAAGGATTTAGCTATTCACACAAGACCTGAAACTGACTCTTATAGCATCCTACATTCCTGATCAGAACAGTACCCTGGAAGACTCCTTAAGTAAAGATCTTTTAGACCCTACTACATTGATGCTGAAGAGGGAGAGTTTCTTTGACTTAACTTTAGTGGGGAATTCCTTCAGTAGATCCATTTTGGCTTCCTACAAAACAGACAACTTCAGAGGTTCTGCTTCAGAACCCAGCAGGCAGGGACATGGAAAATACACACATTCTCTTTCAAATGCACCAACCTGTTTCTTTCCACCTTTCCATCCTTGCTACAGATTTCCAGAGTACTGATTCTCATCGTCGCATACTGGCCAAGACAACACTGATTTTCCCTCCTTTTGACTCAGTGAAGGAAGATTCCACCCTCCCCCACAGGAGAAAAGGCCTCCTCACCCAGGCGAGGGGCTCAGTATTCCATCCTCCCCTGGCCATGCTTAAACTGACATCCTGAAGGATTGGATTTTTACACTAAAAAATGAAAACTACTCCTGTAGTCTTAAAGAAACACGGAAACCTACCACCAGAGAAGCATACCTAACAAAATGGAAGAGGTTCTCCATCTGGTTCCACAGCAAGAACACCAGCCCTCCTCAGGCAGACATTAGTTCAGTCCTGCAATACCTTTTGGGTCTGTTCAGCCAGGGCCTTTCTTATTTTAGCATTAAGGTACATGATTCTGCCATCTCAACTTGCATTACATATCCCCCTCCCCAACTGAAGCTGTTTCTAAAAGGGGTCATTTCCTTTTGGCCAACAAGGAGGAGCCCATTTCCTACCTGGGATCTAAATTACGTGCAACAAAATCTCACCCTGCCTCCCTTTGAACCAGCAGCAATTGCCCCATTAAAGATACTCATTTGGAAGACCGCCTTACTAATTCCCATCACTTCAACAAGGAGGACCTCTGAGCTACAAGCCCTTATGTGCAAGGAGCCTTTCACAGAGATAGGGTAACCCTTAGAACTTATCCACCTTTCATGCCTATGGTGGTATCAGAACTTTCTGTAAACCAGGCTATCCAAATGTCAGCTTTTTTTACAAATCCTCAGACCAAAGCAGAGCAAATACTTCATTCCTTGGATGTGCACAGACAAGTCAGGTACTATGTAGACAGGACAAAACCCCCAAATAGAGCAGAACAACTGTTGGTGGCTTTTGCAGAGGGGAAGGAGGGCAAACCTGTCTCCAAACAAACCATATTCAGATGGATAGCTAGATGCATTAAGCTGTGTTATAGTCACCATGTAAAACCTATTTCTGGTTATGCCAAATCCCATTCCCCCCGGCAAGGGGCAGCTGCCACTGCCTTCCTCAAAGGAGTTCCTACATAGACCATCCTAGAAGCTACCGCCTGAAACTCAGTGCACACTTTTACAAAACACTACCATTTAAGCAAAACCTCAAAATCTAGAACAGGGTTTGTTGCAGCCATCCTGCAAAACTTTATTTCCTAAGAGTCAACAGCCTTTCCTTCCACCCTACCTCATGCTTTGGGGGGTCCTCCCAATATTCAGTAATGCAACACCTACTGTGATGAACATGGTACAGTTATGTCACACTTGCTATAATTGTAGATGTTCAAGTAGATCAGTGTTGCAGTACAAGCTCCTACCCTCCAACCCTTCTATCTACTGACCCTTTCCTTTCCCTTTTGCTGGGTGCAAAGGAGAGAAGAGACTCCTACAGGTAGATCCTTTATCATCCTTTGTCCTCCTTACTTGTGTATTACTACCCTTGCTAACTCAGATATCTGAAGAGGTTGTGCTGTCCTGTGGCATCAGACTGCTTGTCCAGTGCTTAGAAAGACCTGAAAATGGTGCAGACAGACAACCTTGTTATATCCCAATGTAGTCCTCAGATGTTTGTTGTTTGGGGATGATGTAAAGACTCTGGAAATTGAGTCAATTGCTGGCTTCTACAAGACAGTAAGACCCAAGAATCAGTACCACAACACAGATTTACTCAAACATCAACAGTTGTGTTGTGTGTGACACAAATGTACTTTCCCTTGCTTTGTTAGAATGTTAGAATTATACCAATACGTAAAGGAGGGGACACTCTTAATCCAAATAATTACAGATTGATAAAACTCACATGTATTCTGGGAAAATGTTTAAATAGGGTCATCTTAAGTAGGAGCCATGTAGATAGATATTGCATAAATGACATTTCTTAGCATGGCCTCAGGAGTGGCAGATCATGCACTACTAGCATGTTCTATTTATGTATCCACATGGTTGACTCCCAAGATTGTGGTAATTCCAGTTAATGTATTATTTCTTGATTTCGCTGAAGTCTTTCGTACTGCACCACATGACGTTACCAGTACCTGAAAAAGGTGGGGTATCACTATATCTTACAATGGATAATAGAATAGTTTTCATGTAGGAAAACGTGTTCAAAACAGTGGTACATTATCTGATTACTTTAAAATCAGTGGTTTGCTTTATGGTTCTGTCCAAGGGTCATCTTTGTTTAATGCCTTTATTGCTACCATACATGAAGAAACCATGTATAGATAGCTGTGTCTGCAGAAAATTTCAAGACTAGTCAGTATAACATCTTCAGATCATAAAGAATATGCAAGGATACATCGACCAGCTGTATAACTGGACTGCACTAAAGGCAAAGTTATGCATTCCGGGCATTCTAATAAAAATATCCCTATGCAATATACTCTGTGATTATTCTGATTGTGGAGAATTTAGAGATCTTTGAGTACTGGCTAACAGTAATTTAAATGTCTCTACTAATGTCACTGTTGCTGTTAAAAAATCTTATGGAATATTTAAAAGCTATCCTTGGGTCCCTGTCTTCTAAACACAATGCTGTACTTATGCCATTGTATGTAAGCATGGGTAGTTATTGGGTATGGTTCTATTTTTGCATTTATAAGAATGGTGATATGACCATACTTCAGAGAGTCCAGAAATATTTTGCAAAGCAAATTTCTATAGTGTAGAAACTTGCCCTAGAAGGGAAGATTGATTATTTAGACTGCATTCAGTTCATCATAGATTGAGTGAGGATTTGATTTGGGCATGTAAATGGGCCCCATAACCCTTACTTGTGTGTAAGAGTGGGTGGCAGTTTGATGTGGCATGCTTATTTTCCTCTCTGTACTTTTCAGCTTTAGAAAACAATTTAGCTGAGCTCTTCTGCATTTTCTTTAACTACCCATCTAGTGCTCAGGAACTCTGACAACACGTTGCTAGCCGCTTTAAAATTAGTGCAAGCACAACAGTCATCAGCCACTGAGTCCACATTATTGAAAATAAATTGTAAATCTCTGTGCCGTACAGATTTCATTATATTTATAGCAACTATATAATTTTTTTGAGAAACTGTAGTTAAATAGTTAGTGCTCGTTTGTAGCACTCACACAGCTGGAGGCCTATACCTTTGTAGGATTCCACTCGCCCTAAAATTGGCCCAGTCTTACAATGTTCTTCATGTTTCACTGTTGCAGTCATCACATTTGGGTTATCCCTGCCAAGGGTAGCCCTGAGTCAGCCCGAATACCAGCAGCTTAGTATTTCTGCGTCAGCTGCCATCACTCCAGGACTGACATCAGGTCGTCAGTGTTGTAAATTAAGGCAGCCAATGCCATTACATCAGTCTTTCTTGCCGAGGAGCCTGAAGCAGAAGCAGTTTGCACGAGTGCTGGTCGGCCGCTACCTGAGTTTTTCATTTCTGAAATTGAAGCTGAAGTCTTCTAAAGCTAAGTACCCTGTTGGGGATCCTTTTTTCTTGCTCTAACCGATGTCAGAAAAAGTTAACAATTGTCTCGCCTGTGGAAAGCAAATACCACACCAAGATTTTCATTCCTACTGCGTCACTTGCTTAGGCCCAGACCATGACATCCCCTGCTATCACTTTTGTGCTCTATTCAATGCCAGAACTATACATCGTCGGGCCCTTAGTTATTTTCGCTCTCAATCCTCAAATTCCAATATAGCTGTGGTAAGCCATCCGACAGCAGATCTTCTGAAAAAACGTAAAGATAAAGACAGAGACAAGACCGCACAGGTCCAAAACTGCCGATGATGCTTCCGTTGAGCTAGTTGTCAGTTCTCCGGTCCTCAGAGAGGTGCTTTTGCAGCCCCTGATGCCCGCTTCTGTGGATTCACAGGCAGCTACTGAGGCCCTTTTGGAATCCGGTATGCCATGCGATATTTTCTGGAAACACACCTTTAGTCATGTGCCCTGTGCAACTATGGGCCAAAATTCCCTAACTAAATTCGTCAGTACTTCAGAAAAGGGTGAAAACCTACTAACAAAAAACTATCTACTTCCCCAGTGGGGACCTGAACCTCCCCATAGCTTTTAAAGGAGATATGGCCCCTTCGACGGTTGCTTAAAACTTTGTCTTCTGTCTTAGCTAATACATTAGCTTGATAACCCCTCTATATCAGTTTATTTTAGTGAGTCCAATAAATGGGGGGTGCATGCTAGAGGCCAATAAAAAATATTGGCCGCAGTTTCTTTATGGTAGGATCTAAACTGAACAACTTTATCCTGACCCACATAAAGCTCTTCCTAATTTTGTACACATTTTCAACAATACATCTGATAAAAGTATGTATTAGCTAAGACAGAAGACAAAGTTTTTGGCAACCGTCGAAGGGGCCATATCACCTTTAAAAGATATGGGGAGATTCAGGTCCCCACTGGGAAAGTAGATTGTTTTTTGATCTTTCCCACCTTTTTCCCTAACCCACAAAACAAGGGGGAAAGAATTCTGCACTTTCTAGATGTGCACAAACAGCTCAGATTTTACCTAGACAGGACTAAATCATTTAGAAAGACTGATCAATTGTTAGTCAGCTTTGCTACAGGAGCAGAAGGCAAGGCCATATCCAAACAAACCATTTCCAAATGGATAGCGCACTGCATCCATTTCTGCTACAAGCAGCATGGGAAACCTCCCGCCAAGGGGGGTCAGGGCACATTCTACCAGAACAACCTCCACTTCTGCAGCTTTCCTCAGAGGGGTCCCCAACAGGGATATCCTGGAGGCTGCAACATGAACACATTTTCATACCTTCACCAAGCATTACCATCTGCCTATCTTCTCCAAATCCAGGGCAGGCTTTGCCAAAGCAGTCTTGCAGGGCATCCTAGCCAGCCCCCAGTCTTTTTGACTGCCTCCACCCTTTTCTTCAGCTTTGGGAATCGATCCAAATGTGATGACTGCAACAGTGAAACATGAAGAACATAGTACAGTTGTGTACACTTGCCATAAATGTAGATGTTCAAGTGTATTCACTGTTGCAGTCCTGGTTCCCTCCATCCTCCTTGTCTCTCTCTCTTTCTCTATCCTTATCCTTATCCTTGTTTTGGTATTTACTTTCTACTGGTGGTGTTCTTCCACCATAACCTAGCTCCCTCTTGGGGGGGCTCCTAACAGTTAGGGCAAGAAAAACTGATGTAATGGCATCGGCCACCTTACTATATAACACTGACAACCTGACATCAGTCCTGGAGTGACGGCAACTGATGCAGAAATACTAAGCCTCTGGTATTCGGTCCGACTGAGGGCTGCCCTGGCAGGGATAACCCAGATGTGATGACTGCAACAGTGAATACACTCTAACATCTACATTTATGGTAAGTGTACACAACTGTACTTTACTACGTCTAATGACATTTGCAAGATCCATCATCTCAAATTGACCCTTTCTTCTCCCCCCTTGGCAAATGTATTCTGTCTCTTTCCCTGCATTGCAAGTAACAAGGAGAAAAGATCATACGTCTCTTGTTAGTCTAATGTAACAGATACTAATGAACTGCATAACCTCTAACCAAATGGATATTCAAGCCATCCATTGTGGTGTGCATTCATTAAAAAGTGCAGTATATTTTATGCAATCAGCTTTAACTTAATTCCATGAATCTCACTCCTCATACCCAGGTCATATAGATTTTTTTAACCTTAAAAGACACTCAGTGGATGAGATGTGGGCCCCACTGTGTTTCCCTAACCAACCCCTAATTCTGATCCACCTTCTCCATCACTACCTTTATAGCCAAACCCGGACTATTACATTAAGTACCACCCAAATCAATCAACCAATCACAATCAACTTCCTCCCCAAAACCTGTAAAATCACTTTGTCTACACCCCCCCCCCCCCAGCCAAAACCCAATACATCCTTGTACGTACAAGCTGGCACAATTCTACTGTCTCTTGACCCAAATCTTTTCATAAGCAAATCCCATTTTCTTCTGCGCTAAACTTTCCCTGCCACTCTTGTTAATGACCGTCATAACCTCTACAGCACAACTCTATTGTTAATGACCGTCATAACCTCTACAGCACAACTCTACCCCATTTCTTTAGCATAACCCCCCCAATCTGAAGTTGTCCTTTTCATTCTTTCTCAATATATGGGTTATGGATCTGACCTTGCATCTGACTCGGCCGCATTCTACATACTTCGGATCCAACTCTCAAACTCCTCCCTCTACCAATAATGCCCAACTCCATCCCCAAAATCGCAGATCTCATTTGCCACCATCTTGCATGGACATGGATCATCTCTCTGAGCATTTTTCAGGCCTTTTCTGGTTTACTGTTAGTGTGTTTTTCATAAAAAAATCTCTCTCTGTCCCTCTCTTTCTCTAAATTAGATAATTCTTCCCTCTTAGTTTCCGGGGTTTTCCATTACTTCTCCTACTTTAGTAAAGTACTGTTGTTGGTACTCTCTTATCTCGCTTTTCTGTCTTTTTCTTACCCTTTTTGACAGGGTATTCTTTACTACCATTGTTGGTAGTTTTCACCTGTACTCCTTTACTGTAGTCTTTAAAAAATAACATATTTCTTTATCTGTTTTCTCCTTTATTGTAGTTAAGGTGTTATGGCTGAGAGGCCTACAGGGTTTAAAAAATACACTTCCTGTGGGCATAAAATTCTGAATTTGATTGCCCACAGGGAGTGTGTTTATTGTTTAGAGGCAGCACATTTGAATACGAACTGTACCATTTGCACTGTGTTCAACTAAAGGGCTGTAGCAGACACAAGTTAATCCCCTCAGAGTTATTAGTTCCTTTGCCTTCCTCTTCTAGGGCACAACCCCCCAGCAGATTGTCCAAGGCTCTGTCTGAGCACAGAAATCAATCTCCGCCCAAGTCTCCAAACACTTCATTGTCCTCAGAACCTCCACAAAATATACGGAGGTCTTTGGATCTAACATTGTCAGATCCAAAGACAAAAACTTTGGATCATAAGCCTTTGGATGCAATAGTCATTTCAGGCAGTCCCAACCCACAGATCCAAAAGCATTGGATCCGACTTTCGGTACTTTTCATACCCTGAGAACTCGCTCATCTGAGTTAGTTGTGTGCCCTATTTCTCCTCTGCTCAATTCCCCCCTCATGCAAACTCCGAGGAAGCAATCCAGGCATCAGTCTACTGCCTCATCTGTCAGGTCTTCAGGACTCTGTCTGAAGCTGAAGTGAATAGAATGAGGATAGACTTCCTCAGAGCTAAGATTCAGATGGAGGTTATACTGGCTCCATTTCCCATCAGATCTGTAATACTCCTTCTGTCTCCCATACAATTGTATCCCTTTCTCTGATCGGTTCTTCGGTTTTGGAGACCCAGGATCCGAGAACTCTAAGAGTACTGGTGTTGGAGCCAAAGAAAGTAACATCTTCAACCCCAACAGTTTCCCTGACCAATATTTCCTCAGATCATGAGTCTCAGAGACAGTGTGTCAGTATCGGATCTGTGGGGCTGGCATGTACTCCAGTGATGTCTGAGCCTTCCTTGCCCTTTGAACCCTCAGTGCTGGATAGCTCAGTCTGGCTCCCTCCTCAAGATGTGGATCTGGACAGAGTCGTGGTTTGCTGGTTTTGGAAGTCTCGGCTCCACTGCCACCGGCCATGGCTTCTGGTCCACTGGCCTTCGAGGTTGAGGTGAGGGTTTTTCTGTCATTCAAGAGATCCAGTTTTCTCATGCATTTTCACATCCTACACTTTTCCCCCTATAGTTCTGTGCTCTGATCCTATCAGACCTACTTCACAGGGACAGTCAGTACCAACTAGCATCCAGACAGTTCCCATAGAGGAACTGCTCCTGTCTTTGGATGCCTCCACAGAGCATCCCACTGAGGAGGTTCACCGAAAGAGAACATGTAAAAGGAGCATGTCGATTCCCCCTATGAATCCATCAGTGAAGATACTGATTTTGACAAAGGAGAAGGATTCCCCAGATTACCATCTGGTGATGTGTCATTTGGAGATATTTTAAGAGATCCTTAAGCAGAAAGGGGTTTGGTCCTCAGATAATACTAATCCTTCTCCTCTAGAGTCAGTATTTCTGGAGACTTTTGGCCCATTTACGTCTTGGGTGACTTCCCTGGCCGATGAGCTTATCAACCTAGTCTCTCACCGAGCATGGAAGGAACCGGCTTCTGTTTAACCAATCCCACGTTGTCCAGACAAAATTTTGGCTCCTCCAAAAGGTAAACCCCATTGGGACAAAGGGAGTCCCTGTTGATGTGATGGTTGTGGTGGCAGCCACCAAGAAAGAATTAGCAGAACAGAGCTCCTTTGTCCACCTTCCCCAACAGAGAATCCAGGGTGCTGAACAGATTTGGAAAGTGTGTGTTTGCTACAGCAATCTTTGCCTTGAGGTCCCTAAACTATTTGGTGCACTTCACAAGACTGCAGAAGGATTTGACTGAGGAACTCTTAAAATCTCTCTGAGTCCATGTCTGCAGAGGATTATAAAAAGGTCATCCTCACAGTTGGCCACTCATTTATCTGTATCCAATGCCTCCATGAGGATAATTTCTGCATGCTGCAAGAAGGTACCTCCTAGGTAGCCTGTTTAGGCATTGCCATAAGGAGACATGCCTAGATGCAGTTATTTGATTTTGTGGAGCCTTTCAAGTCTTTTTTCATCAGTTCTTTGATAGAATATCCTTGTTTGGCCCTTCTGTGAAAGAAACACTTTCTCACGGTAAACAGAAAGAAAAGACCCTGTCTGCTTTTTCTGCCCCTCAATAATCCTTTTGAAGGAATCAAAGAGGAGGCAAGAAAATGTGGTTCCGAAAATACCAGGGATTTTCCCAGGATTCATGTGGAGACACCTCCCTCAGAGGCAGAAGAGGGAGTTTGAATGGAGGATGCTATCCTCATGGCAGAGGAGGCCTGCAAAATCAGGGTTTTCAAGATTCCTTTCTCTGTAGACTCTTCCAGTGCTCCTAAAAGACTGCCCAACTGCTCACTTCTGGAGGCAGTCAGGAGATGCTTGCCTTGGACACAGACACCTGGGTTGCTGTAACAAAAGATCATTGGGTGCTAAAAATAATATTCAGAGGTTATTTTATAGTATTTTCCCAAACACCCACTTCCAAAAGAAGAAAGCTTCCTGACTTCCCACCCAGTCAGAGAGAAGCTGCAGCTCAAGAAATTCAGAAGCTGCTATACACGAGAGTCATCCAGGAGGTCCCACCAGACTGTTGAGGAGTCAGAACTTACTCTAGATTATTTCTAGTGCCAAAAAATACAAGACACCTGAGACCAAGTTTGGATCTAACCAATATGAGCAGTATGTGAAGAAGTCAGTTCAGTCCATTCTACCTGTTTCACACAAGGATGATTGGATGTGCTCAGTTGATCTTCAGGATGCGTACTGATGTGCTCAGTTGATCTTCAGGATGCGCACTATCACATCAAAATAAACAGATGCTCCCGAAGACACTTGCACTTTTGGCTGGGAGCCAGTCACTATCAGTTTAGAGCCATGCCCTTTGGACTCACCACAGCCCCTGGGGTGTATGGCAGTGGTAGCAGTTCACCTGAGACTGCAAGGATTCTGAGTGTTTCCATGCTTAGATGACTGGCTCCTCACTGTCCCAACCAGGCATCTCCAGAAAGAGTCCAGTTACTGTTTTCTCCAGATTTGCCAGTCACTAGGCATTACAGTTAACATTTCCAAATCCAAGCTGCTAGCGGTGCAGAGCCTGGATTTCATTGGTGCTCATCTAAACACAATAATCTAATTGCTTCTCTACCTCCTCATCGTATAGGCACAGTCAAGTGTCAGGTTTAACTAATTCTTTCTTCTCCTGCTCATCTTGCCTGCCTTGTCCTACAGGTACTAGGTTCAGTGGCAGTGTCTGTAGTTTTAGTCCCATTAGCACATTACTTTATGCATGTTCTTCAGTGGAGTCTAGCTGTTCAGTGGTCTATTCTTTGACAACCTCTTTCCTTCCCAGTCAGACTTACTGTGGTATGCAGAAACCATCTTTGCTGGTGGATCCAGTTGGATGACAATCACATAGGTTGCCCCTTTGTTCTGTCTCCCCCAGTGGCCACAGACACCTCAAAACTGGAGTGGGTGGGGCATTTTTTGGGAAGGACTGTCCAAGGCATGTGGTCCCCCCAAAAATACCAATTTGCATATCAATATCCTAGAGATGAGAACAGTCCTAGCACTGTAGGCATTTCAAGATGTTCTCCCTTTGGGGACCATTGCAGTTCAAATCAACAACATGTCTGTGGTGTGGTACATCAGCAACCAAGGGAGAACTCTTTTCTTACCTCCTCTGTCAAGAAGCTATGAGAATGTGGCAGTGGGCAATCTCCTCCAACTGCTGTCTAGTAGCAATGCACATTCTAGGGAAATCCAATGTACTAGTAGACAAACTCAGCAGGTCTATTCTGATACTATATTGAGTGGTCTCTCAAGTCAGCGGAGAAGAGAATTTTTCATCGTTGGGGCCAACTTTGCTGCGATCTTTTTGCTTCTCCCTACAAAAAATGTAGCAGGTACTTTGCTCTGAATCCCCCCTTGGGGGGTGTAACCGAGAGACACTGTAGTCTATGTTTGGCCCTCCAGTCTCCTTTACACCTATCCCCCCAGTGCCTGTGATTCCAAAATTCTTACAGAAGAACAGTCAGTTGAGGAGCTTGGTCATCCTCATTGCTCCTTTTGGGCCTCACCAGGTGTGGTTCCCCTTCTTTTGGTCTCATCTTCATTATCCTCCTTGGATACTGGACCCCAGTCCAGATCCCCTGTCACATCCCTCAGGGATAAAACATCTCAATAGCCCAGCCCTTAAACTAAGCACATGGTTTCTCCAGTTCCATTAATGGCTAGACAGCCCAGGCTTTCTTCCCTGGTCTGTCATATTCTTTTGTCATCACAGTAGGATTCCACTAAGATTTACAAGAGTAAATGGAAAAAGATTCTAAATTTGGGCCTTGAAAAATGCCATTGATCACTTTATTGGCTCTATTTCTTCTATGCTGGAGTTTTAGCTTAATGTTTTAGAGAGGTTGCTAGTTTTTCTACAAAGTACAGTTGACGGCCATATCAGATTTTCACTCCAGAGACAAAGCTGCTTGGTTGACTGCTTCCAAATTATGTAAGGCTTTCCTAAAAGGCACCTTCTTGCTCAGACCTCCAGTGAAAGAACCATCACCAACTTGGGGTTTAACAGTAGTACTTCCAAGATTTACTCAACAACCCTTTGAACCTTCAACAAAAACTAACTTAAAATTCCTGTTTGGGAAAATTTTAGTTGCTATTACATTTGTAAAAGGAATTTCTGAACTCCAGGCTGTTGTCTTTCATAAATATAGAGTTGCTCTATGAACCAATCCTTTCCTACCAGAAGTGGCTTCTAAATCAAATATAAATTAAGCCATTCATTTACCAGTGTTCTTCCCAAAACTTTCGAATAAGGGAGAAATACATGCTACATCTTTTAGATGTGCATAAATAACTGCATTTCTGTTTATACAGAACAAAAGATTTCAGAAAAATGGACCAGCTGTTTGTCTCCTTTTCACGTAGTAGGCTGGGTTCTCCAATCTCTAAAGTTACATTTGCTAAATGGATAACTAATTGCATTTCTTGAATATATTCCCAGCAAGGTCTCTCCCTACCCAAACCACCTAAGGCTTGTTCAACCAGTTCCAGGGCCACCTCATCTGCCTTCTGGTCTAGAACTTCTATTGATGATATTTGTGCAGCAGCCACCTGGTCTAATGCGCGTACCTTTATTAATCATTACAAGTTAGACATAATTTCCAGAAGTAGAGCTGCTTTTGGTTAAGCAATTCTCCGGAATATCTTTCATGAGGGCCACCCAAGATTTACATAGCTGGAGACTCTGTCCCATACACTGAAAAAGAATGAAAAGGACAACATCAGATATTAAAGTTATGTACTCACCATAACTATGCATCTGTTTTCCATTTTCATTCCTCAGCTTCCTACCTTCCTTCCCCCTTCCTGTTATCTTCTGGAATGACCTGATAGACGTTTGGAACCTGTAGTTCCAGGTTTGTGCCCTGGTTTTATTTCTTTTCTTTTCCGCTTTTATATATTAAGACCTTTTATAGTAGCAAACTCAGTTTGAGTTATTGGGGATGGCCTAGGGTATTATGGGCAGACGGAGAAGCTTGAGAGTTGGATCCAAAGTCTGTAGAATGCGACCGAATCAGATCCAGTGTTAGCTCAGTAACTCATACATTGAGGAAGAATGAAAATGGACAACACAGATGTATAGGTATGGTGAGTACATAACTTTAATTTCTCAAATAAAATGCCTGACTTCATCCCTCATGTTCCTTCTCTCTCCATCTTCTACATTAATCTCCCTGCAGTCCTGTAGATGCTTTCTGTATCCCTACTACCTTCCTCATCTAACAACCAGCTCACAACTTCAACACCCACTCTCTACCCCCAAGATATTTTTAACACAAACCTAATCTCTTTCCACTATCCCTTTTCATCTTAATCTCTGTGTCTCTGAACTACAGTTATACCCTTGACTTACTCTGTTGATAACTGAACTGCTATGACTAGAGTATAAACCTGTCCCACCTCATACATTCCAGCTCTTCCTTTCTCCTCACTTCTAATGTATATATTACAATTCAGGCCATACCCACTACTTCCAACAACCTACCCTCACTAATTTGTCATCTCTGGCATTATGCTCACATACTTAGTGCTTATCTCACAAATTACCAAAAAACTCTGTCAACTACTCAGTCAGCCCCTCACACCCCCAACAATTTTATCAACAATCACTTCATACAAACTGTAACCTCCTTACTCAAACATAAGGCCAAGTATAACTCTTCCGCCATATTGCCATCTGACTCACTTTCAAGACTGTCATTTTCTGTCTCAAGCCTGTATCAACTCAGCTGTAAAAACACATCTCCTCACACTGAAAACTTCCTCTCTGGCTATAGACAACCTCCCCTCAGAATACCTGAAAATTGCCACTTATACTGTTGTTTACCCAGTAGAACTGCTGATCAACAGATCCATCAAAGTGTCATGCCCCTGAAATCTGGAAAAAGCATACATTGCCTCTGTTCACAAAGACAGACACTCCATTATTCCAGTTTTAGATCCATTGCTATATTACCACCCATGTTTAACATCCTTGAAAAATGCACACACACACACACACCTCTTCAAGCACCTACTACGAATAACCTTCTGTCCTTGACATACAGTGGATTCCAACCAAACCATAGCACTACTACGCTTTTTCTGTACTATCAAAAAGAACACAAACTCTGACAACCTTTTTCATCTTTGTTTCTAGACTTGTCAAAGGCATTTGACACATCCTGTCATCATGATGTTCTTCGTGTTTCACTGTTGCAGTCATTACATTTGGGTAATCTGCTGGCAGGTTACCCTCAGTCGGCCTGAATTCCAAAGTCTTGGGTCCTGTGTCGGTTGCTGTCTTCTCTTCCATGACGTCAGGTCGTCAGGGGTATAAAACATGCAGCTGACGCCATTTTCTTTAGTTTTTCTTGCCGCTCGGTGACCGAAGCATAAGCATTTCGCAAGTGCCGGTTGGCCGACTACTGAAATATTCGAGTTTGAGTTTCAGAACCGAAGTCTTCACTAAAGCTAAGTACCCCATTGGGGAAACTTTTTTCTTGCTTTTTACCGATATCAGAAAAAGTTAATAATTGTATTACTTGTGGGAAGCAAATACCTCATAAGGATTTCCATTTATACTGTATTCCTTGCCTAGGCCCTGATCACAACGTGCCTGGCTGTCGGTTTTGTGCTACATTTAGCCAACGCACTATTAAGCATCGGTATATTTTTGCATCAAAGTATTTTGGAAACAGATTTAACTACCCAGAAATGTCGGATAGCAATCTGACTACTGGAGTACATAAAAAACGCAAAGAAAAGGACAGAGAAAGACAGTCGAGATCCAAAACCGATGACGAAGCTTCTCCTAAGTCAGTCGCCGGTACTTAGTGAGGCGCCTTCGCAGCCCCTGATACCTGCTACCTTCGAGTCGCAGGCCTCTACCGACACCCATGTGGAGTTTGGCGTGCCGCAAGATACTCAAGGTATTGGACCGATGGATGTATCTCCCTTGGATGGGTCTGGAGCCGCTGAGCAGGCACCGGCTTCTGAGGGTGTACTCAGACCTCAACGTTTGTACATCAAACCAATGACAGCTGCAAAACCAAAGACAAAAGCAACTTCTAAACCTAAAAAACCGAAGCATGAGCCACATGCACAGGCCTCTATGCCTAAATAACAGATGATCAAAATGGCTGAAGACCTTATTACCTTGATCAGGGGTACCCATCCCCTCCAGATAAGAGGCATAGGCAAGACACTGATTAAGAATCTTCAGATAAGGTTTCTGTTCCTTCTGATTCCTCTTCTGATCAGGAATTATCTATACTTCCCTATGAGGATTCTGATGCTGAGGAATCTATTCCAATATGCATCTCCTCCTGAGGATTATTCATTTGGAGAAACCTTGCATACTTTGAAGGAGCATTTTCACTGGGAGAGTCAAGACTTCTCAGAATCAAAAAAGAGGCTCAGGGATTTCCTTCTCCCTCAGCACAAGCCTTTAGCCATTGCCCCTGTTTTAGACATTGTGAATGATGTGTTTTCAGAGTCAAGCTTGACCCCTAACTCCTAACCTCCGGCTCCCAGTAAGCTGGACAGATATTAGAGAGTCCCCGACTCACATAAATTTTTATTTAGAAACCTTGCTGCTGATCCTGAAACTATTTCACAGGGTCCTAAGGGAGTTAAGGCCTCAACAGCAAAAAAACCCTACCCCCTCTGACAGAGATTCTAAGGCACTGGACAGATGGGGAAAAAAGGTTTATACATCTGCAACCTTGGCAATCATGGCCTTAAATTGTCAATTTCATATGCTTAAGTACCAACAACATGTTATGGGATTTCTGAAACAGAAAATTATGTTGATTTCAGAATGTGCAGAAAATAAAGAATTGCAGGAATTATTGCATGCAGCTGAAAAAGTTGGAAAGCATGCTTTGCAATGTGGTTTTGATTCTTTAGAGGCCTCCTGCGGGGCCGCAGTTACTGGATCTGTGATAAGGAGGCATGCCTGGTTAAAGGAACAAAATTTGCCTGATCATGTTAAAGCTAAATTGCTAGATGCACCTTTACAGCATGATTCTCTGTTTGGTATTAAGGCAGAAGAGGTTTTAAAGAACATGGAAGACAAAGCTAAGTCTATGCAAACTGTTAAAGATTTCTTACAAGTGCAGCCACCAAGATTCAGTAGACACTGGCCTACAAAAAATTGGTCCTTTCCTGTGTCAGACAGAGCTCAAAGGGGCATATCCAGATGCCCTAAGGGTTCCAGGTACCAGGCTCAAGACTCATACAGGTCAAAGCAATGGGGCACATCCACCTCCAAATCTAGAGGAGATAAAGCGCAAACCTACAGAAAACAATCCCAATGACTTCCCTTTGCCTACACCAAGCACTTATCTTTTGGCAGCACCCATGGGGGAAAATTAGCACTTTTTTCTCAAAATTGGCAGTTAATAACCCAGGATAAGTGGGTACTAAACATCGTATCACAGGGATACAGATTCCATTTCCACACTCTGCCAATGACAAATGGTTGGCCAGATCTGCCAAAAATCAGTGGGCAGAGGCACATTAACAGGTTACGTCCCTCATGGATGTGGGGGCCATTCAGACAGTACCAGAACAGGAAAAAGGACAAGGTGTTTACTCAAGACTGTTTTTGATACCCAGAAAGACAAGGCCTGGCGGCCAATACTGGATTTATCGATTTTGAACACATTCCTGGACATTCCAAAATTCAAAATGCTCACTTTGCAGCAGCTTCTCCCCATGCTGGGTAAGAATGCTTGGCTGGTGACTTTAGACCTAAAAAGGCATACCTGCATGTCCCAATAAGACAATTGTGCAGGAGATACCTCAGATTCAAGGCTAGCTTAATGCATTATCAATTCTCTGCACTTCCCTTTGGCTTATCTACTGCGCCCAGGGTCTTTGCAAAGTGCCTGGCACCAGTAATTGCTTTTTGCAGACAAAGATGTATTCAAATATATCCTTACTTGGACAACTGTCTCATTCAAGCAGAGAACAAGGACACTCTTCTATGGCATCTGGCGTTTGTGAAAAGGCTTCTAACATGCCTAGGGTACACAATAAACGAAAAGAAATCACAACTGGTACCCTCTCAAAAGATAACATTCCTGGGTGCAAGCTTGAATACAACTGCCCAGATGGCTTACCTCATGCCAGACAAACAAAGGCAACTGATAACTTACTTCAAACTGATGGCAACAAAAACCCAGTCTTTTGCAAGACAAATTCTGCAGGTTCTGGGCTTCATGGCATCCTGCATCCTACTAATTCCATATGCAAAACTGCATATGAGGAAACTTCAGTGGTACCTAAAAAGTTTATGGAGTCAACATTCACACAGTGTGGAAACATTGATCCCTCTCATTCCCTGCCTGCAACAGGAGTTTATGTGGTGGGCAAAGGCCTGTCACCAAAACATGGGACGGCCCTTCACTCTACGCCCTGCCAGCCAAACCTTAACAACAGACGCATCAGATTATGCCTGGTGGGGCCCACATGGCAAGAAGATGCATTCAGGGCATATGGGCACCAAATCAAATGCATCTACATATCAACCAGAAAGAGATGCTAGCTGTTCAAAATGCCCTAACAACCTTCAAGGACTTACTTCATCCAGGACAACTACTGATAAAGACGGACAACACCACAGTCATGTGGTATATAAACAAGCAAGGGGGCACACACTCATACCCCCTTTGCAGATTAGCCATGGCACTGTGGAACGCAGCTTTGACCTACCAAATACATCTTCAAGCTCAATTCCTGCCAGGAAAACAAAACACTCTGGCAGACGATTTAAGCAGAAACCTTATGGATCCTCACGAGTGGAAACTAAATCCACAAGTCTTCAGCATGATAACAGAGAAATGGGAGAGCCCAGACATAGATCTGTTTACCTCTCCTCAAAATTATCACCTAAAAAGATTCTGCACAAGGACTTATCACAGACAAGCATGGAAAGTGGACATCCTATCCTTCAGTTACAGCTTTCCTCCTCTTCCTCTTCTACCCAAGGTCCTCCTAAAAGTCAGACAAGAGAAGCCAAAGATGATATTAATTGCCCCGGACTGGCCCCACCAATTTTGGTACCCAATCCAAAGGAACTTGTCTCAATACCCAGCTTGGACCTTGCCTCAAAAACCACAACTACTGTCCCAGCAAAACAATCAGATCCTGCACAATCAACTACAGACTCTGAACCTGGCAGCATGGCTAATCCTGTAATCATACAAACAACACCTCTCAGTAAAGCTGTGATGGATGTCATTTTGGAAGCCAGAAGGCCTAGTACTAGAAAATCTTATGCTGAAAAGTGGGAGAGATTCTGTGCTTGGAATCGAGCACAAGGAACTGATACAGCTGAACCACATATTCCTCAGATATTACAATACTTAACTGAGATGCTTGACAAAGGCCTATCTTTCTCATCACTCAAAATCCATGCCTCTGCCATTTCAGCTCATTACAATACAGAGCCACCAATCTTTTCACATCCGTTACTAAAGCAGTATCTTAGAGGAGCCAAAAATGTAAGGCCGCCTAGAAGATCACCATTACCTGCATAGGACCACAATTATGTGTTGGAAAAACTCACCCTGCCTCCATTTGAACCAGCTGCTACCGCTGATATAAAGTTCTTATCATGGAAGACAGCTCTGCTACTAGCAATTACTTCAGCAAGAAGAGTTTCAGAGCTACAGGCCCTCATGGCTGTAGAGCCTTTTATCATATTTTACCCAGACAGGGTGTCTCTGAGGACAAATCCTACTTTTTATGCCTAAGGTCGTTTCCAGTGTGGCTCTTAACCAAACAATTCCTCTGCCAACTTTTTATTCAAATCCGCAGAACAAAGGGGAGTGAATTCTGCATTCCTTGGACGTACACAGACAGCTAAGATTCTACTTGAGCAGGACTTAAGCTCTAAGAAAAACTGAGCAATTACTAGTGTCATATGCTGCAGGATCAGAAGGAAAGGCTATTTCAAAGCAGACAATTTCGAAGTGGATAAGCCATTGCATCCGTTTCTGCTACTTACACCATGACAAACCTGTGTCCAAGGGCATTAGGTCTCACTCCACCAGAGCTGCAGCTACTTCAGCAGCCTTTCTCAGAGGAGTACCAACCAAGGACATTCTAGAGGCTGCTACTTGGAGTTCTGTTCACACCTTTACAAAGCATTACCATTTGCCTCTCTACTCTAAATCCAGGACAGGCTTTGCCACTAAAGTGCTGCAGGGCCTTATAGCCTCACCTAATGCTGTTTAGCTCCAGCCTCCCAACCATAGCTTTGGGATTCTACCCAAATGTAATGACTGCAACAGTGAAACACGAAGAACATAGTACAGTTGTGTACACTTACCATAAATGTAGATGTTTGAGTGTATTCACTGTTGCAGTCCAGGTTACCCTCCCACCATCCCCCTGTCATTCTACAGTTTATCTTTCCTTCTCTATCTTCTACAACCTATGTGTTGTATTTGCTTGTAGATGAAGGTAAAGTTTATATTGATGCATGTATATATATATAAATATTTATAATATTGCTACCTTTTCGGGGGCAAGAAAAACGAAAGAAAATGTTGTCGGCTGCATGTTTTATACCCCTGCCGACCTGACGTCATGGAAGAGAAGACAGCAACTGACGCAGGACCCAAGACTTTGGAATTCAGGCTGACTGAGGGCAACCTGCCAGCAGATTACCCAAATGTAATGACTGCAACAGTGAATACACTCAAACATCTACATTTATGGTAAGTGTACACAACTGTACTTTCTGCTACACCAACTTTCCTCCTTTGGCCTAAGTTACTCCTCCCTGTCATGGTTTCAGACCTGTTTATCTAATAAATATCAAGCAGTCACGTGGCAAAAAGAGTGCTCATCCTTCCTACTTGTCACAGCGTGTGCCCCAGGGATCAATACTTGGGCCATTTCTGTTTAATACCTGTATAAATGATCTACATTTAACAGCCAAACATGCAACACTGATACAGTATGTTGGTGACTCTATTTTAAAATGCTCCACCCCGAACCTTAACTCACTACAAGAACTCGCACAAAAATCCTTCTCAAATATAGAATCCTAAGTTCATCCCAGGGCTTCCACCTGTGTCCCTGTTAGCGAGGGGTGATAGGTGCTGATCATGGAAATAGGGGTAAAACTTGGCTAGGCTTTAGGTTCATTTACCTTTCATTAGCATAGTAGCCTCCTATGATTCTGTGATCCTGGTTAGATATCTCACAGCTGCTACTTAAGCACCCCCTCAAAAGAATGCCCTCTTCTTTCCTAAATCACTCTTACATAGAAAAGACCAGTTTACATAACATATGCAAATAATATTAAAGTCAACCTAGTGCACGGCATGAAATTTCCTCTTCACACCCTTTTACGAGTATATAAAAAAAAAAAACTCAACACTGTAGTATAGATCCAAACAATTCTTAACAGATAAATCTAGGGAAAAACTAGCTAAATTCATCCTAACACTGCTCTATGCCTCACAAATCTGTCAACAAAATGAAGAAGTAAACCATTACAATAAAATCACATTTGCAGCTCAGTGTTGCAGTAGCTAATGTTGTTGCTTCACAATAAGAAATTCTCTGGTTCGATTCTCAGCTGGGGTACCTTCTGTGCAGAGTCTGCATGTCCTCCCTGCATTTGTATTGGTTTCTTCCGGGTGCTCCGGTTTCCTCCCACATTCCAAAGACATGCATCTGGAGGGCTTCTCCCCAAGCCTCCACTGAAAAATAAGGTCTGCCATTGTCAGACTTTCCCAGTCAACAAATGTTAAATAAATAAATACATTTCCCCATAACCCACAACCTCTGCAGTGTCTCTAAACTTCACTCCTTTAGGTAAACATTCCTAAAACAAATGTTTTGCAACTTCACCTGGTTGACTTTAGTATTATTTAGTGATGAGGTAATGTTAAACTGTTTTTTTCTATGCGAAAGTGATTTAGGAATGAAGAGGGCATTTTTTGAGGGGGTGTTTAAGTAGCAGTTGTGAGATATGTAGCCAGGATTCTATATTTGAGAAGGACTTTTGTGCGAGTTCTTGTAGTGAGTTTAGGTTCGGGGAGGAGCATTTTAAAATAGAGTCACCAACATACTGTATCAGTGTTGCATGTTTGGCTGTTAAATGTAGATCATTTATACAGGTATTAAATAGAAGTGGCCCAAGTATTGATCCCTGGGGCACACGCTGTGACAGGTAGGAAGGATGAGCACTCTTTTTGCCATGTGACCGCTTGATATTTATTAGATAAACAGGTCTGAAACCATGACAGAGAGGAATGAGATAGGTCAAAGGAGGAAAGTTGGTGTAGTAGAACATGATGAGAGACTGTGTCAAATGCTTTTGACAAGTCTAGAAACAAAGATGAAACAAGGTTGCCAGAGTTTCTGTTCTTGTTGATAGTGTAGGAAAAGTGTAGTATGGCTGTAGAGGTGCTATGGTTTGGAATCCACTGTATGTCAGGGACAGAAGGTTATTCATAGTTAGGTGCTTGAAGAGCTGTGTATGTGGATGCATTTTTCAATGATGGATGGGAATGTAGCAATGATTCTAAAACTGGAATAGACAATGGAGTCTGGATAGTCTTTGTGAACAAAGGCAATTTATGCTTTTTCCAGATTTCAGGGACATGACACTGTTTGATGGATCTTGTTTATCTGCAGTGCTACTGGACAGACAAGAGTATAAGTGACAATTTTCAGGTATTCTGAGGGGAGGTTGTCTATGGCCAGAAAGGAAGTTTTCAGTGTGAGGAGATGTCTTTTTACAGCTGAGGCAGGTACAGGCTTGAGACAGAAAATAACAGTCTTGAGAGTGTGTCAGATGGCAATATGGGGACGAGTTATACTTTGCCTTATTTTTGACTAAAGAGGTTACAGTCTGTATGAAGCAATTGCTAAACTTTTTTGTTATTTTTATTGGTGAGAGTACTGAACATTGAGGTTGAAGGTTATGTCCTGGAGTCAGTGTTTTTGGACAGATGCAAAGAACTATTAAAAATAAATAAACAGTAGTTTGCTTGTGGAAACAGGAAAATATAATCAGTATTAGAAAAAAAAAATCTTTGCAGTAAAAGTAACTAGGTTTTGGAACCATTTACCGTTTGCTGATAGAGCAAGTAGAAGTTTGAATCATTTTAAGAGAGAGAGATGTATTCTTATTTTGGTGATCAGCTATATAGGACTAGGACTGAATGGAGCAGGGTTCATAATTACCACTTATGAGATCTTGGGCCTAATAACAACATTGTAACTCTTAATGGAACATTAGCTTTCCCCACCACTTCAACTGATGACAGTACTAATGCACAGAAATCTGAGAAAATCAGAAAATCAGTCTGTTTGGTGTATAAAAAAGAGGTGATTACTGAAGTCCCTTAGTGATCATGTGCAAACTGTCAAAATCAGAGTAACCTATCTGATCTAAAGGGTCTATACCACATAGTCGAAGTCTTAAAACTTCGACTATGTAAATATTGAACCCAAAAGTTTGAAAACGTAATACTCTGAACACTCAGAACAGAGATTTTTTTCCCCAGGGAAAAAAATCGCTGTTCCGGTACAAAATGCAGAAACACACGAACACCAAATACTATTTCTAATGTGGGGGGCTTCGCCCCTCACATCCCCCAACGTGGGGGGCTGTGCCCCCCACACACTCCTTCTTAAATATGCCAACTCTGAGTTCGCACCACAGTGGAGTAAATAGAGAAGGTCTGGAACAGGCCCACCAAATTCTTTCCCTGGGAAAGAATTTGATGTCCCGCGGCTTCGTTATTTTTAGACTTCGGACTTGTGAGCGTTCGGACATATGATATACATCCAGTCTAAAAATGCAGTTCCTCAGAAGTTGCTTATCTTAGCTGTCTTTCTGTCATTTAAATTTGCATTCTCACATTTCTTTAAAAATAGATATTTTCCAAAAAATGCCCTCTACAGCCTCAACATTTTCTGCCCTCAATGATTTCCCTGCAGGAAGTCTTTCTTCTTTATGTGCCAGCATCACATCCGCGTCAGCAGAGTCCATTATCTATCAGCAAGAGGGAGAAAGGCCTACAGAAAGATGATTTTCAGACTGAGGCAGTTTTACTTGCTTTTTTTTTGTCTAATTTTCAGTTTTAAGGTTAGTTGCACTTTGTTGGTTAAGCCAGTCTTAAAACCCCCACAAAGTCTGTGATGTCCTTCTATATCACTGTTGCAGTATTCTTTACAATGGGTATCTTCTGATAGGGCAGCCCAATATCCAGCCACTACACCAAAGTCTGCAGGTTGTAGTGGGTACGCTGTACATCACATACATGCTCCCCATACTTGGCATAAGCCATAAAGGTGATGTCCAGAAGTACCATCCTCAAAACTTGTTTGCCGCCAGTCAGAATGCCATCTTTGATCATCAGTCTGAATGCTCGTTCATCTGCTGGTTACAAAACCAATTTCAAATAAGTGTCCCATTGTGTTTTTTTTTTTTTTAATTTTCCTATCTTTATTTTGCCTTCTTCTGGTTGTTGGTTTCATGTCATCCAGAAAGGAAAAATGGCAGTGCGGGAGACAGATTCCCCATAAAGATCATCACAAGCATTGTTTGTTCTGTTTAGGTGCTTTCCACAACTATACATCTTGTGAGATTTGTCAAACTTTCATCCCCAAGACATTGTGTAGTCGGTTTTCTTCCCTTGCAGTTTACTTGGAGAACCAGTAACTTAAACTGTTGGCTAAAGACACTATGGCATGACCTTCCCAGCCTGAGGGTCAGCCATCTGCAAAGGAAAAGACCAAGAAATCTCAGTTGGATTCGTCAGCAGCACTTCCTCCACCAGACGTCTCTCTTGAGGTTGGTGAAAGCCCAGAGGATCATCCAGTTTCCTTCTTGGATTCCTCTGCCACAACCGCTTTAGTGGCCAGCATGGATCCGACTCTACGCACATCTATGGAGGTCCATGGAGGCCTTGCAGACATCCGTTTTGGATGTACAAGGGGAACCGTGGCTGATATTACTGTAGGCCCTTAGAGTGTACCTCAGGTATAAGTGAGGGAAGAGGTTCTGAGTACCATTATATAGTGTTGTTTGTTGTCAGAGCCTCCTAAGTTGGTTAAGGCTGATATCCCAGTCCAATAGAAGGAGACGACTAAGGGATCCTCAGAGTGAATGGCAAAACTTCACTCAAGGCCTTTTTAATAGCCTTATGGCTTTGAAGCCTCCACTGGGGATTTCTGTCTCTGCTCTTCCTGGGTCTTCTACCCTTGTTAAGAAGCCTAGGGATTAGAATTCCTGTGATGATGATGATAATGATTCTGATTCTGATGATGAGTCCCTTACTTATTCCTCTGAGCTTCCTTCTCCATTACGTTATGGTTCTGAAAGAAGTCTATCAGTCCTGATTCTCCTTTTGAGGAGAATTTACTTGGTAATACTATTTCCAGAATGATAGAATTTTTCAAATGAGACTGTGTTCAGGTGTCTGATCTTCAGGAGAGTTAATATGATCTTCTGCAGATGGAGTCTGATAGGCCCTCTGCTGTTCCTCCTGTTCTTGATGCCCTGCTGGATGCTTTTTCCACTGCTTCTCAGGCTCCTGACTCCTAACCCTCTTCTCCCAAAAAAAAAAAACAAAACTGATAGGTTTTATAAAGTGCCTGATGACTGCAAGTTTCTTTATAATTGACCCTCTGCTGGCCCTTCTGTGGTCATTACTTATGATAAGTCTTCCAAATATTTGCCTTCAAGTAAGTTGTGTCCTTCTGATAAGGACAGCAGAACTATGAAGAGGCTAAGTAAGAAGATGTATACTCCTGCTACCCTGGCCTCTAGAACTGTGAACTATCAGACACGTATGGCTAGGTATGTCTTGGATGTTCTGTCTCAGGCCTGTCAAGCCATTTCAGATCTTCCGGATATTGAAAGGAAGGCCTCTGCTCTTGCCTTGTTAGGGACGTCCAAAGTTGCTCACCATTCCATTAAATGCAGCTGTAGTGCAGCTGATGCTTCATCTAGGGCTGCTGCTTTTGTACCTGTTTTGAGGAGGTATTTAGCTCAGACTTCAGCCTTTGCCTGATGATATCAAGGCTAAAATTATGGATGGTCCTCTGGATAATAAGCATTTGTTTGATGCTGCTGCTGTGGAGTTAACTCCCTGCAAAAAAGGGTAAGGCCTTACAGGAGTTGTAGCATATTTTTTTCACCTGTTCCCAAGTTTCAGAGGAGTTATCCTAACAAGTCTGTCTTTGTCTTTAGACAGTCTCGCCCTCCCCAAGAGTAAAAAGGTGATAGAAGGGCTCCTCCTGCTAAGGCTACCCAAACTCCCCCTACTCAGATGCCTCCTTTTCCTGACAAACAAGGTACTGTCTGGACTATCATGTTCTTGTCTGTCACATTCCTGTTACTCTGCATCTTTCCTTGTCCCTTCCTGTTTGGGTAAAGCTCACCCAAGACTCCTGGGTTGTTTCTATAATTCACCGGGTTATTACATGGTTTGGAAATCCCCCCCCCCCTTTTTGGGCATTCCACAGTGTAGAACAGTGTGTGTGTTAGTACCTTTAAGAAGCATTTTCAGATGTAAGCATGTGCATATAAATAGTAAGAGTTCCAATCGCATGATCGAAAATTGTAAATGGAGAACGTGTATTGAGCAAACCCGATTGGTCAAAATGTCGCACACGTAACATGGAAATCGCTGTAGGGAATATTTTCCCTTTACTTCAATGCAGTGCCATCTCGGAGTAGGAATATTTAAGGAGTGGGGGTGTGGGGAGCACATCCCCCCCCCACATGGGGGTGCAGGGGGGCTTGCCCCCCTGCCTACAGCATTTAGGTAAGTATAGTTTATTTTTATTTTTTTTATTATATTTTCAAAATTTCAAACATCGCTCATATGGTGTCGACCATATGGTGTTTGATGTTTGAAACTTTCGAAAATATAATATAGACCCAAATAGTGAGCACGTGCAGGCAGCAGTGCCATTTTGAGAGAACAGCCAGAGTGTTAACATGTTTGAGTGTGGTAATCAGTCTGTTTGTAAGTTTAAGTTACAAAGCCTCATTCCTGATGTGTTTGTGTGTAATAAAGCTGGTTGAACTGAACCCACGAATGTTCGTCTGTTTTATCCTGACCAGACGGACGACATGATGTCAGAACCGGGGTTAAGAGAGCAACTTCTTCAAGCCATGAGGTGTAGCATTGAAGGTGAAGGCAGGTTAAGCTGGTTGAATGTAACAGAGCTCAGACAGACAAAAAAAAGCCAGAAACAAACTTAAGGTAACCAAAACTTGCACAAATGATTTATTTGGCAAAGAAAATGAAATGGACCATTTGTAAGGCACGAAACGCATTATTAATCAAACGAGTAGCACAAAACATATTACTAAAACGAAAAGCACAAATCACATTATTAATTAAATGAAATGTTAGAAACCACGATATTTGATAAAACTTGCAGTAATATTCATATGGGACTCAGAATTACCTTTGGTTTGCATAACGTGCATGTTTAAAGTAAAACGGGCACAAGAAAAGTATAATGAGCATGATAAGAGATTAAAAGGGCATAACGAATACAATAAAAGGACAAATTAAGCTTAAAGAGCAAGGCGACTGCATCTTTCTTTAGTAAAAGACCATGTTTGGGCACAAATTACTATTTCAGATTAACCAAACCCATTCAAAGCATGACTAGAGTTGTGTGAAGTATCTCAAACTGTGCAAAGTGTTTGCAGCGTGTGTCCTTTGTTACGGTGCAGTTGTTTCAGAGAGTTTGCTGTGTGCAAAGTACAGTCAAAATACAGCCATTTCGAAAAGTTTCTTATGCTGTGTGCATTTATTCGCAGAGTGCCGTCATTTCAAAGTGTTTCTTACACTGTACAGGGCTATGTCGCAAAGTACAGCCATATGCTGTGTACAGTTTATTTGCAAAGTGCATTCATCTCAAAGTTTTTCTTACACTGAGCTTTTTATGTGTACAGTGTATTTGCAAAGTAGTCATTTCAAAGTATTTCTTAAACTGATAAGTGGTTTCACAAAATAAAGTGATTTTAAAGTGTTCTTGTGCTACTGACAGTTGGCAAAGTGGAGTTGTTTCAAAAAGTTTGTTGTGTTATTGGGCATAATTACAAGTTCTGGCTTATATTTATATGTGTGTATGTTCGTACATAATTCCAAGCACCTTCACTATTGTGTGTTGAGATGCAGAGGCATTTCGCAAACCTAGTCCACTTGTGTTTGATCATAATATAGCAGAGAATTGGAGAATATTTAAGCAGGAATATGATATTTTCATACAAGCAGCTTTTTCTGACAAAGATGCATGTACAAGGGCATTCATTCTGCTTAACTTAGCTGGGTCAGAGGCCATTGAAAGAGAGCATTCATTTGTGTATGTGTCAGCAGTATATACAGGAGAGGGGGAAAACCGCCATATTGTGGTACCGGCTGAAGTCAAGAGAGGACCCTGAGTGCTTAAAATGCAAATTTAGGGAAGTGTGCAACCCCCAGACAAATGTTACATTAGAGAGACAGCTATTTTATACAAGAGACCAAAAGCAAGGCAAAACTTTTGCAGCATATATAACAACCTTATTTCTCAAGGCTAAAACGTGCAGATTTGGTGACTTGAAAGATGAGTTAATAAAGGATAAGCCTGCGTGTGGTGTTAATAGTGCTACAATAAGTAAGACTTTGCTTTGTGACGGTGATTTAATGTTAAGCAAAGCCATAAAGATTTGCCAAACAAATGAGCTCACAGAAAAGCACACAAGTATGCTTGCAAGTGATAAGAGCATGGTTTCAACAGCCTCTAGAACAAACATAGACAGCATGCAATACATAGCAAGTAGAAACAAGCCTAAGCACATGGCAGCTACAACCCCTGTAGGTCTACCAGGGAAATCTCATAGCTTTTTAGCAAGTTCCAAGACTAGCTCAGTAAAAAGGACATGCTCAGTGTGCAGTATAAGGGTGAGCCAGCAAAACTTAAGTCAAGTCTTATTGTTAACTGTCGTAATTGTCATGAGTCTAAAAGAGAAAAGTGCTTAACATTTGGTCAGCAATGCCACAAGTGTAAAAAATGGAACTACTATTCAAGCAAGCCTCATTCAGTTATTAAGAAAGGTCACTCAAAAAAGCAAGTTGATCATGTAGAAAGCTGCACCCCTACTTTCTCTGTTAATGGTGTATCAGTGGTCAGTGAAAAGGTTAATGCAGTAAATTTGTTGGCAGAGAATGAAGTATTTTGTACTGTCCTGATCAATGGTAAGCTCACAGAGCTCAAATTAAACACTGGTTCAAAGTGTAATGCAATGTCAGCAGAAACATTTGCTAAAGTGAGGGCTGGTGAGCAACTTAATTTGGCCAATTATGCAAAGCTTGTTGCTTATGGAGGTGAAGAGATTCAAACTGAAGGCTCAGTAGTGCTTTACAATCATAGGAGGTTACTAGGCTAAAGTCCCTGAGGCCCTTACAAGCCTAGCTAAGAACTTATCCCCAAAAGGAAACCTCAGTCAGCACCTGTCGCCCCTGTCATTGAGGGACCAAGGTGGAACCCGGGACAGATTTATGGTTTCCCATCCACTCATCAAGGTTGCGATTGAAAAGGATCAGCAAAGTGCTCTGTTTGACATGTATGGGAAGTCTATTCCAGAGACACAGGGCAGCCTCAGCGAGACAAACCTGTCTCTCCAGTACGTTTTGTTGATGTCTCATATTAGATTTAGGCCTTTCAAGCGTGTAATGCGTGAGGAGTTAGACTTACGGATATGGAGAATCTCTAGTAGGGCAGGGTCCAAGATTGCCTTGTGGGCGAGACACGGATCATCCCTAAGCAATCTGTACAATACCAAATAGAGTGATGGTGATTTGAGCCTGTCAGCTTAGGACAGGTGTTGGAGGCCATGAATTCTCTTTGTGAGGTTTTTCAGTGGCCTTTCCCAGTTTGTGCAGATATTTGGAGAGGTACATACCAAACTGGGCGTTGTACTCAATCATTGGTCTAATGAGGGAGGAGTATGAAGAGGTAATAACCTCCTTTTTTCTGAATGCAATCCCTTTACTTATGAGATGAACCAAGTAAAAGGCTTTTCTGACCACTGCTGCTACATGATGGTCGCATGTGAGGTTATCAACCCGAGTGCCCAGGTCACTCACCACAGGTTGTGTGCTTAGGGGGTTGCCACTGATGTGGTAATCAGTAGGGGGCATGTTTTTGCTGAATGGTATGATGATGCTTTTTTTTGCATTTAGCTTGAGGCCATGACTTTAGCACCAGTCATTAGTTGCTGTGAGACCTTTTTGCAGTATATTAACATCATCTAGGGAGCCAATGACAGCACCCAACTTAGTCGTCCACAAATTTGGTCAGCCACAGTCCTTATGTCTTTGCCTGGACCTCTGAGAAGTAGATCCCAAATAGTAGGGGTCCCAGGACAGATCCCTGCGGAACTCCACTAGTGACAGGTCTGCTGTCAGAGGTGGAGGCGCCTATTTTGACTTTGAGGGTCCTGTTGGTGAGCCAGTTTGCATCCCACCTGATGAGATAGGGATTTACGCCAAGTTGTGTTAGCTTTTCGATGATGTCTGAGTGGGGGATTGTGTCAAAGGCCTAGGCCAAGTCAAGGTAAGCTGTATGCATTGACTTTCCCTCATCCAGGGCCTTGGTGACAGTCTCTTAAGAAATCAACCAGGTTCAACAGGCAAGATCTGCCCTTGACGAATCCGAACTGGGTGGGGTCAAATGCTTGGAGATTGCCTATGTCATTGTTTATGAGATGAGTAATAATACGCCCCATGGCTTTACAGATCAGACTTGTCAAGCTAATGGGGCGATAGCTTCCAGGATCAGTAGTGGCAACACCTTTGTGCAAGAGGATGACAATGGCAGTTCTCCACTCTGCTGGAATGAAGCCTGTACCTAGGCTGTGATTGAATATGGTGCATAATGCCAAAGCCAGTGCTTACTGAAGATGGTGCAGAATACAGCCTGGGATATTATCAGGTCCCTTGGAAGCTGTGTTCTTTGCCTTGGATAAGGCCTTTAGCACTTGATCTACAGAAATGTGAGGTGTGGGATAAGTATCGGGGATGTCGAAAGGGCCTGGGGGGGGGACAGGGGGTGAAGTTTGTGTTGAACCTATCTACTAGCAGATTGGCTAAGTCACCAGTATCAGTGTAAGTGATACTGTTTAGTACTAATTTGGAACAACCCAGGGCTTTGCCATGGGGGTTCCTGATGTAACTGAAGAAGACTTTGTTGTTTCCTTTTGTTTTGGAGTGTAAGTTTTGAATCATAATTGGCTTTGGGGGCTTTCACTAGTGATCTGATTTGCTTGTTGAGGCTAAGGAAGGAGTTTTTCCAGTTTGGAATATATTCCTTTTTTTTCCCTTGGACAACAGTTTCTTCCTTTTGTTGTAAAGCCTGTTGATAGAGAATGTCCACCAAACAGGTTTGTATTTCCTTGAGCGGGTTTTAGTTCTGTTGGGTATGGCTGAGTTCATGAAGTTATAAAGGTGCTTGTATACTGTACTGGCGTACTGATCAGCATAGTTGTCTGCATTCTCTGAGGGGGGTGGTGGTGTGAAGCTACAGGTACCCTCCCTTAGGAGGCTGTAGTCACCTTTTGAGAAGATTTTTAGTTTGATTACAGTTGGAGGGGGGTTTGGTGAGATAAAAACTCTGAATGAGACAGTCCGATGATCTGATTTCACAAGGGAAGAAGATACTATGTGAATGGTGCAGCGGTTACCCATGTTGGTGAGAACCAAGTCCATAATGTTATCTCCACTTGTAGGAGATGAGACAAGCTGGTCTAGTGTGTTAGAATTGATGAAGTCATGGAATCGAGTGAGTGCATTAGTGCAGGAATACTTCACCCAGTCTATGGTGGGGTAGTTGAAGTCACCAAAGATCAGGGTGTTGGGGGTACTTTGATGAAATCAAGTAGATCCAGGTAAGAGGAGTATGTGTCCTGAGTCATGGAAGGGGGTCTATAGCTGGCTATAACTTGGATGGGTGTCTTGCCATCTGTCAGTTGCACCTGGAGTAGTTCCAGTTCGTCTTGCTGGCAAACCAGTGTGGAGGTGTGATTGTGCTTAATGAAGCTAGAGACTCCACCACCCTTAGTCTTCCCGAACTCATTTGTGGTTGGAATGTGTGGAATGAGGTATAGCCTGGTAAGGCAAGGGTGCTCTCTGCAGCCCTGAACCAAGTTTCCATGACCGCACAGACATCGGCATCTTCCAGTGCAAGGAGAGCCTCAAGTGAGTGCATTTTCAGGTTAAGGCTCCTAGTGTTAAGCAGCATAGACTTCAATTTGCTTTCATGCTATTCGGCTAGTAACAGTTACAACTTGCAATTTTAAGTAGTCCGGAAACCTGTGAAATCATTATTAGGTCTCAGAGACAGTTTGTGAATGAAACTGCTTTCTTTCACCAAAGAAGTTCATCATTAAAGCACATGTCCCAGTTCCAGCTGTACTGATGCTATTTTTTCGGAGTATGCTGATGTGTTTGATGACAAGTTAGGTAAACTTCCAGTTGTGTCCTCCATGAAAGTAGACCCAGAGGTCAGTCCAGTGGTCAGACCAGCAAGGAGAGTTCCAGTAGCTATGCAGGGCAAAGTCAAGGTCCAGTTAGACAAAATGAGAATATGCATTGACCCAAGAGACTTGAACAAGGCATTAAAAAGACCTCATCATCCTGTGCGTACAGCCGAGGAGATTGCCGCCCTTATTCCAAATGCCACTGTCTTTCGTGTCTTAGATGAAAAGAGTTCGTTTTGGCAATATTGCTTGATCGCACATCTTCACTACTGACCACATTCAGTACCCCATTTGGTTGATACTGATTCCTCAGAATGCCTTTTGGAATAAATTCTCCCAGTGAAGTCTTTCAGCTTGCAATGGAGCAAATTATTCCAGGCTACCCATGTGCTATAATAGTTGATGATTTACTGGTTGGAGGCAGTGGTGAAGCAGAGCATGACAGAAACCTCAGAAAAGTTCTGGACAGAGCACATGAAGTGAATTTAAAGCTCAGTCCTCTGAAATCCAAATTCAGATTATCTGAAGTTATTTATGTAGATCATTTGTTTACCAATACAGGCTTATGACCAGACCCTTCCAAACAAGCAGCCATTCTACAGATGCCAGCTTTAGACAATGTTCAAGCCCTACAGCGTTTTCTTGGTATGGTTAGCTATTTGGGCAAATTTATCCCTGACTTAAATGAGTTCTCAGTGCCTTTAAGAGAGCTGATATGCAAAAATGTTGCCTGGTCATAGTTAGAATAACACCCAGAAAGCATTTGATAACCTCAAATTGCCAACCTGCCTACATTAAGATACTATGATGTCCACAAACCAGTAGTTCTTTCCTGTGATGCTTCAAAGTCCAGTCTTGGTGCAGTTATTCTTCAAGAGGGCAGGCCTGTTGCCTGTGCATCTAGAACTCTTACCCAGACTGAGAAGCAGTATGCTGAAATTTAGAAGGAATTTTTGGCAACTGCGTTCGCATGTTCGAAGTTCCATGATTATATTTATGGCTGAGCTATCCATACAGATATTGACCATCGACCTCTAGTCACTATTTTAAGCATATGCATTCAGTTCCAGCAAGACTACAAAGAATTATGCTCAGATTGCAAAAGTATAATTTCAAAATGGTCTGTACAAAAGACAAACTTCTTTATCTGGCTGATACCTTATCCAGATCACCCAGAAATACCACAAAACAGCTTGATTCAGAGAATTTTGACTTTGATGGCATGGAAGTACATACTTTTTCTATCACAAGACTTGATGAGCTGAGAGATCATACAAAGACTGATCCAGATGTTCATCGTGCATACAGCTGCAGTCATAACAGATGGGTTCTCCTGCCATCAGGCGGGTCCTCGGTCAGCCGAATTCCAAAGTCTAGGTCCGGCATCGGTTGTCGTCGCTTCTTCCCTGACATCAGTGTGACAGGGGTATAAAGGAACCAGCCGACGCCATTTTCTTCAGTCTTTCTTGCCGCGCGGTGCCCGAAGCAGAAGCAGTTCACAAGTGCCGGTCGGCCAGCTCCTGAAATTACGAAAATTTTGAAACCGAAGTCTTCTTGAAAGCTAAGTACCCGTTGAAACTTTTCTTGCCTCAGACCGATGTCAGACAAAGTTAATAATTGTATTTCATGTGGGAAGCAAATACCGCATAAGGATTTCCATTCCCTCTGTATACCTTGTTTAGGCCCAGACCACGACGTCTCGGTCTGTCACTTTTGTGCTACATTCAACAAACGCACCATTAAGCGTCGGGCGGAGTTCACCCAGCATTATTTTGGAAAAACATTTAACTATATTATGTCGTCGGATACCCTGACTCCAGTTTTGTCTAAAAAACGCAAAGATAAAGACCGACATACGAGGTCCGCGGCCTCTACCGACACCACGCCAAAGCCGACTACACGTGGTCCGGTTCTCAGTGAGGCGCCTACGCAGCCCCTGACTACTGACGACACTTCATTGGTGGTGTCTCCTGTGCCCGAGGTCGCAGGCTCCTCGGCCCACACCCCGACTACAGATACAGAAGCCACTCTTGGCTTTGAACCTCAAAATGTGGACAGGTCTACCTCCACTCAAGGTGTCTTCAGACCTTCCTCTTCTTTTTCCATCAAGGCTTTCACTAAGTCTAAAGCAGCCATGCATTCTAAGAGACAAGCTACACTGGGCTCATCTCCAGGCCCCATGCATAAAAAACAGGTGCTTAAAATGGCTGAGGATTTAATTACTCTTATCAGGGGTTCTCCACCGGACAAAAGGCCCAGAGTGGAGGAAGAATCCCCCTCCTCTGATCAGGGCTCCATTATTTCAGAGCACTCTGATGATCAGGAACATTCTTACTCCCCTTTTGAAGACTCTGATGCAGAGGAGTCCATTCCTTCTGTATCCCCCCCTGAGGATTACTCATTTGGGGAAACTTTACATACCTTAAGGAAACACTTCCACTGGGAAGGCCAAGATTATTCAGATTCCAAGAAAAGGCTTAGGGAATTTCTCTTGCTACCTCAGCACAGGCCTCTAGCTATACCTCCTGTCTTGGACATCCTAGATGATGTTTACTCGGAGGCCTGCCTTAACCCGGATTCTCTGCCTCCAGCCCCAGTCAAGCCTGACAGGTACTACAGGGTTCCTGACTCACACCAATTTCTATACAAAAGCCATGCTGCTGACCCAGAAACCATCTCACAGGGCCCCAAGGGAATTAAGGCCTCCACTGCTAAAAATCCATTACCTTCCGAGAGATTCCAGATCCTTAGAAAGGTGGGGAAAAAGGTATATACCTCGGCTACCTTAACCATGAGGGCCTTAAACTGTCAGTTCCATATGCTAAAATACCAACAGTTTGTTATCACAATTGAAAAGTAAAATGTCACAACCTGAACAACCAGACTTGAAGGAGTTGCAGGATTTGATGCATAGTGCAGAAAAAGTGGGTAAGCATACCTTACAATGTGGTTTTGATGCTCTAGAGGCCTCATGTAGAGCTGCTGTTACAGGATCAGTCATACGTAGACATGCCTGGCTGAAGGAACAAACCTTGCCTGATCATGTCAAAGCTAAATTACTAGATGCCCCTCTACAAAAGGATGTATTATTTGGTGCTAATGCTGAGGAGGTATTAAGGAAAATGGAGGAAAAGGCTAAATCAATGCAAACTGTGAAAGATTTTCTACAGGTACAACCCCCACGTTTCAGTAGAAATTGGCCTTCCAAAAATTGGTCCTTTCCAGCCACGGACAGACCCCAAAGAGGTAGATACAGGCACCTGAGAGGCAGAGGACAATTCCAAGGATCGTTTAGAGGCAGACAGTGGCAAGCTCCTACACAAAGAGGTGGTGAGGATAACTCGCAATCATTCAGAAAGCAAGCCCAATGACTTTCCCCTTTGCATGCCAAGCAAGACTCAAATGGCAGCCCCCTTAGGAGGAAAACTGGCATTATTTTCAAAAAATTGGCATATTGTCACAAAAGACAAATGGATCCTGGACATTATAAACAGAGGCTACAGATTCCATTTTCACACCCTTCCAAAAATGAGAGGCATGCCAAACCTGCCACACAATCAAAGGGCAGAGGCACAAAGGCAAATTACAGATCTCATAGACATGAAAGCTATTCAAGAGGTACCTACGCACAAACAAGGTCAAGGTTTTTATTCCAGACTATTCCTGGTACCAAGGAAGGGAAAAGATTGGAGACCTATTTTGGACCTATCCATCCTAAACACATTTCTACTTGTACCAAAATTCAAGATGCTCACTCTACAGCAGCTTCTTCCTATGCTGGGCAAGGAGTCTTGGCTGGTAACATTGGACCTCAAGGAGGCATACCTGCATGTCCCAATCAGACAAAATTGCAGAAGATACCTCAGATTTCTTGCAGGTTCAACCCATTATCAATTCTCTGCATTGCCCTTTGGCTTATCTACTGCGCCCAGAGTATTCACGAAATGGTCTAATGAAGACACAACAGTGCACGGCAACACTCTATTAATAAAATCTTGTTTAATACAATGTAAATGGACAAAACATTTAAAAAATACTGCTTTCACCCAGTTCTATACCGGGTTTCATCAGAGTGTTTGGCATGTGGAGCAGTTCATTTAAGTACTTTACCAAAAACAATTTCCATTCTTACAACCAATGTGCTGATAATACAATTATTTAATTATATAATTAAACCTTTAAAGGGGTGTAGCAAGTAATAAAAATTGCATGTGTTAAATAAACTTATATAGAAATGCAACATAAACTGTATAACCCCAGATATAGAAATCCAAAATTAATATCAAATGTAAAATTAATTAATTTTCTATATACATGTTTAACACGTCTAAAATTGTCTTAAAAAGGTAACCCAGTAATTCATTTATTTGAGATGTTATGTGATTTACAAATTAGAAAAGTTCTAAAAGTAAAAGACATGGCAAATGAAAATTTAACATCAGCAGAGAGGTTTTGTCTTAAGGAACTTTGCACCAACAGCAAATATAGAATTATGAAACCAGATAAGGGGGGTGGGGTTGTGATTATGAGCAAAGTTGATTATAAGAATAAAATGATGGATATGCTCAATGATGAAACCACGTACGCTCGATCCTCAAGATATGACATGGTTAAAGCACAAACAAAAATTGATTGGCAGTTATACGAGCTATTAATGGATGGTTGCATTAACAAGGTTGAACATGATTATTTGGTAGTTGTACACCCGGTTACACCAAAAGTGTTTGGGATACCCAAAATACATAAAGACGTAAGTAACCCCCCTTTTAGACCGATAGTGGCAGCAAAATTTTCCAAAACAGAACCTATGGCACATTATATTGATATAAGCTGTAAAGAAGTTCTGAACAACATAGCCCACATATTAAAAGATTCATGGCATTGCTTGGAGAAATTGCACGAGAATAGGGACAAAATTTCCAGAGACACATATTTAGTGACCATTGATATTATTAACCTATTCTCAGTCATACCCCACGATATAGGACTGGATTTGTTTGAAAAAAGTTTAATAAGGTATAGTAACCATCATACTGTTAAAAGAAAATTATTAATTGATTTCATGGAAATGATTCTCCATAACAACTTTTTTCAACAGGACGGTGAATACTATAAACAGGAGTCAGGGGTTGCGATGGGAGCAAGGTGTGCACCAGTTTATGCCAACTTAGTTTTGGCAGAATGGGAACAACAATATGTATTTAACAGCACTTTTTGGTCAAAAGTGGTCCTTTACCTCAGATTCCTTGACGACATTTTAGTAATTTGGAAAGGGAATATGGAAGAAATGCACGATTTCATTGATTATCTTGGAAATACAACTTCTTTTTTAAAATTTACCTACAACATAAACAAGGACAAATGTGAATATTTAGATATTAATATTTACAAAAAGGATGAAACAATAGAATCAAACATATTTCGTAAAAAAACATTTTCAAATTCATATTTGCATTTTAAAAGTTGTCACCCTTATTCCCAGAAAAGAAACCTGGTAAAAGGGCAAATGATAAGGTTGTCGAGAATAATAAGTGAGGATATTAATTTTATTAAAGAGCTGAATTTTCTATGTCAAATGTTTACTGAAAGGGATTACCCGGATCATCTCATAAACAGCTTAAAAGAAGAAATTTTAAAGAAAAGAAACGAACAGTTCAAGCCCATAATGCATATAGGTAAAGAGGGGATGAACAACAAAACTTGTACTGATAACAACATGACATGTTCACTAACTTTACCATACAATGATGACACTAAAGTCATAGTAGAATTAGTAAAGGAAGTTTGGGAAAGTGTGTTCAGTAATGACAGGGAAATAATTGATCAAATAGGCAAAACACCCTCCATTGTATACAGTAGGGGAAGAAACTTAAAAGAAATATTTGAATCTCAAGAAATGAACAGTAAATCCTGTATGAAAAAATGTGGATTTTGCAAGACCTGCAGATATATAAATGATGGGCCTTATGTTGCCATAACAGGATATAATAGAGCTATTAGATGTCCAGGTTTTGTGAATTGCAACACGAAACAAGTCATTTATTTAGCAACCTGTTTATGATGTGACGCATTCTATATAGGAAAAACAATCAGAAAATTGAGGGAGAGGATATGTGAACACAATAGAGATATAAAAAATAAAAAAACAACAAATGCTCTATATATGCATAGTACAATGTGTCCAAATTTTAAAAAATTTTTGTTTTTTGTACTAGATAGAATGCCTGAAACTACAGTAAAGGAGGGTGATGTCAACAATTTGTTGGAGATGAAGGAATGCATATGGCAGTTTAGGCTTAATGCATGTAAAAAAACAGGCATAAATGAACATATATCTATTAGTAGCTTCTTGAGAATGAAATCATGTATTATTTAAGTGTATTATTGGCTTTTTATTCACCTATATTATATATACATATATTTTAACAAGAATAATCTATTATAACTATTTATTATGGATTTTAGATGTATACAATTGTTTACTTTATTTATTGATTATTTATATACATAGGTTTTTAATATAAATACGTATTTAAACATCAATTTTTAAAAAATTTAGAATATTTAGAGACATATTTCATGTCTATAGTTTATATGTCAGAAAGCTAGACACTTTGTGTTTACATACATCCAACTATATTGTTTCAGATGTAGAAACAAAGTTGTACGAGTTCTATATTAACTTATTGACTTTCATGCAGTGTGTATATATATATACAGTTATACAAATACAGTTATACATATAATACAGGTCTTTTTTACCTTTTTAAGACAATTTTAGACATGTTAAACACGTATATAGAAAATTAATTAATTTTACATTTGATATTAATTTTGGATTTCTATGTCTGGGGTTATACAGTTTATATTGCATTTCTATATAAGTTTATTTAACACATGCAATTTTTATTACTTGCTACACCCCTTTAAAGGTTTAATTATATAATTAAATAATTGTATTATCAGCACATTGGTTGTAAGAACGGAAATTGTTTTTGGTAAAGTATTTAAATGAACTGCTCCACATGCCAAACACTCTGATGAAACCCGGTATAGAACTGGGTGAAAGCGCTAAGTATTTTTTGAAAATTTTGTCCGTTTACATTGTATTAAACAAGATTTTATTAATAGAGTGTTGCCGTGCACTGTTGTGTCTTCAATAGACCATTTTACTAGTTTGATCGTTTTGTTTTGGATCTTAGTATTCACGAAATGCCTGGCATCAGTAATTGCCTACTGCAGACTTCAAAGGATACAAATATACCCCTATTTGGACGACTGCCTGATCCAAGCGGACAGCAAGCACATTCTTCTGAAACATCTGGCTTATGTAATAATGTTGTTGAACTCTCTGGGATACACAGTCAACAAAAAGAAATCAAGGCTAATACCCTCTCGGAAGATAATTTTCCTGGGTGCCAACTTGGACACAAACACCCAGATGGCCTACCTCACGCCAGAGAAGCAGGGGCAACTAACTCAATACTTCAGAGCACTAGCAAATTGCACCAGGCTGACTGCAAGGAAAATCCTTCAGGCTCTGGGATTCATGGCATCTTGCATCTTACTAATCCCATGTGCAAAGCTGCATATGAGGAAACTTCAGTGGTACCTGAAAAACCTATGGTCTCAACACAGCCACAGTTTGGAAACAATAATACCACTAATTCCATGTCTACAAAAGGAATTTCTGTGGTGGGCTCAAGCATGCCAAACAAACACAGGTCTTCCATTCAGCAAGCCTCAAGCAAATCAAGTCATCACAACAGACGCCTTGGACTACGCCTGGGGGGGGCACACATGACAGATCGGTGCATTCAGGGCAAATGGTCCCAAAAAGAAAAGCACCTTCACATCAATCAAAAGGAAATGCTAGCAGTAATAAATGCTATTATAGCTTTCAAAGACCTTCTGCAACCAGGTCAACTATTGATAAGAACAGACAACACCACAGTTATGTGGTACATAAACAAACAGGGAGGAACACATTCATACCCCCTATGCAGACTGGCCATGTCACTTTGGAACATGGCCATGGACTTACAAATCGAACTACAAGCACAGTACTTGCCAGGCAAGGAAAACACGCTGGCAGACAACCTAAGCAGAAATATGACAGATCCAGACGAATGGAAGTTGCATCCAAAAGTTTTTACAGAAATAATCCAAGCATGGGGAAGGCCAGACATAGATCTCTTTGCCTCCCACAAAAATCACCAATTGACAAAATTCTGCTCAAGGATTTTCCATCCAAAGGCCTGGAGAGTGGACACTCACTCTTTCAGTTGGACATCAATGACAGTTTATGCCTTCCCACCTCTTCCTCTGCTGCCCAAAGTTCTATTGAAAACCAGGGCAGACAGACCAAAGATGATTCTCATTGCTCCAGACTGGCCAAGACAACACTGGTACCCACTCCTGAGGAGCCTGATGCATTCCCCACCATGGACCCTGCCTCTAATGCCTCTTCTCCTGACTCAGCACAGCTTCAAAACTCTTCACAGCTAGCTAAAAACACTCAATCTAGCCACATGGAAGATTCCTTAGCATCACAACAGACCCTACTCTCCAAGGAGGTGCAGGATGTCATTTTGGAGGCCAGAAGGCCGTCAACTAGAAAAGCTTACTACGCAAAATGGAAACGGTTTTGTGTCTGGAATGAGAAAAAGGGCCAGGATCCTGGAAAACTGAATTTACCTCCTATACTACAGTATCTAGCTGAGCTGCTAAGCAGTGGACTTTCATTCTCCTCCATCAAAATCCATGCCTCAGCCATTTCTGCGGAATACAACACTGATCCACCCTTATTCTCTCACCCTCTCTTAAGACAGTTCCTCAGAGGGGCTAAGAATCTAAGAGCCCCAAGGAAACAACCAATACCTGCTTGGGATCTCAATTTCGTTCTGGAAAAACTGACCTTGCCTCCCTTTGAGCCAGCTGCCTCATCAGATTTGCAATATTTGTCCTGGAAAACAGCTTTCCTTCTGGCTATTACCTCAGCTCGTAGAGTTTCAGAACTACAAGCTCTCATGGCTGTGCAGCCTTTTATCATCTTCCATCAGGACAGAGTTTCCTTACGAACCAACCCGTCCTTTATGCCTAAAGTGGTATCCAGGGTAGCTTTGAATCAGGCCATACACTTACCTACCTTTTATCCTAATCCTCAAAACAAAAGGGAGAGATTACTACATTCCTTGGACATCCACAGACAACTGCGTTATTATTTGGACAGAACAAAGCCTTTCAGAAAATCAGAACAGCTCTTTGTGTCCTATGCTGTAGGAGCTCAAGGAAAGCCAATTTCCAAACAGACAATCTCAAAATGGATAGCCCACTGCATACGCTTTTGCTATTCTTTTCATGGCAAAACTGTACCTACAGGCATCAGATCTCACTCCACAAGGGCCACAGCTACCTCTGCAGCTTTCCTCAGAGGAGTTCCTACCAAAGATATTTTGGAAGCATCCACTTGGAGTTCTGTGCATACCTTCTCCAAGCACTACCACCTACCATTATACTCCAAAACTAGAGCAGGCTTTGCCACTGCAGTCTTGCAGGGCATCCTGGCTCCTCCTAGTTCCACCTAGTGCCTACCACCCCTTTCTTAGCTTTGGAATTCTACCCATCTGTTATGACTGCAGATGTATGCACGATGAACATAGTACAGTTTTGTACCTACCATAAATGTAGATGTTCGAGTGCTAATACAGCTGCAGTCCAGTTTTCCCTCCCTCCTTCCCCTCTTGGGACAGGCCTATTGGCTAACACCTCCTCATACAACCTGATTGGGGTATTCATTTATGGTGTATTTGCTTGCAACTACTGTATTTTGATTATATTGCATTGCTTTATTACACAAATGTATGTATTGCCTTCCTTCTGGGGGCACCTGACATCTGGGGCAAGAAAAACTGAAGAAAATGGCGTCGGCTGGTTCCTTTATACCCCTGTCACACTGACGTCAGGGAAGAAGCGACGACAACCGACGCCGGACCTAGACTTTGGAATTCGGCCAACCAAGGACCCGCCTGACGGCAGGAGAACCCATCTGTTATGACTGCAGCTGTATTAGCACTCGAACATCTACATTTATGGTAGGTACAAAACTGTACTTTTTGCAAAAGCTCAACCACTTCATCAGTGTAGGTTGGCCGTCAAAGCAATCCTGTGTACTGCCAGAAGTGCAACCTTATTTTCCATACAGAGATGAGATGCTGATGGAAGATGGTATAATTTTCAAGGGTCCAAAAGTTTTTGTTCCTACTTCCTTATAATGTGAATATTTTCAGATTTTGCATCATGGCCACCCACATTCTGATTCTACCAAAAGAAGTGTGATAGGGCTATTATTTTGTCCTCTATCGAAAGACATCGATAAAGTGCTTTCTTCTTGTTCAGTGTGCAACAGTACTAAGCCACATTTGCAAAAAGAGCCACTTCAGATCAGCCAAATTCCTGAACTACCTTGGTCAACAGTAGCCACTGGCATATCCAAGTGGAACAGTCAGTATTATTTAGCATTGGTAGACTCTTATTCGAACTGGTTTGAGATCGATTTGCTACCTAACCTAACATCCAGTGCTGTTATTACTAAGATGAAATGTCCTTTCTCAGTCCATGGTAGTCCACAAATTTATTTCTGATAACGGTGCTCAGTTTACTAGTCACTTGCTGCAGAGATTTGCAAAAGAGTGGGACTTTATTCATGTTACCAGTAGTCCTGAATGCCCACAGTCAAACGGCCTTGCTGAACTTGCAGTACAGAGTGCAAAGCAGTTACTAGAGAGGTCAAAGTGTGACAATACCGATATATTCTTGACTTTACTTAATCTCAGAAATATACCCTGTGATAATTTACTGGGCTCACCTGCTCAGAGACTTCCATCTAGGCAAACCAAAGCAACCTTGCTTTTCAGTTCTAGCCCAACTTTTTAAGAAGCCTTCTTAGAAGTCCAACTATGATAAAACAAGCAGATTTCTTTGTCTGTTAAAATGAGGAGAGAGAGTAAGGATGCAAACAGTGAAAGACTTTGATCAAATTGGTCAAGTGAGAGGTATGTGTGCCGAGCTGAGATCCAACTTAGTGGAATCTGGGGATGTAGAATACAGGAGAAACCACAGGCATCTTCTTCCTGTATCAGAAACAATATTGCAGCATCGTACCTGTGACACAGACTCTAGATCTCAGAGCAAACCTAACAGTGTTCATACCAAAGAATAATTCTCAGTATCCATTCCTGTTCCTGATGATGTCCCAGTTGTCCCCAATGTTGAACATTCCTTGAAGACAGTCCCCATTGTTAGATCCAATTCTGACTTTTATATTACATGATCAGGTAGTATTTCTAGACCTAGTGTAAAATACACAGCAACCTGGACATGATTAGTTTTGTATGTGTCTAATTTTTGTATGACTGCATGTCAAAGAATTAGTTCTGTAAATTGCATGTCATTGAATACTGTCATTTGATGTATGAGCTATATTTCTCAAAAAGGGAGGATGTAGAACAGAGCATGTGTATGAACCTTTAAGAAGCATTTCCAGATTTAAGCCTGTGCATAGTGAGCACGGCAGGCAGCAGTGCCATTTTGAGAGCACAGCGAGAGTGTTAACAAGTATGAGTGTGGTAGTCAGTCTGTTTATAAGTTTATTTAGGTTTAAGTTACAAAGCCTCATTCCTGATGTGTTTGTGTGCAACAAAGCTGCTTGAACTGAACTCACAAATGTTCGTCTGTTTTATCCTGACCAGACGAGCGACACTCAGCTTCCTTAGGAACAGCTGCCCTTTTTTTCCAGACGTGCTGTAGGGCCTGTTGACTCAAGGAACAATTCAAGAAGCCCCAACTCCTCAGAGGGGGAAGGGGTTTTACTCCAGAAAGAAGGCACCCAGAGACCCATTCTGGATCTTTCTCAGCTAAACACGTTTTTGAAGATCCCCTCCTTTCAGATGCTATCCCTTCAAACCTTGTTTCTTCTGCTACTTCCCCTGGCGTTTCTAGTTTCCCTGGATCTCAAGGATGCTTATCTACACATTCCTATTCACCCCATTTTCAGGAAGTGTATATGTTTCTTTTGTCATTTTCAGTTCTCTGCTTTTGCCCTTTGGCCTCTCTATTGCCCCAAGGGTCTTCACTAAATGATTTGCTGCTGTGACTGCTTTCTGCAGGTTGAGAGGGATACACATCTTTTCTTACCTGGATGACCTGCTCATTCAAGCTTCCTCTCCAGAAATTTTACTGCAGTATCTTCACTTTGCTACTTCTCTCCTGCAGAGCCTAGGGTTTTGTAGTGAACTTCCAAAAATCATTCCTGACTCCTTCTCAGGATCATGTTTTTCTGGGGTGCAGGCTCCAGATAGTTGCAACGCTGGCATCCTTGGCTCTTCCCAAGGCTTTAACTCTAATTACTTAGTTTCAATCCTTTCTTCCTCTGGCTTCCATTACAGCCAAGGAGTTTCTGAGGGCTTTGGGTTACATGACTTTCACCATTCCTATGCCTCCTCTGGCCATGTTCCACATTAGCCAGCTCCAGTGGTTTCTAAAGTCAGTTTGGCTTCAGCACTCCCATCCTTTAGATTTTCTAGTCCCCCTTCTTCCATGCCTCAAGCTGGAACTTCAGTGTTGGATTTATCAGTTGTCCCTGAACCCAGAGATTCCTTTTCAGCCTCCTTTCCCCTCTCAGAAAATCTTCACAGTCGCCTCCGGTGTGGGATGGGAGGTCTCCTTTGGCCCTCTGAAGGTGCAGGGCATTTGATCACTTCGACAAAAGAAAGACTGTTATCAATGTCAGAGATTATAGCTTTTCTTCAGGCTTCTCATTCTCTTTTCCTTCAGAGCCCCTCAGGATTTTCATAGACAATTCACAGTAATGTGGTACATTAAGAAGCAAGGGGGACAAGGTCTTATCTCCTGTGCAGATTAGCCTTTCAGGTTTGGGCTCTAGCTATGCAGTATCAGGTGACCCTTTGTGCAGTTTAAACTCCGTCTGATCAAAACATTGTGGCCGATTCTCTGAGCAGGTCCATAACACAATCCCACAAGTGGATGCTTCACAGGGATGTGTTTCTGGACATTGTCCACCAGTGGGGTAGTCCTAAAATACAGAAAACTTCCTCTATTTTGAGCCTGAGTTCCATGTCCTCTGGCCTGGAATGTGGACGCCCTCTCTTTTTCTCAGAAGGTGATGCTTCTTTATGCTTTCCCTCCCCTTCCCGTCATCCCGAAGGTCCTATTTAAGGTAAAACAGGATGCTCCCAAAATCTTGCTGGTGACTCCCTTTTTGCCCAGACAACATTGGTTCCATGTTCTTATGCATTTAGCCAGGGGCAGTCATCACAAGTTAACTCACAGGGTGGACTTACACAAGACAAGAGGATTTTATCCATCCCAACCTGTCCATTCTTTAACTGACATTGTGGGTGATAAGATTTGATCACCTTCAGACACCTTTTTTTTCTTAGGATGTGTTTTGGGTCCTGCGGGAGGACAGGAAACCCACTACTAGAAAATCTTATTTGTTCAAATGGAAGAGTTTTTCTGTTTGGTGTCTTTCTCGTGACCTGGATCCACTTGCTGTGGATGTTCCTTTGGTTCTCTCTTATTTGTGTGAATTGCTCAATGCTGGGTTGGCATATTCTTCTGTTAAGGCCCACCTATGAGCTCTCTGCTTATCTGAATTTGACTCTTCTTTTGGCCTCTAGATTTGAGACTAAACAGTTTCTTAAAGGCGTCTTTCACATTAAGCCTCCCAGGAAGCCTGTCCCTCCTTCCTGGGACCTTAATTTTATTTTAGAGAAATTGACGCGGGCTCCTTTTGAGCCTGCTGCTTTTACAGCATTGTTCTTGGAAAACTATTCTTCTTTTGGCCCTTACTTCTGCTAGATGGGTGTCTCAGTTGCAAGCCCTTTTGGCTGTTCCTCCCTTTTTTAGTTTTTCATAGGGACAGGGTGTCTCTTCATACTAATCCTTATAGTATACCCAAGGTGGTTAATGAGTTGTCTCTTAATCAGTCTCTTCACTTGCCCACTTTTTTCCCTTCTCTGCAATCTGCTAGTGAGAAAGTTTTGCACACCTTGGATTTGTATACACAACTAAGATGTTTGGATAAGACTAAAGCTTTTCATAAATCTGAACAGCTTTTTGTTTCTTTTCATCCTAGATCTTTAGGTTTGTCTGTTTCCAAGCAAACCATTTCTTCATTTATATCTAAAACCATTTCTTTTTGCCATTCTTTTCATGGAAAGAGCCTTCCTTCTTCTGTTAAGGCTCATTCTACTAGGGTGGTGGCTTTTTCTGGTGCTTTTGTTTCAAGGGTTTGGATACTAATTCTATTCTTGAAACAGCTACCTGAACTTCTGTGCATACTTTTATTAAGCACTACAAGTTGGATATGATATCTAGGGCCAGACCTCGTTTTGCCAGGGCCATTCTTCATGGCTTCCTAGAGGGCTGTACTGGCCCTTCCTCCTCCCAGTCATCTTTCTGAGCTATTGTACTCTCCCTATTGTAAAGAATACTAAAACAGTGATACGTAAGAACATTGTGTCAAATCTTGCCATAACAGTAGATATCCTTCTATTCACTGTTGCAGTATTCGCTCCCTCCTTCCTCCCACTGGTCCTTTTTCCTTCTGGATGTGCCTGTTACCTGATGATTTCCTTAGACTGTCATTCCTGCTGAGGCTTTTCAGTTCTGAGGATGGTACATTCATACATCATCTTTATGCCCTATGCTGTGCATGGGGGATCATACGTGTGACGTACAGAATAACCATTGCAACCTAAAGGGTTTGGTATACTGGCCGGATGTCTGGCTGCCCTAGGCAGGGGATCCCTATTGTAAAGAATAGTGCAACAGTGAAGAGAAAGACATCTATAGTTATGGTAAGATTTTACACAACTGTACTTAACTTTTATTTGAAAACAAATGGGAAGGCTGCTTTTGAATCACTGTCACACAGGAGCGTAGCAAGCAAATTACATTTTGTACTTTAACAAGCTCTTATTGCTACCCTCCCTTAGACACCTGACACTTAAAAATGGACAAATCTCTCAAAATGCTGCCCCCCAAGCACATAATACATGCAAGTCACATTTTTGCTGCTCCCCCTAAAATTGTTTTTAGATTAGTAGTATTGCACCTGTTGTTAAAGGCATTGACTTATTGTGGAAATAATACTGTGGGAAGAAATAGCCAGGGAATTGTTATGGCTAGGCTTGTATAGGCCCTAGGGTCGATAGCCTAGTACCAACCTATGAACCTATAAATAATATGACCTAAAAAAGCCATATTGATGTGATGCTCAGAAAAAACTGTACTCGGTAGAGTACAAAGACTATGCCTGGCTACACCCTTATCGCACAAGTACATCACGTGCAGCACAAAGTCCATAGCTCTTAACTCTCCGATTTTCTTCAAGTCACTGAGTCTTACCTTTCATCTGTCCATTATTTTTGGAAACTTCCCTGATTTTGTTTCATAATTTTACCCTGTTGAACCCTCCTAAAACTTTTGATTCTCTGGTAAATCTCTGAGTATTACATTTGAACACTAATATATGTGAGTTTCCTAGTTTATGGTAGATTTTGTCCAGAAAATGCATGCAAAGGTAAAGTTTGTTCTATCAATAAATCGACATACTGTGCACAGCCTGTGTACAGCATTAACATGATACTTGCATACAAAAAAAAAAAAAAAAAAAAGAGGAAAAAGGCCTAGCCTACTTGTGCAGGAATTGCAGGAAAGATCCAATGTTACATCATCAAAATAACAAGTGTGATTATGCAAAAACAGGAAGTACTGCCCTTATAAGTTATTGGAGAGCTACAGTTTGTGAGCAGGAAATAACAGTAAAATGAAACGAGAATATTGAGTAAGTTGAATTTGTAGAGCAAGATAACATCCCATTGTCCCAGAAGAAAGAGAAAGATTGCAGGTATGTGAAAAATGTTTGCATCTGATCTTTAAGTTTCTAACTACAAGTTTTGTAGTGTACAAGTAAAATGTCCTTTGTTAATTATTACTATGTTTACTTAAAGATATGTAACTTATGTAGAAATACGAAGTCCTGTTCAACAGATACAGTATATTTAAATGCTGCATACTGGAAAAACTGTAAAATATAAAATTCATTCACAGCTTAGACCTTAACCCATAAATCAAAAACCAACAACACAAATATGCAGATCTGTGGTCCTTGTTTACAAGGAGGCTACAGTAGCTTCTATTTCTGTGCTTTTGACCATACCCATAGCACTGCGTCAACAAAAAGTGTCAAAAGTAACTTAGGATACTTATACACTTTAGATGCAGAACACAAGTCTTTTAGATGTCTTTTAGTAGGTATTAAGTGGGGTGGACTGCATTTATAGAGCCCAGGAGCCCATTACTGCTGCAACCTATCCTTCAGTATTTATGGCTGTATATATAATCTTAGCAGAATTTACATCTGCTATAAAAGATACCTATTTAAAGACTGTTTGTCTGAAATGCTTCTTTAGTAAAAGCCAAGCAATGTCTTTCAGCTTTTCCTGTAGGGGCTGCCACAGTGAATCAACAGTCCAGCTGAGACTTGAACTGGAGAACCTCTTTCTGTGAGGCGACAATGCCAACTGCTGCACCACCATGGCCGACTATGCTTCTTTAGTGATAAAGTAAAAATAGGCTTTATTATTTTGTATAGCTGCAGACAAAATAATAATCATCCAAATAAATTGTGGGATATCCAAGATGGGACCCTGGATTAGGAACTGGCGTAGGAACACACAGAACATGTCCCAGTCCTGGCCAGTGTGCCTTGGAAGCCTCTGGTGGTGACTGGCTAATTGGAACCACTATTCCTACACCCCAGGATGAGAGACCCATGTCAACCTCTCACTTCACCCTCTGGCTGGCTCTTCCTGCACTAGAGCCACTGCCCAATCTCAGGTTGCCTAGGTTATAGTCAGGGTTTTATCCATGACACAGATCTAGGATTAACATTGTCAGATGTGACAAATCTTCGAGAACCAATTCCAAATAGGCTTGCTTCTCACCTCAGCTGAAATGGTCCCAAGTCACTGAAGCTTGGAATGCAGTGCACACACACACTGCGCTTAGGTTTATGTGTAGTTACTAAGCATCTACATAGTTTTGTATTATCAAACAAATTAACAGTGTAATCAAATCCCAGCCTACCATATACAATATGTGCATCACTGGCCTGTCATCATGGTCTTTTTACTCATTGCAGAGGTACAAACTGTCAATCGCCTGTAGTAGAATCTCTGTGCACTAAAGACAAAAAAAGGTTTACTGTTTACATAACTTTCTAACCTTAAAATGTCAACATCATCAAATTTTTTGTTTGTTTTCCTCCACAACAGTCAATCATCAACCCTCACTCACCTGGTCTTGAGTTCATCTCTCCCCCTCTCACACTACTGGGGAGTCCCCCAGTGCCAAGATGAGAGCTGAATAAAGGGTCCATCATCCAGGCAGTGATGGATTGTTAGTGCCTTCACAGGTGTCCCAGCAGTGAGGGAGTTTCTAGTTGAGCACAAACCTTCAGTCTACCCCTTTGGGCTGAAGTAAACACTAGTGTTACCACAGTGCCGCCCACACCTTCCCTGTGAATGTGCAGGCTTCCACCCACATGTTATGATGACTGTCATTACTGGCTTAGGAACATGAGTCACATGTCCCAGTTCTGGACAGTTTTGTGCCTTGCAAGCCTCTGATGATGGTGATTGGCTAACTAGAACCACCATTCCTGCACCCCAGGATAAGAGAGTTGGTGTCAGCCTCTCACTTTCATCCTCTGGCTTACTCTTCCTGCACCAGAGCCACTACCCAAGCTCAGGTTGCCTGGGTCATGGTCAGCATTTTATCCATGACGCAGAACCAGGATTAACACTGTCAGATATGACAAATCTTACAAAGAATCAGTTCCAAATAGGCTTGCTTGTCATCTCAGCTGAAATGATCCCATGTTACTGAAGCTTCCAGTTCATTGCACACACTGCTTAGGTTCATAAATAGGTACAAGGCATGTGGTCCAGAAAACTATTGAAGAGCCTAGCCCCAGTTTCCCAAATTCACACAATAGTCAGTTGTCAGCTGAAGGAATCTAACTGTGTACCATAGGAAGCATCTCATTAACAGCTCATAGTCTTAATCCCCTGCAGTAACTGCACGTCTTAATCTCACAGTATCTCTCTATAGAGAAAATGAAAGTTTTTTAAATCGCTGTGCTAAATTGCTTGTGAAGAAACTTTGTTGCATCATTGTATTTAAAAATCAATCTGTAGCAAATGTAGGAGAACAGAAAAAAGGATAACCCTGCTTGCTTCAATGCAATTAACCTTAACTTGTGGGGCAGGATGTTGGGCCCCTTCTGGGTCTTTTAAGTTAGCAAACCTCATCAAAAATAATCACAGTGCCAGCTCTGACTCTTAACAGTCAATGGCAAAAAGCCCTGAGAAAAACAAAATCAGACAAGGTAGACTCATTCATGTATAATTGGAGACAAATACATTGACCCTTACCACAAACCAACACAACAGCCCAAGCCAGGCATCTGAAAGTAAGCACAAGGCATCTGCTACATACTTTAAAAAAAATCTCACCAGTGAAGCAGATGAAGTTTAATTACATGTGTGAAATGGTCTTAATGCATTTTTTGATTGTAACAGTCCAAACCTTTCACCTCAGTTTAGCACAAGACTGTCCTGTGGTTCTTGCTTCAGGTGATAGATTTGCTCATTTCCTTTTTATCACTTCTTTTCTAAAGAGGACAGAGCAAGAGAAGATTTCCTTGGAGCAAGTCACTCTTGAGGTGAATTTCTTGTTAGCCGTGTCTCCAACATGTAACAGCTTGGTTATGATGAGAGAGTTGAGCCTAATCCTCTGTTATACAGTGAACAGTATCTTAGTACAGTAACTGTCCATTATGAAAGCCAGATGGTTCTCAAGGAGTAGAAGACTGCTTTTGGCAACACTGGTTGTGTACGAGTGCCTCGTGGAACAGCAGAAGTTCCATGGAGTACTTCTATGAGATCAGCACAAGCCTTCATGTGTATATCAACACAGATGAAAGCTCTGGACATGAAAGGAAAATGCATAAGGTGGCTAAACTCAAACATTATAGTTTACTGTTACATTGACTTCTCCTTGAAGGGCTAATATCTTTGATTATCCAGTCCATTCACTTTAGTGAAAAGGGACTGATCTACCACAGGGCACCAACATGAACATGGCAAGCATATCTCCTCAAACAGCTTCAGCTTCTCCCTTACCTCCCATAATGCATATCTGCTACCTTTCTCCTCAGATCTTATTTGCTGCCATATAATTGAAAGTGGTCTTCAACAGCTCTGAAATCATTCTTTCTTTATTCCAAGACTTTGTAAAACTTGGTGATTATAGCATATATAACATTGTTTGCATTGCTATCCGTCTCTGATCATGTTGTTAACTTTTTGAACTGAGTTTACCCTTCCCCAACCTCCAAACTCACTGGTCTTAAGTTTGTAGGCCTTTGCATATACGTAACTGATACTTCATGGTATATCTTTACTCTTACTGTATATGTTATCTGTAAAACAGATGTGTTTCTGTCCTCTCTACTACGGTACTGGATTATAGTGTTTGTGTTTTACAGTAAACCATTGATTGTTTTCTTGAAATGGAAAAGGCACTGGAGTTTAAAAAATGTGGTCCATGCTGGCACGATTCCTCACCAGTACACCAATGATTTATGAGTGGTGTGCCTGGGGCTAGATCATTTAAAAGTTCAGTGGATGCAGAGGAACAAGCTTATCCTAAAAAAGTCTTCCTCCACAGGATAATATGTGAAAAAATGACAAAGAAAAGAAAAAAGGGCAGAAAGACTTCCTGCATGTACTTAAACCCCAAAGCTTCCTCATGCAGAACCATCTACTTTAACTTCCATTGAAGTCCCAAAGACTTTGATGCCGCTCCACCCATATCCGGAACCTCTTCGGGGTCCATCCTTTACTTATCCTCCTTCAGTGCCTTCCAAGGATTTTTATTTCATTCAAGAAGTTGTCATTATACTTCCTCACCAAAATGGAGATTATTCCCTTGGAAATTCATGTACAGAACTTTTATCACTCCACAAAATGAATTAACGTATACAAAAATCTAGGATGTTATAGATATAATTTAAATGCTAAAGCTGATTGGCAGCATATTTTTTATTGTATTGTACTTCTGGGATAGTATACATTTTTTACAGGCTGAAGAATTTATAAATATTGCAACTGAGGTTTGTCAGTTTGAACCTATTAAAATCAAGACAAGAACATCCAGAGTCACATCTTCCTACAACTCTTGGATGAAATTTAAAGAACTGCTAGATAAACAGTTGGTAATACTTAAATAACTAATGTTAGTATTTGATTTCTTTCAGAATTCCTGTACAGTAGACACCTTTATAAATAGTTGTTTTTGTTGTTTATTAATATTCCTTTTTCTGTTGATTATTTTATATATTCCTAATGTTAAACTTTGTTGTCTGGAACCAACAGAACCACAACTTGCTGGATAAAGTGCTCCTCAGAAAAACTGTATACTCAGCAACAAAACACAAAAGGAGCTCACCAATGCTGATGTTAACAAAAACTCCAGTTTTCACTTCAAGAGTTTAATATTCAAAGACTTTTGGATCCAGCATTTGTTTTGAATATTAAACTCTTGAAGTGAAAACTGGAGTTTTTGTTAACATCAGCGTTGGTGAGCTCCTTTTGTGTTTTGTTGTCTGGAAGTTAAAAGTTTAATAAAAATAATTAAGACAAAGAAAAGAAGTTCTCATCATATGGGATCCTTCTATAAGGAATAGAGCAAGCAGCTTTTTCTTTGAGAGGAACTGTTTAAATACATGTCAACCAGAACAGCTTCTGCCATGGGTTCCCATTCATTGAAGTCTTCCAGGAGCCCTTTATGGCAACGTGATTTGGAGTGCAAGATGAGAGCATTTGATAAAGCACACATCGATATGGATATCATAGTGCACCCCCGCCCCATCCATAGGGTGGACAAGTCTGAGTCTCAGCTGTCTGCTCATATACTCCTTCCTAGGCTCTATCTCAGCACTGGGAGATTCAGAGCAGATGGTGATCTCAATGCAGTCTATGTCATGCCAAGAGGGAATGTCCCTTTGGCTCTAACTACATTGGTCCCATCACTGTCAACTCCACTGATGTTGAGAAAGACTTGGCCCAAGTGAGTCTACGCTGGCACAGATTTCATCAGGGCCATTCGCTGTTTTGAATACCTTCACCTTAATCTCTTGGTTCTGAAGCCAGATTTGGGCCCATAGGTCGCCTTGATATGGGTGTTGTTTGATGCCTGATCTTGGCACTGACTTTGGTGCCTAGATTGACTTTGCTACTATTTATTTTGATTCCTTCAGGCACTTCATCTGAATTCAAATTACTGGAGAGATTATCTTCATTGTCACAGTGTGACAAGTCAGAAGAACACCACCTTCAACTCCATCCTAAGATACATATTAGTCTTCTGCTTTTGGCAGTGATCATAAGTTTTATTAGCACAGTGTATTAAAAACCTTATGAAGAGATAACCTTCGGGGTCATATCAGCCATCTTTCCTCTTGGAAGACTCAACCCCAGGTGCCAAGGAAGAGGAAGGAGATACTTAAGCTCCCCAAAACAGATGCTGACACACTTCACAGATCTTGATGAATGGGGGCACTTTCCACAGTATTCTCCAAATAACGTTGTTGCCACACAGCAAGAGGTTATCCGGTTCGATTCTCTGCTGGGGTGCCTTCTGCGCAGAGTCTGCATGTCCTCCTTGCATTCTTGTGGGTTTCCTCCAGGTACTCTGGTTTCCTCCCACATTCTAAAGACAAGTGTCTGGAGAGTTTCTTCCCAGACCCCCGCTGAAAATGTTAAATAAACAAATAAATGACTCAGAATTTGGGGAAATCCAAAAATGATGTGGCAGAAGGGTACTTGGGTTCATAGGTAGGTATTAGGCTATCTGCCCGAAGGCATTTATAAGCCTAGCCAGAGTATGTCAGCTTTCACCACCTCATTGATTAATTAACTGAGCCTCTATCAAGAAGAGCCAAGCATGGGGAGTCTCTGTGACCGGAATCTATCCCTCCAGCATGTTCTATTTATTGTTGTGGCGAGGTTTAGCTCACTAGAGCGAGTGGCTCGCAGTGACTTGGATTTCTTTAGGTGGAGCATGTCCATCAATTCTGAGTTGGACATGGCTTTGTAAGTCAGGCAGAGATCACCTCTGAGTAAGTGATATGCCACTGAGTACAGCTGGAGTTTTTCCAGTTGGGCTGCATAGGACATATGTTTGAGACCAGTAATCCTCTTGGTGAGGTACTTTTGTGGTCTTTCCAGCTGTTGGAAGTGTCTTGTGAGGTACATCCCAAACAGGGCATTGTACTCTATGATGGGTCTGATGAGTGACGAGTAGAGGGGCACTATAACCTCTTTATTTCTTGATGCGAACCCCTTAGTAATTAGATGGGCTACATAGAAGGATTTCCTAACTACTTTGGCAATATGATTGTCAAAGGAGAGATTATTATCTACCTGGGTCCCCAGATCTCTTATTACCTCTTCTGTATTAAGGGGACTGCCACCTATGTGGTAATTCATGGGTTTTTTGTTTTTCCCAAACGGGATGACTATGCATTTTTTGGCATTTAGCTTGAGACCATGACTTTGACACCAGGTGTCCGTCTCAGTAAGGCCCTTTTGGAGAATGTCCGTGTCAGCCAGAGAGTCAATTATGGCTCCCAGTTTGCAGTCATTGGCGAACTTGGTTAGCCGTCGTCCTCCTGTGTTTGCCTGTATTTCTGAGAAGTATATGCCAAACAGTAGGTGTCCCAGGACCGAGCCTTGTGGAACACCACTTGTGACTGGTTTAGAGTTGGACCTGGAGCCCACTATTCTTACTGTGTGAGTTCTGTCTGTAAGCCAGTTGGCAACCCATCTCGTGACGTAGGGGTTTATGTTCAGGCTGGTGAGTTTTTCTATAATTCCCAAGTGGGGAATGGTGTCAAAAGGCTTGGCGAGGTCAAGGTAGGCTGTGTGAACTACCTTCCCTCATCTATGGCCTTGGTGACTGTCTCAAAGAAGTCAACCAGGTTTAGTAGGCATGATCTGCCCTTAAAGTTGAACTGGGTCGGGTCAAGTGTTTGGAGGTTTCCAATGTCTTTGTTAATGAGTTCCATGATAATGCGCTCCATAGTCTTGCAGACCAGGCTAGTCAGGCTTATTGGGCAATAGTTACCAGAGTCAGTTGTGGCCCCTCCTTTGTGGAGCGGAGTAACAGTTGCTGTGCGCCATTCTACGGGCACGTAGCCTGTGGCGAGGCTGAGGTTGAACAGTGTGTTTAGGTGGGGGGTTAGTTTGTTCTGTAGTTCGTGCAAGACGCAGCCTGGGACAACATCTGGCCCCATTGACGCTGTGCTTTTGAAAGGGCTGTTTTCACCTGTGCGTCTGTGATTTCTGGGACACTACACTGTTCTGTTATTGTTTTGGGCCCTTTTGGGGGTGAGAGGGGGGTGAAGTTTGCACTGAATCTATCTGCCAGGATGTTGGCAATATCAGTGGGTTCAGTATATTTTGTGCTATTTTGCACTAGCTCAGAGCATATCTGCGAATTGCCACTTAGATTCTTGACATAGCTAAAGAAGACTTTGTGGTTATCTTTTGAATCCTTGGCTATTTTTCTTTCTAAGTTAGCCTTGGAGGATTTTATGAGGGACCTTAGTTTCTTACTGATACTGATCAGGGATGTCTTTCCTTCTTTGGATTTGCTTTTCATCTGAACTAGTTTCCTCCTTCTGTTGTATAGCCTGTTTATGGCAGGGGTCCACCAGACTGGTTTCCTTCTCTTATGGGGAGTGAGTCTTGGTTTTGCTAGGGATGGCATGATCCATGCATCCCTGTAGGTGCTCGTGGAGTGCATTTGTAAAGGTTCCTGCATCTTGGATACTGTTATCCTTTAGCGTGGGGGCTGTGAAACTTACCACCTCTGCCTTAAGTAAGGTGAAGTTTGCTATAGAAATGTTTTTCACTGTGGTTTCCTTGGTTGGAGGTAGTGGTGTGGTGTGGACATCCAGAGTGATTAGTTTATGGTCTGATCTAACCAGTGACGGGTTGACCTGTGGTGTGGAACACATATCGCCCATGTTGATGATGACCAGGTCCATCATGTTTTCACCTCTGGTGGGGGAGTTTACCAGCTGATCCAGGGCATTTGAGTTGATACATTCCAGGAAGCGCTGGACCTGGGAGTTTGTACTTGAGTAGTTTTCCCAGTTAATGGTAGGGTAATTGAAATCGCCCAATATCAGGGTGTTTGGTAGGACCTTCATGTTTTCCAGTGTCTCCAGAAAAGTGTAGTAGTGGTCCTGGGTCATGGAGGGTGATCTGTAGCAGGCCACAATTTCCATTGCAGATTTGCCTAATGTTAGTTGCACATGGATGATCTCTGAGGTATCATGCTGTGCCACTAACTTGGAGGTGTAGGTATTTTTGATGAATATGGATATACCCCCTCCTTTTGTGTTTCAGTCCATGTTCTGTGGCCGAAATGTGTGGTATGAGTTGTAGCCCAGTAGTGCTGGGGTGATCTGTGAAGCCTTGAACCAGGTTTCAGTTACTGCACAGATGTCAAAGTTCTCCATACTGAGGAGTGCTTTGAGCGCGTGTATTTTGAGATTTAAACTCCTGGCGTTGAGTAGCATAACCCTCATTTTGTTATTTGTGCTGTTTACAGAGGTGGGTTTGACTTTTGAGCCTTGCCTAAAAAAGGCACTATGGGGGCAGCAAGAGCCTTGGCCAGTATTCGAAAGCCTAGGGGTGACAGGTGCAAACCGTCTCTTGCGAAGCAACGAGGCCTGTCAATCATGTCGTCCCAGGCTGACAGACACTGGATTCCCTTTGAATGACACCAGAAGCTTAGCCAATTGTTGAAATTAATCATTTTTCTTTATACTGCGGCATCATTCTTGGTGAGGGCAGGATGCTATGCAGAGTCATACCCGCCTGGGCTACATGATCAGAGAGCTCTTCCATGTCTCTCTTCATGTAGTCCAGGGAGGTACATCTCAGGTCATTCACACCAACATGAACTATGACAGAGTCATATTTGCACTTGATGTTCTTCGTGTTTCACTGTTCCAGTCATTACATTTGGGTAATCTGCTGGCAGGTTGCCCTTAGTCAGCCTGATTAACAAAGTCTTGGGTCCTGCGTCGGTTGCTGTCCCTTCTTCCATGACGTCAGGTCTTCAGGGGTATAAAACATGCAACCAACGCCATTACATCAGTCTTTCTTCCCGTGCGATGCCCAAAGCAGAAGCAGTTCGCAAGTGCCGGTCGACCGGCTCCTGAAATTTTCGTTTTCGAGTTATAGATCCAAAGTCTTCTACTAAAAAGCTAAGTACCCCATTGGGGAAACTTTTTCTTGCTCCTTACCAATGTCAGTAAAAGTTAATAATTGCATTACTTGTGGGAAGCAAATACCTCATAAGGATTTTCATTTGTACTGTATTCCTTGCCTAGACCCTGACCACAACGTACCTTGCTGTCGGTTTTATGCTTTATTTAATCAACGCACTATCAAACGTCAGTACATTTTTGCTTCTAAATATTTTGGCTCACACTTTAATTATCCAGAAATGTCGTCGGTTAGCAATCAGACTACCAGAATACCTAAAAAATGCAAACAAAAAGACAGAGACTGGCCATTGGGGTCCAAAACTGCCGACAACGCTTTTCCTAAGCCAGTTGCTAGTTCACCGGTACTCAGTGAGGCGCTTTCGCAGCCCCTGATACCCGATACTTCTGATTCGCAGGCCTCTACTGAGACCCATTTGGAGTCCGGTATGCCATGAGATGCTTCAAATATGGAACCCGCTGATGTCTCTACCTTGGATAGGTCTGGAGCCGCTGTGCAGGCACCGGCTTCTGAGGGTGTTTTCAGGCCTACAGATTTGTATATTAGACCGACGCCATTTTCAAAACTAAAGCCAAAATCTTGACCTATGTCTAAAAAACCAACGCCTGGGCCACGTGCAGGCCTCTATGCCTAAAAAACAAATGATCAAAATGGCTGAAGATTTAATTACTCTGATCAGGGCTAGCCACCCCCACCCCCCTTCTAAGAGGCCTAGGCAAGACATTGACTATGAATCTTCTGAACAGGATTCTATTTCTTCTAACTCTTCTAATGACCAGGAATTGTCTATACCTACTTATGAGGACTCAGATGCAGAAGATTCCATTCCTTCTGCTTCTCCCCCTGTGGATTTTTCTTCTGGGGAAACTTTACATACCTTAAGGGAACATTTCCATTGGGAAAGTCAGGATTTCTCTGAATCTAAAAAGAGACTTCGGGATTTTCTTCTTCTTCCTCCGCATAGGCCTTTGGCTATACCTCCTGTTCTAGACATTGTTGGTTATGTGTTTTTTCAGAATCTAGTATGGCTCCTGATTCTCTGCCTCCGGCTCCTTGTAAGCCAGACAGATACTACAGGGTTCCTGACTCCTACAAATTTCTTTTTAAAAATCCTGTTGCAGATCCTGAAACCATTTCTCAGGGTCTCAAGGGCGTTAAGGCTTCTACTGCTAAAAATCCTACCCATTCTGGTAGAGATTCCAGGGCGCTGGATAGATGGGGTAAGAAGGTTTACACTTCTGCAACCTTGGCAATCAGGGCTTTAAACTGTCAATTTCATATGCTAAAATATCAACAGCATATCATGGGACTGCTTAAGCAGAAAATGATGTTAATTTCTGACTGTGTGGAAAACAAAGATTTACAGGATTTATTGCATTCAGCTGAACAAGTTGGAAAACATACTTTGCAATGTGGTTTTGATTCTTTGGAGGCCTCTTGTAGGGCTGCTGTAACTGGGTCTGTGCTAAGAAGGCATGCTTGGCTCATAGAGCAAAATCTGCCTGATCATGTTAAAGCAAAATTGTTGGATGCTCCTTTAAAGCAGGACCGGCTCTTTGGTAATAAGGCTGAAGAAGTTTTAAAAAAGATGGAAGATAAAGCTAAATCTATGCAAAATGTGAAAGATTTCTTACAAGTGCAACCTCCAAGATTTAGCAGGCACTGGCCTACTAAGAACTGGTCCTTTCCAGTTCCTTTGAGAGCCACTCAAGCCAAACCCAGACATTCCAAAAGCTCCAGGTTTCAGTCACAAGGGACTTTCAGAACAAAACAATGGGGTGCCTCCTCTTTGAAATCTGAAAACACCAAGACACCTCCCTATGGTAAGCAGTGTCAATGACTTCCCTTTACACTTACCAAGCACTTACCTTTTAGCCGCCCCTTTGGGGGGAAAACTTGCTCTTCATGCAAGAAACTGGCAACTTATAACCCAGGACAAATGGGTTTTAAATATAGTATCCCAGGGATACAGATTTAATTTCCACATGTTGCCAACTCCAAACGGATGGCCAGACCTGCCCCCAAATCAGTGGGCAGAGGCCCAGAAACAAGTACTTTCCCTCATGAACATGGGGGCTATTCAACCAGTACCAGAAGAGGAAAAGGGACAAGGTTTCTATTCAAGACTTTTCCTGGTACCCAGAAAAGACAAATCATGGTGTCCAATTCTGGACTTATCTACTATAAACACCTTTCTGGACATTCCAAAATTCAAGATGCTGACTCTTCACCAGTTACTTCCTATGCTAGGCAAAGATGCCTGGTTGGCAACTGTAGATTTAAAAGAGGCTTACCTGCATATCCCAATCAGGGAATCTTGTAGAAGATACCTCCGCTTCAGAGCAGGCTACTTGCATTACCAGTTCTCTGCGCTGCCCACTGGCTTATCTACTGCGCCCAGGGTCTTTACAAAGTGCCTGGCTCCAGTAATTGCATTTTGCAGGTAAAGAAATATTCAAATATATCAATACTTGGGCGATTGTCTAATTCATGCAGAAAACAAGGGCACTCTTGTAAACAATCTGGCGTTTGTAAAAAGTGTTCTAACTTGTCTAGGGTATACTATAAACAAAAAGAAATCACAACTGGTACCCTCTCAAAAAATTACATTCCTGGGTGCAAACTTGAATACAACTGCCCAGATCGCTTTCCTTACGCCAGAGAAGCAAATTCATTTGGTGACTTACTTCAAACAGGTGGCCACAAAAACCATGCTTTCCGCAAGGCATATACTGCAAGCCTTGGGGTTCATGGCCTCCTGCATTCTTCTAATTCCATATGCAAGACTGCATATGAGGAAACTTCAGTGGTACTTAAAAAGTCTATGGCGTCAGCATTGTCACAGCCTGGAAACAATGACTCCTATCATTCCTTGCCTGCGACTAGAGTTCTTATGGTGAGCAGAGGCATGCCACTAAAACAAGGGACTGTCATTCACACCACCCCCTGCTGCCCAAACCCAAACTACAGATGCATCAGACTATGCTTGAGGGGCACATCTGGCAGGGAAGTGCATTCAGGGCAAATGGAGTCCAAATCAAATGCACCTTCATATCAATCAAAAAGAAATGCTAGCTGTATAGAATGCACTGACAGCCTTCAAGGACTACCTTCATCCAGGACAATTAATGATAAAGACAGACAACACCACGGTTATGTGGTACATGAGCAATCAGGGGGGTACACACTCCTACCCCCTTTGCAGACTAGCCATGGCATTGCGGAACACAGCCTTGACCTATCAGGTACAACTACAAGCTCAATTCCTGCCAGGAAAGCTGAATAGTCTGGCAGATGAACTAAGCAGAAATCTCATGGACCCACATGAATGGAAACTGGAACCACGGATTTTCCACATGTTGACGTGCAAATGGGGGAGCCCAGACATTGATCGTTTTGCCTCCCCCACAACTATCAGTTGGACAACTTTTGCACAATAACTCATCACAAAAAAGCCTGGAAAGTGGATGATCTATCCTTCAGCTGGAAAAACCTATCAGTCTATGCCTTTCCCCCTCTGCCTCTGCTCTCCAAAATTCTACTAAAAGTCAAACAGGACAAACCAAAAATGATTTTGATTGCTCCAGACTGGCCTCGCCAACACTGGTACCCACTCCTGTGCAATGTGTCACAGCTTCCACCGTGGCACCTGCCTCAGACACCTTACTTATTGTCTCAGCAGAACAACCAAATTCTGCAGACGCAGCTCCAAACTCTTAATCTTGCAGCGTGGCTAATCACCTAAATTCACCCTTGGCATCCCTCAGCAAACCTGTGATGGATGTCATTTTGGAGGCGAGGAGGCCTAGTACTAGAAAATCTTATGCTGACAAATGGAAAAGATTCTGTGCCTGGAATCAATCTCAAGGGATTAGCACAGCAGTGCCCAACATTCCTCAGATTTTACAATACTTAACTGAGATGCTTCACAAGGGCCTGTCCTTTTCTTCCATAAAAATTCATGCCTCAGCCATTTCAGCTCATTACAACACAGAACCTCCCCTCTTCTCTCATCCTTTGCTAAAGCAGTATCTCAGAGGGGCCAAAAACTTAAGACCACCCAGGAGAGCTCCAACCCCTGCCTGGGACCTCAATTTTGTATTGGAAAAGCTCACTCTCCCTCCTTTCGAGCCAGCTGCTGCTGCAGACTTAAAATTTTTATCCTGGAAAACAGCTTTCCTTTTAGCAGTCACTTCAGCTAGAAGGATTTCTGAATTACAGGCTCTTATGGCAGTGGAGCCTTTCATCATTTTTCATGCGGACAGGGTATCTCTCAGGACCAATCTATCCTTCATGCCTAAGGTGGTATCCAGTGTGGCTCTTAATCAGACCATTCATTTGCCAACTTTCATTCCCAATCCACAGAAAAAGGGGGAGCGGATTCTGCATTCATTGGATGTACACAGACAATTTCGATTGTACTTAGGACACCATCTCAAAGAAAATCTGAACAATAGCTGGTGGCATTTGCTGCAGGGGCAGAGGGAAAGGCTATTTCAAAGCAAACCATTTCCAAATGGATAAGCCATTGTATTCATTTCTGCTATATGCACCATGGAAAAACTATCCCCCAGGAGATCAGATCCCATTCCACCAGGGCTGCATCTACTTCTACTTCTACAGCCTTTCTCAAAGGTGTTCCTACCAGGGACATTCTAGAAGCTGCTACCTGGAGCTCAGTTCATACATTCACCAAACATTACCATTTACCATTGTTCTCTAAATCCAGAGCTGGTTTGCCACTGCTGTCCTGCAGGGCCTTATAGCTGGTCCTAATGCTGTATAATTCCCTCCACCCAATCATAGCTTTGGGAATCTACCCAAATGTAATGACTGCAACAGTGAAACATGAATAACATAGTACAGTTGTGTACACTTACCATAAACGTAGATGTTCGAGTGTATTCACTGTTGCAGTCCTGGTTACCCTCCTTCCAGCCCCCTATTTACCTCTACATTCTTTCACTATGCTTAAAAGCGCTTTTGGTGTATTTGCTTTTGGGATTGGAGGTATATTTTTTATGTTTTGTAATTTTATTTGCTCCCCATTTGGGGGGCACCTGACATCTGGGGCAAGAAAAACTGATGTAATGGTGTCGGCTGCATGTTTTATACCCCTGACAACCTGACGTCATGGAAGAAGGGACAGCAGCCGATGCAAGACCCAAGACTTTGTTAATCAGGCCGCCTGAGGGCAACCTCCCAGCAGATTATCCAAATGTAATGACTGCAACAATGAATATACTCGAACATCTACATTTATGGTAAGTGTACACAACTGTACTTTCTGGAGTGACCGGAGTGCTTGTGTTATGTGGCGGATTCTGGCTCCCGACAGGCAGCTAACAGTAACCTTCTCCTTGTCCAGCCTAGTGAGTGGGATGTCAGTGTGCTTGACTATAGAGTCGCCTATTACTAGTGTGTTAGGTATGTTATTTCGCCTTAACGGCTGTGATTGTGCGGCACACTGATTTTGTGTTTTATGTGTTGTCTGGTTTGTGACAGGAGGTGCAGGTTTTTTTGGTGTCTGCTTTGGAGGTCTTGATGCTTTTGCAGGTTTTTATTTAGAGCCTCCGAGTATGATTTCATGTATTTATGTGTATTTTGTGCCAGTGCTGGTTTAGTATGTCTATGTGAGGCTGGAGGTGTGGTGCAAGTGTTAACCTTCTCCTCATGACTGCCTGTTCCAGTCTTGGGTGGAGAGGGCTTAGCCTCCAATTTAGCTATATAATTGCATCTCTCGCATATGTTAATGTTTTGTGGTAGGAGGAGAGGGTTGTCTGTGTACATGAGGCAGTTATAACATTGCCTCAGGATACCCAGGTTCACCAGCTGGACTGGAGAGTATACCTGAAATTTCCCTTTGGGTCATGCCTGAATAGTAGGTTGAGCTGCTTATTCACTTGGTTGATGAGGGGTGAATAATGAGCCTTGCCTGCTGGGCAATCAAGTGTCAGGGTATATTAGTGCTTGCTATTAGGTCTGAGCAAGTGCTGGACTGTAGGATGCTTTTTAAATGCTTAGGTTGAGAGTTAGACTACTTTCAAGGGAAAAACTGAAGAGGAGACTTGGTGGAGCCGGGATAAATGTAGCCCTAGCTAACCGGTGCTGCCTGGATATGCAAAACCATGCAAATGCGGTTTTTACAGCAGAGAAACGAAAGAGATAGAAATTAACCCAAAATGGCCTATAAACTACTAACTTCTGGTCTGGAACCACTCCTCCGGGGACAGATGGCTGCTCAAAGCTCCCTCTCTCACAGTTGAACAGAGAAACCTCCTACTATCCAAGTGAGATATGGGCAACTCAGAAAATTGTAATACAGCCCTGAATTCAGCACTAGCATGAAAACTGGACTAAACTAGCTTAGAAAGGTGAGAAACAAAGAAAAAAATGTTTTTTTGAAAAGGCAAAAACAGTAAAAAAAATACACTTAAAACAGCTTTAAATGACTACAAGCAATCAGAAAAGGCTTTTAAACAAATTACCCAATTAACCAGTATAAAATCTCAAAATTGAGCCCTGTTCCTGTAGTCTTCAATCAGACAAGTTCTAACTGCACACTCCTGCCACTGGGGTGCAGGGGAACCTTCTCCAAAAAAGAAGGCCTGGATTAGTGCTCAAGTCATACAAACAAAGCTAGATTCAGCAGGCCTGGATCTAATCTATGCTTCAGCAAACAAGGTGCACCAATTTCAGTAAGAAACAGTTCAAATATGCAGGCACTATAAGCCTTTAACCAGAAATTCCCAGCTCAGAAGGGCAGAGTCCAGCCTCTCCTCCCACAAGATTGCAGACCACAAACCTTCTTAATGTAAAATAACTGGCCTGAAGCCCAAGTGCTTAAACCAGAACTAATACACTTTTAGAATAACAGACACTGAGCCTTCAGTCAGCAGTTCCTGATGTAGAAGGGTGTAAGCTACCTGTTCTGCCACAACAGTGCAGACCACAAACCTTCTTAATGTAAAACAACTGATCTGAAGCCCAAGTGCTTAAAACAAAAGGCTTAGAATGATAGCTACACTTTAATCAGGTTACTACTAAGCAGTAATAAATACAATTGAATACTTTTAAGAAGGCCTGGATTAGTGCTCAAGTTAGGCAAACAAAGCTAGATTCAGCAGGCCTGGATCTAGTCTATGCTACAGCAAACAAGGCGCACCAATTTCAGTAAGAAACAGTTCAAATATGCAGGCACTATAAGCCTTTAACCAGAAATTCCCAGCTCAGAAGGGCGGAGTCCAGCCTCTCCTCCCACAAGAGTGCAGACCACGAACCTTCTTAATGTAAAATAACTGTCCTGAAGCCCAAGTGCTTAAACCAGAACTAATACACTTTAAGAATAACAGACACTGAACCCTAAATCAGCAGTTCCCAACTTAGAATTATGTAAGCTACCTGTCTTGCCACAACAGTGCAGACCACAAACCTTCTTAATGTAAAACAACTGGTCTGAAGCCCAAGTGCTTAAACCAAAAGGCTTAGAATGATAGTTACACCAAGCAGTAATAAATACAGTTGAGTACTTTTAAGATGACGCAAAAGCAAAATAAAGTAGGAAGAAACACAAATACAGTAAAAGCAGATGAAACATGTGCAACATTTTTTTTTTTGAGTGAGCAAATGAGATGGGCCCCGGAGGAGTATCCAAATGCAAATTTACAAGAGGGGCGGGCAGTTTCAAAGCCACCAAGATTAACACCAAAACAAAATCAGGGAAGGTGGGTGGGGAACTAACTGAAAAAACAGAGCCACAACTTCCACCTACATAGTATTCAATGCAACACAAATAAATCAATTTAAATGCTGTATTTGAAAAAAAAGTGCAGATACCCCCACTTATCACTGCTATTCAAGAATTCTAACAAGCATTAACTGAAAAAACAGAGCCACAACTTCCAGCTAGATAGTATTCAATGCAACACAAATAAATCAATTTAAATGCTGTGTTATTTGAAAAAAAAGTGCAAATAACCCCCACTTATCACTGGCTATTCAAGAATTCTAACAAGCATTAACTGAAAAAACAGAGCCACAACTTCTAGCTAGATAATATTCAATGCATCACAAATAAATCAATTTAAATGCTATATTATTTGAAAAAAGTGCAGATAAAGATTTACTTAAATTCACTTATACGTCCAGTTGATTTAATTTCATGTAGGTCTTAGCTGGCCAAAGCTCAGAGTTTAAGAAGAAAATCATCCAAAATGTACCACTTATATAAGGCAGAAACTGAATAACAATGAAGTAAACTACCCCCACTTATCACTGGCTATTCAAGAATTCTAACAAGCATTAACTTATAAACAGAGCCACAACTTCCAGCTAGATAGTATTCAATGCAACACAAATAAATCAATTTAAACGCTGTATTATTTGAAAAACGTGCAGATACCCCCACTATCACTGGCTATTCAAGAATTCTAACAAGCATTAACTGAAAAAACAGAGCCACAACTTCCACCTAGATAGTATTCAGTGCAACACAAATAAATCAGTTTAAATGCTGTATTTGAAAAAAAAAGTGCAAACAACCCCCACTTATCACTGGCTATTCAAGAATTCTTAGAAGCATTAACTGAAAAAATAGAGCCACAACATCCAGCTAGATAGTATTCAATGCAACACAAATAAATCAATTTAATTGCTGTATTATTTGAAAAAAGTGCAAATAAAGATTTACTTAAATTCACTTAGATGTCCAGTTGATTTGATTTCTTGTAGGTCTTAGCTGGCCAAAGCTCAGAGTTTACTTGTCCTGTTAGAACCCCTCCCGGACAAGGACTTACTGATGGAGGCTTTTCGATTTGCCCTTCTGCTCCTAGGTGGTTGCACCTGCTGACCACATGAAGGATTTGGTAGTGAGAAGGGCTTGGCAAGAACCGTATTTGCTGAGTCCATTCTAGGAAGTCGGACAAGATACTGTGCCCTCCTTAAGACAGATAATTTTGGAGCAAGGGTACTTTTGTTGACTCCATGGTTTTAACAATGGTGACCAAATGAAAGTCTTCAGATGAGAGTCCAGCAGTGCATCTGCCAGATAGAGGAATTCTAGGGCAATGGACAAAATGGGGAAACAGCCTTAAATTACCTGGCTCTGGGTACCCTTCAACAGATGCTGCCCCAAAAGCAGTGCAGCTTTGCAAAATCAGGGGTTCTGCAGTCCCTTCCAAGGAAGAAAACAGTTAAACCCATATGACCCTTCCTGACTCCCCCACTCTGGAGGCAGTTGACTCGTCTTTTCCTTCATTAGGCTACATGAACATACATCATGCAGGACAGATGAGTCAGGGAAATGGTATTCAGTGGCTGTCACATTCCCTTTTCCCATTTCCCAAAATCATTCTTCTCTCCCTTTCCAGACATCCCACCTCCACCAAATGGGGGTATCAGAGGAGGAGGTCTCATGCCTCCTATTAAAAGTAGCCATCCAAGAGGCCCTTCCAGACCAGAGAGGATCTGTGATTTATTCAGGATCCTTTTGATTGTCAAGTGGTCTAAACCAGAGCCTCCAAAGAAAACATATTCTGAGTGGTTATGATGCAGTCCATCCTTCCCCATCTTCCAGGAAGAGAATGGATATGCTTATTGCATCTCCAAAGTGCATACCTGCATATCAGAATAGCTAAGGAGTCTAGAACGTTCCTACACTGTTGGGTATATTTAGTCATTACCAGTTACGGCCACTGCCATTTGGTCTCACCGCAGTATCCTAGATGTGTACCATCTGCATGGCAGTGGTTGCCTCTCAAACAAGGACCAGAGATCTTTCCATATCTAGATGACTGACTTCTCATCTCTGCTACCAAGGAGTTTCTTATGCAAGAAGATAATCACCATCTTCAACTTTGCCTGTTCCTGTGGATCGACATCAGTGGAGTTAGAGTTTGAGTGATGAGATCAATGTAGTCAAAGCCAAAGGGGCTTTCCCCCTTGCCATGATGCAGATTGCATTTAGAACCATCTCATGCTCTCATTTTTATAGGATGCCACCTGAACACCTTTCATAAATGAGACCAAATTTCCATAGGAGCACATTCTCTCCATTTCAGATCTCTCTGAATCTTCTCTAAAGCTCCTCTGCACCTTGTGCCTTTTGAGCCTTCAAGGCCTTGGACTTGATGGTAGCAACAACATTCTGTCAGATGCCACATGCAGATATTTCAGTGGATTCTCAAGGTTCAGTGGTCATAAGGTTTAGTGGTCACAACTGGGGAATAACATGGTCAAAAAACATTTATACTGAGGCCCACATGCACTAGGCACCTCCTATGGTGACTGAACAGTTGTAACCTCACAATGGATCTTCCATTCACTCCAGCACTTACTTTGGCCATGATTGCAAATCACTTCCGATACATATACCACAGGGTGTGAGAGCACTGTGCGGGGAAGACAGTCCAAGGAATGTGCTCCCCCTAGGAGGCCCATTTATACAGCAGCATATTGGAGATGAGGAAGGTCCCTCATAACTTTGTAGGGTTTTCAGGACCTTCTTTTACAGGGTGTGATATCCATAAATACAGACAACATGACCGTGTTATGGTACATCTGCAATCAGGGAGGCACCAGTTGGTGCCCTCTTTGTTGGGAGGGGTGATAATGATCTTTTACAAAGTACATACAGTAGTAAATTCAGAATATTTATAAGAGTGATCAGTATGCAAGGTTTAATAATGGCTGCTTACTAAGTTTCATAGCATACTAACATACTAATAATAAAGTTACTGTACTGAAATCTGGGCACTTGTAAGACTGGACCACCATATGCCCCATGAAAGTGGGTTGCTAGCTTGTACACTCACTAATGATGTTGAATTAAGAGTTAAAGCATTAGGGAATTTTACTAGACTTTACTTCTCTAAGTTATTACAGGTGTTAAAACAGTGAGCACTTCAGTCTTGGAACACGGTTCATTCTACATATTAATTCACCCATTATTAATTCTCTTATGTTGATCACTCTTACAAGTATTCTGATTTTACTACTGTATGTACTTTGTTAAAGATGGGTATGAGGAATTACATCATGCAAAAGTGCTTTCTTTTATACACTGGTAACCCTTTATTTAAATGTTTTGTTAAAACATTTGGCTTTATTTAAAAACTGTTCCCTCATTAAGACAGGGTCTGATTCCAAATGGTAAGTCTTAGAACCTAATTGGTCACTTGTCCATAGTATTTAGATAGAGTAAAACCAACTCCACCAATTATGCCATGTTTTTCATCTTTTCAGAAGCTCATTCAAATAGAGTATAACCAACTCTGCCAATTAAAACCACATTTGCGTGCTTTTTGTGTTTGTCTAAGCTCAGCAGATCCTGCCCAGGTGTCCTGCAGAGACCTACAATGCAGGAGAGACAAAAGGAGAGACTTTGAAGTGTTTAAGTACCATTTTTTATGTTTTTCTTGTTGCTTATTGCTATTTCCGCATAAACGCTCGTTTTCTGGCATTTATTGCTTCTCAGAATGCTCATTTTACACTGAAATTGCATTTATTTGTGCCTGCACTTTAAAATTTGTTTTTTGTTGTAAATTGTATTTTTAACTGTTCCTGGCTTCCCACTCAAGTGCGACAGTCATTACTGCACTATAAAAGTGTTTTTGCATTTGTTTCTACTCTTTTACTGAAATAAAACAAAAAAAATGTTGCTGTTTTCCCGCCTTACTAAGCTAGAAAAGTCCAGTTTCAGATACCTGCTGATACCTGGACTGTGTTTAAGCTTCTGTGTTTGGCCATACCTTACTTGGGCAAAAAGGAAGTTTCTTTATTCACCAGTGAGAGTGGGGAGCTTGAAACAGCCTACCTGCCCTTGGAGGAGTGGTTTCTGCCCAGAAACTGTAGTTTTATTAGCCATTTTGGGCTAATTTCTAACTCTTTAATCTTTCTGATATAAAAAACGCATTTGCACGGTTTTTGTGTTTGTATAAGTTCAGCAGATCCTGCCCAGGTGTCCTGCAGAGACCTACAATGCCAGAGAGACAAAAGGAGAGACTTTGGAGTGTTTAAGTACTATTTTTTTGGTTTTTCTTATTGCTTATTGCTATTTCCACCTAAATGTTTGTTTTCTGGCATTTATTGTTTTGCAGAATGCACATTTTACACTGAAATTGCATTTATTTGTGCCTGCACTTTAAAATTTATTTTTGTTGTAAATTGTATTTTTAAGTGTTACTGGCTTCCCACTCAAGTGTGACAGCCATTACTGCACTATAAAAGTGTTTTTGCATTTGTTTCTACTGTTTTCTTGAAAACAAAAAAACAAAATATCTTGCTATTTTCCCACCTTACTAAGCTAGAAAAGTCCAGTTTCAGATACCCGCGGATACCTGGACTGTGTTTAAGCTTCTGTGTTTGGCCTTACCTTACTTGGGCAAAAAGGAAGTTTCTTTACTCACCAGTGAGAGTGGGGAGCTCTGAACAGCCTACCTGCCCTTGGAGGAGTGGTTTCTGCCCAGAAACTGTAGATCTGAAGTAGTTAACTTCATTTGATCACAACCTGTGGGTATCGGATCCGATTCGGATCTGAGCCAGCAGCTTTCCTAACAAAAGATCTGAGCTCCAAGCTCCTCCCCCTACCCATAATATCCTACTACCTCCCTCTAGTCTCCAGATCTCGTTTGCCGTGGCTTCTTGAAGCATCTGAGAACGAGCTCCTAGCGTTGGGTTTGTGAGTTAAAAAAGCTATTCAAACTTTTTTCCCTTAAAAATCTCTTTAAAGTTGGTGTGTGTGGTACCTTTTCCTCCCTTAAACTATTTTGGTAGTTTTTCACGTTAGCTTTAGTTTAGATATTATTTTCCCCACCCCCCTTCTGTCTGTGTGTGAAGGTGTGTGCGTGTGGGCCTGTTCTTTTCTAAAATGTCTGAAGGCCCAAAAGCAATTTTATCTAAGTGCTCCAAGTGTGGCCATAAGCTGTCCCCAGTGGATGGCCACACTCACGTTATTTGCCTGGGCGTGGACCACCTTTCGTCCCGCTTCACTATCTGTGCAGCCTTCAACTCCAGGGCTTTGAGGGATAGGAGGACCAAGCTAATCCTTGCGGGCCTTTTGCCCCCGATTCGGCTTCGTCCTCCTCCCCTTCTGTGGTGCCAGCCGCGGCTGCTGCACCGACCGTTCCCGCTCCCCTGGCCGGGATTCAAACTCCCTCTTCAGCTCAGGAGGAAAGGGACACCAGAAAAAAGGACAAGAAAGACAAGGAGCTTGATAGGGACAAGCATCATAGCCACAAGAGGCGGGCCGATTCAGTCCTCTCGGCCCCGCCGTCTAAGCAGTTCTCCTCTCCCCTTAAGGTCTCCAGGTCTTCCCCCTCCCGGCTTCATTCTCAGCGTTTCTCCCCATAGCCGGAGGAGGAGACCCGGTCACCTTCGAGGTCGTCTAGGCGGCCTTCCCGGCCAACCTCGGCAGCCTCATCCAGGTCAACCAGAAGTATATCTGACGCACACATGGACTGGATGATGCATCGATTTCTTCAGGCCCAGCTGCAGATGGGAGTGCTCTTGCCTCCCCCCCCCCCTCCGGAGGGGAGCTCGACCCCATTTTTCGCCCCCATTGCTCCTTCTCTGACCCACTGTCGGGGTTCAGAGCTGTCAGATCTGGGTAGCTTCAGAGCCGGGGTGATGGCGCCGACAGTGTTTCCTACTTCGGCGTTGACTACACCTTCGAATTTGTCAGGTCCTTTTTTGGATCCGAGCTCTTGGGGCCGTGAGCTGAGCGTCGGATCCGGAGGGGTCAGTGTGCCTTTGGCCCCTTTGAGGTCAGAGCGCACTGTTCTTTCGGATTCGATCGGGTCATCTCCGGTGCTGATCCACATGCCGGATCTGAGGGGGCTGCTTTCTGATCCTAGGGAGAGTGGCTCACCCTCTGCATTCAATGTCGTGGAGAGGGTCCTTTCGAGGGATTCGAGGCCCCAGGTTCTTGCTATGGATCCACCCACCATTCCCTCTCAGATGGGCCTGTCTTCCATCATCCGGCCCCAGGGACAGCCTGCGCCTACGTCCCAGATGGTTCCTGTAGAGGAGCAGGACATTGTTGGTGAGCCCTCTTCGGACAGCCCCCCCCCCCCAAGGAGGTTCCTCACAAACTAAACTGTAAGAGGAGGCACTTGGGACTCACCCAAGTCCCTCACAGAAGACACTGACTTGGAAGAAGGGAAGGTTCCCCCAGGTCACCCCCCGAGGACATCTCCTTTGGAGACATTATGGAAATGCTTCATATTAGAGGGGGGTAGTCAGCCCAAAAGCCTCCCTCGGATGAGTCTGTGTTTCTGGAGGCATTTGACACAGGCCCATCTCCCTCTTGGGTGTCCCCTCCCGCTGATCCCCTGGTGGACCTCATAACTACCAGGGCATGGAAGGAGTCGGACACTGTGGAGCCAATACCCAAGAGACTGGACAGGATTCTCAGCCCCCCCTCCCCACAGACAGGACAGTTTGGAGCAAGGGTGCCCCGGTCAATGCCATGGTGGTGGTGGCTGCCACCAAGAAGGAATTGGCACAGGTGAGTTTCTCTGTACATCCTCCCAACAAGGAGTCTTGGACGATGGATCACCTTGGAAAGCAGATGTTCGCTTCAGCGACCTTCTCTGTCAGGTCGCTGAACTATATGGCACATGTAATTCGGCTCCAGCGGGACCTAATCAAAGAGTACGCTGGGTCAACCCCAGAGTCCATGTCGGCCGAGGACAAACGGACCTTCTCGGCTCGAATGCCCACTCTTAAGTCTATCACAAACACCTCTATGTGGCTTCTCTCCCATGCCACGGAGGGAGCGGCTAGAGCCAGCGGAGCAGGCATTGTCTTACGACAGGCCTGGCTTCGTCTCTGCGACTTTGCGGAACCCTTCAAGGTGTCCTTCGCGAATGCCCCTTTTGACGGTTCTTTGCTTTTCGGCAAAACCGTCCGCGATACGCTACTCTAGAATGAGAAGGACGGGAAGACGTTGTCTGCCATCGGGAACTGCTTCTCTGCTCCTCAGACGTCCTTCTCCAGGAACCAAAGAGGACAGAAGAAGATGTGGTTCTGGAAATCCCAACAATCCCATTTCGCTCTGGACACCTCGTCCTTCGGAGGCAGAGGAGGGCAGGGTGGATGCCGGCCCAGAGGCAGAGGGGGTGCCGAAGAATTTCAGGTTGAGGGAACCCTTTTCGGATCGACCCGCGCAGCAACCCTGAGGTGTTGCCCGACTGCTCCTCTCTGGAGGCAGTCAGGGGGGCGTTTCTCGGAGCATCTAGCACATTGGGAGTCCATTACGACAGATCGCTGGGTGCTCCGGATCATATCCAGAGGTTACTCAATTCCACTCCTAAGTTCTCCTCCCCAGTCGGGGCACCTCCCTGATGTCCCACCCAATCAGAGGGAGGTAGCAGCCTTCGAAATAAAGGAGCTACTAAGAAAAAGAGCCATCCAGCATGTTCCCCCCTGGTCAATCCGGATCAGGCTTTTACTCCAGGTTCTTTTTGGTGCCAAAAAAGACAGGGGACGTACGGCCAATTCTCGACCTGTCCACACTGAACCTGTCAGTCACCAAAGAAAAGTTCTGGATGGTCACCATTCAATCAATTCTCCCATTTTTACAGGAGAACGACTGGATGTGCTCCATAGACCTCAAGGATGCATACTACCATGTTCTAATGGACAGGCTCTCCAGGAGGTTTCTCTGCTTTCGGCTGGGAGCCAGCCATTATCAGTTCAGGGTCCTACCTTTCGGTCTCACCACAGCCCCCAGGGTGTTCACCAAGGTCATGGCAGTTGTAGCGGCCCACCTGAGGCTTCAGGGAATACAGGATGTCCTTCAAGGATGCATCTGCAGTCCTTACAAATGGGTTGTCCTGTCGTCAGGCAGCCCTTCGGTCGGCCGGATTCCAAAGTCTGGGTCTGGCCTCGGCTGGTGTCGCACTTCACCCGACGTCATAGCTGCAGTTATTCGGATATAAAGGCATCAGCCGACGCCATTTTCCTCAGTCTTTCTTGCCGCGTGGCACCCGAAGCAGAAGCTGTTCGCAAGTGCCGGTCGGTCAGAACCAGAGATTACTACTACAAGTACCGAAGACTTCTAAAAAGCTAAGTACCCCGTTGGGGACTCTTTCTTGCCTCAGCCGATGTCAAAAAAGTGAATAACTGTTTTAATTGTGGGAAACAAATACCTCATAAAGATTTCCACTCTTACTGCTTACCTTGCTTAGGCCCAGACCACGACGTAGCAGCTTGTCTAGCCTGTGCTTCTTTCAACCGACGAACGCTTAGACGTCGGTCTGAATTTGCTGAAGAGGTTTTCGGCTCCGCTTTTGCTTACATTATGCCGTCGGATACTCCGACTACGCAAATTTCTAAAAAATGCAAGGAAAAGGACCGACACTCGCGGTCCGCGGTTTCGGCTGAAACCGAGTCCACGGTTCTTCCTTCGGCCGAAAGCTTGCCACTTACCGAGGCCTCATCCAGCTTGGCTGAATCTGCTACTGAAATCCCACCTGCTCCTGCAGGTTCACAGGATTTATCAGATACTATCCCTTTGGATATTTCTACCCCTGCACGTGGAGCTGCTAGGCCTCCTGCATCCATGTCGATTAAGGCCTTTGCACAGGGCCTCTCACCCACCTCCAGAGAAGAGGACTAGAGTAGAGCCCCCTGAGCCACTTTCTTCAGATGGCTCCTCTGATGAATCAGATAATTCAGACCCTCCAGAGGCCCCTTTTTCTCCTTATGAGGACTCTGATGCAGAAGAGTCCATTCCTTCTGCCTCTCCGCCTGAGGAATTTTCTTTTGGGGAAACCTTGCATGCTATGAGGGAACAATTTCAATGGCAGGGCCAGGATTTTTCAGACTCTAGGAAAAGGCTTAGAACCTTTTTGCATTTGCCACAGCATAGGCCTTTAGCCATTCCTCCAGTACTTACTGTTGTGGATGATGCTTTTAATGATGCTTGTACTGCTCCTGATTCTCTTCCTCCGGCCCCTGCTAAGCCCGATAGGTACTACAGGGTTCCGGACACACATTATCATTTGTATAAGGCCCCTTTTGCAGATCCCGAAACTATTTCCCAGGGACCCAAGGCTGTAGCAGCTACCTCTACCAAAAAACCCCTCCCCTCTGAAAGGGAATCTAGGTCCTTAGAGATGGGGTAAAATGTTTACACTTCTGCTACTCTTTCAGCTAGGGCCTTGAACTGTCAATTCCACATGATTCAGTATCAGGAATTTATGTTAGACCAGTTAACTAAAAAACTGTCCTCGGATGAACCATTAGACAAAAAATCTGTACAGGAAATGGTACAAAACATTCAGCAGGTCAGTAATCATTCCTTAAAATGCGGCTATGATGCACTGGAGGCTTCCTTTAGATCAGCCATGACTGGCACAGTGATCAGAAGACATGCATGGTTAAAAGAACAGTCCTTACCAGACCATGTTAAATCAAAGCTCCTAGATGCTCCCATGGATAAGCTCAATTTGTTTGGCTCCCCTGCACAGCAGGTACTGAAGAAGGTGGAAGAGAAAGCAAAATCTGTCCAGACAGTCAAGGATTTCTTGCAGGTCCAGCCTCCAAGGTTTAGCAGGAACTGGCCTTCCAAGAATTGGTCCTTTCCAGACACCTCCAGAGCTCCAAGAGGCAGGAATAGACGCTCAAGAGGCAGGGGTCAATCCAGAGGTGCCTACAGGGGACGTCAGTGGCAGGCTAACAACCAGCGAGGTACAGCCACAGATCCAGCCACCACCACTTCCACAGGACAATCACAGTGACTTGGCTCTGGCACCGCCTACCAGGGAACAACTAGAGGCACCCTTAGGCGGGAAGCTAGCCTTATTTTCAGTAAACTGGCATTACATCACAGGAGACAAATGGATTTTACAGACAATAGACCAAGGTTACAGGTTTCACTTCCATACTCTACCAAGGAAGAGAGGAATGCCAAACCTACCTCCAAATCAGAAGACAGAAGCTCTAGAACAAATAACTCACTTACTAAGGATGAGAGCTGTAGAAAGGGTACCATCTATGGAACAAGGGCAAGGATTTTATTCCAGACTCTTCCTGGTACCAAGAAAAGAAAACCAATGGAGGCCTATTCTCGACCTGTCCGCTTTAAACACATACCTCAGAAAGGGTACCATCTATGGAACAAGGGCAAGGATTTTATTCCAGACTCTTCCTGGTACCAAGAAAAGAAAACCAATGGAGGCCTATTCTCGACCTGTCCGCTTTAAACACATACCTCATTGTTCCAAAATTCAAAATGCTGACCCTACAGCAGCTTCTTCCCATGCTGGGCAAGGAGTCTTGGCTGGTAACTCTAGATCTCAAGGAGGCATACCTGCACGTCCCCATATGACCAAATTGCAGAAGATACCTCAGATTTCTTGCAGGATCAGAGCATTATCAATTCTCAGCATTGCCCTTTGGCTTATCTACTGCACCCAGAGTATTCACGAAATGCCTGGCATCAGTAATTGCTCATTGCAGGCTTCAGGGAATTCAAATTTACCCTTACCTGGACGACTGCCTGTTACAAGCGGACAACAAAACAAATTAACAAAAGATTTGCAAAGGGTCATTCATCTACTACAAGCCCTGGGATACACAGTCAATATAAAAAAGTCGAGGCTGATACCATCCCAAAGGATAACCTTCTTGGGTGCAGATCTGGACACATCAAAACAGATGGCATTCCTGACAGTAGAAAAACAGGAGCAACTCCCTTTCTACTTCATGGCATTAACAAAGCAGAACCAGCTAACAGCAAGAAAAGTCCTGCAAGCTCTCGGTTACATGGCATCCTGCATAATATTGATTCCACATGCCAGACTACATATGAGAAAGTTACAGTGGTACCTAAGGAATTTATGGTCTCAGCACAAGCACAGCCTAGAAACCCAAATTCCAATAATTCCATGCCTGAAGCAAGAATTCCAATGGTGGGCTCAGGCCTGTCAAACAAACAAGGGACTGCCCTTCCACAGCACTCAACCAAGCCAGACCATCACAACAGACGCTTCAGACCTCGGTTGGGGGGCACACATGCTGGACAAGTGCATACAAGGCTTATGGACTCAAGACCAGCTGCACTTACACATAAATCAAAAGGAAATGCTGGCAGTAAAACTGGCAATTCAGGCATTCAGACCATTTCTTCGACAGGGTCAACTGCTGATAAGGACGGACAACACCACAGTTATGTGGTACATCAACAAACAGGGAGGCACACATTCATACCCTCTATGCCGGATGGCAATGAACCTCTGGAATGTGGCACTGAGCTTCAACATTCAGTTACAAGCAATTTTTGTGCCAGGAAAAGAAAATATACTAGCAGACATCCTAAGCAGAACTGCCATGGATGCCCACGAATGGATGCTGCATCCGGACATCTTCAAAACCATTACAGGGAAATGGGGACTACCAGAAATAGACTTATTTGCATCCCCACACAATCACCAACTGAAAAAATTCTGCACAAGGACGTACCACCCACTTGCTTGGAAAGTGGACTCCCTATCTTTCAGTTGGAAAAACCTGACAGCATATGCATTCCCACCTCTTCCTTTGATGCACAAGGTGCTATTGAAGATCAAAGAAGACCGCCCAAGGATCATCCTGATAGCTCCAGACTGGCCAAGGCAACATTGGTACCCATTACTGAGGAGTATGTCTCGGGAACAAATATGGCCTCTGCCCCTAGTTCCCTTGCTGTTAACACAGAACAACTTCAAAACCCTGCATCCAAACCTGAAAACACTGCAGCTGGCTGCATGGAACATTGCATAAGACCAAATAGCCCAGATTTATCTCAAAGGGTTAAAGACATTATCTTGGAGGCTCGCAGACCCTCAACAAGAAAAAATTATTCAGCAAAATGGAAAAGATATCTCATTTGGAGTACAGCGAAAGGAGAGAATGTGTCACTGGTAAACATAGCTAACATCCTGGAATACTTGGCAGAGCTCTTCCACAACGGCCTGTCCTATTCTTCCATTAAGATTCATGCATCAGCCATTTCAGCAGAATACAACTTGGATCCTCCAGTCTTCTCAAATCCTCTGCTCAGGCAGTTTCTGAGAGGAATTAAAAATGTAAAACCACCTAGGAAGCCACCATTGCCAGCATGGGACTTGAACTTTGTGCTAGAAAAATTGACACTACCTCCTTTCGAACCAGCAGCAACAGCAGAATTACAATACTTATCATGGAAAACTGCTTTCCTGCTTGCAATCACTTCAGCAAGAAGGGTATCTGAGCTACAGGCATTAATGGCAGTACAGCCCTTCCTGATCTTCCATCAAGATAGAGTGTCCATGAGAACTAATCCTACTTTTATGCCAAAGGTGGTCTCCAGGGTATCTTTAAATCAAGCTATCCACCTACCTACATTCTTCCCCAACCCACAGAACAGGGAGAAAGACTGTTGCATACCTTGGATGTACATAGACAATTACGTTACTACCTGGACAGGACCAAGAGCAACAGAAAAACTGACCAGCTACTGGTAGCATATGCAACAGGAATGGAAGGAAAAGCAATTTCAAAACAGACAATCTCTAAGTGGATAGGAAATTGCATTAGATTTTGTTACTCCTACCATGGGAAGAAAACTCCAGAAAACATCAGGCCTCACTCTACAAGGGCTACAGCCACTACCACAGCTTTCTTACGAGGAGTGGCTACCAAGGACATTTTAGAGGCTGCTACTTGGAGCTCCGTGCATACATTTGCCAAGCATTATAATTTACCTTTATACTCCGGATCCCGAGCAGGTTTTGCCACTGCTGTTTTGCAAGGGATCTTAACTACACCATAATCTTATTCTCCTCCTCCCCCAGTTTGGCTATGGTATTCTACCCATTTGTAAGGACTGCAGATGCATCCTTGAAGGACATAGTACAGTTTTGTACCTACCATAAATGTAGATGTCCGATAGGCATGCATCTGCAGTCAGGATTACCCACCCTCCTTCCCCTCTGTGGTACTCCTAGGGTATTTGCCCATCTTGTAGCTAGCTGGGGGAATCTATTGTGGTGTATTTGTTTGTATATATGTACATACATGCTTTTTTTTTTGTTTGCTCTCTACTATTTGGAACCATTTGCATTTATCCAAATTTAGCCTTCTTAGAGGGCACCTGGCATCTGGGGCAAGAAACACTGAGGAAAATGGCGTCGGCTGATGCCTTTATAGCCGAATAACTGCAGCTATGATGTCGGGTGAAGTGCGACACCAGCCGAGGCCAGACCCAGACTTTGGAATCCGGCCGACCGAAGGGCTGCCTGACGACAGGACAACCCATTTGTAAGGACTGCAGATGCATGCCTATCGGACATCTACATTTATGGTAGGTACAAAACTGTACTTTTTTCCTTACCTAGATGACTGGCTCCTAGCCACCCCCACCAGGCATCTACTATGTTCAGCCAGGGACTATTTCCTACATCTCGCCCACCATCTAGGGATCACGATCAACCACAAGAAATCCTCCCTTCAGCCTACTCAGATCTTGGATTTCATAGGGGCCAGGATAGACACAATTCAGTCCAAAGTCTTTCTGATGACGGACAGATTCTGCAACCTAAACCTCCACGTTTTGGCTCTTCTGCAGTCCTTGGCCCCTCCAGCGGAATTAGTCCTGAGGGCTCTGGGGTCCATGGCAGTGGCCATCAACCTGTCACCGCTCGCACGTTTGAATATGAGAATTCTTCAATGGACCTTACAGGTCCAGTGGTCCATCCTACGACATCCTTTGTCTTCCCCTGTTCCCCTCAGCAGGGTTTGTAGAGAATCTCTACTTTGGTGGCTCCATTCCAGGCACCTCCGGGAAGGGCGCCCCTTCTCCATATCCCCACCCCAAGTCACAGTGACCACGGACGCGTCTCGCCTTGGGTAGGGAAGGCATTGTATGTGCAGAACCATCCAAGGCACGTGGACTCGCAGAGATCTTTTTGCAAATCAGTGTTCTGGAGATGAGGACGGTGCTTCTAGCGTTGCAGGCTCTCCATGCCCTTCTTCCTCTAGGGACTATTGCAATTCAAACAGACAACATGTCAGTGGTCTGGTACATCAACAAGCAGGGGGGAACCAGATCTTACCCACTTTGCCGAGAGGCCATAAGAGTGTGGGAATGGGCGATATCTACCAACCGCTTTCTCATAGCAATGCACATAGCGGATCGGTCAAACATTCTAGCGGACAAGCTGAGTCGAACTATCCTCTCACCTTACGAGTGGTCTCTGAACCCCTTAGTAGCGAAACAGATCTTCCTCAGATGGGGCCAACCTTGCTGCGATCTGTTCACGTCACCTTCAAACGCAAAGTGCAGCGAGTTTTTCGCTCTAATTCCCCCACCAGGGTAAACCTCCAGAGACGCTCTGGTTCATGCTTGGCCATCTGGTCTTCTTTATGCTTATCCACCTCTTCCGTTGATGACAAAATTCTTGCAGAAAGCTCGTCGGTTGGGGAGCAGAGTTATCCTCATAGCCCCATTCTGGCCTCGTCAAACCTGGTTCTCATGCCTACGGTCTCATCTAGTGCATCCTCCCTGGATCTTAGATCCCATTCCGGATCTGATTTCTCATCCCTTGGGATTGAAACCCCCCCACCCTGGACAACCTCAAGCTCTTGGCTTGGTTGATCCACTTCCGTTAATGGCTAGGACTCCTGGTATCTCATCCTCAGTTAAGGCTATCCTGGTGGCCGCTCATAAGCCTTCTACCAGGAAAGTCTACAAGAGTAAATGGAAGCGTTTTTCTATCTGGCCGGAGCATAGGAATTTGGATCCTTTTACGGCTCCTATTCCAGCAGTCCTCGACTTTCTATCCCACATTTTTCATCAGGGGGCTAGTTCTTCAACTGTTAAAGTTCAATTGGCATCTATTTCCCACTTCTACATTGGAAACAATTTTGGCCCCCTAGCTTCCTCTAAGATCTGCAAGACCTTCCTGAAAGGTACCTTTCTTTTAAGACCCCCTGTTAAGGATGCAGTTCCTCAATGGGATTTAACCCTAGTTCTCCAGGCTCTGACTGGTCCCCCTTTTGAGCCTGCAGCTTCGGTCGACTTAAAGCATGTATCTTGGAAAACTGCCTTCCTGATTGCTATTACCTCAGCTAGAAGGATATCGGAGCTTCAGGCTCTTTGTAGTAAGCCTCCATACATCATTTTTCATAAAGACAGAGTTTCCCTCGGGACTAATCCCTCCTTTCTGCCTAAAGTGGCTTCCGAAGCCAACATCAACCAATCCATCAATCTGCCTGTCTTCTTTCCTAATTATCACAACAAAGGAGAGTATAGACTTCATTGTCTGGATGTACATAGACAGTTGCGATTTTACTTACACAGAACGGCTGTTTTTCGAAAATCGGAACAACTCTTTGTCTCATTTGCTAAGTCCTGTTTGGGTAAACCAGTGACAAAGGTAACCTTATCTAGGTGGATTTCCCAATGCATTCTTCTCGCATACAGAATCTCTGGTCGACCTGAGCCCGTTCGGGTTCGGGCACATTCTACCCGTTCTGTGGCTACTTCTGCGGCCTTCTGGTCGAGGGTCCCTTTGGATGACATTTGTTCAGCAGCTACTTGGGCTTCCTCTCATACTTTCATTACACATTATAAATTGGTTCTGATATCCAGAGGAAGGGCATCTTTTGGCTCTGCAGTGCTCTGGAATATCCTTCCATGAGGACCTCCCAAGTTGTTGGTAGCTGGGGACTCTGTCCCACATGTTGCTGATCAAATGAAGTTAACTACTTCAGATAAAGAAGTTATGTACTCACCATAATGTTCCATCTGAGTAGGTAACTTCATTTGTCAGCAACCAACCCTCCCTCAGTCCCCCTAACCTGTAGTTCGTCCTTGAAGGATTATTGTGTTTCACTTCCCAGATGACATCTGGTTAGGATCTTCAGGTGTTTTTCTTTTTGTTATTGTAGTATTCTGTGATACTATGGCAAACTCGATCTGAGGACTAGAGGGAGGTAGCAGGGTATTATAGGTAGGGGGAGGAGCTTGGAGCTCGGATCTTTTGCTAGGAAAGCTGCCGGCTCGGATCCGAATCGGATCCGATACCCACAGGTTGCTGACAAATGAAGTTACCTACTCAGATGGAACGTTATGGTGAGTACATTACTTCTTTTTTTACTGGCCTATTTGGGCTAATTTCTCTCTCTAATCTTTCTGATATAAAAAACGATTGTGCAGGGTTTTGCGAGTCAGGCAGTGCGGGTTATCTAGGGTTAAATTATTCCCAACTCCACGAAGTCTACTCTTCAGTTTTTCCCTTGGAATTAGACAAACCTTCAACTTTAGCACTCAAGCCATTCATTTTACAGCCCAGCACTTGCTTAAAACTCATAACAAGCACTAAATACCCCTAGCATTAGCCCCCCTAATACTGTCCAGAAGGACAAGGCTCTCTATTCGTCCACACCAGTCAGTCGGAAAAACAGCTCACTCTACCTATTCAGGCATGTCCAAAAGGCAGTTTCTGGTGTACTCTCCAGTCCAACTGGTGAATCTGGGCATGTTGTGGCAATGTTACAACTGCCTCATGTACACAGACAACCCTCTCCTCCTACCACCAAACACTAATATATGCGAGAGATGCAATTGTACAGCCGGACTGGAGGCAAAGCTCCCTCAACCCCAGACTGTAACTGACTGTCAAGAGGAGAAGGGTAATACTTGCAAAACACCACCAGTCTCACATAGACCTAACAAAGCAACACAGGCAAATAACACACATAAATACATGAAAACATACTCGGAGGCTCTAAATAAATATCTGCAAAAGCAACAGAGACCTCCAAAGCAGACATCCAAGCAACCTCCGCAACCCATCACCAATCATGAAACACATACTTCACATAATCAGTGTGCCACACAGTCACAGCCCTTAAGGCAAAATAACATACCCAACACAATAGTAATAGGTGACTCTATAGTCAGGCACACTGATGTCCCACTAACTAGACTGGAGAAGGAAAAGGTTACAGTTAGCTGCCGGTCGGGCACCAGGATCCGCCACATAACACAAAGCACTCAGGTCACTCCAGAACAAGTACAAATATGACTCTGTCATTGTACATGTTGGTGTGAATGACCTGAGATGTACCTCCCTGGACTACATGAAAAGAGACATGGAAGAGCTCTCTGATTATGTAGCCCAGGCAGATATGACCCTGACCCTGAGTAGCATCCTACTGTCACCAAGAATGATGCCACAATATAAAGAAAAAAATTATCAACTTCAACAATTGGCTAAGTTTCTGGTGCAATTCAAAGGGGATCCAGTATCTATCTGCCTGGGATGACATGCTCAACAAGCCACGTTGCTTCGCAAGTGATGGCTTGCACCTGTCACCCTTAGGCTTTTGAATACTGGCAAAGGCTCTTGCCGCCCCCATAGTGCCTTTTTTAGGCAAGGCTCAAAAGACAAACCCACCACCGTAAATAGCACAAGTAACCAAAAACTGAGGGTAATGCTACTCAACGTCAGAAGTCTAAACCTCAAAATGCACTCACTTGAGGCACTCCTCAGTATGGAGAACATAGATATCTTTGCAGTAACAAAAGCCTGTTTTAAGGCTCCAGAGAGCACCCCAGCACTACCAGGCTATAACTCATACCATACCTTTCGGCCACAGAACCTGGACCGAAACACAAAAGGTGGGGGTGTATCCGTATTCATCAAGGATACTCACACCTCCAGGTTAGTGGCGCAGCACGATGCATCTGAGATCATCCAAGTGCAACTAACAACGGGCAAAACTGCAATCCAAATTTTAGCTTGCAACAGATCACCCACCATGACCCAGGACCCCCATTCCACATTTCTGGAGACACTGGGAAATATGAAGGCCCTACTAAACACCCTAATATTGGGTGATTTCAACTACCCAAACATTAACTGGGAGAACTACTCAAGTACTAACTCCCTTGACCAATGCTTCCTAGAATTTATAAACTCGACCACCCTGGATCAACTGGTCAACACCCCCATCAGATGAAACCACATATTGGACCTGGTCATTACCAGCATGGGCGACCGGTGTTCCACACTTGACGTCAACCCCTCGCTGGTTAGATCAGACCATAGACTAATCACTCTGGATATTCTCATTCCGCCCCCAACCCCAATCAAGGAAACCACCGTGAAAAACTTTTCAAAAGCAAACTTCACGTTGCTTAAGACCGAGGTGGAAAGGTTCACAGCCCCCACGCCAATGGACAATGCTGTCCAAGCTGCTGAAACCTATACAAAGGCACTCTATGGTCATCTGCAGGAATGCATGGATCTTGCTATCCCAAGTAAAACCATGACTCACTCCTCCACGAAAAGGAAACCAGTCTGGTGGACCCCTGCCATAAACAGGCTCTACAATAGAAGGAGGAAACTAGTACAGATAAGCGCAAAATCCCTAGAAGGAAAGACATCCCTGATCAGTATCAGCAAGAAACTATGATCCCTCATTAAATCATCCAAGGCTAGCTTCAAAAGAAAAATTGCCAAGGACTCCAAGGACAACCACAAAGTGTTCTTTAGCTATGTCAAGGACCTAAGTGGAAACTCTCAGATCTGCTCTGAGTTGGTGCAGAATGGCACAAAATACACTGAACCGGCTTATATTGCCAACATTTTGGCAGACAGGTTCAGTGCAAACTTCACACCCCTCTCAACCCCCTAAAAGGCCCATAACCATACCAGAAGAATGCAAGGCCCCAGTAATCATCGACACTCAGGTTAAAACAGCCCTATCCAATGCCAAAAACACAGCCTCAGTGGGACGACTGGATGGTGTCCCAGGCTGTGTCTTACAAGAGCTCCAAAATATACTAACCCCTCACCTAAACACACTGTTCAAACTCAGCCTCTCTACAGGCTACATACCCACAGAGTGGCGCACAGCAACAGTTATCCCACTCCACAAAGGTGGCGCCACAAATGGACCTCGGGAACTATCGCCCTATAAGCCTGACTAGCCTGGTCTGCAAGGCTATGGAGCGCATCATCATGGAACTCATTAACAGAGACACTGGGAACCTCCAAACTTTGGACCCCACCCAGTTTGGCTTTGTTAAGGGCAGAGCATGCCTCCTAAACCTGGTGGACTTTCAACAGTTACCAAGGCATTAGATGTGGGTAAGGAGGTCCACACAGCCTACCTAGACCCCGCAAAGGCTTTCAACATCATTCCCCATTCTGGTATTATAGACAACTCACCAACCTGAACATTAACCCCTATGTCACGTGATGGGTTGCTAATTGGCTCATGGACAAAACCCACACAGTGAAAGTTGCAGACTCTAGGTCTGACTCTTAAACCGATTACAAGTGACGTCCCCCAGGGCTCAGTCCTAGGACCCCTCCTGTTCGATATTTACTTCTCAGAGGTACAGGCAAGCACAGGAGGACTTCGGCTGACCAAGTTCTCAGACGACTGCAAACTAGGGACTATAATTGATTCTCCGGCTGATACAGACACCCTCCAGAAGGGTCTCACTGAGACGGATACCTGGTGTCAAAATCATGGCCTCAAGCTGAATGCCAAAAAGTGCATAGTCATCCCCTTTGAAAAAAACAAAGTACCCACGAACTACCACATAGGTGGTAATCCCCTAAATACAGAAAAAGTAATAAGGGATCTGGGGACCCAAGTAGATAGCAATCTCTCCTTTGATAATCATATTGCCAAGGTGGTTAGAAAATCCTTCTACGTGGCCCACCTAATCTCAAAAGGGTTCTCATCCAGAACAAAGGAGGCTATTGTGCCTCTCTACTCATCACTTATTAGACCCATTATAGAATACAATGCCCCATTTGGGATGTACTTTACAAGACACCTGCAACAGCTGGAAAGACCACAAGTACCTCAACAAGAGGATTACTGGCCTCAAACAGATGACCTATGCAGCCTGACTAAAGAAACTCCAGCTGTACTCTGTTGCATACCGCTTACTCAGAGGTGATCTCTGCTTGACATACAAGGCCATGTCCAACCCAGAATTGATGGATATGCTCCACCTAAAAAAAAAACAAATCCCCGGGAGCCACACGCTCTAGGGGTATAAACCTTACAACAATGATAAATAGGACGTGCTGGAGGGGATAGATTCCTGACCCAGAGACTCCCCGTGCTTTGGAATAAGATTCCAGTATACATCTGGCAGAGCCCCTCACTAGCACTCTTCAAGAGAAACCTTGACGGGTGGATGGGAAACAGAAAATGTACCTCGGGGATCACTGCAGTGGCTCTGCTGGACAGAGGAGCAGGGAACTAATGGCTGTGCTTGTCAGAGGCACAGGGAACTAATCTAAGGGGGTGGTGAAAGCCAAAACACTCTGGCTAGGCTTATAAATGCCCTTGAGCAGATAGCCTAGTACTTACCTATGAACCTATGGCTTTCATCCAATCAGAATCTTGCACAATGGACCCCACTAACTGTTTTAGTGACTATGAAAACTCAAGCTGTTTGACTGTAATAATCATATCAGAAAAGACTTTTTCATAGCTACTGAACTTATTCATCTTTGAATAATGCTTTTTTAAAAAAGAACAACCCATGATTTATGCTTCAGAAAGGGGAGGATGGCATAATCATAGGTAAACGTGATAATTTAATTTGGAGTACTGCAGGCAAGAAACTTTTAGGAGTAAGAAGACACTTCTAGATGGTCATATTTAATGATTCCTAGAAGCTTGCACTTTGTCCTGACCCTTAGCCATTTGTGGTAATTCTTGACTTTGGCTTTGAGTTCCTTGGATGCATACATTGTGGGGTATGCTAATGAGGTAGCTAAGGGTTATGGGGGTATGTTTGATGGAAATTGATTTGCTAACTGTTGACATCTATCCATCAGAGACATGGGGGTCAGAACGGGGGGTTGAATTTGCAATTTCCTATCCAGTAATCAAGGTTTTGTTTGCATAGGGTTAGGGGTGAACTCTGCTTCACATAAATGGGGAGCTTATTCCATAGCGCAGGGATCCTTTGAGAGCCAGATCTGTGTCTCTAGCATATGTACTAATGTCCTTCAAGGTAGCATCTGCAGTCATAACAAATGGGTTGTCCTGTCGTCAGGCAGCCCTTCGGTCAGCCGGATTCCAAAGTCTGGGTCCGGCTTCGGCTGATATCGCACTCCACCCGACGTCATCTCTGCTGGTCTTCGGGTATAAAGGCATCAGCCGACGCCATTTTCCTCAGTCTTTCTTGCCGCGTGGCACCCGAAGCAGAAGCTGTTCGCAAGTGCCGGTCGGTCAGATCCAGAGATTACTACTACCGAATACTACTTCGAAGACTTCTAAAAAGCTAAGTACCCCGTTGGGGACTCTTTCTTGCCTCAGCCGATGTCAGAAAAAGTCAATAACTGTTTAACTTGTGGGAAACAAATACCTCATAAAGATTTCCACTCTTACTGTCTGCCTTGCTTAGGCTCAGACCACGACGTAGCAGCCTGTTCGGCCTGTGCTTCCTTCAACCGACGAACGCTTAGGCGTCGGTCGGAGTTTGCTGAACAGTTTTTCGGCTCAGATTTTGCGTACATTATGCCGTCGGATCCTCCGACTACCCAAATTGTTAAAAAACGCAAAGAAAAAGACCGACACTCGCGGTCCGCGGTTTCGGCCGAAACCACAGTTAAGCAATCCGCGAGTGTCTCGGTTTCGGCCGAAACCGAGAATACCGGTCAATCTTTAGCCGAATCCATGACTACTACTGAGGCCCCTGCTACCTTAGTTGAATCGGCCTCAGAAATTTTACCTACTACTGTGGTTCCTAGTGATTTATCAGACACCATCCCTTTGGATGTTTCTACCCCAGCACGTGGTGCTGCTAGGCCTCCTGCAGCCATGTCTATTAAGGCCTTTGCCAGGGCTAAAGCAGCCAAAACTGTTAGATCAGTGCCTGTTAAGCCTCCCTCACACAGGCCCACTTCTAGTTCTCAAATGCTTACTCTGGCAGAGGATTTAATATCCTTAATTAGGGGATCCCAATCACACCCAGACAGGGCCTCTCAGCCACCAGAAAAGAGATCCAGAGCAGAGCCCCCCGAACCAGTGTCCTCTGATGATTCTGCTGATGACTCAGACATTACAGACCAGCCAGAGGCTCCTTTGTCTACATATGAAGATTCAGATGCTGAAGAATCCATCCCATCTGCCTCTCCGCCAGAGGAATTTTCCTTTGGGGAAACCTTACATGCCATGAGAGAACAATTCCAATGGCAGGGACAAGACTTCTCAGATTCAAGAAAAAGGCTTAGGACTTTCCTACACTTACCACAACATAGGCCCTTAGCTATTCCTCCAGTACTGCCTGTTGTGGATGATGCATTTAATGATGTTTGCACTGCTCCTGATACATTACCTCCAGCCCCTGCCAAACCAGATAGATTTTACAGGGTGCCAGACACTCATCACCACCTATACAAGGCCCCACTTGCAGATCCTGAGACTATATCCCAGGGGCCTAAGGCAGTAGCCTCGACCTCAGCAAAAAACCCTACTCCTTCTGAAAGGGAATCTAGGTCCTTAGAGATGGGGAAAAAGTTTACACCTCTGCTACTCTCTCAGCTAGAGCTTTAAACTGTCAGTTTCATATGATCCAATACCAAGAGTTTATGCTTGATCAGCTAACTAAGAAGCTGTCCTCTGATGACTCCTTAGATAAGAAATATGTTTTAGAAATGGTGAATAACATTCAACAGGTTAGTAACCATTCTTTAAAATGTGGCTATGATGCACTGGAGGCTTCATTTAGATCAGCCATGACTGGCACAGTGATAAGAAGGCATGCATGGTTGAAAGAACAGGTCTTGCGGATCATGTTAAAGCAAAGCTGTTAGATGCTCCTATGGATAAGGCCAGTCTATTTGGTACACCTGCTCAGCAAGTAATGAAGAAAATGGAAGAAAAGGCAAAATCTGTACAAACAATTAAGGATTTCTTACAGGTTCAGCCCCAAGGTTTAGCAGGAACTGGCCTGCCAAAATTGGTCCTTTCCAGATTCCTCAAAATCTCAAAGAGGCAGGAATAGGCGCTCTAGAGGCAGAAATCAATCCAGAGGAGGTGCCTACAGAGGATGCCAGTGGCAAGGCAATAACCAAGCACAGACACAACCACTGCCACTACAACAGGACAATCACAGTGACTTGGCTCTGACACCGCCTACCAGGGAGCAAATAGCAGCACCTTTAGGCGGAAAGTTAGCCTTATTTTTGAAAAATTGGCACTGTATCACAAAAGACAAGTGGATTTTGCAAACCATAGACCAAGGCTACAGGTTCCACTTCCACACCTTACCAGTAAAAAGAGGAATGCCAAATCTACCTCCAAATAAAAAAACAGAAGCTTTAAAGCAGATAGCAGAATTAACAAAGATGAGAGCTGTGGAAAGAGTACCAATAACAGAACAGGGCAAAGGATTCTACTCCAGACTCTTCCTAGTACCAAGAAAAGAGAAAAGTTGGAGACCTATTCTCGACCTGTCCGTCTTAAACACATACATCATTGTCCCAAAATTCAAAATGCTGACCCTACAGCAACTTCTTCCCATGCTGGGCAAGGAGTGTTGGCTGGTAACTGTAGATCTCAAGGAGGCATACCTGCACGTCCCCATATGACCAAATTGCAGAAGATACCTCAGATTTCTTGCAGGATCAGTGCATTATCAATTCTCAGCATTGCCCTTTGGCTTATCTACTGCACCCAGAGTATTCACAAAATGCCTGGCATCAGTAATCGCTCACTGCAGGCTACAGGGAATACAAATTTATCCATACCTGGACGACTGCCTGTTACAAGCGGACAACAAAAGCAAGCTGACAACAGATCTACAAAGAGTCATTTGCTTACTACAAGCCCTGGGATACACAGTCAATTTACAAAAGTCAAGACTGATACCATCCCAAACAAGAACATTCTTGGGTGCGGATTTGGACACAGTAAAACAAATGGCATTCCTAACTGCAGAAAAACAAAAATAACTCCCTCTTTACTTCTTGGCATTAACAAAGCAGAACAAACTAACAGCAAGAAAAGTACTGCAGGCCTTGGGCTTCATGGCATCATGCATAATCTTGGTCCCACATGCCAGACTACATATGAGAAAGCTACAGTGGTACCTAAAGAATTTATGGTCTCAACACAGGCACAGCTTAGAAACCGAAATCCCACTAATCCCATGCCTGAAGCAGGAGTTCCTATGGTGGGCTCAAGCATGCCAGTCAAACCCAGGCTTACCCTTCCACAACTTTCAAGCAAGCCAAACCATCACAACGGACGCCTCAGACCTAGGCTGGGGGGCGCACATGTTGGACAAATGCATACAAGGATTGTGGACTCAAGACCAGCTACACCTGCACATAAACCAAAAAGAAATGCTGGCAGTAAAACTAGCAATACTGAAATTCAGACCATTCCTCAAAGAAGGCCATTTAATGATAAGGACAGACAACACCACAGTCATGTGGTACATCAACAAACAAGGAGGCACGCATTCATATACCCCCTACGCAGAATGACTATGGACCTCTGGAATATGGCTCTGAGCTACAACATCCAGTTACAGGCAATGTTTGTGCCGGGAAAAGAAAACACCCTAGCAGACATGTTAAGCAGAACCACCTCGGATGCTCACGAATGGATGCTACACCCGGACATCTTCAGGGCCATCACAAAGAAATGGGGAATGCCACAAATAGACCTATTCGCATCCCCACTCAATCACCAGCTCAAAAAATTCTGCACAAGGACATGCCACCCACTTGCATGGAAGGTGGACTCTCTATCCTTCAGTTGGAAAGGCCTGACAGCATATGCATTTCCACCTCTTCCTTTGATGCACAAGGTACTACTGAAAATCAAAGAGGAACGTCCAATGATAATCCTGATAGCTCTGATTGGCCAAGACAACACTGGTACCCATTGCTGAGGAGCATGTCTCGGGGAGAATGTGGTCAATACCCTGATGCCTTTGATGTTAACTCAGAACAACTACAACATCATGCATCCAAACCTAAAAACATTGCAACTGACTGCCTGGAACATCACATAGCAGCAACTAACCCAGACCTATCCCAAAGGGTTAAAGACATTATCCTTGAAGCCCGCAGACCTTCAACAAGAAGGAACTATGCAGGAAAATGGAAAAGGTTTGTCATTTGGAGTACTGAAAGAGGAAAAGATGTGTCGAACATAGATATTGCTAACATCCTGGAGTACTTGGCAGAGCTTCTACATACAGGCCTGTCTTACTCCTCCATCAAGATACATGCATCAGCTATTTCAGCAGAATACAGCTTCGATCCACCTGTCTTTTCGCATCCTCTACTCAGGCAGTTCCTCAGAGGGATCAAGAATGTAAAACCTCCTAGGAAACCACCATTACCAGCATGGGACTTGAACTTTGTGCTAGAAAAATTGACACTGCCTCCATTTGAACCAGCAGCAACAGCAGAACTTCAACATCTATCATGGAAAACTGATTTCCTACTCGCAATTACTTCAGCAAGGAGGGTTTCGAACTACAGGCCTTAATGGCAGTACAACCCTTCCTAATCTTCCATCAAGATAGGGTCTCCATGAGAACTAATCCTACATTTATGCCTAAGGTGGTATCCAGAGTGTCTTTAAACCAGGCAATCCACCTACCTACCTTCTTTCCCAATCCACAGAACAGGGGGGAAAGACTGCTGCATACCTTGGATGTACATAGACAGTTACGCTACTATCTGGACAGAACCAAAGGTAACAGAAAAACTGACCAGCTTTTAGTAGCCTATGCAACAGGAAGGGAAGGAAAAGCAATTTCCAAACAGACAATCTCCAAATGGATAGGGAATTGCATAAGATTCTGTTACTCCTACCATGGAAAACCAATTCCACAGAACATAAGACCTCATTCTACAAGGGCTACAGCCACTACCACAGCTTTCTTACGAGGAGTGGCAACCAAGGACATTATTGAGGCGGCTACTTGGACCTCCGTGCATACATTTGCCAAGCATTATAATTTACCTCTATACTCTAGATCCCGAGCAGGGTTTGCCACTGCTGTACTGCAAGGGATCCTAACTACACCATAATTTTTCTTCCTCCACCCCTAGTTGGCTATGGTATTCTACCCATTTGTTATGACTGCAGATGCTACCTTGAAGGACATAGTACAGATGTCCTTCATGGATGCATCTGCAGTCATAACAACTGGGTTGTCCTGTCGTCAGGCAGCCCTTCGGTCGGCCGGATTCCAAAGTCCGGGTCCGGCTTCGGCTGATGTCGCACTTCACCCGACGTCATCTCTGCTGGTCTTCGGGTATAAAGGCATCAGCCGACGCCATTTTCTTCAGTCTTTCTTGCCGCGTGGCCCCCGAAGCAGAAGCTGTTCGCAAGTGCCGGTCGGTCAGATCCAGAGATTACTACTACCGAATACTCCTTCGAAGACTTCTAAAAGCTAAGTACCCCGTTGGGGACTCTTTCTTGCCTCAGCCGATGTCAGAAAAAGTCAATAACTGTTTAACTTGTGGGAAACAAATACCTCATAAAGATTTCCACTCTTACTGTTTGCCTTGTTTAGGCCCAGACCACGACGTAGCAGCCTGTTCGGCCTGTGCTTCTTTCAACCAACGAACGCTTAGACGTCGGTCGGAGTTTGCTGAACAGTTTTTCGCTCTGAATTTGCATACATTATGCCGCCGGATCCTCCGACTACCCAAATTGTTAAAAACGCAAAGAAAAGACCGACACTCGCGGTCCGCGTTTCGCCGAAACCATGGTTAAGCAAACCGAGTGTCTCGGTTTCGGCGAAACCGAGAAAACTGATCAGAGTACAGCCGAATCAATGACTACTACTGAGGTTCCGGTTACCTTACTTGAATCGGCCTCAGAAATTTTACCTACTACAGTGGTTACTAGTGACTTATCAGACACCATCCCTTTGGATGTCTCTACCCCAGCACGTGGTGCTGCTAGGCCTCCTGCAGCCATGTCTATTAAGGCCTTCGCCAGGGCTAAAGCAGCCAAATCTACTAAGTCAGTGCCTGTTAAACCCCCCTCAACCAGGCCCACTTCTAGTTCACAAATGCTTACTCTGGCAGAAGATTTAATATCCTTAATTAGGGGATCTCAGTCTCACCCAGACAGGGCCTCTCAGCCCCCAGAAAAGAGACCTAGAGCAGAGCCCCTCGGCAGTGTCCTCTGATGATTCTGCGGAAGACTCAGATATTACAGACCAGCCAGAGGCTCCTTTCTCCAATTTTGAGGACTCAGATGCTGAAGAATCCATTCCAGCTGCTTCCCCACCAGAAGAATTCTCCTTTGGGGAAACCTTACATGCCATGAGAGAACATTTCCAATGGCAGGAACAGGATTTTTCAGACTCCAGAAAAGACTTAGGACTTTTCTGCACCTACCACAACACAGGCCCTTAGCTATACCTCCTGTCCTCTCTGTTGTGGACGATGCATTTAATGATGTTTGCACTGCACCAGATTCTTTACCTCCAGCACCTGCCAAACCAGATAGATTTTACAGGGTGCCAGACACTCATCATCACCTATACAAGGCCCCTCTTGCAGACCCGAAACTATATCCCAGGGCCCTAAGGCAGTAGCCTCAACCACAGCAAAAACCCTATTCCTTCTGAAAGGGAAGCCAGGTCTTTAGACAGATGGGGCAAAAGGTTTACACCTCTGCTACTCTCTCAGCTAGAGCTTTAAACTGTCAGTTTCACATGATACAATACCAAGAGTTTATGCTTGATCAGTTAACTAAAAAGCTATCCTCTGATGACTCTATAGATAAGAAAAATCTATTAGAAATGGTAAATAACATACAACAGGTTAGTAACCATTCCTTAAAATGTGGCTATGATGCACTGGAGGCTTCATTTAGATCAGCCATGACTGGCACAGTGATAAGAAGACATGCATGGCTGAAGGAACAAGTTTTACCGGATCATGTTAAAGCTAAGTTACTAGATGCTCCTATGGATAAGACCAGTTTGTTTGGTACACCTGCCCAGCAGGTAATGAAGAAAATGGAAGAAAAGGCAAAATCTGTACAAACGGTTAAAGATTTCTTGCAGGTTCAGCCCCCAAGGTTTAGCAGGAACTGGCCTGCCAAAAATTGGTCCTTTCCTGACTCCACAAGATCTCAAAGGGGCAGGAATAGACGTTCCAGAGGCAGAAATCAATCCAGAGGGGGTGCCTACAGAGGACGACAGTGGCAAGGTAATAACAGAGCCACAGGCACAGCCACTACCACTACAACAGGGCAATCACAGTGACTTGTTTCTAACTCCGCCTACCAGGGAACAAATAGCAGCACCCTTAGGCGGAAAATTAACCTTATTTTCAAAGAACTGGCACTATATCACAAAAGACAAGTGGATTTTGCAAACCATAGACCAAGGTTACCGGTTCCACTTCCACACTATACCAGTCAAAAGAGGAATGCCAAACCTACCTCCAAATCAAAAACAGAAGCTCTACAGCAGATAATGCAATTAACAAAGATGAGAGCTGTGGAAAGAGTACCAATAACAGAACAAGGCAAAGGATTCTACTCCAGACTATTCCTAGTTCCAAGAAAGGAAAAAGTTGGAGACCTATTCTCGATCTGTCCACCTTAAACACATACATCATTGTCCCAAAATTCAAGATGCTGACCCTACAGCAACTTCTTCCCATGCTGGGCAAGGAGTGTTGGCTGGTAACTCTAGATCTCAAGGAGGCATACCTGCACGTCCCCATTCGACCAATTTGCAGAAGATACCTCAGATTTCTTGCAGGATCAGAGCACTATCAATTCTCAGCATTGCCCTTTGGCTTATCTACTGCCCAGAGTATTCACAAAATGCCTGGCATCAGTAATCGCCACTGCAGACTACAGGGAATCCAAATTTATCCATACCTGGACGACTGCCTGCTACAAGGGGACAACAAAAGCAAGCTGACAACAGATTTACAAAGGGTCATTTACTTGCTACAAGCACTGGGATACACAGTCAATTTGCAAAATCAAGGCTGATTCCATCCCAAACAAGACATTCTTGGGCGGAATTGGACACAGTAAAACAAATGGCATTCCTAACTGCAGAAAACAAAAGATCTCCCTCTTTACTTCTTGGCACTAACAAACCACAGCAAGCTAACAGCAAGAAAAGTTCTGCAGGCCTTGGGCTTCATGGCATCATGCATAATCTTGGTTCCACATGCCAGACTGCATATGAGAAAACTACAGTGGTACCTAAAGAATTTATGGTCCCAACACAGGCACAGCCTAGAAACAGAAATCCCACTAATTCCATGCCTAAAACAGGAGCTCCTATGGTGGGCTCAAGCATGCCAGTCAAACCCAGGCTTACCCTTTCACAAATATCAAGCAAGCCAAACCATCACAACAGACGCCTCAGACCTAGGATGGGGGGCTCACATGCTGGACAAATGCATGCAAGGATTGTGGACGCAGGACCAGCTTCACCTGCACATCAACCTAAAAGAAATGCTGACAGTAAAACTGGCAATCCAAAAATTCAGACCATTCCTCAAAGAAGGCCATTTGATGATAAGGACAGACAACACCACAGTCATGTGGTACATCAACAAACAGGGAGGCACTCATTCATACCCCCTATGCAGAATGACTTTGGACCTTTGGAACCTGGCACTCAGCTACAACATCCAGTTACAGGCAATGTTTGTACCGGGAAAGGAGAACACTCTAGCAGACATGTTAAGCAGAACCACCTCAGATGCTCACGAATGGATGCTACACCCGGACATCTTCAAGACCATCGCAAAGAAATGGGGAATGCCACAGATAGATCTATTCGCTCCCTCTCAACCACCAGCTCAAAAATTCTGCACAAGGACATTCCATCCACTTGCATCGAAAGTGGATTCGCTCTCCTTCAGCTGGAAAGGCCTGACAGCATATGCATTCCCACCTCTTCCCTTGATACACAAGGTATTACTAAAAATCAAGGAGGAACGTCCAAGGATAATCTTGATAGCTCCAAACTGGCCAAGACAACACTGGTACCCATTGCTGAGGAGCATGTCTCGGAACAAAATGTGGTCAATACCCCTGATGCCTTTGATGTTAACTCAGAACAACTACAGCATCATGCATCCAAACCTAAAAACGTTGCAGCTGACTGCATGGCACATCACATAGCAGCAACTATTCCAGATCTCTCCCAAAGGGTTAAAGACATTATCCTTGAAGCCCGCAGACCTTCAACAAGAAGGAACTATGCAGGGAAATGGAAAAGGTTTGTCATTTGGAGTGCTGAAAGAGGGAAGGATGTGTCGAATATAGATATGGCTAACATTTTGGAGTACTTGGCAGAGCTTCTACATACAGGCCTGTCCTATTCCTCCATCAAGATACATGAATCAGCTATTTCAGCAGAATACAGGTTTGATCCACCTGTCTTCTCACATCCTCTACTCAGGCAGTTCCTCAGAGGGATCAAGAATGTAAAACCTCCTAGGAAACCACCACTGCCAGCTTGGGATTTGAACTTTGTGCTAGAAAAGTTGACACTCGCACCTTTTGAACCAGCAGCAACAGCAGACCTACAGCATCTTTCATGGAAAACTGCTTTCCTACTGGCAATAACCTCAGCAAGGAGGGTTTCTGAACTTCAGGCCCTAATGGCAGTACATCCCTTCCTAATCTTCCACCAAGACAGAGTGTCCATGAGGACTAATCCTACATTTATGCCTAAGGTGGTATCCAGAGTGTCCTTAAACCAGGCAATCCACCTACCTACATTCTTCCCCAACCCACAAAACAGAGGGGAAAGAATACTGCATACCTTGGATGTACACAGACAGCTACGCTACTACCTGGACAGAACAAAAAGTAACAGGAAAACTGACCAGCTTTTTGTAGCCTATGCAACAGGAAGGGAAGGAAAAGCAATTTCCAAACAGACAATCTCCAAATGGATAGGAAATTGCATACGATTCTGTTACTCCTTCCATGGAAAACCAATTCCACAGAACATACGACCTCATTCTACAAGAGCAACAGCCACTACCACAGCCTTCTTACGAGGAGTGGCAACCAAGGACATTATTGAGGCGGCTACTTGGACCTCCGTGCATACATTTGCCAAGCATTATAATTTACCTCTGTATTCCAGATCCCGAGCAGTGTTTGCCACTGCTGTACTGCAAGGGATCCTAACCACACCATAAGCTATTCTTCCTCCTCCCCTAGTTGGCTATGGTATTCTACCCAGTTGTTATGACTGCAGATGCATCCATGAAGGACATAGTACAGTTTTGTACCTACCATAAATGTAGATGTCCGAACTGGATAGCATCTGCAGTCAGGATTACCCTCCTCCTTCCCCTCTGTGGTACTCCTAGGGTACTTACCCTCCTAATAGCTAGCTGGTGGGGGGGAGTCTCTTATGGTGTATTTGTTTGTATATATGTACATACATGCTTATTTTTTGTGTTTGCCTTCTATCCTTTGGGAAACATTGGCATTTTTACCCAAAATTTAGCCTTCCAAGAGGGCAACTGGCATCTGGGGCAAGAAACACTGAAGAAAGTGGCGTCGGCTGATGCCTTTATACCCGAAGACCAGCAGAGATGACGTCGGGTGAAGTGCGACATCAGCCGAAGCCGGACCCGGACTTTGGAATCCGGCCGACTGAAGGGCTGCCTGACGACAGGACAACCCAGATGTTATGACTGCAGATGCTATCCAGTTCGGACATCTACATTTATGGTAGGTACAAAACTGTACTTTTTGTACCTACCATAAATGTAGATGTCCGAACAGGTTAGCATCTGCAGTCAGGATTACCCTCCCTCCTTCCCCTCTGTGGTACTCCTAGGGTATTTACCCTCCTATTAGCTAGCTGGGGGGGAGTCTCTTATGGTGTATTTGTTTGTATATATGTACATACATGCTTATTTTTTGTGTTTGCCTTCTATTTCTTTTGGAAACATTGGCATTTATCCAAAATTTAGCTTTCCAAGAGGGCAACTGGCATCTGGGGCAAGAAACACTGAGGAAAATGGCGTCGGCTGATGCCTTTATACCCGAAGACCAGCAGAGATGAAGTCGGGTGGAGTGCGACATCAGCCGAAGCCGGACCCAGACTTTGGAATCCGGCCGACCGAAGGGCTGCCTGACAGGACAACCCATTTGTTATGACTGCAGATGCTAACCTGTTCGGACATCTACATTTATGGTAGGTACAAAACTGTACTTTTGTGTTGTAGACAAAGTTCAGGTCCTTGGATCTTGTGTTTCTGGTGCTGTTTGTTTTGCAGATGTGCCAGAGATCCATCAAAGCTAGATCTGAGGATGTGTTATATGCCAGGTATAGATTGCTTCTCGGTAACCTGTAGGAGACTGAGTACAAAGATAGGGCATTAAGGCAGTCTGTATAGAACAGGGAATTCCTACCTCTTCGAGGGTATTCCAGCTGTTGCAAGTGCCTGGTTAGGTGCATGCCAAAGGGGGCATTATACTGAATGATTGGTCTGATAAGGGCTAAATAGAATACTACTGTAACTTCCATGGACCTGGATATGCCATACCCTTGCTTATGAGTTGGGTGACCTAGAATAATTTTCTTAGTCTTTTGGCTACATGTTGGTCAAAGGCCAGGTTATTGTCTTCATATGTTCCCAGATTCCTAACTATCTGGTCAACTCTTAGGGGTGTTTTATCGAATAAGTAATTAGCTTGGGTGGACGATTTCCCACAGGGCATTTTAATGCATTTCTTCACATTGAGTTTTAATCAGTGACTTTGGCATCAATCATTTGTTTGTGTTAGACCCTCTTGTAGGATGGTGGTGCTGTATGGGGAATCTATGATGGCTCCCAATTTACAGTCATCTGCGAACTCGGTGAGCCAGAGGCCTTTCACATTAGCCTTGATGTCCGAGAAGTAGATGCCAAACAGTTGCAGGCCAAACACAGAGCTCTAGGGTACTCTGCTGGTGGCTGGTCTCCTGGTAGAGGTATTCTCACTGATCCTGGCTTCTTTGGTCCTATCTGTGAGCCAGTCAGCAATCCATCGTGGTGTGTAGGGATTTATGGCTAGTTTCTGAGAGTTTATCAACAAGACCCGAGTTGGAGTCTCGTATCGAATGCCTTGGCCAGGTCAGGATAGGTGGTGTGCACTGTTTTTCCTCATCCATAGCCTTGGTGACCTTCTTGAAGAAGTCTACCAGGACGAGTAGGCAATACCTTCCTTAATATAGCCCAACTGGGGTAGTTCCAGTGTCTGTAGGTTGCCAATGTCCTTGTTGATCATTTCCATGATAATTCGTTCCATGACTTTGCATGTTAGACTGGTGGGTGTGTAGTTCCCATGTCAGTTCATGGCCCCTCCCCCTTATGAAGATGGATGACTATTGCAGCCCTCCATTCACCTGGTATGTATCTGTTTTGAAGCTGTAGTTGGAGTGACTCAGATGGTCCTGCTAGGTCATGTTTTAGGCTATTTAGGAGGCAAGCAAGGGGTATTGTTGGGGTCCGTTGAAGTAGTGTTTTTCACCTTATCGGGCACCACCAGGACCTGTTTCCTGTTGATAGTTAGGGAAGATGTTCTAGAAGGAATTTCACAGTAGGTGGTGAAGGGAGTGGAAGGTGACTTTATAGCTAAATTTATCAGCCAGTAGATTTGCTATGTCATCCTGGTCAGTGAAGGTTGTGCCATTTGCCACCAGTTCTGCACACTGCTGAGTTGTTACCGTTAAGGTTCCTGACATAGCTGAAGAAGGCCTTGTGATTGTCCTTAGCCTGGGAGGCTACCTTGACTTGAAAATTGCCATTTTTGTATTTTATTAGATATCTTTGCTTCTTGTTAACTTGAGTGAGAGGGATTTTGTCTCTGTGAGAGTTGCTCTTTCTGATTTTTCCCATGAATTTTTTTGTTATATAACTTGTTAAGATAAGGATTCCACTAGTGGAGTTTGTTTTTGTTGTTAGATCTAGGCTTACTTCTATAATGTACAGCAGACTCAATGCAGCCATTTACATGTTTGAGCAGGGTTTCTGTAAATTATTCTGCATAGATAGTTGTGTCCTTGGAGTTTGGAGGAGCCATGAATGTTGAGAAACTGTTGCTTAATAGGATGCAATTTGCTTTAGAATAGTTCCTAACTGTTATAGTATCTAGGTTTTCTTTGGGGCCACTGTACTCCATGGCATTTTGTCATTATATCACCCAGGATCTCAGCTGTGCCTTACAGTGAAGTGGAGGGACTACATAAGATATGATCGTTATCTGCAAACCATAACACTGGATCTTGATAATCCATGCCCTTCCACTTGGCTAACCCTCCCACCTTCTCCCTTCCAAATTGTCACCTCCTCTCCTTATAGAACCTACTTGATGCCCTGATGCCAATACCTCTTCCTGACTAGGGGGAAGGTTCCCCTTCTTGGAGTATCAGTCAGACAAACTCAATCCAAGGAGAAAATGAACAGTTGTAGATTATGGGGGGGTGAGCTTCAGCTGTTTGCCATATTAGTGCTTAGTGAGAGATCAAGCCCCATAAAGTGAAATGGATGGACGTGGATAATTAAAATACAGTCTTATGGTTTCTGCTGAATACCTTACACACAACTGTATTGTCGAAGACATCTGATGGTGAATATGGACCTAACATCTATTTCCAATAGTACTGCATTTAGCAGAACTGCTTTCCTTTATTTGCATATTAAGAGTCCTCCATCACTATGAATTTTCTGCTTAAACATTTTTGGAGTAGATAGTTGATACATCTGAATCCAAGAAGTATGTATGTCTCAGCTTTCTACTGACAGGAAGAGAAGGCACATTTCCCATGTACCCGACCAGATTTACACCTGTCTACGTAAATATGAGTGCCAGTTCTATCATCAGAATGTAAATACAATTTTACAAAAAATCATAACATGACACGGTGTTTCCTTACTAAAGCATAACAGACATTCATGATCTTTTCAGTGTCCTTGCAAGACAGACTTTTGAAATGCATTGGTGTTGTCTCACTACTGGTGCAAATATCAGGAGTTATTAAGCAATTTACTATGGTGACAATTTTTCTTTACTTTCTTTTTAAGGTAGAGAGGAGCCAACAATGTTGGCACATATTGTAAAAGATATGCATTTTTATATTGCTAAGGTGAGTTCAGTATCATTGGGCTTAATTGAAGAATACACATTCATTACAGAGACTCTGAACAAATAATTTACCAGATGTTTCAGTCCTGTTCTCTTTCCTGTAAAAATATGAAAACAAAACTCTAATTTGACCGTTTTTTTTTTTTTTTTTTTTTAGATTTTCTGCTCACGGTGTTCTTCCCATTCTGCACCATTACCTCGCTATGGTCAGATGAAACCTGTTCGAGTCTGTACACACTGCTATGTATTCCATGTCACACCATTCTACAGTGATAAAGCTGCCATGTGACACAGGATTTAACTTTTCATCACATGGACAAGTACTGTACTGGATATATATTCTAAAGAAAAACAATAACTGGAAGAATATCGAGAAATATGATGGAGCATGTGAGGCTTTGAGAGCCATGACTAGGAATTTTATACAAATACTTAATTTTTAAATGCATTTTTAATAATGAGCTGCTAAAGGGAAGTACTAAGTCTTGAAGTTATTGGCTGTGGTACAGTCTTCCATATATCAGTAATATTAAAATGCCATATACAGCAGCAAAGCACTACATGGAAAGGGAATAGGACTAAAAAAAAATTAAAGCTAAGCTGCAGTGCCACTCATCTAGTACAATTAATAATGGTTTACATGGCTGATTACACTAACCTGATCACAGCATATAATAACCAAGCTATGATGGTTCTGAACCATTGGGTTGTATGAAACAAGGCTGTCTTGTAGGCTGTTGCCTTATTGCCTTTACTTACTATGGCCATGGAGCAACCAGCATGTAACATTATGTGTAGTGTCACTTTACTGGTTTGAAATCAGATTAAGCATATATAATGTATATTTTCTGTTTGTTTTTTTTTTGTTTGTTTTTTTTGAGAATTATCAGAATCAGTAAGGTTTTATATTTACTTAAAATATTTTGTTTTTAGACTTTAAACGGATCTATTTGATTGTCTTTGCAGATACTTATTTTTATACATCTTTTATGAATTTATGCAGTTCCATATTGGTGTAACTAAAATATATTAATTTTAAAATAAATGTAAGTGTTACAGGGTTTAAGCTGTATGGGAACAAAAATGCTGCATCAGTAGTATACCATGCATTGTGCTCTTAATAGATCACAGATGAATCATAGTCAGAGTCCCTCAAGCTGTACCCTTTCTTACAAAATTTATCTTTTATAATGGAAGTTGTTAGTCTTCATCTTCCCCACCTTTGTATTCTTGTATGTACTGTTGCACAAGGTTTAACCTTAATCCCATCTGTATTCAGAAGTGGTTGTGGTTGATGGGAGGTGGATTATTGCGGATTTTTCAGATTAAAACGAGTTTCCCTAATGTATATGGTTATTTTTTTCTTGGTTCTTTTTTCTTACTCTTGTGTATGCTAACAATTAAGGCTTCCCCTGCTGGACTTGATCCTCTACATTCCTTTCTAGTGGGAGTTCCTGAAAAAACACTGGAGCACAAGCTGTAGTGAAGGGCCATCATTCAGGCAACTTTAAGGATTGCTTTTATCCTTTGCCAGCATTGTTTTGCAGTAACCTTTTCTCACCCCTGGGTAGAGGGACAAGTGATCCACATCACTGCGGAGGCTCATAGTGCCTTCCTTGTGGGGACTGTGTGTTTTTGTGTTGACTGTTCAAAGAATGACTGCTTTCAAGGTAAATCATTTGCAGTCTTCTCTTGACTGCATTTATTGTTTTGTGAATGTGATTATGTTTTTATTTACACATTTAGCAGGTTTTATTTATAGTCATTTACTCTTAATTTGCTGCATTAAAGTATGTTTTTGATTAATCATGCTTTAATAGCATGTACAAGACCAGTTATAACTGTTTTTATAGCCAATTTGGTTCATTGTTAGTATTTTTTATAAAAAAAAAAAAAAACTGTTCTTTCTTTATCCTTCCGGCTAGATTAAGCCTGCCATACATGTCTGTTAATTGCATTAACCATATTAGAATGCTGTAGTGAATACTGAATGAATAATTTGATGACTGACTAAACGTCTGTGGTTAGAAATAACCAAATGAATAGAACTTTCAGAACCACTGATGTTATGTAGTCCAATCTCGCCTACATTCTTACTCACGGGTTCGGAGCCGAATATCGGCTCTGACTCAGCCAACTTTATTTTCTAGCACGAAGTCTCTAATTGGCTGTGCTAAACAGGTACCCCATGTTGCACTGCTCCAAAGCCCCAGATCTCGTTTGCCGCTCGTGTAGCTAGGACGTGGTCTCGCTTGGCTGTGGCTAAGTACCTTAAATTTCTTTTTCTCTTCAGAACATTGTTGTGATTCAAACAAAAGCTATTTTAATAGCTATTTCATCCTGTTTACCATTTATAATTTGTTGAAGTGTCTGTGTGTGAGTGGTATCCCTAACTGTTCAGGTGGGCTAGGCCTGTTTAAGTTAGAGGACCTAGTCCTCCCTTTTGGTGTAGTGTTTTACCTTTGTACTTTTGGTTTCCTGTTTTCAGTGTGTGTTTTCTCTAGTTGAGTTGTGTGTTGTAGTCGCTAGAACCGTTTTACTTAGAGGTTCTTGGTTTTTGTGTGTAGCGATAGTTTCCCGCCCTTGCTCTTTCACGGTTAGGTCTCCTTTTTGGCTTGGTGTTGAATTCCTTTCTTGAGATGTCTAAGGATCAAAAGGAACATAAACCTTCGGGTTTTAAGAAATGTTCCAAATGTAGCTACAAGATGTCTATTACGGACGGACATTCAGTGTGTGTGTATTGCCTAGGAGCAATTCACTTGCAAGAATCCTGTAGTTTTTGCCATGCCTTCAGTCCGAGGGTGCTACAGGAAAGAAAAAATAAACTTGTATTGAAGGGACTCGTAAAACCTTCGTTTGAGGAGTCTTTAGACTCGACTTCGAGTACTAAGTCTAAGGCTTCAAAAGCGAAGAAAAGATCTCCAGCTCCGTCTGTCTCCTCGGAACTACTGGAGAAAAGTTTAAAACTGGACTCTACCTCCTCGGCTCCTCTGTCCTCGGGGCCTCGACCTCGGCTCCAATTTTATTGGAACCCATTCGGAGCCGGTCTCCCAGTGTTAGGCACGGCTCTCTTGATAGGAGATCCCAATCCCCTCTCTGTCCTTCAAGTCCTCCAGGCTGTCTGATTTGGATGTCGATAGGGTGGTTCAGAGGCTCCTGCAGTCGCCGGTGTTGGCAAAATTATTCTCGGCTCCAACCCAGTCAGCTCCGGAGCCCGTCCCGATGCTTGTGTCGATGGTTCCTCCTCCGAGCACTTCCTTATCTTCGGAGCCGGAGTGCTCCTCTCCGAGTGATGTTCTTTTGCCAGCTCCGATACCCCTCAAGGGTTTATCAGTGCTGACATCGGCTCCAACCACGTTGGCTCCGTCCACAGGTTTCGTTACTCGGGTTTTCTCGGTCGGGCCCGAGGGGGATACTTCGGGACATCTGTCAGTTCTGAGCCTCCCCCTTGGCGCATTGGCTCTGGGAACCCCGACTCCGGTCATGGCCTTGGAGGCCGGTCGGTCCTTGGATTCGGGGGGACCCGCCTTCGAGGCCATGAGGGCCGCACTGGCCAGATCTTCAGTTACATCACCCGGATCAGTCATTCCGTCCCCTTCCACCCCGGCGAGAGCCTATGATCTCCCCCTATCCATGGATGGCGGAGCCCAAAGGTCTGGGGATACCCCCATGAGCGGTCCCCAACTTTCTGAGGGTCCCTCGGAGTCCGTGCCTGAGGAGCCCCCCAGAAAGAAGTTGTGCAAGAGGAAGCACATAGACTCCCAGGATGAGTCTCTCACTTCTGAATTCTGATACCAACCCCGAGGAGTCAGCGGGGTTCCCTAAGTTGTCCTCCGATGACGTCTCCTTCTCCGACATCCTGGAGATATTGAGGCAGAGAGGTGACTGGCTGTAGAAAACCCCCTCTGAGGAGGAGTCAGTTTTCCTCAAGGCCTTTTGGGGCTCAATCCTCCGCCTCCTGGGTGTCTCCGCCCTTCGACGAGCTTCTGGACTTAATTTGTCGAAGGGTGTGGGAGAATCCTGATTCAGTGGAACCTGTGCCCAGAAGGCCCAATAAGTTTCTTTCTGCCCCCCCCCGGGGAAAGAGTTCCTGTCCAAAGGGGTTTCTGTAGATGCCATGGTGGTGGCCACACAGCAGGAAATAGCTGAGTCTTCTTCCTCCGTCCATCCTCCTAACAAGGAGTCCAGGAGCATGGACCAGTACGGGAAGCATACCCTTTTGTCAGCGACCCTCACCCTGTGGTCGCTGAACTATATTTGTCATTTTACTCGGCTCCAAAGAGATCTCCTCAAGGAGTTAGGAGATACTCTAGCAGGTAACGTACCTGAGGCGTTAGCGCACACAGTTAACTCCCAGGTGTCTACCCTCAATTCGATTGTCAACTCGTCCATGAGGCTCATTCCGTATACAACCAAGGGGGCGAGTAGGACAGCTAGTTCAGGAGTAGCCCTCAGGAGGCAAGCCTGGATGCACCTGTGTCATTTCGCGGAGGCCTTCAAGTCTTCCTTCACTGACGCCCCTTTTGATGGATCCTCACTTTTTGGGACCAAAGTGAAAGACACCCTCACCAGATGTGAGCAAGAGGGAAAGATCCTGTCTGCAGTAGGGGCCCATTTTTCCCTTCCCTCTAGACCTTACCCCAAGGCTCGGAGAGGAGGGAAAATGTGGTTCAAGAAATCACAGAAGTTTTTTCCCTGCCGCACAAGGTGAGCCCCCCTCCAGAGGCAGAGGAGGGGGAGGTTATTCTGGAAGACGCCGCCCTAGAGGCAGAGGAGGCCCCCGCAACTTGGGAGATCGTGATTCCTATCGCAGTTCCTCTTACCATCGTTCCTGATGTGTTGCCCGGCTGTGCTATTCCGGAGCCAGTCGGGGGCCACATTTCGTTGTACCCGGAAGCCTGGGAAAGCATCACCCAAAACCAGTGGGTACTGCGAATAGTTTCCGGAGGTTATACCATTTCCTTTCTGTCAGATCCCCCTCCAGTCAGGAGGATCCCAGACATTCCACCCAGTCAAAGGGATCACACAGCATTAGAAGTTTCAAAGCTGCTAAACAAAGGAGTCATCCAACCTGTCTCCTCAGACCAAATCGGATTAGGGACTTACTCAAGACTCTTTTTGGTGCCGAAAAGAACAGGGGACCTGAGACCCATTCTGGATCTCAGCCGATTAAACCACTACGTTCTGAAGTCCAAGTTCCGAATGGTCACCCTTCAGTCCATTTTCCTATTGCTGGGAAAATAAGTGTGGATGTGCTCCATCAACCTCAAGGATGCTTACTACCATATAAAAATGGACAGGGTATCCAGGAGTCACTTACGCTTCCAGCTAGGAGCCAGTCATTTCCAGTTTCATGCCCTGCCCTTTGGTCTCACCACAGCCCCCAGGGTGTTCAAGTGCTTGGCGGTGGTGACAGCTCACTTGAGACGTCAAGGATTCCAAGTGTTTCCATACCTGGACGACTGGCTCCTCACCGCCCCCACCAGACATCTTCTCATTCAGGCCAGGGACGCCACCATTACCCTCTGTAGGAACTAGGTATTACCTTGAACTGGGAAAAATCTGCCTTGCTGCCTTCACAGCGTGTCACATTTATAGGCGCAGAGGTAGACACCGTCCAAATGCAGGCCTTCCTGCCCCAAGAAAGGATCGCAGTGTTGCAGAATCAGGTTCACACTTTATTACCCCTCAGGAAAGTACAAGCGAGATGGGTGCTTCAGCTTCTGGGATCCATGGCAGCTACCATCATGTTAGTGCCTCTAGCGAGACTACACATGAGGCTTCTTCAGTGGCTTCTCTTTGCCCAGTGGTCCTTTCAGAAACTTCCCCTTTCCCACCAGATCCTACTCACGGACCTTTGCAAGCAGGATCTTCATTGGTGGCTATGTTCCACCAGCCTGGATGAGGGAAAACCGTTTGTCCCTTCATCACCTGTCGCCACAGTGACCATGGACACCTCCCAGATGGGGGGGGCATTATCTTGGCAGGACAGTCCAAGGCACGTAGCAAGATCACGAGGTACATCTACACATCAGTGTTTTAGAGATGAGAGTGGTGCTATTGGCGTTGCAGGCACTTCAGAGCTTTCTTCCTCTGGGAATGATTGCAATTCACTCGGACAACATGTCCATTGTGTGGTACTTAAACAAGCAAGGAGGAACCAGATCTTTACCCCCTGTGCAGAGAGGCCATGCGAGTGTGGCAGTGGGCAGTGCCTTCCCAACGGTTTCTAATGGCAACGCACATTCCGGGGAAGGCCAACGTGATAGCAGACAGGCTCAGCAGAGCTATTCTGATGCCTTAAGAGTGGTCCTTGAACCTTCGGGTTGCAGAACAGATTTTCAGCAGGTGGGGTCAGCCTTGCTGTGACCTTTTTGCCAGTCCCCTTAATGCCAAATGCAGCAGCTACTTCACCCTGATCCCCCCACAGGGGGAGTCACCCAGGGACGCTCTAGTCCACGGCTGGCCATCCGGTCTGCTCTGTGCTTTCCCTCTGTTTCCTCTGCTACCAAGAGTGATTCAGAAAGCCATATCCTCCGGAAGCAAATTGATTCTAATTGCCCCACACTGGCCTCGCCAAGTCTGGTTCTCCTTTCTTCATCAATTCGCGGTGGACAGCCCTTGGACTCTGGACCCAGTACCAGACCTACTGATGCACATGTCGGAACAGTTCCATCCATCCCTGTGGACCCTCAGGTTGACAGCCTGGCTACTCCACTTCCGTCGTTAGACTGCATCGTTTTTCGCCTGAGGTGGTACACATTTTATCCTCTTCTCATAAGTCTTCCACCAGGAAGATTTATTCCAACAAATGGAAGAGATTTTCTATTTGGGCTCATGCCCAAGGACTTGACCCTTACACAGCCCCTATTTCTGCCGTTTTGTATTTTTTGTCCATGCTCTTCCGGCAGGGGTCTGCTCCTGATACCATTAAAGTGCAACTGGCTGCTATTTCATACCTCCTACGAGCCTTCCCATATGGCACATAAACTCTGTAAGGCCTGTTACTCCGGCCTCCTGTGTCAGAACCTATCATGCCCTGGGATCTAAACTTTGTTTTGCAAGCCTTGACTTCTCCACCTTTCGAACCGGCTGCCTCATGTGAGGTAAAGATTCTGTCTTGGAAGACTGCTTTCTTAATAGCCATCACATCAGCTAGATGGGTATCGGAGATTCAAGCTTTATCCATCAAACCCCCGTATTTAATCTTCCATAAGGACAGGGTTTCTCTTGGACCTAATCCATCTTTTCTTCCTAAAGTAACATCTACTGTCAATCTTAATTGGTCTATTGAGCTGCCAGTTTTCTTCCCTCAATTCTCGAACAAAGCAGAGGTTAGATTTCATCAATTGGACGTGCACAGGCAGTTACGATTCTACTTACACAGGACAAAACAACTACGGAAAGCTGACCAATTGTTTGTGTCCTTCTCAGAAAATAGAGTAGGATCCCCTATTTCCAAGGTTACAATCTCCAGATGGATTTCAAGATGTCCTTCAAGGATGCATCTGCAGTCATCACATATGGGTTGTCCTGCCTCAGGCAGGCCTTCGGTCGGCCGGATTCCAAAGTCTGGGTCCGGCGTCGGCTGATGTCGCCCCCTCCCCGACGTCAGAGCGCCTGGGGTATAAAAGCGTCAGCCGACGCCATCTTCCTCAGTCTGTCTTGCCGCGTGATGCCCGAAGCAGAAGCAGTTCGCAAGTGCCGGTCGGCCAGCTCCTGTAATTCAGCTAAACCGAAGACTTCAAAAGCTAAGTACCCCGTTGGGGACTCTTTCTTGCCTCAGCCGATGTCAGATAAAATTAATAATTGCTTAACTTGTGGGAAACAAATACCTCATAAGGATTTCCACTCTTACTGCCTACCTTGCCTAGGCCCAGACCACGATGTCTCGGCCTGTTCCGCCTGTGCTTCCTTCAACCGACGCACTCTGAGACGTTGGTCGGAGTTTGCAGAGGAATTTTTTGGGGCTAGTTTTGCTTACAAAATGTCGTCGGAGACTCCGACTTCACATTTAATGAAGAAATGCAAGGACAAGGACCGACACCCACGGTTTCGGCTGAAACCGCGGCCAGGCCTACCGCGAGTGTCTCGGTTTCGGCTAAAACTGAGTCCTTGGTACTACCGTCCACCGAAACCGTATAACCGACAACCTCGGCCCCGGAGGCCACTACTGTCTCGGTTGTTGAATCTCCTTTGGAATCTGGTGTCCAGGAACCTTCCGACACCACTCCCTACACCAGCACATGGTGCAGCCAGGCCTCCTGCATCCATGTCTATTAAGGCATTCTCTAGGGCTAAAGCTGCTAAACACTCAAAATCTATGCCTCCCAGGGTTATCCCTCAGGGACCCACTACAGGTTCTCAGATCCTTAGTCTAGCAGAGGACCTTATTTCATTAATTAGGGGCTCTCAGCCTCATCTGGACAGGGGCTCTCAACCTTCTACAGCAAAAAGGCCCAGGGTTGAGCCCTCTGATCCCCTCTCCTCAGATGAGGCCTCTGCTGGCTCTGCCCTCTCGGACTACCAGGAGGAGGCTTTTTCAGCCTACGAGGATTCAGATGCAGAGGAATCTACCCCTTTGGCCTCCCCTCCTGAGGCACGCTATGAGGGAGCATTTCCAGTAGCAGGGCCAGGAATTCTCTGATTCCAGGAAGAGATTAAGGACCTTCTTGCATTTGCCTCAGCATAGACCTTTGGCTATTCCCCCTGTTTTGAATGTCATTGATGATGTGTACTCAGAATCTAGCACAACCCCTGACACTCTCCCTCCGGCTCCTGCCAAACCAGATAGGTTCTACAGGGTCCCGGAATCTCATCTTTTCCTTTACAAGGCCCACTCTGCTGATCCAGAAACTATTTCCCAGGACCCTAAAGGGGTTACAGCTGTCACTACAAAAAATCCACTCCCCTCTGAAAGGGAGTCCAGGGCTTTAGAGCGATGGGGTAAAAAAGTGTATACTTCTGCTACCCTTGCTATGAGGGCTTTAAACTGTCAATTTCATATGATACAGTACCAAGAATATTTGTTAGATGAATTGCATAAAAAGCTGTCTTCACCTGAACCCCTAGATCGCAAATCACTTCAGGATCTGGTACATAACTCTCAACAGGTTAGCAGTGTGGTTATGATGCATTGGAAGCTTCATGTAGGTCAGCTATGACAGGTGCAGTTATACGTAGGCATGCTTGGCTGAAGGAACAATCTCTGCCAGACCATGTTAAAGCAAAGCTTCTGGATGCTCCACTGGAAAAGCAAAAGTTATTTGGCTCCACTGCTCAGGAGGTCTTAAAGAAATTTGAAGAAAAGGCAAAATCTGTACAAACAGTCAAAGATTTTATGCAGGTCCAACCACCAAGATTCAGCAGAAATTGGCCTTCCAAGAACTGGTCCTTTCCAGACACAGACAGATTTCAGAGAGGCAAGAACAGGCGTGCCAGAGGTAGAGGGCAAACTAGAGGCTCCTACAGAGGACGCCAATGGCAGCCTCCCAACCAGAGAGGTAGTGCAGGGCCTACAACTGCTGCACAAGGATAGACTCAATGACTTTACTTTGACACCGCCAACCAGGGCTCAATTGAAAGCACCTTTGAGCGGAAAGCTTTCCTTATTTTCAGAAAATTGGCACATTATTACAAGGGACAAATGGACACTACAAATAATAGACAAAGGATACAGGTTCCATTTCTACACATTACCTAAAAGAAAAGGCATGCCAGACCTGCCACCAAATCAAAGGGCAGAGGCTTTGAAACAAATCTCAAACTTAATGAAAATGAAAGCAATAGAAAAGGTTCCTCTCGCAGAACAAGGCCAAGGATTTTATTCCAGACTCTTCCTTGTTCCAAGAAAAGAAAAGCAATGGAGGCCTATTCTCGACTTGTCCGCACTAAATACTTATCTCATTGTGCCAAAATTCAAAATGCTGACTCTACAGCAACTCCTTCCCATGCTGGGCAAGGGGTCTTGGCTGGTAACTCTGGACCTCAAGGAGGTATACCTGCATGTCCCTATCAGACAAAGCTGCAGAAGACACCTCAGATTTCTTGCAGGTTCAGAGCATTATCAATTCTCAGCATTGCCCTTTGGCTTATCTACTGCACCCAGAGTGTTCACGAAATGCCTGGCATCAGTAATTGCACACTGCAGACTTCAGGGGATGCAAATATACCCGTATCTGGACGACTGCCTTATACAAGCGGACAGCCAACAAATTTTGGTAAAACACTTGAATTATGCCATCTATCTTCTTCAGGCCTTGGGATATACAGTTAACATTCACAAGTCAAGACTTGTACCATCCCAAAGAATAACCTTTCTGGGTGCGGATCTAGACACAACCACCCAAATGGCTTTCCTCACAGAAGAAAAACAAAACCAACTACCGGATTACTTCACAAACCTGTCAAGACAAACTCAGCTGACTGCAAGAAAAATCCTGCAGGCCCTAGGTTACATGGCCTCCTGCATTCTTCTGATTCCTCAAGCAAGACTACATATGAGGAAACTCCAATGGTACCTAAGGAATTTATGGACTCAGCACAATCACAGCTTGGAAACTTTGATACCACTCATCCCATGCCTTCAAAGGGAATTTCTGTGGTGGGCTCAAGCAAGCCAGTCAAACAGGGGTTTGCCCTTCAGCAAACCAATAGCCAGCCAAACCATTACAATGGACGCTTCAGACCACGGATGGGGTGCGCACATGGGAGGAAGATGCATTCAAGGACTATGGTCACAAAAAGAGCTACGCATGCACATAAACCAAAAGGAAATGCTGGCAGTGATACATGCAATCGAGGCCTTCAAGTTATTTCTACATCAAGGCCACCTGCTAATAAGGACAGACAACACTACAGTTATGTGGTACATAAACAAGCAAGGAGGCACCCATTCCTACCCTCTTTGCAGACTGGCAATGAATCTATGGGAACTTTCCTTGACTCTTAATATACAGCTGCAATCCCAGTTTGTACCAGGAAAGGACAATATACTGGCGGACAGCTTAAGCAGGGACATTATGGACGCACACGAATGGATGCTGCACCCAGACATATTCCATCAGATAACACAATCATGGGGGAGACCGGACATAGACCTATTTGCCTCCCCACACAATCATCAGCTGGAGAAATTCTGCTCAAGGACATACCACCCACAAGCTTGGAAAGTGGACGCTCTCTCTTTCAGCTGTAGAACTCTAACAGTGTATGCATTCCCACCTCTTCCATTAATGACCAAGGTCTTACTGAAGATCAGGGCAGAGCAGCCAAGAGTGATTCTGATAGCTCCGGACTGGCCAAGACAGCACTGGTACCCATTGCTAAAGAGCATGTCACAGACAAAACCATGGCTTCTGCCACAATGGCCGCTTCTCCTGACACAGCACAATTACAAAACTCTGCATTCCAACCTGAAAACATTACAACTAGCTGCCTGGAAAATACCTTGACTCATCACCAGGATAAGCTGTCCAAAAGAGTGAAGGATATCATCATGGAAGCTCACAGGCCTTCCACAAGAAAGGCATACTCAGCAAAATGGAAAAGATTTCACACCTGGAGCACCTCAAAGGGCCTAGATGCAACAGTTATGAACATGGCACATATCCTGGAATATTTGACGGAAATGCTTCAGCAATTTCAGCAGAGTACAATTCTAATCCACCTGTCTTCTCTCATCCTCTGCTAAGACAGTTTCTAAGAGGAATTAAAAACATCAATCCTCCAAGGAAACCACCAGTGCCTACTTGGGACCTTAACTTCATGTTGGAAAAACTAACACTGCCTCCCTTTGAACCAGCGGCATCTGCAGAACTACAGTTCCTCTCTTGGAAGACTGCCTTCCTTCTGGCCATAACCTCAGCAAGAAGGGTATCTGAGTTACAGGCCCTCATGGCAGTACAGCCATTTCTTATTTTTCATCAAGACAGAGTCTCATTGAGAACCAATCCTTCATTTATGCCAAAGGTGGTATCTAGGGTCTCATTAAACCAAGCTATTCACCTGCCTACCTTCTTTCCAAATCCACAGAACAAAGGGGAAAAGTTTCTGCACACTCTGGACATACACAGGCAGTTGCGCTACTACTTGGACAGAACTAAAAATTGCAGAAAAACTGACCAGTTGTTTGTAGCATATGCTGCTGGTGCACAAGGAAAAGCAATTTCAAAACAGGCAATTTCAAAATGGATAGGGAATTGCATTTGTTTCTGTTACTCCTTTCATGGAAAAACTGTGCCACCTAACATTAGACCTCATTTGACCAGAGCCACAGCCACCTCCACAGCCTTCTTAAGAGGGGTGGCTACCAAGGACATCCTAGAAGCTGCTACATGGAGCTCCGTGCATACATTTTCCAAGCATTACAACTTACCTTTATATTCCAGATCCAGAGCAGGCTTTGCTACGGCAGTCCTGCAGGGCATTTTAGCTACACCATCCTTTACATAGATCCTCCACCCCCAGATTGGCTATGGTATTCTACCCATATGTGATGACTGCAGATGCATCCTTGAAGGACATAGTACAGTTTTGTACCTACCATAAATGTAGATGTCCGATAGGTATGCATCTGCAGTCAGGTTTACCCTCCCTCCTTCCCCTCTGTGGTATTTCTTGGGTACATTCTCCTCTCATAGCTAGCTGGGGTTATCTATTATGGTGTATTTGTTTTAATATATGTATATATTTTTGTGCATGTTTGGAATTTATTGCATTTCTCCAAATTTAGCCTTCCTTAGAGGGCACCTGGCATCTGGGGCAAGAAAAACTGAGGAAGATGGTGTCGGCTGACGCTTTTATACCCCAGGCGCTCTGACGTCAGGGAGGGGGCGACATCAGCCGACGCCGGACCCAGACTTTGGAATCCGGCCGACCGAAGGGCTGCCTGAGGCAGGACAACCCATATGTGATGACTGCAGATGCATACCTATCGGACATCTACATTTATGGTAGGTACAAAACTGTACTTTGTATTTCCTTTATTTACTGCTCAGCGGGCAGAAATCTACCGTTCCCAGTTAAGGCTCATTCTACTAGGGCTGTTTCTGCATCAATAGCGTACCATGCCAGACTTTCTTTGGATGATATTTGTGCTGCAGCCACGTGGGCTTCCCCATACACCTTTATTACTCATTACAACTGGACGTGGCTTCTAGGGGCCGGGCTTCCTTTGGTTCCACAGTCCTCAGGAGTGTCTTCCTTTGAGCCTCCCAGGATAGAGGTGCTAGGGACGCTGTCCCGTGAGTAAGAATGTAGGCGAGATTGGACTACATAACATCAAGAAGTTATGTACTCACCATAACGTTCGATGTATGTAGTCCATCTCACCTCACATTCTTACGTACCCTCCCAACTGTCCCCTTCCTGGAGGATTTGGAGGCTGGAATTGGTGTTTGAGTACCCTTCAATGGAAGTTATTTTTTCTTATTCCCCTTTATACTGTTTTACTGTAGTGGGTTGTTGTTATGCATGAGGTGTGATTGTGGTTTCGCAGCAAACTAGATCTGGGGCTTTGGAGCAGTGCAACATGGGATACCTGTTTAGCCCAGCCAATTAGAGACTTCGTGCTAGAAAATAAAATTGGCTGAGTCGGAGCCGATATTCTGCTCTGAACCCGTGAGTAAGAATGTGAGGCGAGATGGACTACATACATCGAACGTTATGGTGAGTATATAACTTCTTGTTTTATGTGGTGGGAGGGTGAGCAAAGCCTCCTAACACCACCTCTTTATTATAACTCACCCCCAAGTTCACAAAGCCTCAGATGTAGAATTAGAAATTTATTGTGAAAACTCCTTTTGATCAGTTTGTGCTGGCCATCTTTGATAAGCTACAAACTATGGTTTCAGAATAAATGAACAATGTGCTGTCACCAACCCATGATTTGAGATCACTTATCAAAAAGAATCACCAAGAGCACACCTCACTTAATTAAAAACACTTTTGTCACATTGTCTTAAAACACACACAAAATTGTTAAATTACCCTTTGACCTCAGTATCAAGCTAACTATGCCTACTACTACAAATTGACATGCATCTGACACCATGAAATAATACTGATTAGGTAAACAGGCAGCATTATTAAACATTAATATCAAGGAACCAAAAAAAAAAACTGTAACCAAATATTACACAACTGTTAATGAAAAAGAACAGGAATATAAACTGTGAAATGGTATTGAGGAAAATAGAAATGATGAGAAAGGTAACTAGTGCTGTATGGTTTTGTAGACTGTTTACATTTCAAACTATGCGATGGGTTATGCATTTTGTCTTAGAGAACTCTTAACAATTGACTTTGAAGAAAAGATAAGCATGGCCGCTTACATCACCTCTGTTTTTGAAGCTGAAGGCCATGCTAAGATGTGAAAACATAGTTTATCTTTTGTGATCCAGAATGATGGATTTTGTGAAACAAATTTAAAAATGTAGTATTCATCAGGACTTTGTCTTCCTTGCCAAATTACTTTAATGGTTCCTAGAGTTCAGGCAGTCCTTGCTAATCTCGTGGTATGAAGTTGTAGTAGAGGTGTGTTAGCTTGCTGGTGCATTGGAAGTGCCATTACTTAGGATGGTGCTTTTCACTGGATTTAGAGTAATCTCCTACAGCCGTCATACAGACCAGTTAATGACATCATGGATGCATGTAAATGTAATGTAGTTCTTTTTGACTTCACATTCTCCTATTTGTTGTTTTTCTTCAGTTGTTTCTGTGGCAGAACATTAATTATATCCTTGGAATACCTTTCCATGTTGCTGCTAATTTCAAGGTTAAATCAAATAGTTTACATATCAAGGAAGATCTGTCACAGGGGTTTCTGACCATATCTAAACTACGCAAGTTAAATATTTTTGGGTTGTTACAGTGGTCATAAAACTTGCTAAGTGACTCAGTTCATGGATTCGTGTTATCTGTCTTAAACATCATTAGCAGTGCATTTTCACATTCCAGATTTTGTCTTCCATTAGTTGTAGTAATTGGGTGAACTGAATATTTTGTAAGTCTTCACTTATTAGACCAAATGATGCATGTCATTGTCTCTTGCATCTGTCTGTTATGATTTCTGCTGAGCTACTTTAGATTAGCTTCTGATGCAGTGACTGTGCTGCTTTTGTAGTTAACGTAAGTTCTATGTATATTGGTAGGAGAAGGCTGGGTGGTAGACAGTGAATTCATAGTTTTAGTCCTATAGAAATAGCTTAACATAAAAAAGGGAAACATACTCTCTGAGGTGTACATAATTTTGATTGCTTCTTTATTGGCTTTGGAATCCATGCCTGAAACTCATTTAGTGGTGTAGTTAAGCTATATGTCTAACTGACCAAGCACTCAGCATTTACACCATGGGAAATTCCTGCCACACAAGAATGTCTTAACATTCATCTCAACTGGTTGAGCAGCTGGATATAATTACCGTCACAAACAGAAAATGTTTAGATTGCAGAACGTTTTCTTTGATACACGGTTCCATAAGCAATCACTATTCTTAATATGGAACAAACATTGATTTTTTTTTTGTCTATTTTTAGTTATGGATGTGGACTTTTTCGAATGATAGTTCCCATCAGTCTAGAGTACAGTGCCACTGTAGTTCACAAGTATTACATTATGCTGCAGACACCAGCCGTGTTCCTAAATGGAGGACATTAAATTGGTTGACAGCCTTTTTTCCAGAATGTAGTCTAATACCTGCAGTTTAGTTTGAATAATCTTTAAGACTGATTTGATTCAAAGCTCCGCTTAAAATTTCTTCAAGTGGAAGTAAATTATTTAGCACTGTGTACTCTTAATACCCAAGTGTATATTGTATGGACAGGCCTAAAAACTGGAGGGGAACCCTAGGATAAACAGATTTTTTAAACAGTCAGCTGCCTACATTATCGTGCAAGTCAACAGTAGTGTGTAGTGTCAAGTTTCAAATATATAGCTTATTACACTTACTGAGAGACTAGCATGTCTGTGTGTTTGTCAGAAAATGGTTTATTAAAATTTAAGTGATGGCCATTATCCATTGAGATGTTACAGGGAATAATATGCAGTTATATGTTCTGTGAATTCTATTTTTTTTTCTGTAGAATTAACAGTTTCTATGTCTGCCAAAATGTTCCTCTCTCATTTTATGCTTTGATAGTCAAGGGCCATGCATTGCTGTTTTGCAGAAGTCGTGTTGAGTTGTTTATCTGATTATTAAGTAAAGCAGCTGGACAGTGTAAGAGCTACACACCTTTCAGCTGATAATTTATACGCTTCTTACACTAGGGCATACTTTAATCTTTTATTTATCCTGTCTTCCAAGAGATTTATTGGAGAAAGTTTAACTGGAAACATTTTTTGTTAATGTATTTTAAATTGGGTGACTCACTTTTTTATAAAATGTGATGATGTAGTGTGTGATATTTGTAACCACTTTAGGGTCATATTAATACCTAAAATAATGAAATTATTCTACATAAATCACCTGTTTGACCAATATGCATCATCCTATTAAGCAGAAGCATTGATTTTAAACTCTCCAGTCTGGATCCTGTGTACTGACAGTTTGGAATTTGCAGTGGTGATTAGCTTGAGATACAAGGGGAAAAGTAGTAATTCAGCCTTATAACTTAATGCAGTATGAATTGCAGGTAGAAATAATGGCTTGGATGTATTTATTCCAAGCATCTAAGTGTACTACATTTTAACCTTCATTGTAAACTGTGGCAAAGCTGTAGCTCTTGACATGTTGACCAAAAGCTTCAGTGAGACTTGACCAAGTGCTTCCTTTGCATCTAAGGAATGGAAGGGAATTGCATAAGTAATTCAGCCTTCTGCTGGTGATTAGATATCTGATGTTTCCAAATGCCATTCATTTTGGATAATTGAGTCTTGCTAGACATTAGACTGGAGGCCATTATTGTTGTAATAATTTTACTTTTTTGTTTTAATGTAGATGGCTTACTATTTATTTGAGTCTTTTGCCTGGCATTGTGGTTAAGGAAATAAATTGTCATGTTTCTACCTCAGGATACTAAATATGCAGTAACTGGGTTGATTAGGATTTACCTAGTACTCCCTGTGTGTTTCATTAGTTAGGTAACTCTGGGTGTGCTCAGCATTAAGTCATATCCTTCACACTTGAAATTTGGTAAATGTCAGACTAAAATTAAAGAATGTTGAATCCTTGCAGATGCAGCATTTATTGGCATAGAGAGAGAAGCTTAACTTTGTGAATTGCTGTAGGTGTGTAGTGTAGATAGCTTCCCTTTAACAGTGCTCAAAAGGATACAGATCCCCAGATCAAATTTCCAAGTTCACAACAGAGGGAGAAATATACAAGACCTTGTCCTTAAAGATGCTGAATGTGCCTGTACTTCTGTTAATTATTATTCTTTCTTTGATTTGATTTAATCACCAGACTGTCACATTTGCGCTGAACATTAGTACCAGATTGTTCACAAATGTCACCACATTCAAGGATTGCTCCAAAGTCAACCTTATGTCTGTCTCTGGGATCTTTAAGAATTTCAGAAGTCCTTTGTCCCATGCTGACCCAATCTGTAAAGCCACCATGATTTGTACACCCATCTCAAAGACTAAGTAGGTAGGTTAGAACCTATTAGGCATATGTATGGTGGGAAATTCAGGGGCAAACCCCTATGGTGGAACTCTTGGGTAAAGTTTATATGAGGAGGAGAAAATTATATGGTTTGTATAAATTTTCATCATCAGTCATAAAGAGGGTGTATACGTAGAGATTTTAAACACATCATTAGGAAGAGCAAAGCTCAATATGAATTGAAGGTAGCTACATCTTCAAAGGATAATCTCAAACCCTTTTCATTTATATAAAGAGAAACAGAAATAACATGTACTGCAGAGCTAACAAAGTGAATGGCACTACATCTTCTGGTACTGAAACTGTACCAGATGTTCCTGACAAATTTAGCTCAGCATTTGTACCATCCCTCAAACCCCAATATCCCCTTCCTTGAATAGTATGGACCACATCATGAAAACTGAATAAAATTAAAATAATAGCACATTGAGCTTGGAAAATATATACAAGACTGCCTTGTAGTTAGCACAGCATGCATTATTGATCATCCATCCTCAAGCTTTCTTTTTCAGCTTGTCCTCAGGATATGTGCTTGAGCTGTAGAGAATAACAGTTGTAGTACCTGTAGGGCTGTTATAACTGAATCTGGTAATTACCATCTCATTAGCCACAATATTTTTGCCACAGTAGTTATTTGCAAAGTCTTGGGCTGAGTTTTAGTCTCATTTACAGTAAAATTGATAACTTACAAACACTCAACCCTAGTCAGTGCAGTTTTTTGAATGGTGGGTCATGCTTTCTTAATTTGGTTGACTTTTTGAGGGTGTGACTGAAGCCACTGATGGGGGTTCTTCAGTCCATGCTGCTTATTGAGCTTGCCATTTCCTTATGCAGACATTCTTGGTAAACTTAGCAGATTAAATATTAACCACTATACCACCCAGTGGATAACTGACCGTCTCTGTGATTGTATTTGCAGGGGAGAGTTAGTGGTACCTTATTATTTAATACGTTAGAGCTATTTGAGTCTGTCATGGCTGTGGGCTGTGTCCCCACTTTCTTTGGCATCTACTTATGTAATGTGATGACAAATATCCAAGGTTTGGGACTGACCAAGTTTGCAGCTGACTACAAACTGAGCATCATTGCTGATTCCCTTACAGTCTTTTATATTCTCCAAGAAGGACTAGATAAGAGTTAGCATTTGGTATACTGACCATGGCCTTACACTTTGTGCAAAAAAGTAGTGTGATTGTATTTGGTAAACACATTTTTTCCACTAATTCTTATATAGTTCATAGGTAAGTACTCGTCTAGCTTCCTTTGCAAGCCTAGCCAATTTCCCTTCAAAGCTGAGAACCAAACCCTGCATCTTATGTGTGTGTGAGGCAAACACCTTAACCATTATGCCAGCCCATCGCTAGCTAGAACTTTGATACAGTTTTTAGAATTTTGAGACTGTCATTTTGATCAAGTATCAGTTACAAAAAGGACATATTTTTATTGTGTAGCTTATATGTTAGTGTATATCATTAATATCCAAATAGGTCTTAGTCCCTTATATTCTTCCCTTATTAGGCTAAAAATCAAATGTATATCTGTTTGGGATACATCTCAGTAAACACTTATCCAAGTGTGAAAGACTTTGGCATTTCCTAGAAAGTAGAATCAAGGGGCTAGTAGGCTTCCTTATTTATACAGATGGATTAAAGGTCTTTTACTTGTTTCCTTTACATGGAGACGTACTTGTTGCCTCTGGGCTACAAAAAGCCTGTTGTTTAAATCTTCATTACCTCAAAAATACAGGTAATGTTAGGAACACTCACTTCAAAACTCCCAACTTTGCAGTGTACATAAAGCTTCTTGAAAGTATAGGTTCATTAACCAAAGGATTACCTACTGTGGATCAAAGTTCCCTTTCATGTTAAATAATATGACACTTTAGCTTCCTTCAGTTTAAGTCTTGATAACTAGATGGGTTCAATTTAACCTAGTGATTAGTAGTGTGGGTGTTAAGTGTGAAGGTAGTTACTGTCTGTACTTCCCAGGCTGTATGGCTAGGTAATGTATAGATGTTCAGTTAGCTTACTTCATGCTAACCTTCAAAAACTGCGAATAAACTGCAAAGTACCATATTGCAAGTTTCTTATTTCCTTGTGTAATCATAAGGGCATGTATTTAAATTGTAGCAAAGCAGATAAAAGTACTTTCATCCAATTTAGAGTCACTAATAATAAATGCATCTGTTTGTTGCTCAAAGTCACTGTAATCTTCAAACCTGTTTTTGGCATAATTTCTGTATTGCTTGGTTGCACTTCTAAAAATAAAAGCTGTTGGATATTTAAAAGCATTTTAACAAACATGATCTTCAGTAACAAACCTTTAAAACATAACCATATGCTAAGAAGTATCCTTTATTAGTTCACACCTAGCGCATCAGTTGCACAGTATCCCCCTCCTTGTCTGCAGTGCTAATTGTGGACTGACTTGTCTCATTTAGTCAAACAGTGCTTGAAAAGCAGACCACACATAACACTACTGCTACAGTGCAGTTTATTCATGGAATTGAATATGTTGCATTCAGTGCCACAATTAAGCAATTTAAACGTGAAAAGGTTATTCAGGTTAAACAAGTAAGATGAAAAGCTGCTTTACTTCTTAGACAATATGCTACAGAGTAAAGCTGGAGTTTTTTGAGACTGTCAGTGTAGGGCATCTGTTTGAGGCCAGTAATCCTCTTTGTGAGGTACTTCTGTGGCCTTTCCAACTGCTGCAGATGTCTTGTGAGGTACATTCCAAAAGTGGCATTGTACTCTATAATGGGTCTAATGAGTGCCGAGTAGAGAGAGACAATGACCTTTTTTTTCCTGGATGAGAACCCTTTTGTGATGAGGTGTGCCACATAGAAGGATTTCCTGACTACTGTGGCGTTGTGATTATCAAAGGAGAGACTACTGTCCACCTGGGTCCCAAGGTCTCTTATCACACATTCGGCATTAAGTAGACTGCCGTTTATGTGGTAGTTCATGGGTACGGAGTTTTTACCAACGGGGATGACAGTGCACTTTTTGGCATTGAGCTTGAGGTCATACCTCTGACACCAGGCATCTGTCTCAGTGAGGCCCTTCTGTAGGATGTCCACATCATTTGGGGACTTGACTATGACTCCTAGTTTGCAGTCATCTGCAAAGTGGGATAACTGTTGCTGTGCGCCATTCAGTGGGCACAAAGCCTGACATGAGACTATGATTGAACATGGTGTTCAGCTGCCAGCTCCCAGGAATTTGACACTTCATTAACTGAGAACTGAAAGGTGTGAATGAAATCAAAAGTTTTTGATAACACACCCCTATGCAGCTAATGGAGTAACATCATTGCTGTATATGTTACAAATCAGCATCCTGATTGCAGAGTTTCTCAGCTGAGATTGATTAACAAAATGGAGCTTTTGTATCCAGTTGAAATAGAATGACAGTTTGTGTAGTACTGGAGGGAATTATTCTTGTTCTGTATCTTGGACATTCTTGTATTCATTTTGTCAGATGGGTACCTACACTTTTCTTATCAACGTGGAAAGGAGCACACATTTTACACTGAACTGGAAAAAAATTCAAATAAATCTTGGGTTCAGTTTGCCAGCTGTCACTCCTGACTTTCATCATCACCACATCTAGAAGGGAAGGGGTTTATTTTCAGCAGAATAGTGGAAATTAAATTTCCTAAATGAGCCAGTGGTGTTCAGATATCAACAAAATTCATCTGGTGAGTTTTTGACTACCATAATCTACAAGAAATATTGTCAGTGTATGGCCATTCCTTTTGTCTATAAGAACATTTCATCTTGGAAGCTGAAAAATGTTTGATGCAAAACAAAGTTAATCAGCTGCATAACTAATCCAAAATATTTGTCAGCAAGGGGATATAATGCTCCTAAAATCTCTTCATGGCTTTCAAAAGGTAAACAGCATCTCCTGTTAACAAAAAGGATATCCAGTGAGTTTTGACATTGTATGACGGTATATGAAATATGCTGAGTCTCAAATGTATTTAAGTATATTAACTGCACATTTCACTAATTGCTCATGCAAGATAGACCCAGATTTTTACATTAGTATGTTTCTCAGTTGCAACAAAATCATGTATGTAAATTAAATTGCATGTCTATTTGAGGAGGCACAAATTAGATATACATTTGAGATTACTTGTACGTACATACTAGATTTCTGTAACCTGAACAGTTGATATACATATGCATGTTTGTACGTATATGTGTGTGTGTATGTGTGTGTATATATATATATATATATATATATATATATATAAACACACACACACACACACACAAAAAACTTTACACATACTGTAGCTTCCTTGTAAATTTATAAAAGTCATTTGCAACCTGAAACATATTTGACAGTGCAAACCATAACCCCATTTGTATCCCATCTTGCTCAGGGTTTGCTCTTTCATCTACAGTGACTCCTGCCACCTGTATCTGTAGTGCTCTTCCCATCCTCCTCTTACCTCAATGAGAACTTAATAGTTTAGTTGTACTGTCTGTAACCTTCCTCTTGTGCAGTTTGTAAGCAATAATGCCCAACAGGTGATTATTCTAGAAAATTAATAGCTCTGTTTTTCCCTTTAGTGGTCACCCTGGAGAGTATAACTGCATTTAGAAAATGGACACTCTGGTTTTGATGTATGATTTTTAATGTTTTGCTAGGTATTCGGTATATTTTTGTGTAGTTTGAAATGTGTAGTTCAATGTTTACCAAAACATATATGTGCACTGACATAGTTACATGGGTATTCTGTGTATTGTGTGTGTGTGTCTATATATATATATATATATATATATATATATATATATATATATATATATATATATATATGTGTGTATGTATGGAGAGAGAGAAGAGAGAGTGTAATCTAAAATCTGTTATGTTTGTTCAAAAAGAGAATAACTAAAACACAAACTGTCAAAACTTATTTAATGCAGGGGAATAAGCCCCACTGCATCCACTACACTCCTGCTTAATTATATATACTTAATCTGGGATTGAACTACAGTGGGGAAAGGGAAAATTCCATTTTCAAGATTTTGTGTTTGCCCAAATAGTTGATGCCATCCTTATCATAACTGTATGTAAATTCAGGAAATTAGTTGACCCATTCACATATTCCACAAAATTGCTGATAACAGTTGTTGAACCTTTCCATAAGATAAATATATCATCCAGGAATCTTAACGTATAACTTGATGGTCTCATGCCCTGAGTTAAATATATTGGTTTCCCAATCTAGCATCACCATATTTGCATAGCAAGGGAGTGCATGGCACCCCCTTGATCTGCTTAAAGTATTGTCCTTCAAAAAATATGAAATCATAATCCAATACGGTACCCATTAATTCTATCAATAATTTTATCATATCATTGGGAAGATTGCTAAATTTCATTAAACTGCTCTGAAAATACTCCCAATTCCTCCATCTCTTGGTATATTTGAAAATAGGTCCACTACATCTGTAGTTAAAAACATCAATTCTTTAGACCAAATACCTTTTTTAAGTCTACCTAAAAAAATCCCACAAATCCTTAGTCAAGTGTGGAACCTTATTGTAAACCTTCTTCACAATTTTATCTATATACACTCCCAAGAGGTATTTTTAGAATCCCTTGAGGCTACAATTGGTCTAAGTGGTGGATCAAGTATACTGTTATGTATCTTTGGTGTTGCAAATATTATCGGGACTTTAGGTTTCCCCATTTTCATCCTTTCATAAACCTCTGACGGTACCCTCTGTTCCACCACATATTCTTCCAAAAAAGAATCTGTTCTATGATCAATATTTAATTAATTTAAGGAGGCTGGTAAATACGTATCTGTATCATTAAGTACATTACACATTGCCCTATTATAATCTAGCAGATTAAATAGTACCCCCTGCTTTATCCGGCTTCATAATTTGTATACTTCTATCATCCATCAAGTTTTTGAATAGTTGCTTTCCCTTCTTATACAAATTAGTACATAACTCTTACTATCGATGGCCCTTACTTTTAACTGATACAAGTCATCAGTTATTGCTTTCTCCAAAACACTTAAAGTGGGGTGTAATTGGAGGTTAACTGTGCTTTTTCTTTGGAATGAACAGCGTTTACTCCAGTTTGCTCTTTATTATTAAAGTGTATAGCCAAATTTAATTTCCTTATGAAGAACTTCATTTCTCTAACGGCATCCACTAAGTCAAAACCTCTATTTGGTACAAATTTTAATCCTTTTTTAAAAAGTCTAGAATATTCTTCACTGACTTCCCTTGTCAGTGTAATTATATATATTAAACCCATCTCTAGAACAAACTGTCTTCTCTTCCATCTTTCTCATTGTCCCTTTTTGTTCCAAGTCCCTCTTATATCCCCTGTGTTTTGTCTGTTTGCTGTATTGTTGTCTGCCCCCCCCCCCCCTCCCGGGAGGTTGGGTACTGAAAATAGTCCCCTTCCTCAACATTAATTCATTCCTATTACTTTGTTGTCCTTTACTTTTCTTGTCTTGAATTATTAATCTGTTCTTTTCCATCCTGCTTTTATAGGGTAACATCATTTTTTTCCATATTGTTTCAAATCCCTATCTCCTTTTTTGCTTCTTCTGTACAATCTCGTTACATTTCTTTTCCACTTTATTAAAACTCCTATCTAAAAATCTTGCCATCTTGCCAAAATCAAATCTTCCCTAATATCTTTATTTAATTTCTCAGCCTCCTTAATTTACTAATTCTAAAGCCATTATATTTAATAATCATTTCTATTATCTCAATTCCATGATGGTTAAATATACAAAGTCATCGTACGTTTGGTCATCGTATACCAAGCCAAAGGGAAAATTTTCACTTCTACACATTTCTTTCTTTCTTTCTTAATTTATTAATTTCAATAAGTTCATAGGTGTTTACTAGGCTAATGACCACAAAGGCCTTTTTAAGCCTACCCATGCATCCCAAATCTCTGACAAGTTATGTTACCCTTAATAAGTGTAAGCATGGGCCTAGGAGATAAACCATTTACAGGTTATTTGTTTGCATCAGAGACATAGGTGCCAAACCAGGGATGAATTTCCGGTTTCCCATCCAGTTGTCCAAGTTGCACTTGAATTGGATTGGGGGGAATCTCTGCTTCACATGGATGAGGAGCCTGTTCCATAGACTGGGTAGTGTCTGGGATACATAACTATCTCTCCACCAGGTCTTATTTATATCACAGGTAAGGTTTAAGTCTTTAGATTAGAACGAGTAATTCTGGTACTGTCTGTTTTGTGGATATGCAGGAGGTCCATCAGAGTGGACTCTGACAGTGCCCTATATGCCAGGCATAGATCTCCCCTCAAAAGCCTGTAGGAGGCAGAATACAGGGATAGGGCCTTGAGGTGGTCTGCATAGGACATTTGACTTATGCCCTGTATTCTTTTAATGAGGAACCTCTGTGGACATTCCGGTTGTTGGATATGCCTGGTTAGGTACGTACCAAAGGGAGGGGGCATTGTACTCAATGATAGGTCTGATGAATGCTGAATACAGTGGAACAATGACTTCCTTGGACTTAGATGCCATACCTTTATTTATAAGTTGTGCAACATAGAATGATCTCCTCCCCACTGCAGACACATGATGATCAAAGGCTAGATTACTATCTATGTGTGTCCCCAGGTCCCTGACTACTGGGTCAACTGTAAGGGGTGTGTTGTCAATATGATAGTTACCAGGGATGGATGACTTCCCAAAGGGTACTATTATGCATTTCTTGGCATTTAGTTTTAGTCCATGACTCTGACACCAATTGTCTGTCTCTGTCAGCCCCTCCTGGAGAAAATTTGTGTCAGTGTGAGATTCAATGACAGCTCCTAATTTGCAATCATCTACAAATTTAGTCAGCCAGAGACCACTGACATTGGCCTTGACGTCTGAGAAGTAAATGCCAAAAAGGAGCGGTCCAAGGACTGATCCCTGAGGGACTCCACTTGTGACTGGCCTCTTTGTAGAGTTGTACTCCACAATTCTAACTTCCTGGGTCCTGTCTGTGGGCCAGTTGGTTATTCACCGGGTGGCATATGGGTTTGTACCTAACCTCCTGAGTTTGTTAACAATGCCTGAATGGGGTATTGTGTCAAATGCCTTGGCCAGGTCAAGGTAGGCAGTATGAACGATTTTGCCCTCATCCATTGCTTTGATGACTTTCTCAAAGAAGTCCACCAGGTTGAGAATGCAAATTTACATTTGTTGACCGGGAAAGTCCACTGGGTCAGAAACCCATTTTCAGTGGAGGCCCTGGGAGAAAAGCTTTAAATACATATTATCATTTTCCAAAGTTTTAAGCTTTGTCATCATTTTCTCCAATTTAAGAATTAAGTCTTTTAATGAGTTACCTAGATTGCTTTGTGCATTCACTCTAGTTTGCATCTCAGTTTGATTGGTCACAGACCCAAAAGAAAAATGCTTATCCATCAAACATTAAAAAACATTGTTTCCAGAATCACAAATATTATCTTTGTTTCCCCATTCATGGCCAGATACATTCACTTTATTGCCAGTATTCATATTAGTAAAGCTGTCTGTTCTACTCATGTCTCTGTGAGTCTGTTTGTGTAGCTCTGTTCCCTTATCAGAGCATATATCATAAATGGCTGGCCTTTTAGAAGCTGTGCTCGAGGCTACAGCAGTGTACGTTTTCTTAGGTAGAGTACCTTTTATCTTGAAATCCGCACTTGCACTCAGTTCATCCTCAGTACAGATAATCGTCCCTTCCGCACATTCTTTGTTAATCCATCCGTTAGACCCACCAATGCCTCCATATTCCTGTAGGGAATCCTTTGATCTTCGCCATCCATTTGGAGATGGAGTTAAGCAGGACTGGACACACTGTACTTGTCATTTATTTCCTCTCAATTGGCTGAACAGTTCAATAAGCCTTGTAAGCTCCCTCTTCACAATCGCTTATTTGGAATGGACTTGATTCAGTTCACTGCGTTGAATTGGGGAAAACATGGGTATAATTTCATCTAATGAATCCATTGGGCTGCAGAACCAAAAGGAGATGACTAAAAAATAATCACAGTACGTTGCTACTCCAGCAGCTAATTAAAAACAAAAGAAATTATGTAGCGATGCCTGCAGCCACAAAGCAGTCATTCCATAAACGTTTAACTAGGTTACTTAAAATCGCCTGCTGTCGTATCTGTGGGCCTTTTTTTGTTTATTTTTTTTGCTGTAAAACAAAGCGTGCTATTGTCTCAGCCAGGGCTTTCTCTCTTTGTTCAAAGGGGAAAAAAAGAATACCAGCAGAGAAACAAAGACACAGAATCACCACAAGGCTTGGAAGGAGAAATTTAAAATTACTAAGGATTGTCACAAAATATCAGAAATGCAGACTGCACACTCGGTTCCTGTCTTTCTCCTCCTGTTGTCCAATTTTCAGAATTATTTTTTTAAAGCATTGCCCCACCCCAGCTCTCTATTTCAAATCAAACATTTCACCTGCAGCATGTGTAGCTCCTCTTCCAGTCTATTTACTCATCCTTTTCACTCATTATTGGTTTTTCAGAAAATTTGTTTTAACTTGAGGCTAATATTTTACAGCACATTATACTAACCACCAACAATTTAAAGCCTTTCTTACTGATTATCATATAATAGACCTTTGTGTTTAGCTGTGTGAGTCATTAGTGAACAGTACTTGTAATATGATTTTAGGCTGTGCCTGCGTACATAGTTTTATGTGCTGAATAATGTAGTGTCTGACATGCACCGTTTGGCCAGTAACTGTATAAACTGCCTTGTTGCTGTTGTTTTCATTATCTGGTTTGAAATAGCTCACCCCTGAAAAGCAGTCCTACATTCACTTTGCATACCGTTAATAAATAAACTCTTTTTCTCAGTTTTCCCTCTTCCCCAGTGGGAATCTCAGGACAGGGCAGAACAAACAATGGGCACAACTGTTTTTATTACATCACCCCCACCCATGTTGCCCCTGACAGCAGTCCTAGTCATTATTGATTGGAAGCATGTGGCTGTGCCTTTAGCCTGCTTAAAACACTTTGATCCTTGGGAAGTACCGCATTAGCAGGACTCGCCCTCACTTCAGTTTAGAACTGATATCTCCCTTTGCAGGGTAGAGGTATATTTTGACAAACATTCTGTACAGAGTATATGATCCCACAGCTAAACCATATTGCATCTAAATAGAATTAGAAGCAGTGCTGTTAGTTATCTCATTTCTTCTCTATAGTTTACAAAAAGGATAAATTGACCATGATAGACATTAAGAAACATGAGGGAGGATTTCTACCAGTTGTGAAGACAAGCTGTTGCATAGTGCACCACTCCCACTTTGACTGCCAGTCACATGTCATATTCCAAGGGTGTGGGGCTTGAACTGCCTAAGGGTTAAACATAGCCTGTCTTCTGGTCCCTTAGCCACCAAATGGGCAAATCTTTGGAAAGTGAAGTCAGCCTATGAATGTTTGCACCTTCCACTTGGTGTAAGTGCAACAAAGTCCTGTCATGTGGACCTAGCAGGTACTCTTCCAAGATGCTGCACTAGCTTTTTGACGTTATGGTCTGTTGCTGCTCCCATTTCCCAGTACCTTTGCATACCAAATTCACTGAGTGAACATGGAAATGCTGGTGTTAGTGCCTTATTTGACCAGGTAGCCTCTTTTCCCATTTGTAACCCAAAAGGCTATCTACACTGACATGTTATTGCTCAACTTGAAAGCAATTGTGACCTCACCCATCAAGTTTGGAAGCTTAGGGGCCCACAAAGCTGGGGCCTAGCGTCATGGTTTCTGTTATTCAAGCAGTGACACTGGGGTATATGCCTCCTATTTGCAGTATGCATCATTTTTAGGGTGGTTCAAAAATCCATAACAAAGAAAGGCATATGCTGAAAAGTGGAAGAGGTTTACGGGTGATATAATCTCCTTTCATATATGATCAGTCTGGTGATAATCCTCGAGTACCTGCCACATCTGTTCAGTCAGGGGCTTAGCTATTTTATTTATTCATCTTTTTGCTGTTTCTAACTTCCACAAGAGAGTGGAAGGAGTTGTTGGAACCATGTTTTCACATGGGAGGCTGGTATAATAAGTATTATACCATACTTTTTAGTCAATAGCTGGGCGTTAGAACAATATCCTCCAGCGGCTTGTGGGATGCACAGCTCTTGTCCTATATGCCCAGTGCCTCCAAATGCTGAGAAGTAGAAGAATGAAATGGGATGAGGGCGAAATAGTCACAGGAAAACTGTGGGTCAGAGCATAAAAATACTCCAGCTTTATATCATATTGTATGAAAAAGAGAAATGAGTACAATAATATTGTTTGTAGCTTTGGGGTAAGTGAGCTGATACAGCAGCAATATTTTTTCAGACTACTCTTGTCTCATACTAACCAAGGGCCTTATCAGTTAACAAATTTATTTATTTATTTTACATTTGTTTACCGATAGTCCGACTGGATACATGTCCATTTTCAGCGGAGGCCCGGGTAGAAAAGCTTCACATACACAAACTTACATAGATTACACAGAAGTTAGCAAACAATTATAAAAACAAAGTGATTATATACAATGAGTTAGTAGTGTTCCCTAGTAGGGACTCACAATTCTCATGAGACAATTAAAAGTAAGAGACATCAGACTGGAAGCAGAGCTTGATGATGTAGTTACAAGTTATGATAATTGCAGAATATGCTTTTAGTTTATAACTTAATCAGGGTTGGTACATGGGCATAGCCAATTCACTTTGAGATACTGTTTGAGGTTTTTTTAAGAGACTTTTGGAGGATTGTAGGGTTATATAGTTTGGCAACGAATTCCAGGTTTTGCCAATGAAGTTGGCAAACAGGGATTCACCAACAGAGTAATTAGCTTTGTGGGTTTGGACCAGTAGTTTATCGGCTGACCATAGGGATCTTAGGTTGCTATATGGCTTAATAATATTTTAAGTGAGGGGGTATCCTCAGGGTGGCACAAAATTTTGTGCGCTATTAAGAGTTGATTGAATTGAATTAAGCTGGGCAGTTCTATCCACTCTAGTTGTTTAAGGTTCTGGCAGTGGTGGGTTCTATAAGTGGAGCCAGTGGTGAATCTGGCAATATGATTGTAGCTATGGGACAGCTTACCTAGTTCGGATTTGTTGAGGTTTGAGAGTACAGGCGAGACATATAAAAGAGTAGAGAGTAGGTGTGATCGGACGATTGCAGTCCTAGCTAGTGGGGTTAAAAATGTCTTGTTTCTATACAGTGATCCAAGCTTCTTATTGATGGTCTGTATGGTTTTGTTGACCTGTAGGTCAAGTTTGAGATTATTGTCTATGGTAACCCCTAGCAGTTTGGTGTGATTATCTGGGGAAATAGTGGTACCATTGTTAGATGTGACAAGAGAATGAAAGTGTGGTGGATCTACTAGTGGGAGAGAAGAGTAGAAATTTAGTTTTATTGGGGTTCAGAAGTAGGCATTGGTTGGTGAGCCAGTTCTCGATAGTGTTAAATGTATTTTGGGTTAAGATTTGCAAGTTGGATGGGGAGGTGGCTGAGCAGATGAGAGTGGAATCATGGCCATCACCCTAGACAGCCATATCCCATCCCCACCCCCCATTAGGGAAAGTACTGTAAAAAATGTCTCCAAAGCCAACTTCACACTTCTTAAGACAGAAGTGTCAAACTTCACAACACCCATGCAGACGGACAATAGAGGTACGACTGCTGAATCCTACACAGTTGCACTATTTAAATAATTTTCCTGTGTGGCGAAAGCCAGGGTACCTTTTTGGCTAGGCTTATATAGACCCTAGGGCCAATAGCCTAGTACCTACCCATGAACCTATATGTATCATTTATGAAATCCCGGGAATGTCTTAGACATGGCAAAAATTAACAGTGGTGATAACAATAAATGTACTTGAGCTAGGCCTGACATCATTCACAAGACACTACTGAGGACTCTGACTAATGGGTCGAATTCACCCTTGAGAATGCTAGAGTTATTTGATATGCTTAATCTTTTTTTGAGGCTAAAGGAAGTATTATTAGCGCCTTTGGCCAGTGTTATAGCTGGTGTATATCCCTGGACCAGTCTACCTTAACATGTTAACAGATAAAGTTGAGTGCAAACCTGGCAGAACAACATGGAAGGTTAAGTCTTTGATTTCCTGCATTTATATTTGCACACTTGTAACTGTGAAACAAGTCTGTTAAGATTTTTCTGCTAAATCTCCACAATTTAAAAGCTAGCTTTTACCTCAGTAAGTTAATTAAACTAAAAATCTTTCTCAGTCATTCTCACCACTGGAGGAGATGCCAGCATTTATTTGAGGATAGGATACAGGTGATTGAGGTAGGGACTGTGGTAAATTTTTTTTTTCACAAATAAAATAGCTACAAAACGTACTGCAGATAAAATGACTACAGTCCTATATAGTCATCACATTATTGTTACATTACCACCCCTGATGTAGAACTTGTTACAGCTTTTAATAAAACTCATAGCTTACAAATGGTATTAAGTCACTTTTCATGGTTTTCAATGTTTCTCTTAATTCTAGAGAGTAATTGAGTTTTTCCAAGATTATTTACTTAGATATTTTCATTTGTAGAGTAACAGGTAATTTTGCGTACTCCAGCGTGTTATGGGGTTCATCAAACCAATGACTGGTCTGTAACTTTCTAGGTTGCACTCTTAGCTGGCTACCCTTTATGATTCCTTTGAATTCATTAGAGTTACAGGCAGACCATTTGATATGAATGCCAGCAGATCCCAGGTAATAAACTTGAATATGAGGAAGCATTGTGAATATATTTCAGAATCTGTTATTTACCTATGTTTTACCATGTATAACAAATCCTTTCACAGAATTAGGGTCATTACTTTTTCTTTTATCTTTACCGAGGGTGTAGAAGAGGTAATATAAAGCCAGTTTTCGTAATTTTTTTATCAAAGTGTAGCTAAGTACGTGAACTTGTTCTGCCACAGCTTTCCTCTTGTAATGTCAATAAACTGCTGCACTCTTTCTATTTTGAATCTACCCTTTACTAATGTTATAAAGTATGAGATCAATGTGTTGATTTCACATATTTTTGTTTCTGGAAATGTCCGTTTCATTTACTGTTTTATGTTTTGCTCACATCTTCCTGTAGCAAAACAGCCTTTGTAAAATTGTAATACAAGTCTTTTACTTGAATGATGATCAACTGGGAACTGTACATTAGTCAAGAAAGCTCACTTAAATGTCTGCTTTTTTCTGAAGATGCAGTGACATCGGAGCTAATTATAGTTAGGGTTCAGAGGGGACTGTATACTGTGCTTAGGAGTAGAGCGCCATTTAGTCACCACCCCTCTAAATGATACGTATGGATTAGTCCTCTGTGGAGAGGAGATCATTTGCATTAATCCCAGGCATATATTTATGGTTACTCATCCAGTTGTTGTGGTTTGCTTTTAAGATCTCCAAGGAGGTACACTGTTTAATGTGCAGAAGGAGTCTGCTCCAAAGGTGGGAGATGCACAAGGTAATAAAGATCCCCTATTTTTTTTTTGAAAGTGCTGTGGTCCTTTTACATTCATGTGATCTACAACCATCTCAGGAAAAACAGACCCCCAGCAGTGGAATTTCACACCTCCTGACACCTGCAGAGTTCCTAACTGAACAGCTTTTGCTAGAATAAATTCACTGAAAATGTAGTTGTGAAACCTGCCTTTAACCAAATGGACATGCCACGAGCTCTATATAAGTTACAAAAAATTTAAATGTGAAACTTGCTCAGTACACATTCCTCTTCACAAATATAGCAGTGACGGTTATAACAGTATAAGTAATATTCAGCATTTTACCTCCCCTGACCCCTTCTCAACCTGTCCCTTGTCCTTGTGGATGTTTCTTTAGGTTTTCCCTATCACTAATTCTGGTAGTCCATTATTTGAGTCTACACATTCTCTTTGAAGTAGAACTTTTGCAGATTTGTTGAGTACTAGTTCCCTACAGTCTTCTACCTGTACCCCACCTCCTCCTCTTACTTCAAGGAATAGGTTATTGCCACTCATTATTTTCATTATTAACGTAGCAAGGGCAAGCTATGAAGGACTTTGAGCCAAATCAGCATAGTAGAATGATTCTTACAGAACTGAATATGCCAGGCGAATATATAAAATGTGAAAATGTGCACATGAGAAATGAGTATGCCAGGGTTACATGTTTCCTGAGGAAAAGAACAGGGCAACAACCAGTTATAAAACATGATCATGGAGTCAAGCTATTGGTTACTTGACCTCAGAATATTAGTTTAGTGTACAAATCCTTTAAGTGAGCTAGCTTTGTGGGTGTAATAGGGAAAATAAAATGAAGTGGCACCCAGCTGTTTCTATGTATGCTATTTGAAGCTAAAGTTCTGTATACATTGAATTAATATATGTGGTTTACAGATTACAGAAGACCTGATATGTTTGCAGGAATGCAGCTCAAACACTGAAAGATGATGGTAAAACAGTTAAAAGTAAGCAAAAATGTGCAAAGCAAACTCCACAAGGCACAGTGGTAGCATTCTGATGCAAATGGGAGGAGTAAAGTTAAGGTCAGTGTTTACGTAGGAAATGCAGGCATGAGAACTAAACATCTTTTTAAATATTTTTCTGCTAAAAAGCATATGGTGTGGTCCTGATGCAAGCCAGCAGTAGAAACTTGGGTGGCTGATAACAAATATCAACTTCAACAGAGCAGATTTGATGGACAATCTCTGCATTTTTCTGCCATCATCTATAGAGCATCTGTCAAAATTGTCTAGCATTTTATTACAGAGCATTAGTCTATGAGTTGCTAACAGGCTTCATCCTGTAGTGCAGGGTTCGAGTCCCATAGTCTCCATTGTTTCACTTTGCAACTCTGAGAAAATCAGCTAACCAGATAGTGCTCCCAGGTTGCCCCAGAAAAGAGGTTTGTACTTGTTGGGATTACCTTATTAACTGAATATAAAAGGATTGAGTCGGTCATGTAACTGATGGACTGTGGAACAGTTTTGTTTGCAGCATAGTCATAACTGAGATGTAATGACTGTGTAATATGCATTAAATCATTTTTTTAAGTCTGTGAAGAATAGGAGTGAGCCTTTTAAAGAAACTAGTGTTGCTTATATGTTGACTTTTACTTGCATTTTATTTTGTGCCAAATTCTTCCGTTTCACATTGACTACTGTGACAGCCTAAGAAAATGTTAGTATCTGTCATTATTTTGAATTTTACATTGAACATGGCTTGGATTTATTTCTAAATGCTGTGTGAGGGTTAGTGTTCTACCAGTTAAGTGGTTCAAATCTCAGGCTTCAGAATGCAATGACTATTACAATTTTATTTTTTAGAGAAATAAGGAACTTAAAAGCTTATTTTGTAAAATATTTCATTTATGAAAAAGACTGCACAAATACTTCTCTGTAAAAAAAACAAATATTTAAGCACTGGGTACTATTTATTCAAAGCTTGTTATAATTTTGTAAATGCTGAAATTGCATTGATTTTTCCATAAGTGCCATACAACACTTAAGGAGTTATACTACTGTAATTTCTGATGTAAATATGTTCAAAAGAACTTTAATGAAAAGCACAGTAAAAATCAGTTACAGTAAATGTTTGCCTCCAGACTGATTGTTGTGTTTCATTTCCAGAAAATAACTCTAAAGGATTTTGTTTTCTCAAGTCCTCTTTGTGTCTTATAAGTTCTTGTCTATTCTCTGTCTTCCATATTTTAGCATGTATAGTATAAAGTGGATGGAAACATTGAATATTTTATCTTCCACATTTCCCATTTGTATATAAAACATGATATAGCCTAGTAGGCCCTTAAGTAGCTGATAAAGAGTTGTCTGGTGGCAGCTGGAACTACCTTATAGTCTGGTCAAAAGGGGACATAGCTAATAAACCTGTGCCAGCCTTCCCCAGGTGTGTGTGTGTGTGTGTGTTTGTGCTTATTTATAAATCAAATCTCAAAGTGTGTGTATGTCAGCTACTTGGGCAGGTACACGAAGCACTGGTTGGACAGAGAGGCTGCTGGAGGTCTTAGCTTGGACACTCGGTTGAGATCTTGACCCTATAGCTGTGCCAATGGGGAGTCTTATTGGGGATCTAGAGTGGACTTGGGACCACGAGGTGGACCTTCTGATGAATTTTTAGAATTCATGGAGCTGAAGTGGCAAATTAAGACCAATGCATGCCAAGCTCCTGGATTAAATGACAGAATTTCCATTAGTTCTGTATTAAAGTTGAAATCTATGTTCTTTATGTGAGTCAATAAGCATTTTTAACAGTACTGTCAATGTTTTTGTTATAGGATTTTAATATATGTATATTTTAATGTGTTTATTGGCATATTTGTTTTACTGAGGAAGTGATATTTTATTTAGGACCAATGAGAGGCTGGGGTGTACTATTTAAATGAAGTGTTTGTGTTACAAGGTCATTCTGATGAAGTCTTAATACCCTGACAAAAAGTGCTTCAATTTCAGTAATAAAAAGCTTGATTTGTATGGTATCGTGTCTGCTGTGGATTCCTGCTTTTGCTGTTCATCTTTGGACTTTCTTGGTTTTTGTTCGTTTTCATTACGGGATCTAGAGAAATAGGGAGAAACCAGCCCCAGACTGACTGTGATCTCTGCGTGCTTTTAAGGGAAATTGTACTTTACTGTGTGTATACTTGCCATCCTCCCAATGTTTACATCCTCTAGCTGTTGCCAGTGGTGAGGATTGAGCCTTCTTGATTACTAGGCCAGTGCAGGGGTTTCACATATTAATTGGTTGGCAGTGGTGGACTATCCATATCACACATTAATTGATTGACAGTGGTGAGATAGGCACATCACATAATTGGCTTGTAGTGGTGCGGATATTGAATTCCTGTAGCCTGTGTACAGTGGTCACTGAAGGTGTTTGTACTCTCAATCAGCCACCCACGCAGTGAACATTCAGAGTTTCACATTACAATTGTCTTTTTTTGTTGTTGTTAGCTTAGTCAGGGAGAGCAGGCAGGCATGTCAGCAGAAGAGTATGCAACCTGACAAAGAGCCAGTTAGCTGAGATGTGCCAGGCTAAAGGAATGGGGAATGCCAGCCTGACTAAGGTAGAAATGATTGCAGCTTTAGTTATAGCTGCATTACAGGATAGCAACCAAGAGGACAATCAGACTGGCCTTGGAGATGTATCACTCTCAGAAAATGGACAGTTCAACCTTTCCACAGAGGACTTAAAAATCAGTCTGGAGTTAAGAGACTTGAGCTGAAGGCCAAGCGTTTGGAAATAGAAGCAGCAGAGAAATACTGAGATATCTAGAGGCTGAGGAAAATGAGAAACTGCAACGTCTTGAGGCTGTGGAAAATGAGAAACTGCGATGCCTGCAGGCTGAGGGGAATGAGGGGCAGAGGCAACATGCAAAGGAGATGCTGACTCTTCGCCAGAGTCATGGAGGTAATGGGGAAGGGAGTAACGGAACCCCAGAAGCAACAAAGGTTAGTAAATTTCTTCCACAATTTACAGAGGGGGATAATTTTGATAGTTTCTTTCATATGTTTGAGAGGGTATGTAAACAGTATAATGTTGACCAAGGGCTCTGAGAATGGTTCCTGACCTCCTTACTCCATGGTAAAGCTGTAACTGCAATTTCTAAACTGTCTGATACTGATTGTTTAAATGATAATACAGTCAAAATGTGTTTGTTAGAATGCTTTAAGTTAACACCTGAAGCTTAAGAGGAAAAAGTTTCATAAGCATAGACACAAGGCAGATGAAAGTGTGTATGAATATGTTGCTGAACTAAACACTTATTTTCAAAGGTGGGTGGGTGAGTGGATGTCAGGTCATCACTTTTAATGGGCTGGCAGACCTTTTGGTGAGGGAACAAGCCCTTAGCACTTTGCCTGAGGACATGAGAATCTGGTTAGCTGACAGAAAATGCAATACTATAGGTGTGTTGGGGAAGAAGTTAGACCTATACCTAGCAAGCAGGGCATCATTGCACAGGAAAGGGACACCCAGTGCTGCTCATGGGTCTAAGGGGAACCCATGGTGGGCAGCCCAGACTGCCACTACGAAGTCAGCCAGTAGCAGGGGAAACCTCTAGTCCAGGTACACATCCAGGACCAAGGGTTAAAAGTTTTAAATGCAACCAGTGTGGCCATGTAGCATATGGATGTCCACGGAGGCAAGGTGGGGAACAAAAGGTGGGAGAGCCATCACCAATAAGTGGGAATGACAAAATGCCAGCAGTAAGTTGTCTCGAGACAACAAGGGTACCAAACTACCACAAGAGGTTACATCCTACCTTAGTGGATGGGAAAGAGGCCACTGCTAAGAGAGAGACAGCCTCTGACCTTACCATTGTGAAGCCTGCAATGGTTGCAGAGGAGCACTACTTGCTTGGGCAGTCTACTCCAGTCACAGCTTTAGGAGGGACCCATTCCAAGTACCTTTGGCTAGGGTTCACTTTGACTGGGAGAGCGGAAAAGAAAGCCAGCAAGTAGGTGTGTTTGAGGATATCCCTGCAGATGTCCTGATAGGAAATGATTTTTATAATGCAGTACCCTGTGTGCATGCAGTTACACGCAGTCAGGCTTGGAGACAAGCATGTGGGTCTGGTAGCCTGGCGGAGACGCAGACAAACCACACACTTGCAACCAGGACTGGTGAGGTAGTTACTTCAGGGAGGGAGCTACCCTGTAACAGTGAGACTGAAGGTGAGCCACAGCTGCTTGTGGGTGCTGATGTTCCCTTGGACAGACTGACTGCAAGGGCAGAGGTGGGTAGTAGTAGTTCCCAGGCTGACAGTGAGGCACCACTATCAGAGAATACCGGACTTCATGTGGAAGGAGAGCTGGGAAGGGTTACAAAGAGAGAGTTGAGACAGGCTCAGCTTTCAGACACTATATTACAAGGCCTGAGGGAGGTAGCTGGTGAGACATCTGATTCTCAAGGGAAGGGGGAATCTGTATACTGGGACAAAGGTTTACTGTATGTAGAGTGGACCCCCGAGGAAGGGCTAGAGGGTGAGAGAATGCAGCAGTTTAATTGCCCAGAGCCTACCATCTGGCACTTCTAGCCATAGTGCATGATATTCCCTTTGCAAGTCATATGGGCATAAAATGTACAAAGAGACGTATTATGCAGAACTTTTATTGGCCTGAGATTTCCAGAGATGTCACAGGGTACTGCAGGACCTGTGAGCAGTGTCAAAAGGCAGGCAAGGCAGGAGACATGGTGAAAGCTCCTTTGATGCCTTTGCCTGTGATTGAGGAGCCATTTCAGAGAGTAGCTGTGGATGTTGTGGGGCCTCTGAGTACCCCAACTTCCACAGGGAAAAAGTATATCCTAGTGGTAGTAAATTATGCTACCAGATACCTTGAGGCAGAGACACTGTCCTCCATTGTGGCAGGAAAGGTGGCAAATTCTTTGTTAGAGATTTTCAGCAGGGTAGGTTTCCCAAAAGTAATACTGACTGACAGAAGTTCCAATTTCATGTCAGACCTGCTGGCTCATCCGTGGAAGCACTGTGGGGTGAAGCACCTAAAGACCACCTCCTACCATCCCCAGATGAATGGTCTGGTTGAGTGGTTAAACTCTACACTCAAGACCATGCTACAGGCACTTTTAGACCAGTTCAATAGGGACTGGAACAAATACTTGGCCCATCTGTTGTTTGCTTACAGAGAAGTACGCCAGGATTCCACAGGTTTTTCACCCTTTGAGTTGCTGTATGGGCATGGGGTGAGGAGACCTCTAGATTTGATTTGAGATGAGTGGAAGGGTGAGTGTGACTCTCATAAGGAATCTGTTGTGCCATATTCCTAAACCTCAGGACAAGGCTCAGGGAACTCATGGGGTTGGTCCAGGAGAACCTAGCAGAAGCCCAACAGCAGAAAAAGGTCTGGTGTGGCAGGAATGCCCGAGCTAGAGAGTATGCTGTAGGGCAGCAGGTAATGGTTCTCATTCCTGTCAGACACAACAAGCTGCAGTCAGCTTGGGAGGGGACCCTACAAGGTGCTAAGGAAGGTCAGTGATATTAACTACATGGTAGAACTGCTAGGCAGGGGCACAAATTGTACCATGTTAACATGATAAAACCTTACCATGATCGGGAGACCCTTGTGCTGAGCATTTGCAGTGGACATCAGGAGGAGTCTGAGGGGGATCTGGTGACTGTGAGACTCAAACTGACATCTCAATGGAAGGGATAGCAGTGTCCCAGCAGTTATCCCTTACCCAGGTTTGAGAAGTCCAAGCAGTGTTACAGGGGTTAGGGCATGTTCACTGGGAAAACAGGGTGCACCCACCTGGTGCAGCACCATGTGGGTACAGGACCCCAAAGGCCTATTAAGCAGGCCCCTTATAAGGGTGCCTGAAAGAGTCAGACAAACTCTTAGGGAGGAGATACAGGAAATGTGGAACTAGGGGTAATTCAGGAGTCCAACAGTCCCTGGGCCCTCCCCAGTGCTCCTGGTACCAAAGAAGGATGGCAGCACTAGGTTCTGTGTGGACTACAGGAAATTAAATAGTCACACAGAGTCAGATGCTTACACCATGTGTAAGACAGATGAAGCCCTAGAGCAGCTGGGTAGGGCTAAGTATCCTAACACTATTGATCTTACCAAGGATTACTGGCAGGTGCCCTTGACTCCCAGTGCTAGAGAGAGGTCAGCCTTTGTTACTTCGTTTGGCTTGTATGAGTTCACGAAGACGCCCCTTGGGATAAAAAAAAAAATGCCCCAGCGATTTTCCAGAGGCTGGTAGATTGTATCCTAGCAGGAACAGGAGATTTTGCCCTTGCTTACCTAGATGATATTGCCATCTACAGCCATTCCTGACAGCACCTTCAACATGTCAGGGAGGTGCTGGGTAGACTACAGGTGGCAGGGTTGATCATTAAGTCCAGTAAATGTCAGGTGGATATAGCAGAGGTCTCCTACCTGGGACAGAATGAGGACTAGTACGTTCAGGCCAGAACTTGCCATAGTGGAAGCCATTCAAGCATGGCCTGCCCCTGTTACCAAAAAGCATGTGAGGGCATTCTTAGGGACAGCGGGGTACTACAGAAAGTTTGTCCCCAATTATAGTACCATAGCTGATCTCCTCACGGACCTGACAAGGAAAAACAAGCCAGATAAGGTAGTGCGGACCCTAGCATGTGAGCAAGAATTACAGAAGCTTAAAGGAGCTTTGGCAGTACCCCCTGTGTCCAGATTACAGCAAAGAATTTTTGTGCAGGTGGATGCTTCAAACCATATGGTGGGGGCTGTACTTAGCTAGGTTTCCACAGAGGGAGAAGAGCACTTAGTGGTATATCTCAGTCATAGACTCCAACCCAGGGAGTAATGGTATGCAGCTGTAGAAAAGAAATGTCTAGCCATAGTGTGGGCACTGCAGAAACTTCAGCCTCATCTGTATGGAAGGAAATTCACTGTAGTTACAGACCACAATCCCTTAACATGGGTGCATCAAGCCTGCTAGCAAAATGCCAAGTTACTAAGGTGGAGCCTAGGGCTGTAAGCATATGATATGACAGTGCAGCACTGCAGTGGGGTTAGCAATGCCAACACAGATGGGCTGTCAAGACAGGGAATGGGTTAAGGTATTTCCAGATAGGCTCAATCCTCTCAAGTAAAATTTCTCAAGGGTCACTTGGAAAAACTAGCGTTTTTTTTTTTTTTTTTGGGGGGGGGGGTGTCATGCTGCCAGTCCAGCTATCTGGAATTATGTAAATAATTCTATGTCATTTGTGAATATTGATATGATTTATACAGAACTGTATGTTATGTACTGAGCTTCAAGAATGTAACCACAGCATACCCTGCTGGAACATAGAAGATTAACCTGCAAAACTTAAGAATAGTTGAGATTAAGTTACTTTATAGCTGGGTCATAAACAAGAGATGGTATCTCTCATTTTCAATGCAGAAGCAGACACAATGTCTAGAGCTAGAAGTTTTTCTATTATCTTGAAATAAAAGTAATTACTAGGTTTAAAATGTAAAGTGTTTTATGACTTCCAAGATCTGCAAAGATATGAGAGATGTATTTCTTGCACAGGAATGTTAAGTTTCTGTTTAGCCTGGGAACTGAAGTCAAGTGACAGAGTGATGTCATCCAAGCTGGCCCAGCAGTAATGTTTGATATTAATTTGAGAACTCTCTGAGAGACTGTGCATTTTGAATTTTGCCTTAGACCTAGCAAGAACATCCACTCATCAGCAGCATCTGCACTTGCTTTCTCTGTAAGTAAGGTTCATAGGTAGGTACTAGGCTATCTGCCCGAAGGCATTTATAAGCCTAGCCAGAATGTGTTGGCTTTCGCTGCCCCCTTAGATTAGTTCCCTGTGCCTCTGTCCAGCAGAGCCACTGAAGTGATCACCGGGGTAAACTTTCTATTTCCCAATCACTCGTCAAGGTTTCTTTTGAAGAGTGTTAGCGAGAAGCTCTGCCTAATGTAGATTGGAATCTTGTTCCAAAGCGTGGGAAGTCTCTAGGACAAGAGTCTATCCTTCCAGCACATCCTATTTATTGTGGTGAGGATGTCCTTCAAGGATGCATCTGCAGTCCTAACATATGGGTTGTCCTGCCTCAGGCAGCCCTTCGGTCGGCCGGATTCCAAAGTCTGGGTCTGGCCTCGGCTGATGTCGCACTTCACCCGACGTCACAGCTGCTGTTTATTGGGTATAAAGGCATCAGCCGACGCCATTTTCCTCAGTCTTTCTTGCTGCGTGGTGCCCGAAGCAGAAGCTGTTCGCAAGTGCCGGTCGGTCAGATCCAGAGATTTCTACTACCGAAGACTTCTAAAAGCTAAGTACCCGTTGGGGACTCTTTCTTGCCTCAGCCAATGTCAGACAAAGTAAATAATTGTTTAACTTGTGGGAAACAAATACCTCATAAGGATTTCCACTCGTACTGCCTTCCTTGCTTAGGCCCAGACCACGACGTATCAGCTTGTCTAGCCTGTGCTTCCTTCAACCGACGGACACTTAGACGTCGGTCGGAGTTTGCAGAGGAGTTTTTTGGTCCCGCTTTTGCATACAAAATGCCGTCGGAGACTCCGACTACTCAATTAGCTAAAAAGCGCAAGGAAAAGGACCGACATTCGCGGCCCACGGTTTTGGCTGAAACCACGGTTAGGCCAACCGCGAGTGTCTCGGTTTCGGCTGAAACAGAGTCCCCGGTTCCTCCTTCGGCCGAAAGCATGCCTCCGATAGCCGAGGCCTCACAGAGCATGGCGGAATCTGCTACTGAATTTACTGCTACAGAAGCAGGCACCCAGGATTTGTCAGACACTATTCCTTTAGACATATCTACCCCTGCACATGGGGCTGCTAGACCCCCTGCTTCTATGTCTATCAAGGCTTTTGCCAGGGCTAAAGCAGCTAAATCTTCTAAGGCCTTACCTGCTAAAACTCCCTCACATAGGCCTACCTCTAGTTCCCAAATTCTCAGCCTGGCTGAGGATCTCATTTCTTTGATCAGGGGATCCCAACCTCACCCAGACAGGGCCTCTCAGCCCCCTCCAGATAAGAGGCCTAGGACTGAACCCCCGGAACCTGTCTCTACAGATTATTCCTCGGATGACTCAGACATTTCAGAGCCTCAGGAAGGCCCATATTCTCCTTATGAGGATTCTGATGCAGAAGACTCCATTCCTTCTGCTTCTCCTCCTGAAGAATTTTCCTTTGGGGAAACCTTGCATGCTATGAGGGAACACTTCCAATGGCAGGGCCAGGATTTTTCAAATTCAAGGAAAAGGCTAAGGACTTTTTTACATTTACCACAGCATAGGCCTTTAGCCATTCCTCCAGTACTAACAGTTGTTGATGATGCATATAATGATGCATGTACTGCCCCTGATTCTCTTCCTCCGGCCCCTGCCAAGCCTGACAGATATTACAGGGTCCCGGACACACACTACCATTTGTATAAGGCTCCTGTTGCAGACCCTGAAACCATTTCACAGGGCCCTAAAGGTGTGGCAGCTGCCTCTGCCAAAAACCCTCTTCCCTCTGAAAGGGAATCTAGAGCATTAGAGAGATGGGGTAAAAAGGTTTATACTTCTGCTACTCTTTTGGCCAGGGCCTTGAACTGTCAATTTCACATGATTCAGTACCAGGAATTTTTGTTAGACCAGCTAAATAAAAAACTGTCTTCTCCTGAACCTATAGACCGCAAATCCCTTCAGGATTTGGTACATAACTCTCAGCAGGTCAGTAACCATTTCTTAAAATGTGGCTATGATGCACTGGAGGCTTCCTTTAGATCGGCTATGACTGGAACAGTGATTCAAAGGCATGCCTGGTTAAAAGAACAATCCTTACCAGATCATGTTAAGTCAAAACTCCTAGATGCTCCCATGGAGAAACAAAGTTTGTTTGGCTCCCCTGCACAGGAGGTTCTAAAGAAGGTGGAAGAAAAAGCAAAATCTGTTCAAACAGTCAAGGATTTCTTACAGGTCCAACCTCCGAGGTTTAGCAGAAATTGGCCTTCAAAGAATTGGTCCTTTCCAGACAATTCCAGAGCGCAGAGGCAGAAATAGACGCCCAAGAGGCAGAGGTCAATCTAGGGGTGCCTACAGGGGACGTCAGTGGCAGCCTACCAACCAGAGAAGTACTGCCACAGATTCAACTACAACCACTTCCACAGGGCAGACACAATGACTTGGCTCTGGTTCCGCCTACCAGGGAACAATTGGAAGCACCCTTGGGCGGAAAGCTAGCCTTATTTTCCGACAACTGGCATTACATTACAGGAGACAAATGGACTTTACAAACAATAGACAAGGGCTACAGGTTTCACTTCCACACTCTACCAAAAAAGAGAGGAATGCTAAACCTACCACCAAGCCAAAAAACAGACACTCTAAGACAAATCAACAACTTAAGGATGAGAGCTATAGAAAAGGTACCACCTATGGAACAAGGCCAAGGATTTTACTCCAGGCTTTTCCTTGTACCAAGAAAAGAAAATCAATGGAGACCTATTCTAGACTTGTCCGCACTGAACACATACCTCATTGTTCCAAAATTCAAAATGCTGACCCTCCAGCAGCTTCTTCCCATGCTGGGCAAGGAGTCTTGGCTGGTGACTCTAGATCTCAAGGAGGCATACCTGCACGTCCCTATACGACCAGATTGCAGAAGACACCTCAGATTTCTTGCAGGATCAGAGCATTATCAATTCTCAGCATTGCCCTTTGGCTTATCTACTGCGCCCAGAGTATTCACAAAATGCCTGGCATCAGTAATTGCTCATTGCAGGCTTCAGGGAATTCAAATTTACCCATACCTGGACGACTGCCTAATACAAGCGGACAACAAGGCAAAATTAACAAAAGATTTGGAAAATGTCATACACCTGTTGCAAGCCTTGGGATACACAGTCAACATGCAAAAGTCAAGACTAGTACCATCCCAAAGGATAACATTCTTGGGTGCAGAACTGGATACATCAACTCAGATGGCTTTTCTCACAGAAGAAAAACAAAAGCAACTACCAGTTTACTTCATGACATTAACAACACAAACTCAGCTTACTGCAAGGAAAGTCCTGCAAGCCCTGGGTTACATGGCATCCTGCATAATATTGAGTCCGCATGCCAGACTGCATATGAGAAAGTTACAGTGGTACCTAAGGAATGTATGGTCTCAACACAAGCACAGTCTAGAAGCCCAGATTCCAATAATACCATGCCTGAAGCAAGAATTCCTGTGGTGGGCTCAGGCCTGTCAGTTGAACAGAGGATTGCCTTTCCACAAACCGCATCCAGACCAGACCATCACCACGGACGCCTCAGACCTAGGCTGGGGGGCACACATGGTGGACAAGTGTATACAAGGCCTATGGACCCAAGACCAGCTGAATCTACACATAAATCTAAAGGAGATGCTGGCAGTGAAACATGCGATCCAGGCATTCAGACCACTCCAACAAGGTCATCTGCTGATAAGGACGGACAATACCACAGTCATGTGGTACATCAACAAACAGGGAGGTACACATTCATATCCTCTATGCCGGATGGCAATGGACTTGTGGAATGTGGCCCTGAATCTCAACATTCAACTTCAGGCCAGATTTGTACCAGGAAAAGAAAATTCTCTAGCAGACACCTTAAGCAGAACTACCACGGATGCTCACGAATGGATGCTGCATCCAGATATCTTCAAAGCCATAACAAAGAAATGGGGACTACCAGAGATAGACTTGTTCGCCTCCCCACACAACCACCAATTGAAGAAATTCTGCACAAGAGCATACCACCCACTTGCTTGGGGGGGTGGACTCCCTTTCCTTCAGCTGGAAAAACCTGACAGCATATGCATTTCCACCTCTTCCTTTGATGTACAAAGTTCTACTGAAGATCAGAGAGGATCAGCCAAGGGTAATCCTGATAGCTCCAGACTGGCCGAGGCAACATTGGTACCCGCTACTGAGAAGCATGTCTCGGACACACGCATGGCCTCTACCTCTATGTCCCTTACTTCTAACACAGAACAACTACAAGATCCTGCATCCAAACTTGAAAACACTGCAGCTAGCTGCTTGGAATATTGCATAAAACAAAATAACCCAGGTTTATCTCAGAGGGTTAAGGACATTATCCTGGAGGCACGCAGACCTTCCACAAGGAAAACTTATTCAGCCAAGTGGAAAAGATACCTCATTTGGAGTGCAGCAAAGGGAGAAAATGTCTCATTGGCAAGCATAGCACACATCCTGGAATATTTAGCAGAACTGTTCCACAATGGCTTGTCTTACTCCTCCATTAAGATTCATGCATCAGCAATTTCAGCAGAATACAACATGGATCCTCCTGTCTTCTCTCATCCTCTACTCAGGCAGTTCTTGAGAGGAATTAAAAATGTAAATCCTCCAAGGAAACCACCTTTACCTACATGGGATCTCAACTTTGTGCTGGAAAAGTTAACACTTCCCCCTTTTGAACCAGCAGCAACAGCAGAATTACAGTTCTTGTCTTGGAAAACTGCTTTCCTGCTAGCAATCACTTCAGCAAGAAGGGTATCTGAGTTACAGGCATTAATGGCAGTACAACCCTTCCTTATCTTCCATCAGGATAGAGTCTCTCTGAGATCTAACCCTACCTTTATGCCAAAAGTGGTCTCCAGAGTATCATTGAACCAAGCGATTCATTTACCTACATTCTTCCCCAACCCATAGAACAGGGGGGAAAGACTGCTACATACCTTGGATGTGCACAGACAATTACGCAACTATCTGGACAGAACTAAGACCAGCAGAAAAACTGACCAGCTTCTGGTAGCATATGCAACAGGAATGCAAGGAAAAGCAATTTCAAAACAGACAATCTCAAAATGGATAGGAAATTGCATTCGGTTTTGTTACTCTTTTCATGGAAAGACAACTCCTGAAAATATCAGACCTCATTCCACAAGAGCTACAGCCACCGCTACAGCTTTCCTACGAGGAGTGGCTACCAAAGACATTTTAGAAGCTGCTACTTGGAGCTCCGTGCATACATTTGCCAAGCATTATAATCTTCCCTTATACTCTAGATCCCGAGCAGGTTTTGCAACTGCTGTTTTGCAAGGGATCTTAACTACACCATCTTTATCTTAGTGCCTTCTCCCCCAGTTTGGCTATGGTATTCTACCCATATGTTAGGACTGCAGATGCATCCTTGAAGGACATAGTACAGTTTTGTACCTACCATAAATGTAGATGTCCGATAGGTATGCATCTGCAGTCAGGATTACCCACCCTCCTTCCCCTCTGTGGTATTCCTAGGGTATTTACCCCTCTTTTAGCTAGCTGGGGGAATCTATTATGGTGTATTTGTTTATATATATATATGTATATATATTTTTATATTGTTTGCTCTCTACTGTTTGGAATTATTTGCATTTATCCAAATTTAGCCTTCCTAGAGGTCACCTGGCATCTGGGGCAAAAAACACTGAGGAAAATGGCGTCGGCTGATGCCTTTATACCCAATAAACAGCAGCTGTGATGTCGGGTGAAGTGCGACATCAGCCGAGGCCAGACCCAGACTTTGGAATCCGGCCGACCGAAGGGCTGCCTGAGGCAGGACAACCCATATGTAAGGACTGCAGATGCATACCTATCGGACATCTACATTTATGGCAGTTACAAAACTGTACTTTTAGATCCCTAGAGCGTGTGGCTCAAGGGGGTAAGGTTTTCTTTAGGTGGAGCATGTCCATCAATTCTGGGTTGGACATGGCCTTGTATGTCAGGCAGAGATCACCTCTGTGTAGACAATATGCAACCAAGTACAGCTGGAGTTTCTTCAGTCAAGCTGCATAGGACATCTGTTTGAGGCCAGTGATCCTTTTGGTGAGGTACTTCTGTGGTCTTTCCAGCTGTTGCAGGTGTCTTGTAAGGTACATCCCAAATGGGTCATTTTACTCTTTGATGGGTCTGATGAGTAGAGGGGCACAATGACCTCTTTTGATCTTGATGCAAACCCTTTTGTGATTAGGTGGGCCATGTAGAAGGATTTTCTAACCACTTTGGCAATGTGATTATCAAAGGTGAGATTACTAACTACTTGGGTCCCCAGATCCCTTATTACATCTTCCATATTTAGGGGACTACCACCTATGTGGTAGTTTGTGAGTACTTTGTTTTTTCCAAAGGGGATGACTATGCAATTTTTGGCATTTAGCTTGAGGCCATGATTTTGACACCAGGTATCCATCTCAGTGAGACCCTTTTGGAGGATGTCTGTGTCAGCCGGAGAGTCAATTATAGCAAACATGGTCAGCCATAGTCCTCCTGTGCTTGCCTGTACCTCTGAGAAGTGAGCCCTGGGGAACGCCACTTGTAACCGGTTTAGAGTCGGACCTAGCTCTCGCAACTCTCACCATGTAGGTTCTGTCCATGACCCAGTTGGCAACCCATCTTGTGATGTAGGGGTTTATGTTCAGACTGGTGAGCTTGTCTATAATACTAGAATGTGGAATGGTGTTGAAGGCCTTTGCGAGGTCTAGGTAGGCTGTGTGTACCACCTTTCCCTTGTCTATAGCCTTGGTAACTGTCTCAAAGAAGTCCACCAGGTTTAGGAGGCATGATCTGCCCTTAACAAAGCCAAACTGGGTAGGGTCCAATGTTTGGAGGTTCCCAATGTCTCTGTTAATGAGTTCCATGACGACACACTCCATAGCCTTGCAGACCAAGCTAGTCAAGCTTATAGGGCGATAGTTCCCAGGGTCTGTTGTGACTCCACCTTTGTGGAGTAGAATAACAATTGTTGTGTGCCACTCTATGGGTACGTAGCCTGTGGAGAGGCTGAGTTTGAACAGTGTGTTTAGGTGAGGGGTTAGTTCGTCTTTGAGCTTGTGTTGGACGCAGTCTGGGACACCATCCAATCCCATTGATGCTGTGTTTTTGGCTTTGGAGAGGGCTATTTAACCTGAGTGTCTATGATTTCAGGGACTCTACATTCTTCTGGTATGGTAATGGGCCCTTTTTGGGGTGAGAGGAGGGTGAAGTTTGCGCTGAACCTGTCTGCCAGGATGTTGGCGATATCGGTCGGTTCAGTGTATTTTGTGCCATTCTGCACCAACTCCAAGCAGATCTGAGCATTGCCACTTAGATTATTGACATAGCTAAAGAATGCCTTGTGGTTATCTTTGGAATCATTGGCAATTTTTCTTTCAAAGCTCGTCTTGGATGATTTTATAAGGGATCATAGTTTCTTGCTGATACTGATCAGGGATATCTTCCCTTCTTGGGATTTTACTCTTTTCTGTACTAGTTTCCTCCTTGTATTGTATAGCTTGTTTATGGCAGGAGTCCACCAGACCGGTTTCCTTTTCTTGAAGGAGTGAGTCTTGGTTTTGCTTGGGATGACACGATCCATGCATTCTTGTAGGTGCCCATAGAATGCATTAGTAAAGGATTTTGCAGCTTGGACAGCGTTATCCTTCAGCATGGGGGCTTTGAAACTTTCCACCTCGGTCTTAAGTAACGTGAAGTTTGCTTTTGAAAAGTTTTTCACGGTGGTTTCCTTGTCTGGGGGTGGGGGCAGAATGTGGATATCCAAACTGATTTGTTTATGGTCAGATCTAACCAGCGAGGGGTTGACCTTCAGTGTGGAACACCGGTCGCCCATGTTGGTGATGACCAGGTCCAATATGTTGTCACCTCTGGTGGGAGTGTTGACCATTTGAACCAGGGTGTTTGAGTTTATAAATTCCAGGAAATGTTTCCTTGGTTTCCTTGTCTGGGGGTGGGGGCAGAATGTGGATATCCAAACTGATTTGTTTATGGTCAGATCTAACCAGCGAGGGGTTGACCTTCAGTGTGGAACACCGGTCGCCCATGTTGGTGATGACCAGGTCCAATATGTTGTCACCTCTGGTGGGAGTGTTGACCATTTGAACCAGGGTGTTTGAGTTTATAAATTCCAGGAAATGTTGGGCATGGGAGTTAGTAGAGTAGTTCTCCCAGTTAATGTTTGGGTTATTGAAATCACCCAATATTACGGTGTTTGGTAGGACCTTTATTGTTTCCAGAAATGCAAAATGGGGGTCCTGGGACATGGTGGGTGATATGTAGCAAGCTGCAATTTGAATTGCAGTTTTACCCATTGTTAGTTGCACATGGATGATCTCTGAAGTATTGTGCTGTGCCACTAACATGGAGGTGTGGGAATCCTTGAAGAATATGGATACGCACCCGCCTTTTGTATTTCGGTCCGGTTTCTGTGGCCAAAATGTATGGTATGAGATTTAGCCTGGTAGTGCTGGGGTGCTCTCCAGAGCCTTAAACTAGGTTTCTGTTACTGCACATATATCGATTTTCTCCATACTGAGGAGTGCCTCGAGTGCATGCATTTTGAGGTTTAGACTTCTGGCATTGAGTAGCATTACCCTCAGTTTTTTGTTACTTGTGCTATTTACGGCGGTGGCTTTCACTTTTGAGCCTTGCCTAAAAAAGGCACTATGGGGGTGGCAAGAGCATTGGCCAGTATTCGAAAGCCTAAAGGTGATAGGTGCAAGCCATCTCTAGTGAAGCAGCGTGGCTTGTCGAGCATATCATCCCAGGTGGACAGACACTGGATCCCCTTTGAATGACACCAGAAACTTAGCCAATTGTTGAAATCGAGAATTTTTTCTTTATACCGTGATATCATTCTTGGTGAGGGCTGGATGCTACTCAGGGTCAGGGTCATACTGGCCTGGGCTATGCGATCAGAGAGCTCTTCCATGTCTCTTTTCATGTAGTCCAGGGAAGTACGGCTCAGGTCATTCACACCAACATGGACAATGACAGAGTCATAGTTGTACTTGTTCTGGAGTGACCTGAGTGCTTGTGTTATGTGGCAGATCCTGGCACCCGACAGGCAGCTAACAGTAACCTTCTCCTTATTCAGCCTAGTGAGTGGGACGTCAGTGTGCCTGACTATAGAGTCACCTATTACTAGTATGTTGGGTATGTTATTTTGCCTTAAGGGCTGTGGCTGTGATTGCATGGCACACTGGTTTTGTGAAGTATGTGTTTCATGGTTTGTGTTGGGGGGTGGAGGTTGCTTGGATGTTTGCTTTGGAGGTCTCTGTTACTTTTGCAGATTTTTATTTAGAGCCTCCGAGTATGTTTTCATGTATTTGTGTGTTTTTTGCTGGTGGTGGTTTAATGGGTCTATGTGAGACTGGTGGTGTGATGCAATTATTTCCTTTATTTTCTTGACTGTTTGATCCTGTTTTAGGTTCAAGAAGCTTAGCCTCCAGTTTAGCTGTATAATTGCATCTCTCGCATGTATTAGTGTTTGATGGTAGGAGTAGAGGGTTGTCAGTGCACATGAGGCAGTTGTAACATTGCCTCCAAATGCCCAGATTCACCAGTTGGACTGGAGAGTACACCTGAAACTGCCCTTTGGACATGCCTGGATAGGTACAGTGAACTGTTTTACTGGATGGCTAGTAAGGTCGAATAGAGAGCCTTCTCCTTCAGTACAGTACAGGAGGGTCTAGTGCTAGGGTTTATAAGTGCTTGCTATGAGTTTTGAGCAAGTGCCGGGCTGAGAAATGAATGGCTTGAGTGCTTAAGCTGAAAGTTTGTCTAGTTCCAAAGGAAAATTTGAAGAGACTTTGTGGAGCCGGGAATAGTTTTACCCTAGCTAACTGACACTGCCTGGCACGCAAAACTGGGCAAATGCAGTATTTATAGCAGGGAAATGAAAGAGACAGAAATTAGCCCAAAATGGCCAATAAACTACTAATTTCTGGGCTGAAACCACTCCTCCAGGGACAGATAGGCTGCTCAAAGCTTCCCTCTCTCACAGGTAAACAGAGAAACTTCCTTCTATCCAAGTAAGGTATGGGCAAACAAAAAGATTTGTAACACAGCCCTGAATCCAGCACTAACCTGAAAACTGGACTATGCTAGCTTAGAAATGTGGGAAACAAGTATATAATATATATATATTTTTTTTTTAAGAATAGTATCTCTGTTAGATATAGATAAGAATATAGTAAAGTCTAGTATGAACCTATATTCATTTAAAATGAGTGGCGAAAGCCAAACACACTCTGGCTAGGCTTATAATTGCCCTAGTGCAGATAGCCTAGTATGAACCTATGAACCTATGAAAGATTAGTTTAGATGTTTTCTGTATTAATTTGAGACTATCCTGCAATGTTTTAAAATATTTCCTGTGATTTTGAACTCTGAAGTTACTGTGTTCATGTACTGAATAGTGTCTTGTTCTTTTATTATTTATTATGAAATATATTTAAACCCATCTTTGTGACTGATATTTGTGAGACATATTTAAGCTGTTAAGGGTACTGGCATGTGTATTTAGTGACACTGTACAGGCCACTCCTACTAGCCTGGAGCTTGGTCAAAACTACCATTTGGATTATTAGTAACATTGCACAGTAGGATTTGACACCCTTTGTATAAGGGCCTTATAGTAGCTTATAAGGGTGGCTGGTGGCAGCTGGAACTACCTTATAGTCTGGGCAAAAGGGGGCATAGCTAGTAAACCTGTGCCAGCCTTTCCCAGGTGTGTGTGTGTGTGTGTGTGTGTGTGTGTGTGTGTGTGTGTGTGTGTGTGTGTGTGTGTGTGTGTGTATCAGTCAAATCTCAGTGTGTGTGTCAGCTACTTGGGCAGGGACATGAAGCAGTGGTTGGACAGAGAGCGTGCTGGAGGTCATACTTTGGCTACTCGGCTGAGATTTCAACCATGTAGCTGTGCCAGTGGGGAGTCTTATTGGGGATCTGGAGAAAGAGGCAGAAACCAGTCCCAGACTGACTATGGTCTCTGTGTGCTGTTAATGGAAATTGCACTTTACTGTGTGTGTACTTGTAATCCTCCCAGTATGTACGTCCCCTAGCTGTTGACAGTGGTGAATATTGAGGCTCCTTGATTACTGGGCCAGTGCAGGGGCGTCACAAAGAGTATCCTGATGTTCATGTTAACTGATCCACAAGTGTTTAACTAAGGAAATGTTTTAAACCTTAATGTGTGAAGTTGTATATTTAATGGTGTATCTTTAAACATTAGAAAGTGTTTGAAATGTATGCAGCCTAAATGACCCACATTTGATTGGTAGCATGGACATCTGTGGGATCTTGAGTGTGAAGGATGGGTGTGCATATTCTGGGAGGAAGGGGCAGTCCGAGGCTGCACACTGCCACAATCCTTCAGAGGAGGGGGGCAGCTTTGCAAGGGATGACCAGGATGTGGATGTTTGGCCACAAAGCCACTTCAACAGTAGTTCTCATTACAAGTGTATGGGAATGTATATGTGTGTTAGGGAGAGCATTTTTTGTCTCTGGTATTGAGGGCCTTTCAGGTTAAGGTTTATCTAATATTCTGCCATTTGTTAAGATGCTGACAATGGAACTAAGAACCTTCATGGCTGCCTGCATGATGGCCCTTTCAGATCGCTGTCACCCCTATACTGGGGATACCTAATGTGGAAGAATAAACCCACATTAATTTGGGAGAATGGTCTGATGAGGATCATTCCCAGTCATTGAGTACAGTGCTCCATTTGGAATGTACCTGACTAGGCATATGCAGCAAATGTTTCTCCCTTCACCCATTTAAGTACAACTTAGATCAGTGGATGGGGAATCATAAATATACCCCTGTCTGCCACCTGTGTCCCTATTAGATTGTGGAAGGGGAAGCTTGTAAATGCTTTGACTACCATAACAATGCTATACTCCAATAAAATAGGTGGTATCAAAACCTGTCAGATGTGTTTGGGAAGCATGGCCAGGCTTTAAAGACCCTTCATGATCATTAGGCTAGAAAATACCTATGAACAGGAATGTGGAGAAGGTTTTGTCTCCGTGGTCAACAGGTGCAAAGACAGAACTGCAAAAAAAAAAAAAGATGTGAACATTTTTGGAAGTTGAGGTTCTCCAGTTCATTTCCCAGCTGGTTTTCTCCTGGTGATCTTGTGTCCTCCCACATTCCAAAAACATGCCTAAGGTGGACTGGGGACTCTCAGTTGCCTGTAAGTGTGAGTGCATGTGTGTGATATGGAAGAAAAAAATGGCAATCTACTTCTATTTCCGCCTTTGCTTTGAAATCTCCATAGGTAGCAGTGTCACTCTAGGAGTCAGATGCTGCTCTTAAGAGAGTGAGCAAGAAGATATTCATAGTATCACAGTTTGTGTATAAACATTTTTGTCTTTTTTATTCTTGAAGTGCCTCATTAAGAAGAAACTTTTGGCAATACCTTAATGATCATTTGTTTATTGTTGCTGTTTTTTGTCATCTGACTTGTGGTATCCATTTAGGTTTATGTATTTGAGTCTTTTCTGTTGGAGTGTTCACTTGCTGAGAGGAAAAATGGGACTATTTTTCTGAAGAAAATACAAGTTGAATTCATATGTGCAATCTGTGGGAGTGTATTTCATTTCTGAAAACTGATATATATTTGTTTTGAATGATATCTTAGGTTACTGGCCAAAAGTACTTCAAGAAGATTAAGTAGTACAACATTGACAGCAACAGTATGCCAGTATTGGGGGAACTTAATTCAGCTATTTCAGAGAACTTTAAAACACTATATTACTGTAAACGTCTGAGTCTCTGGAAAGGAATCTGAAGGCTTTACATGCCTTACACTTAAGTTTTAGCTACAGCACACAGCAGAGTACTTTACCGAACAGCTGCTCATGGATACCGTATTGTGGCACTTTAGCTTTCCCCAATATGGATGTCATTTCTAATCACATCAGCTAGGTAAACCACAGTGCACAAAGGTCTTAGGTTCTTGTCTGAAGTCCTTCTTGTGTATATTTTTGCCCTGTATATTTTAACCAGTAAGAATTATCTGACTGGTCTTGGCCTATTCATATCTCCATACCAGTATCCAAAGCACAGAAGTGAAAGCCATCTAGAGGGGCTGTCATCCATTCAGTCATAGAGGATGCTTGTGCCCTTACTGGCATCCTGGCCAGGAGGGCATTTTTCTTTTAAAGCCTTAGCCCTTCCTCTTGATTCTGGAAATATAACCAGCATTGCCTCAGAGGCCACTACACATCATAATGCATGTGCAATAATCTGTGTACTTGTTGATGAAGGTAACTGTGCTTATGGTTTAGTGAGCTTGCATGCACATCTCAGGAGTACCGTACTTAACATTTCCACCCCTACTGCAAGGGATTTTGGCATAGGATGGCCCTATTTTGCCCCACCCCCTCAATATAGGCACACTCATCCACCCCCACACCAGGTCCAGCTAATGTCCATGCCTCATTATAATATTTTAGATTTAAGTAATTTGCAGTTCCTGGTAGAATATTTTGGTCCATTTCTAGAAATGTGAGAGACTTTAGTTAAAGATAGCTGTTGCCCTAAGATTAAAAACTAGTAACACTGAACATTAAGAGAAACAAATAGATCTGATGATGTCTTTTCCATCTGCCTCAACCTGTAGGTTATCAAATCCATTTGGATCCAAGGCCAGGAGTTCAGAATCTTTTGCTCTGAAACTCCACCTTTTCTTCCATAATGTTTTGCATGCCTAAATCTCCTCAGATCTCATTTGCTGCTTTTCAGTGTCCGATGTATTCTTATGAAGCTGCTGTCCAGATAAGTGCTAGTGCCTTTGTTACTTTTTTAAATATGTATTTTCTTCATAGTCTTCTTGAATATTTCCTCCCCTCCCAAAACAAAAAGTAATCTTCCTTCTTGCACTTTAGTCATACCGTTTGTGGTTGTTTGAGCAAGTGAGTGCTTATCCTGCAAGACGTCTTGCTGCTTACCTCTGTTACCTGAAGGAGCTAGTATTTATTCCAGTGTCTGCTTTTGTTGCATTAAGCAAGCTGTAACTTGTTAAATTATTATTTTCCTTTGGTGTTCTGTCAGAGTTTTTGCCAGTTTATTGAATCAGTGGAATCATTGTGTTTCATGTGTTATTACTGATGTTCATCGTGTTACCCTGCTGCAGTCATCATACTTGGGTTATCCTGCCGTCAGGCGGTCCCACAGTCGGCCCGAATTCCAAAGTCTTGGTCCGGTGTCGGTTGCTGTCGCTTCTTCCCTGACGTCAGAGCGCCAGGGGTATATCAGAGGCATCCGACTCCATTTTCTTCAGTCTTTCTTGCCGCGCGGTGCCCGAAGCAGAAGCAGTTCGCAAGTGCCGGTCGGCCGACACCTGAGATTTTCGAATCGAGTTTCAGTCCAAAGTCTTCAAAGCTAAGTACCCCATTGGGGAACCTTTTCTTGCCTCAGTCCGATGTCAGAATAAATTAACAATTGTATTTCTTGTGGGAAGCAAATACCTCATAAAGACTTTCATTCTTCTTGTATACCTTGCCTAGGCCCAGACCACGACGTCACTGGTTGTCGGTTTTGTGCTAGGTTCAATAAGCGAACTATTAAGCGATGCTTTGATTTCGCATGACACTACTTCGGTATGAAATTTAATTACACTATGCCGTCAGAGCAAATGACTACCGGCGTGCATAAAAAACGCAAAGATAAAGAAAGGCAGCCTAGATCCAAGCCAGACTCCGAGGCCTCGGCTGGGCTGGTCGCCGGTTCTCTGGTTTTCAGTGAGGCACCTACGCAGCCCCTGGCTACCGCTGAATGTTTCACTGTTGCAGTCATCACATTTGGGTTGATTCCCAAAGCTAACGAAGGGTGGAGGTAGTTAAGAAGCATTAGGGCTGGCAAACAGGCCCTGTAAGACTACTGTGGCAAATCCAGCTCTGGATTTAGAAAAGATAGGTAAGTGGTAATGCTTGTTGAAAGTGTGTATAGAGCTCCAGGTTGCAGCTTCCAGGATGTCCCCGGTAGGGACTCCCCTGAGGATGCTGTAGAAACTGATGTAGCCCTAGTGGAATGTGTTCTGATCCCCAGAGGGGTAGGTTTCCCATGGTGCTTGTAGCAGAAATGGATGCAGTGTGCTATCCATTTAGAAATGGTTTGCCTTGAAGTGGCGTTGCCCTGTGCCCCTACAGCAAAGCCGACTAGTAGCTGGTCAGATTTTCTGAAAGGCTTAGTCCTGTCTTGATAGAACCTGAGCTGCCTGTGCACTTCCAGGGAGTGCAGGATCCTTTCCCCTTTATTCTGAGGATTAGGGAAAAAAGTAGGCAAATGAATGGATTGGTTTAAAGCCACACTAGATACCACCTTGGGCATAAATGATGGGTTAGTCCTGAGGGAGACCCTGTCCGCATGGAAAATAATGAAGGGTTCCACAGCCATAAGGGCCTGCAATTCAGGCACTCTTCTTGCTGAAGTGATGGCTAGAAGTAAAGCTGTTTTCCATGAGAGGAACTGTAACTCAGCTGTGGCAGCAGGTTCAAAGGGCGGAAACGTGAGCTTTTCAATACAAAGTTAAGGTCCCAGGCAGGAGTGGGAGCTCTCCTGGAGGGTCTTAAATTATTGGTTCCTCTCAGGAACTGTTTAGCAGAGGATGAGAAAAAAGGGGTGGCTCAGTCTAATAATGAGCTGAGATGGCAGTGGCATGGATCTTAATTGAAGAGAAGGATAGGCCTTTGTGAAGCATTTCTGCAAAGTAATCTAGTATATGATGTAAGTTGGGCACAGTTGTGTCCATTCCCCTGAGACTGGCTCCAGGAGCAGTATCTTTTCCACTTTTCCGAATAGGATTTTATTGTGCTAGGCCTCCCTGCCTCAAGAATAACATCCAGCACCTGCTTACTGAGAGTTGCTGGAGAAGAATTCAGTGGATGAGCCAGGCTGCTAGGTTCAGGGTCTGTAGCTGAGGGTGTAGAATCAGGCCTGCCTGCTGGGACAGCAGGGAAGGAGTCTGAGGCAAGTGCCATGGTGGCAGCACTGTCAGGCTGCGTAAAAGAGGGTACCAGTGCTGGCGTGGCCAGTCTGGTGCAGTCAGGATTGTTCTTGGCTTGTCCTGTTTGATCTTTAGTAGAACCTTCGAGAGGAGGGGTAGAGGGGGAAAGGCATAGATTGAGAGGTTTTCCCCGGTGAAGGACAGGGCATCCACTTTCCAAGCTTGGCTGTGGGGAGTTCTGGTGCAATATTTGCTCAATTGATAGTTCTGAGGGGAAGCAAAAAGGTCCATCTCGGGTGTCCCCCACCTGTGCCTCAAAAGCTTGAATATTTTGGGTTCCAGTTTCTACTCTTGTGGGTCCATGAGATTTCTGCCTAAGTCATCTGCCAGTGAATTTAGTTTGCTTGGCAGGAACTGAGCTTGCAGGTGCACTTGGCTGCTCAAGGCTGTGTTCCACAGAGCCATGGCTAATCTGCAGAGTGGGTAGGAATGGGTTACCCCCCGCTTGTTTATGTACCACATAACTGTGGTGTTGTCTGTCTTTACCAATAGTTGCCCTGGAAGAATAAGGCCTTTGAAGGCTGTCAGAGTATTCTGTACAGCTAAAATTTCTTTTTGATTGATATGCAGGTGCATTTCCTTTGGTTTCCACTTGCCCTACCATGTGAGCCCACCATGCATAGTCTGATGCATCTGTTAGGGTTTGGGCGGCAGGTGGTAGAGTGAAAGGGAGTCCCTTGTTGTGGTTGTAGGCCTCTGCCCACCAAAGGAACTATGTCCTTAAGCAAGGAATGATAGGAATCATTGTTTCTTTTTTTTTTTTTCTTCAAAGCTTTATTTTACTTTTCTTTCATTATTTTGGTACAACATTTACAAAAAACATTTTACTGAAACTGGTCAGCATACAGAGACAAATAAGGCCAATAAACATTCACATAACCAACCAAAACATTTAAAGCTTACTTTCTTAATATGACATGAGAGACTATACTATTAAAAGATACATGACATTCTTGACTCAAGTAATTCAAACTATCGTTACTGGCACAAAATTGAAAAATCAGTAGTTAATAAAGAATATAATATGAAAACATCACATATACAACTATTTACATATAGTGCTACATTCTTACACTATTATCTTTACTATATTAACACTTTGAAGTAACTATAAAGGAACTGAATGAGTTAAATCCTTTGGAGAGAAGGACTAGCCATAGTACTAGTATAGGAGAGTAGGTGTAAAGCCATTTTATATTACTTCAGGATACAGTCTAAGGTTGTACTCCAGAAGTTAAGGTATTTCATGCAGGAATCATTGTTTCCAGGTCCTGAGAATGTTGACACCAAAGACATTTAAGGTACCATTGAAGTTTCTCATATGCAGTCTTGCATATTGAATTAATAGAATACAAGAGGCCATGAACCTCAGGGCTTGCAGTATTTGTCTTGCAGATAGCTGGGTTTTGGTGGCCAGTAGATTGAAGTAGTTTGTCAAATAAATTTGTTTCTCTGGCGTGAGGAATACCATCTGGGAAGTTGTGTTCAAGCTTGCTTCCAGGAATACAATCTGTTGGCTGGGTACCAGCTGTGATTTCTTTTCGTTGATGGTGTACCCCAGTGAAGTCTCTTTACAAATGCCAGGTGCTGCAGTAGCAAGTCTTGTCTGTCCACCTAAATCAGGCAATTATCCAAGTATGGGTAAATCTGAATGCTTTTCTGCCTGCAATATGGAATGGCTGGAGCTAGGCACTTTGTGAATACCCTGGGCACAGTAGATAAGCCAAAGGGAAGTGCAGAGAACTGATAGCGCATAGAGCCTGCTCTGAAGCATAGGTATTTCCTGCAAGATTCTCTTATGGGGATGTGCAGATAGGCTTCTTTTAAGTCTAGGGCTGCTAGCCAGGAGTCCTTGGCTAGCATAGGAAGCAACTGTTGGAGAGTTAGCATTTTAAATTTTGAAACCACCAGAAAGGTGTTGAGAATAGACAGATCCAGGATAGGACGCCAAGAGTTTACTTTTCTGGGAACCAGAAACAGTCTGGAATAAAAACCTTTTCCCCTTTAACTTCAAGCAGTCATAGTCATTCCTGTCAAACCCATGGACCAGCATTTTCCCCACAATTTCTGTAGCCAGCCTGATTGAGATGGATATCTTGAGACAATGTAGGAATTGTCTCATGCTGTCTGAAGATTCCCTATTACTCAAACAACACAACATAGTGTGTGAGAGATGTACATGTATAATGTCACTGGAGGCAAAAATCTCACACACAGACAACTCAGACATCAAGATCGTTAGCAGTACAAAACACACAACACACCTCACTATAACCAGCACAATACACATAATCCTTCTTATGCTGAAGTTCTAAAGAATAACTTGTCTAAGCCACAAAGGCCTAGGGGATGCAACACAGGTAGTAAGTACCCTCAGCAAAACTCAGCCTGCAAACCTACCACCACACATAGTGCAAGGGGTCCTAAAATCATGGATTCTGAGCACATAAGGAAGGCATCTACCCAACCAAACATTCTACTTATTGGTGACTCTATTGCAAGACCTACAGATGTACCTCTTACCAGGCAGAGCAAGGAAAGAGTGACTATTAGTTGCTTGTCTGGTGCCAGGATCCACCAGATCACACATGCACTGAAGTCCTTGAACAATAGGTGTGGGTATGACTCTGTCATAGTACATGTGAGTGTCAATAACTTGAGATGTATCTCCTCAGACTATGGGAAGAAAGACATGTTGGAGCTCTTGGACTGTGTATCCCAGGCAGGTATGAACATAGCACTGAGTAGCACTGTACCTTCTCCAAGGATGATGGCACATTGAGCAAAAAATAATTGACTTTAATTGGCTTAGTTTTTGCTGTCATTCAAAGTGGGATCCAATATCTGCTAGCCTAGGAAGATATTGACAGGGCAGTTTTTGAATATTGGCAAAGACATTCTATACCTGCATAGTGTAATTTTTAGGCAATGCCAACCAGATAAATCTACCAGCATAACAAAGCAAGTAAAGGAAAGTATTAAAGTGTTCCTAATAAATACTATGATCCTAAACAGGAAATTCTACTCTCTACAAACTGTCCTCACCTTGGAGGACATAGATGTCTGTGTAGTGTCTGAGAAATGGTTTAAAAGGGTGGAGAGTACTCTGGTTGTGCAGCCAGTGCTATAATACATTCCCTACTTTTAGACCACCCACTATGTAGGAGGGGAAAATTGTGGAGGTGTCTAAATCAGAAATTCAACCCTGGGCTGGCTGCTATGTCTCTGATGGACAGAGGCAGTCAGTAAATCACCCGCTTATGTAAATCAATCAATTCGGGAGAGACTCGCATCAAGGCTGATAAAGCAGCATGATGCACCAGAGCTTCTTCATGTCCAAATAAACATGAGAAAGGTTCCTTACCATATATTAGCTAGTTAGAGAACTCCCACTTTGACCCATGAAAGCCACAATTCCTTACCTACAAGAACTGGAGTCACTCAACATTAAGCCTAATGCCATTTTCGTAAGTGATTTAAACTACTTGTCTATAGACTGGGAAATCTACACCACCATTAATGCAAAAGCACATAGATTACAGATCTTTGTTAATTCAAACACTCTGGAACAATTCATCATAGTGTCCACTGGGGGAACAAGCTCTCACACCTTGTTCTTACTAATATGGGACCATCTTGAACCATCCCTTGCATATCCTCATCCCTTGTTAGGTCTGACCATAAAGCCATCTTCTTTAAAACAAATGAAATCCAGAGGACTCTTCTGCTCACATTTCCTTCAGAAAATACTCTAAGACAAATTATCTACTCCAAAGTGATATGTTGGCAAGCTTAAAATCCTCATGAAACCCAAGTAACTCTGCTGAATACATGAAAACTTACACCACCAAACTGTACCAGCATGTAAACAGCTGCATGGATATAGCTGTTCCCTGCAGAAGCAAGCACAGTGCAAACCTCAGAATTATAATATCAACAAGCTTTACGATAAAAGAGAATTGTGTTCAAAAGTAAGATTTGTAATACCTAGAATGATAGAGCTCTCATCATTAAACTAAACAAATAACTAAGGTACTTATTTAAATCCACCAAAGCCAAGTTTGAGTTGAATATAGCCACCCAAGCCAACGACAATCACAAGGCCTTTTTAGCTATGTTCATAATCTCAGGAGCACAATGCAGCAATATGCTATGCTGATTGTAAATTATGTTACCTTCACCAAAGCTGAAGATGTAGCAAATCTAGTGGCCAATAAATTCAGCTCAAACTTTATCCCTCTCCCCCATCTGTCACAAGATATATCTGAAACTGATGTAACCCCAACTATCACACAAGACCAAGTCCTAAGTGCACTATCAAAAGCAAAAGATACTGATGGACTTTCCAAGATGGCTGCACACTAAACAACAGTTTAACTTTAGCTCTCCCAATGTGAAAAAAAGAAACTAAAAGACAAGGACCAGGAACTATGTCACTTTTAGTAAATTCAGTTACTGGCTAGTAATTACACTGCCTGATGCCAGCAAAGAAGAAACTAAGAGAGCCTAAAAGAAAAGAAAATAGAAAAGGTGAAGAGAAAATACTGACCGGGAAGAATCCTACTGCTATTCAGCAAAACACAGTTCAAGCTCCAGCTTTGGTCAAAAACATGGCTTTCTGTGATGGAGGAAAAATAAGTCAAATGTGTTCAGAGCTGATTAACACAAAACACTGAGGGGGAGATCAGCTCATATAACAAAAAGCTTGAAAATGGAATAAGCTTTAAATAGATATTCAGATGAGCTGTTAAAACTGCAAAAATAAGTGGTCAAAAAGAAGAAAAGACTAGCTGAGTGTGAGACTGCTCAAGAACAGATGTTTCAAAAAATTGTAGAATTAGAGGATAGAGCATGTAGGAAAAACCTGATATTTTCTGCTGTAGCAGAGAAACTAGAAGGGACAGACTGTATTAATTTTTGTAAAGGCACAAATAAACAACTGGACTGGCATTTCACAGCATGATATTTTAATTGAAAGGGCACATTGTGTATATGCTCAAACCTGGCCATGACAAGTTTGGACTCATCAAAGGCAAGTCATAGTTACTCAGCCTGCTGGACTTTTTTTTTTGAAAAAGTCACCAAAGCAATGGATGGTAAAAACAGTACACATTGCCTACCTTAACCTGTCTAAAGCTTTTGACACAATTCCTCATTTATGCTTGGTGGAAAAGCTAAATAAACTCCTACATCACTCACTGGATTGATAACTCGCTCACAGGTACATGAAATAAAAATAGGGGAAGCAACTTCCCTGAACTCCCAGTCAGGGAATTTCAATGGAATTTTCACTCCCATCCCCAAATTCACAGCATCCTATGTGGAATTGTTCACAGAGGCCCTCTACAACTATGTTAATGGCTGTATAGAGGCTGCTGTACCTACTAGAAGTAACCCCAAAACAAACTCTAAAAACAAACCACACTCATGGAATCCTAACCTTAATAAGGTACATAACAAAGGGAAAAGTCATAGCAAAAATCAGGATAAGCAACAACCCATAATGATAGAAGCTCTAATTAAACTAAACAAGAAACTAAGAGGATTAATTAAGCCCAACAAGGCCAATTATGAGGTCAAGATAGCCTCACAGGCTAAAGACAACCACAAGGCCTTCTACAGCTATGTCCAAAACCTCAAAAACAGCACACGTGTGCCGAACTGGTGGTCAGTGGTGCTACCTTCACAGAGCAGAGTAAACTAGCAAATTTGCTGATTGACAACATTACCCCCTCCCTTCTCCAGGTCCAGTCAGTGTTCACTAAGGCCAAAAGCATAGCCTCAATTGGTCCCGAAAATATATTGGGGTGCCTCCTAAATAAATTAAAAATAACCTATCAGGACTGATTGTCACTTTTCAATTAAAGCCTCAAACTAGGCTTTGTACCACGAGAATGGAGGACTGCAATGGTTATCCTGCTTCACAAAGGTGGTCCAGCAACTGAACCCAGAAACTACAGACCTATTAGTCTGACTAGTCTAATATGCAAAGCCATGGAATGAATTAACATAGAAATGATCAACAAAGACATAGACGCCCTTCAGACACTGGACAAAACCCAGTTTGGCTTTGTCAAGGAAAGGTCATACCGACTAAATCTGGTAGACTTCTTTAAGAAGGTCACCAAGGCAATGGATAATGGAAAACAATGTATATCGCCTACTTGTACCTGGCTAAGTCAGTTGCTGCAGTACCCTTTTCAGGTGTGGTTGACAAACTCACCAAACTGGACACAAACCATTAATAACTCACTGGATTGCCAGCTGGCTCACAGACAGGACCCAGGAAGTCAGGACTGGTGAAACCACCTCCACTAAGAGACTGGTCACCAGCAGTTTACCTCAGCATACCTCTCAACTATACAGATTTTTGCCTCATATTTTTAGTTTGCTTTTCATAAAATTGTGGATTTCTGGCAAATTAGTGACAAATCATTAAAGACTGAAATTAGAAAATAATGACAGACATTTGAGTTTCAGACTTCATACCCTTCAGAAAATTCATGCTAATGCTAAACGTATTATCATATCAACCTTTTAAGCTTATAAGAGCAATATTTAAAAATTGTCCCTATTTTTGGGCCTTTGACAAACATTTATTTATGGCTTTGTTCAGATTTCTTGCTCTTAAGAGGTTGAGAAGTATGTACCTCAGGGTTGCATGCTGGGACCACTCCTGTTTAGTCTCTACTTTTTGTAGGGAAAAGCTAATGTCAAGGGCATTTGGCTGACCAAGTTCACAGATGACTGCAAATTGGGAGCTGTCATAGATTCCTCTCATGGCACAAACATCTTACAAGAGGGTTTAACACAGACAAATGAGTGGTGGAAAAGTCACAGATTAAAACTCAATGTCAAGAAATACACATTGCCTTTTAGGAAAACTGCTACCCAGGCTAATTACTCCATTGATAAGACACCCCTAAGAGGTGACCTGGTAGCCAGGGATCTGGGAACATGAAGACAGCCAATGACCAACATGTGGACAAGGTAGTAAGAAAAATCATTCTATGTTGCCCAAATTATAAGTAAGGGCATGGCATCCAGGTCCAGGAAATCATAGTGTTACTTTATTCAGCCCTTATCAGACCCACCATTGAGTATAATGCCTCCTTATGCATGCACCTGACCAGAAATATGCAACATGAAAAGATGAAATATGCAACAGTTGAAATGCTCATAAGGTTCCTTACCAGGAGAATATAGGGTATAAACACATTGTCCTGTATGGATTGCTTTAAAGCCCTATCTCCATAATCTTTCTTCTACAGGTTACTGAGAGATGATGTGTGCCTGGCATACAAGGTATCTTTGGATCCAGCTCTGATGGACCTTTTGTACATCCACAAAATGAACAACATCATAACCACTAGATCCAAGGATTTAAATTTTGCTTGTGAAATAAGACATGTTGGCGAGACAGACGTGTCTCAGAGATCCCCATTCTCTAGAACAGGCTCCCCTTCCATGTAGCAAGAGTCCATTCCTAACTGTATTTAAGCATAACCTTGTCCAATAGATGGGAAATCGGAAATTCACCTGGGTCTAGCTCCATTGGCTCTAGTGGACAGAGGCAGACAGTAATGCATAAACTAAAATACCCCCCACATAACCTCTAGAAACCTCCTAACTAACATACCCTTCCTCCTTATAAATGCCCATGATACATAGAGACACAATATGGTTGGACTGCATGGCTAGGCTTATAAAAAACCTTATGGTCATTAGTTTAGTATATGCCTATGAAGCTATGAACAAAGAACAATCACCAGTGGAGTTCCACAGGGCTTGGTCCTGGGACCTGTCTTGTTTGGCATGTACTCCTCTTTACTTTTGGGTCAGCTGGGCATAATGGTTAAGATGTTTACCTCACAAACACAGGGTACAGGGTTTGACTCTCACAATAGAATGGAAACTGGGTAAGCTTAAAATGGCCCATAAGGGCAGCTAGCCTACTACTTACCTATGAACTTATAAGTAATAGCCAATACCAAAGGGCTCTGACTGACTTAATTTTGCAGATGACTGCAAGCTAGCAGCAGTTACCAAATCCCCAAAAGACCCAGACATACTGCAGGAAGGTTTGTCCTAAACAAATAACTGGTGCCAGAATCATGGGCTAAAGCTAAATCCCAAAAAATGCATTATCATATCCTTAGGTAAGTTTTCTACTTCAGGGAACTACTACAGTAATAATATGCCGCTAAAAGTAGACCTAGTTGTTCTGGATATGGGAATTTATGTGGACAGTGACCTAACTTTCAACCAACATGTGTCCACTGTGGAAAGGAAATCCTTTTATATTGTGCAGCTCATAAACAAAGTGATTGTGTTTAGATATAGGGATATCATTGTCCCCTTTTACTCAGCCTTCATAAGACCAACTTTCGAGTGTAGCACCCCTTTTGACATAAATCTGCCCAGACAAATGCAACAAGTGCAATGCCACAGGCATACCTTACAGAAAGGATACAAGGCTTAAACAATTTGCCCTACATGGACCAGGTAAAAGCCCTGTCACTATACTAATTCTCTTACATACTACTTAAAGGTGACCTGTGTCTGGCATACAAGGCATCCTCCAACCCAGTACTGATGGACCTACTACATATCAGCAGGTCAAATGACATCAGAAACACTTTGACCAGGGATCTAAACCTTTTCTGCAACATCAACAGAATGGTTTGGAAGAAGAGGTATGTTCACAGGTTGGTACTAGGCTATCAGCCCTAGGGCCTATACAAGCCTAGCCATAACAATTCCCTGGCTATTTCTTCCCACAGTATTTACTTCCCTGGACCCCTGTCTAGCAGGACGACTGACGTGATCCCCGGGGTGAATTTCCTATCTCCCATCCAATTGTCAAGGTTCCTTTTGAAGAGGGCCAAAGAGGTGCTCTGCTTGACATGTATGGGCAGTCTATTCCAGAGTCTGGGGAGTCTCTGGGTCAGGAACCTATCCCTCCAGCTTGTTTTGTTCATTGTGGTGTCTCACAGAGGATATCACTACTGTGAAACAGACTTCACATCCACATAAAACAAAGTTCATCCCTGTTCATATTTAAGTGCAACTTGGAATATTTGAATGGGAAATGGGCCTTTTGCCTCAGGCCTGTCCCTGTACTACTAAACTCCTTGTCTTCTGAATGAAGGGTGCTCTCAAACAATCTGGAAATATAATCACTGATAAGTATAATTCTTGGCACTTTAATTTTTCAGAGCTCTGCATTGTCTTAATATTTGCCTGATTGCATTATTTTATATATTTGCAAAAATATCCCTCCAAACCAAGTAGACGGCAGCTGTAGCAAGTAATAGTAGCCAGAGAACTCCAATCAGAATGTAAAAAACTTTTAGTAACGTAGCATAAGCACTTTCATAAAGTACAGTTGTGTACACTTACCATAAATGTAGATGTTCGAGTGTATTCACTATTGCAGTCATTACATTTGGGTAATCTGCTGGCAGGTTGCCCTCAGTCAGCCTGATTAGCAAAGTCTTGGGTCCTGCATCGGTTGCTATCCCTTCTTCCATGACGTCAGGTCATCAGGGGTATAAAACATGCAGCCGACGCCATTACATCAGTTTTTCTTGCCCCAGATGTCAGGTGCCCCCCAAATGGGGAGCAAATAAAATTAGAAACACAGAAATATACCTCCAACCAAAAGCAAATACACCAAAAAGGCTTTTAAGCATAATAAAAGAAAGTAGAGGTATAGTAAGAGAAAAAACGGGGGCTGGAGGGAGGGTAACCAGGACTGCAACAGTGAATACAGTCGAACATCTACATTTATGGTAAGTGTACACAACTGTACTATGTTCTTCGTGTTTCACTGTTGCAGTCATTACATTTGGGTAGATTCCCAAAGCTATGGTTGGGAGGATGGATTTATATGGCATTAGGACCAGCTATAAGGCCCTGCAAGACTGCAGTGGCAAAGCCAGCTCTGGATTTAGAGAAAATTGTTAAATGATAATGCTTGGTGAAAGTATGTACTGAACTCCAGCTAGCAGCTTCTAGAATATCCCTGGTAGGAACACCTCTTGGAAAGGCTGCAGAAGTAGATGCAGCCCTGGTGGAATGAGATCTGATCCCATGGGGGATAGGTTTTACATGGTGCTTATAGCAGAAATTAAAGCAATGGCTTATCCATTTAGAAATGGTTTGTTTTGAAATAGCCTTCCCCTCTGCCCCAGCAGCAAATGCCACTAGCAATTGTTCAGATTTTCTTCAATATTTAGTTCTGTCCAAGTAGAATTTAAGTTGTCTGTGCACATCCAAGGAATGTAGAATCCATTCCCCTTTGTTTTGTGGATTGGGATAGAAATTTGGCAAATGAATGGACTAGTTAAGAGCCACACTGGAAACCACCTTGGGCATGAAGGATGGATTGGTCCTCAGAGATACCCTGTCCATATGAAAGATGATGAAAGGTTCCACTGCCATAAGGGCCTGTAATTCAGATATCCTTCTAGCTGAGGTGATTGCTAATAGGAAGGCTGTTTTCCAAGAAAGAAATTTTAAGTCTTCAGTAGCAGCTGGCTCAAAAGGAGGTAAAGTGAGCTTTTCCAAAACAAAGTTAAGGTCCCAGGCAGGGGTAGGATCTCTCCTGGGTGGTCTCAAGTTTTTTGCCCCTCTGAGATACTGTTTGAGCAGGGGATGAGAAAAGAGGGGTGATTCTGTGTTACAGTGAGCTGAAATAGCTAAAGCGTGGATTTTAAAAGAGGAAAAAGACAGGCCCTTGTGAAGCATCTCATTTAAGTGTTGCAAAATATGAGGTAATTTGGGCTCTGCTGTGCTCATCCCTAAATATTGGTTCCAGGCACAGAATCTTTTCCATTTGTCAGCATAAGATGTTCTAGTGCTAGGTCTTCTCGCCTCCAAAATATGACATCCATCACAGATTTGCTGAGGGGTGCTGAGGGTGACTTTAAGTGATTAGCCAAGCTGCAAGGTTCAATATTGGGAGCTGAGGGTGCAGAATTTGGTTCTCCTGCTGAGACAGTAAGGAAGTTGTCTGAGGTAGGTGCCATGGAGATATTTGTGACACTGCGCAGGAGTGGGTACCAATGTTGGCGTGGCCAGTCTGGGGCAATCAAAATAATTTTTGGTTTGCCCTGTTTGACTTTTAGCAGAACTTTGGAGAGCAGAGGCAGAGGGGGAAAGGCGTAGACTGATAGGTTTTTCCAGCTGAAGTACAGAGCATCCACTTTCCAGGCTTTTTTGTGAGGAGTCCTTGTGCAAAATTTGTCCAACTGGTAGTTCTGGGGGGAGGCAAATAGATCTATGTCTGGGCTCCCCCATTTGCTTGTCAACATTTTGAAAATCCGTGGTTCCAGTTTCCATTTGTGTGGGTCCATGAGATTTCTGCTTAGTCCATCTGCCAGTGTATTCAGTTTTCCTGGCAGGACTTGAGCTTCTGGTTGCACTTAGTAGCTCAAGGCTGTGTTCCACAATGCCATGGCTAGTCTGCAGAGGGGTTAAGAATGTGTACCCCCCTGCTTGTTTATGTACCACATAACCGTGGTGTTGTCCGTCTTTACCATTAGTTGTCCTGGATGAGTGTAGTCCTTGAAGGCTGTCAGAGCATTCTGTACAGCCAACATTTCTTTTTGTTTGATATGTAGGTGCATTTGATTTTGGTTCCATTTGCCCTGAATGCACTTCCCTGCCAAGTGAGCCCCCCATGCATAGTCTGATGTGTCTGTAGTTAGGGTTTGGGCAGTAGGGGTTAGTGTGAATGGCAGTCCCTTGTTTTGGTGGCAGACCTCTTCCCACCATAGGAACTCCAGGTGTAGGCAAGGTATGATAGGGATAATTGTTTCCAGGCTGTGACAATGTTGACTCCATAGACTTTTTAAGTACCACTGAAGTTTCCTCATATGCAGTCTTGCATATGGAATTAGAAGAATGCAGGAGGCCATGAACCCCAAGACTTGCAGTATTTGTCTTTCAGATAGCAGGGTTTTTGTGGCCACTTGTTTGAAGTAAGTTACCAAATTAATTTGCTTTTCTGGCAAGAGGAATGCCATCTGGGCAGATGTATTCAAGCTTGCACCCAGGAATGTAATCTGTTGAGAGGGTACCAGTTGTGATTTCTTTTTGTTTATGGTGTACCCTAGACAAGTTAGAACTCTTTTTACAAATGCCAGATGATTTATAAGTATGGCTTGGTTTTCTTCCTGAATTAGACAATCGTCCAGGTATTGATATATTTGAATATTTCTTTGCCTGCAAAATGCATTTACTGGAGCCAGGCACTTTGTGAATACCCTGGGCGCAGTAGACAAGCCAAAGGGCAGTGCAGAGAACTCATAATGCAAGTAGCCTGCTTTGAAGAGTAGGTATCTTCTGCAAGATTCCCTGATTGGGATATGCAGGTAAGCTTCTTTTAGATTTAGAGTTGCCAACCAGGCATCTTTGCTGAGCATAGGGAGTAACTGGTGAAGAGTCAGCATCTTGAATTTCTGAATGTCCAGAAAGGTGTTTAGAGTAGACAGGTCCAGAATTTTGCGCCATGATTTGTCTTTTCTGGGTACCAGGAAAAGCCTGGAATAGAAACCTTGTCCCCTTTCCTCTTCTGGTACTGGTTGAATAGCCCCCATGTTTAAGAGGGAAAGTACTTGTTACTGAGCCTCTGCCCACTGATTTGGGGGGCAGGTCTGGCTACCCGTTTTGTGTTGGCAATGTGCGTAAATGAAATCTGTATCCCTGGGACACTATATTTAAAACCCATTTGTCCTGGCTTATGAGTTCCCAGTTTTTTGCATGAAGAGCAATTTTTCCCCCTAAAGGGGTGGCTAAAAGGTAAGTGCTTGGTAATTTTAAAGAAAAGTCATTGAGACTGTTTACCATAGGGGGGTTGCGTTGTTATTTCCAATTTTGGAAGTGGCGGTCCCCCATTGCTTAGTTCTGAGAGTCCCTTGGGACTGAAACCTGGTGCTTTTGGTGTGTCTGGGTTTGGCTTGAGTGGATCTGGAAGGAGCTGGAAAGGACCAATTCTTAGTAGGCCAGTGCCTACTAAATCTTGGAGGTTGCACTTGTAAGAAATCTTTTACAGTTTGCATAGATCTAGCTTTATCTTCCATCTTTTTTAGAACTTCTTCAGCCTTATTGCCAAACAGGCGGTCCTGATTTAAAGGAGCATCCAACAATTTTGCTTTAACATGATCAGGCAGAAATTGCTCCTTAAGCCAATCATGCCCTCTAAGCACATATGCAGTAACAGCAGCCCTGCAAGAGGCCTCTAAAGAATCAAAACCACATTGCAAAGTATGTTTTCCAACTTGTTCAGCAGAATGCAATAAATCTTGTAAATCTTTATTTTCCACACAGTCAGAAATCAACATAATTTTCTGTTTAAGCAGTCCCATAATATGCTGTTGAAATTTTAGCATATGAAATTGGCAGTTTAAAGCCCTAATTGCCAAGGTTGCAGAAGTATAAACCTTTTTACCTCATCTATCCAACGCCCTGGAGTCTCTATCAGAAGGGGTAGGATTTTTAGCAGTAGAAGCCTTAATGCCCTTGGGCAGCTGAGAAATGGTTTCTGGATCCGCAGCAGGACTTTTGAAAATGAACTTGTGGGACTCAGGAACCCTGTAGTATCTGTCAGGTTTACTAGGAGCCAGAGGCAGGGAATCAGGGTCCATACTGGATTTCGAAAACACATCATCATCATCATTGTCTAGTACAAGAGGTATAGCCAAAGGCCTATGCTGAGGTAGAAGAAGGAAATCCCTAAGCCTCTTTTTAGATTCAGACAATTCCTGACTTTCCCAGTGGAAATGCTCCCATAAGGTATGTAAAGTTTCCCCAAAAGAAAACTGCTTGGGGGGGGGGGGGAGCAGAGGTAATGGAATCCTCTGCATCGGAATCCTCATAAGTAGGTATGGACAAATCCCGTTCATTGGAAGAATTAGAAGAAACAGAGTCCTGAAGATTCATAGTCAAGCTCAGTCCTAGGCCTCTTGGTGGGGGGGGGGGGGACCTGATTACAGTAATAAGATCTTCAGCCATTTTGATCATTTGTATTTTAGGCATAGGGGCCTGAACATGTGGTCTGGGCATCATTTTTTTTAGACATAGATCGAGATTTAGGCCTTAGAATAGAAGATAGAGTTGGTTTAATTTGCAAGTCTGTAGGCCTGAATACACCCTCAGAAGCTGGTGCCTGCACAGTGGCTCCGGACCCATCCAAGGTAGAGACATCCATGGGTTCCATAGGTGAAGCATGTCATGGCATACCGGACTCCAAATGGATCTCAGTAGAGGCCTATGAGTCAGAAGTAGCGGGTATCAGGGGCTGCAAAAGCACCTCACTGAGTACTGGTAAACTGGCGACTGGCTTAGGAGAAGCATTGTCAGCAGTTTTGGACCTCGACGGCCTGTCTCTGTCTTTTTCTTTGCATTTTTTCAGAATTCCAGTAGTCGGATGGCTAACCGACATCATTTCTGAATAATTAAACCAAGAACCGAAATATTTAGAGGCAAAAATGTACCGACGACGGATAGTGCGCTAATTAAATAAAGCACAAAACCAACAACAAGGTACGTCGTGGTCAGGGCCTATGCAAGGAATACAGTACAAATAAAAATCTTTATGAGGTATTTGCTTTTGACAAGTAATGCAATTATTAACTTTTACTGACATCGGTAAGGAGCAAGAGAAAGTTTCCCCGACTGGGTACTTGGCTTTAAGTTGAAGACTTCAGTTCTGAAACTCGAAAACAAAAATTTCAGGAGTCGGCCAAATGGCACTTGCGAACTGCTTCTACTTCGGGCACCGCATGGCAAGAAAGACTGATGTAATGACGTCGGCTGCATGTTTTATACCCCTGACGACCTGACGTCATGGAAGAAGGGACAGCAACCAATGCAGGGCCCAAGACTTTGTTAATCAGGCCGACTGAGGGCAACCTGCCAGCAGATTACCCAAATGTAATGACTGCAACAGTGAAACATGAAGAACATCATTAGTTAGTAACTGATGTTATGAAAGCGCTTAAACTATGTTATTAAAAGTTTTTTTTTTACATTCTGATTGGAGTTCTCTGGCTACTATTACTTGCTAGAGCTGCCTTCTACTTGGTTTGGAGGGATATTTTTGCATTTATCTACTCACCTAACCTGTTGGGACTTACTTTTGGGACTGTTATTTCATATTTTATATATTTGCTGACTGAATTATTTTATATATTTGCTGGCATTGTGTTTTTGTTTCTGATCTCTTCTGAAACTGGTTCCCCCCTATTTCTGTGGTGGTGTTAAAGTTTATAAAACTGGTCTAACAGCTTTTTTGTTATCGGATTGCTTCAAGGCTTGCTGATTTAAAATAGGCCCTGTTTATAAATTCCTGCATACACTGTTAGAAACTCCTTGTGTTCTGACTATAGAGTGCTCTCAAACAATCTGGAAATATAATCGCTGATAAGTATAATTCTTCACACTTTAACTTTTCAGAGTTCTGCATTGTCTTAATATTTGTCTGATTGAATTATTTTATACATTTGCTGACTGAATTATTTTATATATTTGCTGGCATTGTCTTTTTGTTTCTGATCTCTTCTGAAACTGTTTTTCTCCCTCCCAGCCACCCTACTCCTGTGGTGTTTGTTATAGTTAGTGGCTTTGCAGTTGCCTGCCCCTACTGTAAATTTGATGTGGGACACTCCTCCCAGTCTAGTGTTCATTCTGCCTAATACAGAGAAAACATGTGAGAAGGCCAACCCACTTAGGTTCTTAACCTTGAATTATCTTCTGCTCCTCCTTCTTCCCCTTGCACTTTACTAAGAAAAGAAAATCTCCTTTTGTTCTGACTGAGTGCTGATTATACTTCTCAGCTGTTAAGTATATTTTTTGGCACTTAACTGTTCAGAGTTGAATAAAACAACAATTGAATTTAGTTCAGAATACATTTCAAATAAATTGCATTTATTTAAACTGTATTTGCTTTAATACTGTTACACACTCGTGTGCTAGCTTGCACTGCACTTGAATTGTTTTTAGTGCTGTTTTAGCTGCTTTCTGAAAAAAAAAATCTGAGCTTGTTTCCTGCCTTTCATGTAACTAGTCTAGTCCAACTACAGATTTGCTGCATCCAGGACTGTTGGTAAGCTTCTGAGCCCCCCAAACCTTTTTGTGTTGGAAGGAAGCCTTCTAGCTTATCAGTGGGAGTGGTAAGCACTAGGTAGCCTATCTACCACAAGAGGAGTGGTTTCTAGCCCAGAAATTGTAGTTTATTGGCCGCTTGGGCAGTTTTTCCATCTCTTTTAACTTTCTGGTTTAAAAGCCCACATTTGCGCTTGTTTCCCCCTTTCCTGTAACTAGTCTAGTCCAGATACAGATTTGCTGTATCTAGGACTATTTGTGAGCTTCTGAGCCCCCCAAGCCTTTCTATGTTGGAGGGAAGCCTTCTAGCTTATCAGTGGGAGTGGTAAGTACTAGGTAGCCTATCAACCACAAGAGGAGTGGTTTTTGGTACAGAAATTGTAGTTTATTGACCATTTAGGCAGTTTTTTCATCTCTTTCAAAGTTCTGGTTTAAAAGCCTGCATTTGCACTTGTTTCCCACCTTTTCTGTAACTAGTCTAGTCCAGGTACAGATTTGCTGTATCCAGGACTGTTTATAAGCTTCTGAGCCCCCCCCCCCAAGCCTTTCTGTGTTGGAGGCAAGCCTTCTAGCTTATCAGTGGGAGTGGTAAACACTAGGTAGTCTATCTACCACAGGAGGAGTGATTTCTGGCCCAGAAATTGTAGCTTATTGGCCGTTTGGGCAGTTTTTTCCATCTCTTTCAACTTTCTGATTTAAAAGTCCACATCTGTGCTGGTTTCCCACCTTTCCTGTAACTAATTTAGTCCAGATACAGATTTGCTGTATCCAGGACTGTTTGTAAGCTTCTGAGTGGTGCCAAAGTCTGCTCTTCAATTTTTCCCTTAGATCTGATAGTTCTCTCCTCTCCTGCACTTTTAGTAGCTTATTAGTTTAGCACTTTACCAGACTTCTTGTAGCACACAAAAATGCTACTAGCACTAAACATTCTACAAGGAAACAGCTCCAGTATTTATTAATGCCCACCCCTACAGCCATGTCTAAATGTCAGTTCCCTGTGCTTTCTCCTATTAACCTAGTGAACTTGGGCATCCTGGGGCAATGTAGCAACTGCCTGATGTACACTGACAACCCTTTCCTCTTGCCTCCCAACACTCAGACTTGTGAGAGATACACTTATACATCCAAATTGGAAGCCATGCACTCTCCAGCCAAGACCAGAATAGCTGGTCAAGAGGAAAAGGTCAACACTTGCACTACACCACATGAAACACATAGCCTTCCAGAACACATACCAGCACTGCCTTCACATAAAAACACAAACCACACACTCACCTTTGCAGTGGCTCTCAATAAAAATCTACCCAAACAGCAGAGACCTCCAAGGCAGAAACGCACCTGACCACCACAACACAACACTAATCACGAGACACATAACTCTCCTAAACAGTGTGCCACTCAGCCAAAGCCCCTAAGGCAAAACAGCATGCCCAACACACTAGTCATAGGTGACTCAATAGTGAGGCACACTGATGTCCCACTCACTAGGTTGAATAAGGAGAAAGTAACAGTCAGCTGACTATCAGGTGCCAGGATCCACCACATAACGCATGCTCTCAGGTCCCTCAACAACAGGTACAAATATGACTCTGTCATTGTACATGTGGGTGTGAATGACCTGAGATGTACCTCCCTGGACTACATGACAAGAGACGTGGAGGAGCTTTTGGTTTATGTAGCCCAGGCGGGTGTGATCGTAGCCCTGAGCAGCATCCTACCATCACCCAGAATGATACCACAGTACAAGCAGAAAATAATTGATTTCAGCAATTGGTTAAGTTTCTGGTGTCATTCTAAGGGGATCCAGTATCTGTCTGCCTGGGATGACATGATTGACAGACCTCGATGCTTTGCCACAGATAGCCTGCATCTGTCACCCCTGGGCTTCTGGATACTGATCAAGGCTCATGTCACCCCTATAATGCCTTTTTTAGGTGGTGTTCCAAAGACCAAATTACCACCATAACAGCTACAAGCAAATGCAATCTGAGAGTCATGCTGCTCAACACTAGAAATCTAAATCTCAAAATGCACTCACTCGAAGCACTCCTTAAAATGGAGAACACTGACATTTATGCTGTAACAGAGACCTGGTTCAAGGCAACAGAAAGCACCCCTGCACTACAAGGCTATAACTCATTCCACACCTTTCAGCCCCAGAACCTGAACCGAAGCTCCAAAGGCGGTGGTGTTTCCATATTCAAAATGGATATGCACACTTTCAGACTGGTAGCCCAACAAAACACATCTGAGATATTTCAGGTGCAGCTAACATTGGGAAAAACAGTGACTGAGGTCGTAGTCTACTATAGGACCCCAACCATGTCCCAAGACTCACACTCCACGTTCCTAAGCACCCTGGAGAATATTAGGGTCCAACCTAACACTCATACTGAGTGACTTCAACTACCCCTCCATTAACTGGGAAAACTACTCATGTACCAATACACTTTCTCAATGCTTTCTGGAATTCATTAATTCCAATGCTGTGGACCAGCTCATTCTTACCCCCCATTAGAGGTAGAAACATCCTTGACCTGGTCATTACTAACATGGGTGACCGTTGCTCTACACCAATTGTCAACTCCTCCCTGGTTAGATCCTACCACAAACGAATCACCTTAGAAATCCACATCCCTTCCATCCCCACAAAGGTAACCACCATGAAAAACTTCTCCAAAGCTAATTTTGGGCTCCTAAAAACAGAGGTGGCTAACTTCACGCACCCATGCAAATGGAGAATAGTTGCATGACCGCCGAATCATACACCACTGCACTGTACGAACACATACACAAATGCATGGATCTCACCATACCCAATAGAACCAAGACGCTCTCCTCAAAAAAAAAAATGAAGCCAATCTGGTGGTCCCCCTGCCATAAACAAGCTCTACAACAGAAGGAGGAAATTGATACGGAATAAGGTGAAGTCCCAAGACTGGAAAAACTCCCTTATCAACCTCAACAAAAGCTTGAGATCCCTCATCAAATCCTCTAAAGCTAGCTATGAAAACAGAATTGTAGCAGATAGTAAAGACAACCACAAGGCCTTCTATAGTTATGTAAAGAATCTACATGACAATACCCAAATTTGCTCTGAGCTACTGCAAAATGGTACCTCCTATACTGAGCCAACAGATATTGCCAATATACTGGCCGACAGATTCAGTGCTAACTTTACCCCCCCCCCCAAGAACCAATCACAATACCAGTAGATTGCCAGGCACCCAGTATTACTGCTGCACAGGTTAAAACAGCACTGTCCAATGCCAAGAATACAGCTTCTATGGGACCTGAAAATATCTCTGGCTGTGTTCTACATGAACTACAGAGTGAACTGGCACCTCACTTGTGTGCCCTGTTCAATCACAGCCTCACCTCAGGCTTTATCCTTAACGAATGGCACACTGCTACAGTCATCCCTCTCCACAAAGGAAGAGCGACTACAGACCCCAGGAATTATCGCCCATTTATCCTGATGAGTCTGATATGCAAAGATATGGAATGCATCATCATCGACCTAATAAACAAGGATATAGGGAATCTCCAAACTCTGGATCCTACACAGTTTGGTTTTGTGAAGGGTAGATCATGCCTGCTCAACTTGGTTGACTTCTTTGAGTCAATCACCAGAGCTGTGGATAAAGGCAAGGTGGTTCATACAGCCTACCTTGATCTGGCCAAGGCCTTGGAATACCATTCCCCACTCAGGAATCATAGAAAACCTCGCTAAGCTAGGCATCAACCCCTATATCACTAGGTGGGTTGCAAACTGGCTCACAGATAGAACCCACAGTGTGAAAGTAGCTGACTCCAAGTCAGGCTGCTGACCAGTCACAAGTGGAGTCCCACAGGGTTTGGTCCTGGGTCCTCCCCTATTTGGTATCTACTTCTGTGAAGTCCAGGCCAACATTAAGAGACTCTGGCTGACAAAGTTCGCAGATGATTGCAAGCTGGGAGCTATTATTAACTCCCCAAGTGATGTTGACATTCTACAGAAAGGCCTCAATGACACCAACGACTGGTGTCAGAATCATGGCCTTAAGCTCAATGCCAAACAATGTGTTGTCATCCCACTTAGGAAAAGCCCAGTTCCCTTGAATTACCACATTGATGGTTGTTCACTGAACACAGAATGCATTATAAAGATCTGGGAACACAGGTTGACAGCAACCTTTCTTTTGACCACCATGTTGCCACTGTGGTCAGAAAGTCCTTCTGTGTGGCACATCTCATTACTAAGGGTTTTGCATCCAGGAAGAAAGATGTCATTGTCTCCCTCTACCCTTTCCTCATTAGGCCAGTCATCAAGTACAATGCCCCATTTGGCATATACCTCACTAGACACCTGCAACAACTGGAGAGGCAGCAAAAGTACCTCACAAAGAGGATCCTAGGCCTTAAACTCTTGTCCTATATGGACAGACTCAAAAAAACACCAACTGTTCTCTGTCTCATATCGCCTACTTAGAGGCAATCTCTGCTTGACTTACAAAGCCATGTTTGACCCAGCTCTGTTAGAAGTGCTACATCTAAAGAAATCCCATTCCCTCCACACCACACACTTTAGAGACCTCAACCTCATTACCACAATCAACAGAACATGCTGGAGGGACAGGTTCATAACCCAGAGACTGCCCGTGCTATGGAATAGACTTCCCATACATGTCAAGCAGAGCACCTCACTTGCCCTCTTCAAGAGAAATCTTGATGAGTGGATGGGAAATAGAAAATTCACCCTGGAAGATCACTCCAGTGGCTCTACTCAACAGAGGCACTAGGAACTAAGGTCGGGTGGAACATTGCCAGAGTAATCCTATGGGGTAGGCTTGTAAAGGCTCCAGGGCCATTAGCCTAGTACACACCTATGAACCTATAATGTTTAGAGGTAGCTCCTAAATGTTTTATTTCATGCTTGAGGCCCCTCTAATATCTATGGTATGATCCCTGTTATTATCACTAGGGGTAAAATAAATATAGACCTTGGAATGGGTAAGTTTAATCTAAATGCCAAAACAGGTTAGGTTAATGCAAGCAACAAATGGGAAAAAGTACAGTTCTGTACACTTACCATAAATGTAGATGTTCAAGTGTATTCACTGCTGCAGTTATCACATTTGGGTTATATGCCTGCAGGTAGCCCTCAGTCGGCCTGAATATCAGAGTCTTGGGATTTCTGCGTCGGATGTTGTCACTTCTTCCATGACGTCAGGTCGTCAGGGGTATAAAACATGCAGCCGATGCCATTACATCAGTTTTTCTTTCAGCAGATGTCAGGTGCCCTGAAAAATAAGAAGCAATTACATGGTGTGGAACACCCCCAGCAAATAAATACACATTATATAAGAAATGTCAAACAACAAGGATAGGTAGAAGTAAAGATAAGTCAGGGGGCTGGAGGGAGGGTAACCAGGACTGCAACAGTAAATACACTCAAACATCTACATTTATGGTAAGTGTACACAACTGTACTATGTTCTTCATGTTTCACTGTTGCAGTCATCACATTTGGGTTGATTCCCAAAGCTAAGGAAGGGTGGAGGTAGTTAAGAAGCATTAGGGCTGGCAAACAGGCCCTGTAAGACTACTGTGGCAAATCCAGCTCTGGATTTAGAAAAGATAGGTAAGTGGTAATGCTTGGTGAAAGTATGTTTAGAGCTCCAGGTTGCAGCTTCCAGGATGTCCCTGGTAGGGACTCCCCTGAGGATGCTGTAGAGGCTGATGTAGCCCTAGTGGAATGTGTTCTGATCCCCAGAGGGGTAGGTTTCCCATGGTGCTTGTAGCAGAAATGGGTGCAGTGTGCTATCCATTTAGAAATGGTTTGCTTTTAAGTAGCCTTGCCCTCTGCCCCTACAGCAAAGCTGACAAGTAGCTGGTCAGATTTTCTGAAAGGCTTAGTCCTGTCTTGATAGAACCTGAGCTGCCTGTGCACTTCCAGGGAGTGCAGGATCCTTTCCCCTTTATTCTGAGGATTAGGGAAAAAAGTAGGCAAATTAATGGATTGGTTTAAAGCCACACTAGATACCACCTTGGGCATAAATAATGGGTTAGTCCTGAGGGAGACCCTGTCCGCATGGAAAATAATGAAGGGTTCCACAGCCATAAGGGCCTGCAATTCAGGCACTCTTCTTGCTGAAGTGATGGCTAGAAGTAAAACTGTTTTCCATGAGAGGAACTGTAACTCAGCTGTGGGAGCAGGTTCAAAGGGTGGAAACATGAGTTTTTCCAATACAAAGTTAAGGTCCCAGGCAGGAGTGGGAGCTCTCCTGGGGGGTCTTAAATTATTGGCTCCTCTCAGGAACTGTTTGAGCAGAGAATGAGAAAAAAAAGGGTGGCTCAGTCTAATAATGAGCTGAGATGGCAGAGGCATAGGCCTTTGTGGAGCATTTCTACAAAGTAATCTAGTATATGATGTACGTTGGGCACAGTTGTGTCCATTCCCTGAGACTGGCTCCAGCAGCAGTATCTTTTCCACTTTTCCGAATAGGATTTTCTTGTACTAGGCCTCCTTGCCTCAAGAATGAGATCCAGCACCTGCTAACTGAGAGTTGCTGGAGAAGATTTCAGTGGATGAGCCAGGCTGCTAGGTTCAGGGTCTGTAGCTGAGGGTGCAGAATCAGGCCTGCCTGCTGGGACAGCAGGGAAGGAGTCTGAGGCAGGTGCCATGGTGGCAGCACTGTCAGGCTGCGCAAAAGAGGGTACCAGTGCTGGTATGGCCAGTCTGGTACAATTATGATTGTTCTTGGCTTGTCCTGTTTGATCTTTACTAGAATCTTCGAGAGGAGGGGCAGAGGGGGAAAGGCATAGATTGAGAGGTTTTCCCTGGTGAAGGACAGGGCATCCACTTTCCAAGCTTGGCTGTGGGGAGTTCTGGTGCAATATTTGCTCAACAGATAGTTCTGAGGGGAAGCAAAAAGGTCCATCTCGGGTGTCCCTCACCTGTGCCTCAAAAGCTTGAATATTTTGGGTTTCAGTTTCTACTGTTGTGGGTCCATGAGATTTCTGCTTAAGTCATCTGCCAGTGAATTTAGTTTGCTTGGCAGGAACTGAGCTTGCAGGTGCACTTGGCTGCTCAAGACTGTGTTTTACAGAGCCATGGCTAATCTGCAGAGTGGGTAGGAATGGGTTACCCCCGCTTGTTTATGTACCACATAACTGTGGTGTTGTCTGTCTTTACCAATAGTTGTCCTGGAAGAATAAGGCCTTTGAAGGCTGTCAGAGCATTCTGTACAGCTAAAATTTCTTTTTGATTGATATGCAGGTGCATTTGCTTTGGTTTCCGCTTGTCCTGAATGTACTGCCCTGCCACGTGAGCCCACCATGCATAGTCTGATGCATCTGTTTGGGTGGCAGGGGGTAGAGTGAAAGGGAGTCCCTTGTTGTGGTTGTAGGCCTCTGCCCACAAAGGAACTCTGTCCTTAAGCAAGGAATGATAGGAATCATGGTTTCTTTTTTTTTCAAAGCTTTATTTTACTTTTGTTTCATTATTTTGGTACAACATTTACAAAAAACATTTTACTGAAACTGGTCAGCATACAGAGACAAATAAGGCCAATAAACATTCACATAACCAGCCAAAACATTTAAAGCTTACTTTCTTAATATGACAGGAGAGACTATACTATTAAAAGATACATGACATTCTTGACTCAAGTAATTCAAACTATTGTTACTGGCACAAAATTGAAAAATCAGTAGTTAATAAAGAATATAATATGAAAACATCACATATACAACTATTTACATATAGTGCTACATTCTTACACTATTATTATTACTATATTAACACTTTGAAACTATAAAGGAACTGAATGAATTAAATCCTTCGGAGAGAAGGACTAGCCATAGTACTAGTATAGGAGAGTAGGTGTAAAGCCATTTTATATTACTTCAAGATACAGTCTAAGGTTGTACTCCAGAAGTTAAGGTATTTCATGCAGGAATCATTGTTTCCAGGTCCTGAGAATGTTGACACCAAAGACTTTTTAGGTACCATTGAAGTTTCTCATATGCAGTCTTGCATATTGAATTAATAGAATACAAGAGGCCATGAACCTCAGGGCTTGCAGTATTTTTCTTGCAGATAGCTGGGTTTTGGTGGCCAGTAGATAAAAGTAGTTTGTCAAATAAATTTGTTTCTCTGGCGTGAGGAATACCATCTGGGAAGTTGTGTTCAAGCTTGCTTCCAGGAATACAATCTGTTGGCTGGGTACCAGCTGTGATTTCTTTTCGTTGATGGTGTACCCCAGTGAAATTAGAAGTCTCTTTACAAATGCCTGGTGCTGTAGTAGCAAGTCTTGTCTGTCCACCTGAATCAGGCAATCATCCAAGTATGGGTAAATCTGAATGCTTTTCTGCCTGCAATATGCAATGGCTGGAGCTAGGCACTTTGTGAATACCCTGGGTGCAGTAGATAAGCCAAAGGGAAGTGCAGAGAACTGATAGCGCATAGAGCCTGCTCTGAAGCATAGGTATTTCCTGCAAGATTCTCTTATGGGGATGTGCAGATAGGCTTCTTTTAAGTCTAGGGTTGCTAGCCAGGAGTCCTTGGCTAGCAAGGAAGCAAATGTTGGAGAGTTAGCATTTTGAATTTTGAAACCACCAGAAAGGTGTTGAGAATAGACAGAGCCAGGATAGGACGCCAAGAGTTTACTTTTCTGGGAACCAGAAACAATCTGGAATAAAAACCTTGTCCCCTTTGTTCTGCTGGGACAGGTTGAATAGCCTTGATGCTGAGAAGAGAAAATACTTGCTTTTGGGCCTCTGCCCACTGGTTTGGGGGGAGGTCTGGCCATCCGCTTAGGGTTGGGAGGGAGTGGAAGTGGAATCCATATCCCTGGGAAACAATGTTTAAGATCCATTGGTCTTGGGTAATGTATTCCCAGTTTTTGGCATGCAAGGCCAGTTTCCCTCCTAAAGGTGCAAGTACCTGGGCAAGGCTTGAAAGAGGTAAGGATAAGTCATTGTGACATTTTACCATAGGATGGTGGCTTACTACTCCCTGTTTTGGATGTGGGAGCACTCCATTGCTTAGATCTGTGCATAACCTGAGACTGAAGTCTTGGTGGTCTGCTGCCCCTGGGCTTGGACTGAGAAGGCTTGGAAGGGACTGGAAAAGACCAGGTTTTTGAAGGTCAATGCCTACTGAATCTAGGTGGCTGTACTTGTAAGAAATCTTTAACAATTTGCATAGATTTAGCTTTCTCCTCCATTCTTTTGAGGGTGACTTCTGCTTTATTACCAAACAAACGCTCTTGGTTTAATGGTGCATCCAGTAATTTTGCTTTGACATGATCTGGCAAGTTTTGTTCCTTAAGCCAAGCATGCCTTCTAAGAACAGACCCAGTGACAGCATCCCTGCAAGATGCTTCTAAGGCATCAAACCCACATTGCAAAGTATGTTTACCAACTTGGTTAGCAGAGTGCATTAACTCTTGTAAATCTTTGTGTTCTGCACAGTCAGGAATCAACATCATTTTCTGTTTAATTCGTTCCATAATATACTGCTGATACTTTAACATATGAAACTGGCAATTTAAAGCCCTAATGGCAAGAGTAGCAGAGGTGTATACCTTCTTACCCCATTTGTCTAAAGCCCTAGAATCTCTGTCCGAAGAGGTAGGATTTTTGGCAGTTGTAGCTGTAATGCCCTTAGGTCCCTGGGAAATGGTCTCTGGATCTGCAGTAGGATTCTTAAAAAGGAATTTGTGAGGGTCAGGTACTCTGTAGTACCTGTCAGATTTCCTGGGAGCTGGAGGCAAAGTATCAGGGGTAAGACTGGATTACAAGAAGACATCATCTACAATTTCCAGAACAAGAGGGATAGCTAGAGGCCTGTGCTGAGGCAAGTTAAAAAATTCCCTGAGTATCTTTTTGGACTGAGAGTAGTCCTGGCTCTCCCAGCGGAAATGCTCTCTAAGGGTATGCAGGGTTTCACCAAAAGTAAAATCATCTGGAGGGGAAGCAGATGGAATGGAATCCTCTGCATCAGAATCCTCATAGGTAGATAAGGGTATGTCCTGGTAGAAAGAAGGATCAGAGTTAATCAGAGTTATCAGATTCCTGATCAGAAGAATCAGAAGGAAAATCAGTTCTTGGTCTCTGAGGGGGAACGCTGACTTCCCCTAATTAAGGTAATGAGGTTTTCAGCCATTCTAAGCATTTGTTTTTGTGGCATGTGGGCCTGAGAATGCACTTTGGTCATCGGTTTCCTAGGGTATAGTGCGAACTCTAGGCCTGAGAAATTTGGTATTTTTGGTTTGAAACAAAGTCGTCGGTTTAATATGTAAATCGGAAGGCTTGATTACACCCTCAGAAGCCAGTGCCTACACAGCGGCTCTGGACCCATCCAAGGTAGAGACATTCGCAGGTTCCACAGTTGAAGTAGCAATCTCGCGGCATACCGGACTCCGAATGGGTCTCAGTAGAAGCCTGTGAATCCGTAGAAGCGGGTATCAGGGGCTGTGAAAGTGCCTCACTGAGTACTGGTGGACTAGCGACTAGCTTAACCGTAGCATTGTCGCCAGTTTTGGACCTATGCAGTCTGTCACTGTCTTTATCCTTACGTTTTTTCAGAAGATCGGTAGTCGGATGGCTTATTGAAGCCATTTCGGAGTATGGAGATTGAGAGCAAAAGAATTTAGCTACAGAAATTGCCCGAAGACGAATCATTCAGGAGTTGAACAAGGCACAAAACCGACAGCGAGGGACGTCATGGTCTGGGCCTAAACAGGTGACACAGTAAGAATGAAAATCTCTGTGAGTTATTTGCTTTCCACAGGCAAGACAATTATTAATTTTTTTCTGACATCGGTTAGCGCAAGAAAAAAGGATCCCCAATGGGGTACTTATCTTTTAGAAGACTTCAGGTCTGAAACTCAAAAAACGAAAATTTCAGGAGGCGGCCGACCGGCACTTACTTCAGGCACCGCAAAGCAAGAAAGACTGATGTAATAGCGTCTGCTGCATGTTTTATACCCCTGACATCATGGAAGAAGCAACAGCATCTGATGCAGAAATCCCAAGACTCTGGTATTCAGGACGACTAAGGGCTACCTGCAGGCAGATAACCCAAATGTGATGACTGCAACAGTGAAACACAAAGAACATTTGGCTAGGTTTAAAACGGCCTACAAGGGCAGTTAGCCTAGTATTAACTTACAAACCTATACGTTGGATGAAGTTCACTTACAGACATCTTTTATTTATTTATTTATTTTATTTTACATTTGTTGATCAACTAGATGTATGTCCATTTTCAGCGGAGGCCCGGGGAGAAAAACTCCACATTAAGACAATTTACAAGACAGAAATCTTGACCATATACAATACAGATAATGTCATACAGGTAAAACATTTCAAATACAGGAACATTTATATAGTACTGTTACAGTAACATACCAACATACCGGACTAAATAAGTTAAAAATTTTGAGTAAAAGGATTAATAAAACTATTTTTTTTTTTTTTTTTTGAGGGTAACATTGTGTATAAAGTTTGCCAAACCTTAGGAGGTGAGCTACTACAGTAGGAATTAATAGAGAATATCAGAGCACCTGAAATAGCATGTTAAAAAATAGATAGTAAAGAATGGTCCTGCTAGGGGAGAAAGTGTCAGTCAGGATTTGTGCATGGGCAAAGCCATTGAGCTTTAAGGAAGAATCTTAATTGCTTCTTGAAAAGTGGGGTAGAAGAAAGGGCTGTTAGTTCAGGTGGAAGTGTTCCAAGAGTTACTAATAGAGTTTAAAAACAAGCTATCTCCAGATTTGTTGTTAGACTTTAGGGTAGCTACTAGTACCTTATTAGCTAATCAAAAGGTTGTTAGATTTTTATATGGGCAGATAAGGGTAGAGAGTATGGGTGTATCTGTGAGATGGCGTAAGATCTTGTGTATAGTAGTAAGTTGCTGGAAAAGAATCTGGCTTTGCAATTCCAGCCATCCTAGCAATTTAAGATTTTGGCAGTGGTGAGTTCGAAAAGGGGCACCAGTGGCAAATCTAGCTATGTTATTATAGGATGTTTCCTACTTATGAAGATTATTTTTGGATAAGTTGGTATAGATTGGGGATGCATAGAGAAGGGTGGAGATTAAGTGAGTTCGGGCAATAGCAGTCCTAGCTAGAGGTGCGAGATAGGGTTTAAGTCTGTAGACGAAACCAAGTTTTTTATTAATTTATTTAATGGTTAGGTTGATATGTGTGTCAAAGTTTAGATTATGATCAATTGTTACACCTAAATGTTTGGTGGTTGTGTCTGGAGTTATTACAGTACCATTATTAGATGTAATTGTGAAGTTGATAGTAGGAGACTTATGAGTGGGAGAGAATAGTACCAATTTAGTTTTTTTTTGGGTTAAGGAGGAGACAGCGTTGATGGAACCAGTTTTCAACTAAGGTAAATACTGCTTGGGTACTCGAATGAAGTCCAGCAGGTGAGGAGGCTGAACATATTAATGTCAGGCATACTGTATGCATGTTGTGGAAGGGAGATTTTCAGATCATTTATGAAAAATAGTGAAGAGGAGGGGTCCCAGAATAGAGCCTTGTGGGACTCCAAGAGTTATAGGGAGAAAAGTAGATAGTTTATTTTCCCAGAGGACTGCTTGCTGTCTATTTCCTAGATAGGACTTGAACCAATTAACTGTCTGGGTATCTAGTGAAAGTGATTTGAGTGAGTTTAACAGTAACTGATGATTAACCATATCAAATGCTTTTGAGAGGTCAATAAAGAGGGCTGAGGACAGTAAGCTGTTGTTACAATTTTTATTAATGCAGTCAGAAAAGGATATTAGAGCAGTTGTAGTACTATGGAAAGGTCTAACACCATGCTGGCAGTCAATTAGCAGGTGGTTTTGGAGGAGATGATCAAGTAGTTGATGGTGAATACATCTCTCCATACTTTTTGCTAAGGGGGAAAGTAGGGCTATGGGGCGGAAGTTTGAGAGTTCATTTAAGTTCCCACCCTTATGCAGTGGGATAATATATGAGACTTTCCAGAGGGATGGAACTTTCTGTAATGGTTCTGTTAATTAAGATGGAAACAGGATAGGCAAGCACTCCAGCTGCCATTTGAAGGTAGTCAGCTGGGAGGAGGTCAGCTGATGGAGTGCATTGTTTAAGCTTAAGACGTAGGGAGTGTATGAGAGATTTTGGGACAGGCTGCAATTGTAATACTTGGGGTAGGGTGGTTGGCAAGGATGAGTCAGTGGTTGGCATGGATGAGTCAGTGGTGGTAACAGGTGGTAAGGTATTTGCTAAAGATTGAACAGTTTCTGAAAAAACAATTTTTAAAATATCAGCAATTTGGTTTGGAGAATTATGAGTCAAGTTAGAGGGGGTAGGTGTTTTGGCTTGTCCAGGATGGAGTCATTTATTTAATACTGACCAGAATTTTTGTGGGTTTAGATATTGGGTTTGTTTGAATTTAAGGTAATAGTTTTTTTATCAAGGAATATTGATTTTTTTTAGTGGCATTCCTGAGCTGTCTAAAGTTTAAATGATCAATAGGGTCTTTGGTACTTCTCCATATATTCCAGGTTTTATTTCTGTATCTTTTTTGCCTTGTCTCATTTGAGAGCCAGGGAGCAGGTTTGTTCCTAATTTTAATAGTACGAAAGGGGGCATGGTGCTCAAGGATTTTGTATTGTTAAAAAAAGAGTAGATATTTTAGGGGTGACCAATTGCAGGCTTTTAGCTCTGTTTGAAATTACCTAGGTTCAGGTTATTTTTGTTCCGGGTGGTTCTAAAGTTTAGTTGAGTGGGAATGGTGATCTTTTGTCTAGTTATAAAGGTAAGAGAGTGGTCACTAATATCATCAGGAAGTATGCCTATTTTGTAACATTGGGGGTTATTGTTGATTAGTATCCAGTCTAAGGTAGTTTGTTTGTTGCTGGGTTTATGGGTTCTGGTAAGGTCGGTGGTAGTTAGATAGAAGCCATAGAGATTAATGTCAGATATAGGTTTGTCAGAAGTACAACAGTTCCAGTCAATATTAAAGTTTCCAAGGAGAATAGTTTCTTGTGGGAATGGTATGGAAAGCCAGTTAAGGATAGTTACAAGAGTACTTATGTTGTTGCCTTGGGGAGGTGTAAGAGCAAATGATGTATATAGATTTATATACATTAATTTGGAGTTTAAATATTAAGATTTCAGCATTGCTAGGTGAGGGAGGTTGAGTGTTTAGTGAGGTTACCTGTAGTTCAGATTTAAACAATATCGCTACCCACACCACCCTTTTTGTTAGGATGGTCAATTCTAAGGATGGTATAAACTGGAGGGATGATATCATTGTCTTTAGTACCTGGTTTGAGCCAGGTTTCTGTGAGACATAGGATGTCAAAGGAATATAAGTCTAGTAGGGTATGAAGTTGGGTAATTTTGTTATTTAAACTACGAATATTGAGGTGGGCAATGAGCAGACAGTTTGAGGAAGAAGAGGGGTATGGGAAATAGAGGTGAAGGAAGAATGGGAGTCAGGGAAGATATTACCAGGCCCTGGGTTTGGGTGAATGTTGCCATGTAGTAGTAGGTACTGAGGATTGTGTGGAAGTTTTGCTAGTTTACATAAAATAGGGTCTATGTTTCTGGTTTGGAAATACTTAATATGGTTTAATCTGTGAAACTGTGGGAGAAGGTAGGCTGATGAGGATGTAATGTTACTGTGGGTTTGTGAGGCTGATAGATAGAAAGGGGAAGTTTGTTTAAAGGAGTGCTGAAATTGAAAGGAGCTCAGGAATTCATAGCCTGTGAGGATATGAGATAAAAGTAGAGTGGAAAGAATTATGGGCAAGAGGAGGAAATTAGAGAGTTTTAGTAAGCCAGGGGTTGACATAATGAGAAAATGGGGGAATGTAAGTAATGAGAAAATAAGGGGTTATAGAAGGGCAAATATGAGGTGGGTTTGTTTAATGAGGAAAGTATAGATAGTGGAAGGTGTGAGTAAATTAGTAACAGATGGTTGAGTGTGTAACAAGATAACAAGATATGTCGCGCTATTGGGTGATGTGGGGTGGGGGTGTGGGTTCTAGCAGTATAAGGATAGGTGCCCTGGGGTGGGTGGAAATTGGGGTAGGGTAATGGAACGGAGTGAGCCCGCAGGTTGAACGGAGTGGGCAAGAGCAGTAAGGCAAGTTCAGCCAAAAGACAATCAGCTGTCTTTCATGTTTGGCGCAATACAGCAGTAACTAAAGTGAAAACTGGGGAGCAGAGTATATAAGCTTATCAGATATGTGTAGATGATTTAGCGAGAGTGAGGTTCTCATGTGCGGAGAGGGGGATTAGAATTGTACTGAAATGCCAAAGAATGGGTGTAGGACCTGAGGGGATAGTTAGTTTTAATGCTAGAATATAATGTAGGTAAAGACTGCCACCTAGTGGTCAGGGGAGTAATAGCAGCTGGGGGGATAGGTAAGAAGCTATTCCAAAGGGATAAGATATAGGATGAGGGGACAAAAGGGTGGAGGGAGGAAGTGGCTCTGAGTCTGCTGTAAGCTACTAAATCTCACACCGGAGGGTTAACAAGCAGTTATAGGCACTACAGAAAGGTAGAAAAAGGTATTTTGCAACATACAAGTACAAAAACGTAGTACAAGCTTTATGAAGCCAGGCATGAAGTCAGCTTCAGAGTCGTCTTCAGGTTAGCAGGGGGTTATTCTTTAACTTTGCAGCAAGGAGGGAAACACCCAGATGCACTTAAATATACAAAAACTTTAGGAGTATGGTGGTGCCTTTCTACATCAGTCTTTTTGATACCTCTTTAATTAAGCAGAAGTGGGTGGGGAGGTGTGCAAGTTCAAGGTGGGGGAAGGGATAGACACAAAGTAATACAAGGTTGAGAGTCAGAAAAACTGGACTAAGCCAGCTGCTAAAAAGAAAACAGGAAAACCAAGCTAAGTTAATTGCAGGTCAGTGTGGTGCAGTATTTACCTAATAACTACAAATGTTATACTACTAATCTAGTACAGAGTAGTGAAAATAACCGCCACTTCTGCAGGGAAAAACAAAAGAAGTATGGGCTGCAGGTAAATAGGTAAACTTTTTCCAAGAGAAAGTAGTTTTATGTAATTGACCTAGGAGTACTATAGGAAGAAAGAAATGGGGGGGCAGTAGTGTGCACACGTACAGTGAAAGGGGAAACAGTCTTCACTTTGGAGGACAGATTAAATACAACTCTAACATACACTAGTGTAGCTGAAAGCACTTTAGTGTTCCACCGACGCAGGGTCTCACAGTACAGGGCAACGAGACAGCCTTGGGTTGAATGGAGGTTGGCCAAGACACAGGATGTAACTTTTGCTGAGGGGACTGGAAGTAAAGAGGAAAATGAGGTAAATATTAGGTCTAAAGTTTTAAAATACTCTGATTACCAAGTAACTGAGATAGAGAATGCAGGGGTGGAGCAGCATACCTTGTAAGAAACAGCACAATTCTATGAACAACACAAAATGCAAATATAGCATCTTGTTGATGACTACTACTGCAACATACCAACAATGAAACATGCACTATATTTCGGTTGTTTGTAATTTAATATGGCATAGTTTGAATATTTGCATTCATTCGAGCATAGTCCTGCTTTTCTAGCTTGATATCCATCATTGTGGTCACCTGAATTTGCATTCACTTGCATTTTTGTATAATTACCATACTGCTTATTATACACCACTGCAGTATCAGTGTTGTTTTCTTCCCCTTTCCTAGTGCTGTTTGCATCTGCTCTTTTATTTGTTACTAAAAATATTATTTTGGATCAATGCAACTGCTTGGATAACAAATGCATACACTTGTTTCTTCATTAGTAATTTAGCCTGCATAGTAATAAGATTTTTGGATGATAGCATTGCAAGTTGCAACGACAGTTGCATAATGAAGGTAATTTGAGTAATGTTTTGTTTGAACCCCTACTTAATGTTAAATAATTAATGAGGAATATGAACAAGAAATCCTCATAGCACTGAGTCATGTTTCATACACAAAACACCGTGACTACTGTTCAGTTTAATATTACCAAATTCTTTCCATCGCATACGCTTTCAAACCCTGTCAGTTATCAAGGACTCCTATGCCACTGTTTTTGAAGAACAACTGAAACTTTGTTCCCACAAAAATATCCCCTGCTGACTTCACATAAAAGTAGCCTGTGTTACACTGCAAACCTTGATATCCACCCACATAAATGTCATACTGTCACATCATTCTAGTTAACAGCCTGCAACATCGCTGTTATTCTGCCCTTTCGAGTAATATGACCGTTATTTAAGCTGATAGAAATACAGCAGGAATACCTTTTTTCAAAGTGAAAGTCCTATTAAAAAATATTAGTATATCAGACAAACCTCAATTAGCCATAAAAAGTACATCAGAGAATATGTCATTTACAGATGTACTCAGAATAACATTTGAAAAATAATTGCATACTTTACTATACTAGTAGAGGTTTCTTTCATAACAGCACCTATATTAAAATTTAAAAATAATTCAGAGTTAATCCTCTTCCTTAAATGAGGTAGCACTATAGGTATTTTATTGACCTAACTGTATACTGTGTCCTTGCTAGCACAATTTCAGTACAATATTTCATCATAGTGCCATCTTCTGTCTATAAGAAAAATAACGTTTCAATTTTTACATTTTCTATTCTGTATCTGCAACATAAAAAAGTCAACAAAAAATATTCCTTTCTGAAGTAGAAATAAAAATAACAACTGTTTGCCACAATGCAGTATGTAATACTTTGCAATTCCTTTTGATGCAGTATGAAAGCAACTTTTTGAGTTTATGCTTTAATTCCCTTTTTGTTTGTTTGTATGTATTTTATTAAATTGCTATTGGTATTCATTGTTACAGATTGTGACATATGATATAGTGCTTAGAGTATGCATGAATTGTACAAGTTTTATTTGGTATATAGGAAGTGTATACTGAGCTGAAATGCATGCATAGATATAACATCAGGACAAAAAGTACAATAAATCAGTATATTGCAGCACAGTCAATACCGGCAAGTAGACAATTATGAGGTACTAAACTCAACAATATGAAGAAGCAGCTACAGATTTCTGATAAAATATTGTTTGTTACTGACGGAACCTACTATAGACACCTTGCAGTCAGGCAGCTGGCTGAACTAGTGGAAACAGGACAATGTGGTAGCATTAGGTAAGAAAATTAGTCTGGGCAGTGTAACTAATTACAGGTCACAAGTGGTGGACAGAGCAGGAAATACATACATAACAGTTAAACAGAGCAGGAAATACACACAAAACAGTTAAATGCACTCCTGATGTATTTAGTATCATAGATATTAACAAGGTGGAAAAACCTTGCAGATAGTAGAAGGAAACATGAGCTGCTGGTAAAGTTATTTGCCAATAATTCTGAAACCTCTGTGAAGCAGAATAACATAAATTCAAGAGACTGAGGAAAGATGAAAAGCATATACGAAATTTAGGTTAAAACATACAAGCAAATCATAATTGCCCTCCCTGGCATATGTTTGACCACACTGACAGGATGTTAGTGGTGTTCATTCCTTACTGAATGTTGAATGTAGGTTGGCATCAGGTTGAATTTGCCTGTCTCATCGAGTATATAATGTTCCAAGTCAAATGTAATGTCCAAGACTACAGTGGGGTCTCTCTAGACCTTTGTAGTTATCAACTCCTGATAACCAAGGTGTTGTTCCTTGGCAATGTTTTTTTTTTAAGTCCCAGACCAATGACATTTTTTTTTCTAGAAACCAAGCTCATGCTTTTATTAAATTATTGTTTTTTGTTACAGTAAAGCCCTGTGATCCAAGAGCCTTTTCAGTGCAGACCTGAAAAAGGGTTGTAGACAGATAAAATAGAAAAGTACATCACCAAAGGGCGGTTTCACATGCACTAGTTATATACATACATACAAGAGATAAAAATTGTACAGAGTAGTGCTCTTGATTATAAGGTTCATATAAGATAGAATACTGTTAAACCATGCAGCACATTCAAAGATTTATATTTCTTGTGATGACTTGCATAGTTGTATGATAACAATATCTTGTTAGAGCGCTATATATAATATGCAGGTATATGTATATCTATGCGTTTTGACTAAAAGACAAAATTCGAAAAGATTAGGAGACAAAAATTAACTCCCAGTATGTTGAAAGTAATATACATACATACATAAACTAATGAAAACACGACAATTTGTCAAACAAATAAATATATATATATATATATATATATATATATATATATATATATATAGGGGGCAAATGATTAATCAGACTTAACTCTGTCTGAAGACTGTTTTATTACATCCAAAAGAAAAAAAATGGACTCATCAAACAAGAATACAAAAAAATGTTGATTTTTTTTTCCAGGGGGGCTCCTCCACACCCCAATTAACTTTAATATAACGACTCCAAAATCATATAATACCACAAAAAAAGGAAAACCATGTGGACACCAAATACACAAATGCTATAGATATAACCAACATACTGGCTGAAAGATTCAGTGAAAACTTTACCCCTCTGTCCCCCATCAGTAAATCAGGACATACCCAGTACATGCCCCCCTCCTCTTATCTCTAGGGAACAGGTCATTACTGCCCTGTCAAAGGCAAAAGATACAGCCTGCATGGGACCTGATAGCACCCCAGGCTGCATCCTGTATGAAATTGCAGCACATTTAGGCACCCTATTCAACCAAAGCCTGAGTACCAGCTTTGTCCCACTGTCATCCCTTTACACAAAGGTGGAGCATCCACCAATCAAGAAAATTATAGACCCATCAGCCTAACTAGCCTGATCTGCAAGGCTATGGAATGGATTATCATGGACCTCATTAACAGGGACATTTGCAACCTCCAAATACTTGATCCACACAGTTTGGCTTTGTCAAGGGGAGATAATGTCTGTTAAATCTGGTCGACTTTTTTTAGACAGTCACCAAAGCCACAGACGAGGGGAAGATGGTGCACACTGCCTACCTTGACCTGGCCAAAGCCTTTGACACTATTCCCCACTCAGGCATAATAGGTAAACTCTCTCAACTAGGCATCAATCCATATGCTACCAGCTGGGTAGTAAACTGGCTCACTGATAGAACCCACCTAATCAAAATAGGGGAAGCCACCTCAAACTTCTGTGATGGCTTGGTGGATAGCTGCTGGGACTATAGTGTATAGGGTCCTGGGTTTGAGACCTGCATGGCTGTTTATTCAGGCGGTCCGCACAGCCTATCTGGACCTTGCCAAGGCCTTTGACACCATCCCCCACTCTGGAATCATAGCTAGACTTACTAAGCTGGGCATTAATCCCTACATCGCTCGATGGGTTGCCAACTACCTTACTGACAGAACCCACACTGTAAAAGTAGCTGACTCCAAATCCAGCACCAGACAAGTGACAAGTGGAGTACCTCAGGGTTCAGTCCTGGGACTGCTCTTGTTTGGCATCTACTTCTCTGAAGTACAGACCAACACTAAGGGACTCTGGCTAACAAAGTTCACACATGACTGCAAACTGGGAGCCATTACTGAATCCCCAAATGATGTGGATACTCTACAAAAGGGCCTTACAGAAACAGATGTTTGGTGCCAGAGCCATGGGCTCAAGCTCAATGCCAAGAAATGTATAGTTATCCCATTTGGAAAAAAAACATGTACCCGTGACTAAACACCGAAAGTGTGATAAGAGACTTAGGGACACAGGTGGACAGTGGTCTCACCTTCGATAACCACATCACCACAACAGTCAGGAAATCCTTCTATGTAACACACCTCATCACTAAGGGCTTTTCATCCAGAAAAAAGGAGGTCATTGTCCCATTGTACTCATCCCTCATTAGACCCATTATAGAATACAATGCCTCGTTTGGTATGTAGCTCTCAAGACATCTGCAACAACAGGAAAGGCCACAGAAATACCTCACTAAAAGAATCACAGGCCTAAAGCAGATGCCCTATGCTGACCGCCTTAAAAAACTCCAGCTATACTCTGTCGCATATCGTCTACTCAGAGGCGATCTCTACTTAGCATACAAGGTCATGTCAAACCTAGAGCTGTTGGACATGCTACACTTAAAGAAATCCCAATCCCTCAGAGCCACATGCTCCAGGGATCTAAACCTTGTCATCACAATAAACAAAACATGCTGGAGGGATAGGCTCCTGACCCAGAGACTCCCCATACTCCGGAATAGACTGCCCATACATGCCAAGCAGAGTGCCTCTTTGGCCCTCTTCAAAAGGAACCTTGACGATTGGATGGGAGAAAGGAAATTCACCCTGGGGATCACATCAGTCGCCCTGCTAGACAGGGGTCCAGGGAAGTAAATAGTGTGGGAAGAAATAGCCAGGGAATTGTTATGGCTAGGCTTGTATAGGCCCTAGGGCCGATAGCCTAGTACCAACCTATGAACCTAAGCAATAGACTCTTAACGAGCGGCGTACCCCAGGGATTGGTGTTGGGGCCTCTGTTATTCAGGATATACTTCTCTGAGGTGCAGGCCAAAACCAGTGGGCTATGGCTGACCAAGTTTGCAGATGACTGCAAGCTGGGTGCAGTCATTAATTCCCCAAGTGATGTGGATGTCCTACAAGAGGGTGTCACCCAAACAAATGACTGGTGCCAGAGACATGGCCTCAAGCTGAATGTCAAAAAATGCATCATCATCCCCTTTGAGGAGAGTGACATCCCCACATATTATCACATTAATAACAATGTACTAAGCATGCAATCTGTCATGAGGGATTTGGGCACCCAGGTTGACAGCACCTTGACTTTTGACCACCATGTTGCTTCCATTGTAAGGAAGGCTTTCTACATGGCCCACCTCATAAGTAGGGGTATCTCATCCAGGGACAAGGAGGCCATAACATCCCTGTATTCTTCCCTTATAAGGCCAATTATTGAGTACAACGCCATCTTCGGGATGTACCTTGCAAAGCACATGCAGCAGCTGGAGAGACCACAGAGGTTCCTCAGCAAGAGAATCCAGGGCCTCAAACATCTACCCTACACAGATAGGCTAAAGGACCTGTCCCTCTACTCAGTTTCATACAGACTCCTCAGAAGTTACCTCTGTTTGGCAAACAAAGTAATCTCAGACCCCGCCTTGAAGGGACTGCTTCATATGCACAGGTCAAGCTCCACTCGAGTAACCCCCACTTGCGACATCAACCTGGTGTGTGACATCAATAAGACTTGTTGGCTGGACAGATTTGTGTCCCAGAAACTCCACCCATCTGTGGAATAGACTCCCTCCTCCATGTCAAGCAGAGCACCTCATTATCCCTTTTTAAACACAACCTGGATAACTGGATGGGAAACAGAAAATACACCCATGGGATTCCACCTCTGTCAATGCTGGACAGGGGCTTTGGGTGCTGACTTGTCTAAACATGGACTAAACTCTTGGCTAGGCTTATAAGGGCCTCAGGGACAATAGCTTAGTAACTTCCTATGATACCGTGTCTCTGGTATTCAGCAATCTCTGACAAATACTGCTCTCCAATACATTCCTTTCAATATGAATTTTATTTGATCATGTCAAACAAAATTCAAATATGCATTCAAAAAGAATACACAGGCAAAATTAGACATGTATACACACACATCTGTGTGTGTGTGTGTGTGTGTGTGTGTGTGTGTATATATATATATATATATATATATATATATATGTATGTTTACTATTGAAATTTTGAACCAGCTTCAGTCGATCATGTAACATGTCAACCCGAAATGCTGAATCTGAAATTTCAAATAGAAAACCACACCAAAAATGAATACATCGACAACCGTGGTTCGATGTATTTACCATAGCTGGAGGTGATGTCACTCACCTCCTGCTATGCACATTAACATACCGTTGAACTCTACAGTCAATGGTATGTTAATTCTACTATTTTGCAGGGGAGCTGTGCCCCCCACATGCCCTGCACATTAAATATACCAACTCCGAGATGGCACTACAGTGAGGAAATGGGCTAATTCCCTTTAAATCACTGAAGTGCAGCCTCCCTTCACAGTGTCAGTATGTCACATGTCAAAAGGTCAAGTGCACCGTGCAACTCAATCATACGTGCTCCACCTTTGTTGGTTCAGTTATGTGCTCCTTGGAAACCGTGATTTTGTCCATCAGAGGTCCAACTGACTGCCGTTTGGGTAAGTCTTAGTAAACATATATATATATATATATATATATATATATATATATATATATATATATATATACACACACACACACACACACACACACACACCTCCCTGTGCTCTCCCCACCCCTACTTAAATATATCTGAGATCACACAACAGTGAAGGAAATTGATAATCACCCTTACCTGCACTACCATGAGATCACATATACCAGCATCACGCAAATAAGTATTATTAAATTATTATTTATTGTCATTTGTTTACTGGAAAAGTCTAACTGGCAGAATTGCCATTTTTCAGCAAAGGTCTGAAGAGAAAAGCTCCTTAAAAGTTAAATAGTATCCCCACACAAATAAAACTCTGCGAGAAACTCAATAGTTTTAAAACACTGCTTAAAAAACATCTTAACCAATCCTGATCCCGCACATGCTCATCACCAGGTTAAGAGTGAGATGACAAAACAATTTTTATACATAACTGCTGCCAGTATAATCCATTAAGGTGCATGTGGGCTTTCTCTTTAGTAGCTTCTACCTCTGTAAAATCTTAGAATGTATAAATGTAACTGCTGCATGTGTAAAAATGTAAATAGAAATCCAACTACTGTGTGTTTAGCTGGAACTAAGTATAATGCAATGTAAACAAATGGAGATTTTTTCCCTGGACATCCCCTGAAAATAGGTATTACCCAGTTGGCCTTTCCCAATAAAAAAGATAAATAAACAAGATTACACAGAGGTAAATTAATATATGCTCTAACAAGTATTACATAGATATGTACAACATTATAATGAAGTATGTACATATTGTAAAGCTGAACTTTGGTAAGGGGTATAAATTCAGATGCAAAAATCACAGCATGAATAGTGGCCGGTCATATTATAAATACAGTTAATTGCATCAGATGGAAGGACAGCAGTGTGAAGAAAGAGCAAATACTCATGATTACAAAACAAAATGTTGGGTTAAAAAATAACCTCTCAACTGTCCAGATTTTTGCAGAATGCCCAGATGTTTGTCTCATAGTTTTGGTCTGTTCCATATAGAAATTGTGGTTTTCTGGCAAATCACTGAGGACTGAAGTCACTAAATAATGACATACATTTGAGTTTCAGACTTCATAACCTGCAGAAAATGCATGCTAACACAAATGCTGTTATTGGTTGGAAGACTAGTTAGTGAATATGAAATATAGTGGGCTGTTTAACTGGGAGTAGAACAAGAGTAAAGCCATGAGGTATCTAAAACTTGTTTTAGTGCCAGTTTAAAGGTCTGGGGGTTGTCCATTGACCTAAATGTATTGGGAGTACGGTTTGCTGGGGCAATAGTTAGAGCAGTAGTGCTGAGAGCTAGGCAAGCTAAAGGTTTATGTATTGTGTTAGGAGTTATAAGTAGCTGGGTATATGTCAGGTGGTGCGGCAGTTCAAGCCAATTTAGTAGTCTGAGTGTGGAGCACTGATAGTTTTAATAAGTTTTGCTGCAAATTTTGCTATTTTATTATAGCATTGTTTTAGTTTCTTCATTATTGAAGCCTGTAAATTTTTAAGAATTGGCACACCATATAGAAGAGAAGGTAATAGGTAGGTAGTATTCAGAGATATTTTTGTGGAATTAGTGAGAATATGTTTGCTCTATATAGCATTCCTAGCTTTTGATAGGTTCATAGATAAGCCATAGGCTAGCTGCCCTCGTGGCCGATTTTAAGCCTAGCCAGTTTCCCTTTTTGAGCCTGAATTAACCTATCATATTTGATTAGAGACTGGCATTGCCCATTCCATGGTTGACAATTGTGTATTATCCCTAATGAGCATAACTGGGATCACACCATACATAATTTGAGTGGACCCATACATGGAATAAAGCATTTAGGAGCTACCTCTTTCCATTAGTAGTACAGGGGGCAGTCCTGGAGTAAATGTTCTGTTTCCCATCTATAAATCTAAGTTATGCTTGAATACGGACAGTGATGAACTTTGTTTTATGTGGATGGGGACCCTGTTTTAGAGCAGCAGTATCCTCTGGGAGATAAACATGTCCTTCCAAACTGTTCTTTTCATGCTGCAGAAGGGATTTGGGTCCGTAGACTGTTTCTGCCATGTAGAAAATGTTGTTTAGGCTTTATATTCTTTAAGTAAGGTATCTCTGTGAGCATTCCAGTTGTATGTGATTTGACAGATACATGTCAAAGGGGACATTATATTCATGACTGGCCTAGTGAGGTCTTAGTAAAGGGGGTCAATTACATCCCTAGATCTAGACACAGTTCCTTTGTTTATAATCCTGGCAATATAGAAGGACTTTCTTATAACAATGGACACATGTTGGTCAAAACTTAGGTCACCATCCACACAAGATCCTAAATCCTGAACAACTGGGTCAACTCTTGGGAGCATATTGTGAATGTGGTAATTCCCTGGGGTAGATGACTTCCCAAAGGATTCAGTATAGCAATAACCCACGCCTGGGTGTGGGTAATGCTGGATTTACCCACGGTTGGCGTGGTTTGCCCTCGGGACCAAACAAAGCCAACCGTGGGTAAATACAGCATTACCCACACCCAGAAGTGGGTTATTGCTATTATACCATGACATTATTTAAGAAAAGAAACTATTACTTTTCTTAAATAATGGCATAGTATAATGCCTGTTTACTGCCCTTCTGCAGATGTCTGGCATCCGCGGCAGTTCTGATGTACTGCGCGCCTGCGCAGTACATCAGAGCTGTGGGCAAAAGCAACGGAGAAAGCAAGATCTCCGTTGCTTTTTTTTACTGTTTTCGCTATGTTAAATGGGTTTAACATAGTGAGACAGTTTTAAAATAAGCAACGGAGATGTCCGTTGCTTATTTTTAGTTGGTCTCGCTATGTTAAACCCATTTAACATAGCGAAATAAAAAGCAACGGAGATCTTGCTTTCTCCGTTGCTTTTAAAACCTGTCTCGCTATGTTAAATGGGTTTAGCATAGCGAGACAGCTAAAATAAGCAACAGAGATCTCCGTTGCTTATTTTAAAGCTGTCTCGCTATGTTAAACCCATTTAACATAGCGAGACAGTGTTTTAAAAGTAGAGTTATACTAATGGAAAAAAGTCCGGGTGACCGGACCTTTTTCCATTAGTATAACTCGATTTACAATGTGCACGCTGGCCAATCAGCGTGCACGTTTTGGGGGGGTCATGGTATAATAATGTATATTTTGGCATTTAGTTTCCGTCCATGATTTTTGGCACCAGTTATTTATTTGGGACAAACCTTCCTGCAGTATGGCTAAGTCATTTGAGGATTCAGTGACCACTCCTATCTTGCAAATGAGGATGGTCAGACATGGGTTTGTAGAAAGTCTTCCCTTACTGCAGGGGAGTTAGTGTAGCTGTTCCCCATTTGGCTGGTATAAAAACAACACAGAGGCTAAGATTGAACAGTGTTGTTAGGGGTGTGGCTAAATCGTGCTTCTTGCTATTTAAGCTGCATCCAGGGATATTGTCAGGATCCAGTGGTGCAGTATTTTGATAACACTTTTAGGACTTGGTCTTTTGTGACAGCTAGAAATGAGCCAGTTTCAGGTATGTCTTGAGGGACAGACATAGGGAAGAGAGGGGTAAAGTTAGAGCTACATTTATTTATGTCTTTTTTTAGTGCTGCTATGAATGTGTAGATCATATTTTTGGCTGCAATCTATGGTTGTACCTAATAATTTGGTATGTGAGGCTATTTATATTTCTGTTTTGTTCAGGGAAGTGATTTTGAATTTCTTTCTGTGTCTGTTATGAGATTTGGTAAAAAATATGAGTTTTTTTTTTTTTTTAGATGTAAATGAAGGTTGGGCATTACTGAGTATTTTTCTGTTGAATTAAAAGAATCATTTGTGATTTATTGGAAGTGGATTAGATTTTCAGAGGAGCCTGTAAGGAGAGAGTCATCTGCATTCTGTATTAATGAGGTCCATTTGGAAGAAGTACAAAGGTTTTTAATGAAAATATTGATAAAAATAAACTTCTAAAATAAATAAAACAAAAGCAAACAGATTAATCCAAACAATACTTTATAAGTGCTATTGTTCACATCAGTGTTATGAACTTTTTCAGACAAACAGTAAAATCCGAAGTGCATAAGTTAAATAGTATCAAAGGTAGTAACATCATTATAGCAATCAGTAATTAAAGGTATACACCCTCCACAATTTACACAAATAATTAAAATTGTTATATTAATACTCATAATTAAATCTAAAAACTGATGGATACATTATACAAAAATATATATGACATATAAATAGGCACCCTAAATCGGGTCTATATTCTATCATCGAATGCTTAAAAAAGCCAACGATGAATAATCAACCCCAGAAATTAGTCTAATTCAAGTCGAAAAGTGTTTGTTTGCTGTTTAATTTAATTGTTTGGCTGCCCACTAAAGTGTGCTAGCCTGTACTACTGACATATTGCCTTTTCTGCATTTAGCGCGGAGTTGCCACTAGAGCACCATCGGGCAGCACCGGTTAAACAAGGTTAAACTATTTCTGGCTCCGTAAAAAGTCTGCTCTTCATTTTTTCCTTTAGAACTGCTCTACTTGTAATCTAAACAGTCTATTCTCTATCTGTAAAGCTCAGCACTTGTTCCTAAAGCATTTTTTAGTCAGGTAAAGCACTTCTATATTATACAAAGTACTTCACTAGCTTAAAACCCCCTTGAGTACCCACTTCCCTATAGGTCCTTTCTGACTCAGTTACACAGCAAACTTTTTCATTTCTTCTAGCATGTCAAAGGGTCAGTTGCTAGCGTCCTCTCCTGCTCAGCTGGTGAATCTAGGAATATTGAGGCAATGTTACAATTGCCTCATGTACACAGACAACCCTCTCCTCCTCCCACAAAACACAAATACATGCGAGAGATGCAACTACATAGCCAAACTGGAGGCTGAGCTCTCTCAACTCAGGACTGGCAAAACCAGACAGGAGGAGAAGGTAACCACACACACCATAAACCCAGTCTCACATAGAACTATCACAACTACAAATCAAACACATAAACACACAAAGACATACTCGGAGGCACTGATCAAAAATCTACCAAAACAGCAGAGGCCTCCAAAGCAGACACCCAAACAACTGCCACCTCATGACATAACACATAGATCACAAAGTCAGTGTGCAAATCAGTCACAGCCCTTAAGGCCAAACACAATGCCAGACACACTTGTCATAGGTGACTCCATAGTCAGACACACTGACGTCCCACTCACCAGACTGAACAAGGAGGGGGTTACAGTAAGCTGCCTGTCGGGCGCTAGAATCCACCACATAACACAAGCACTCAGGTCACTCCACAGCAAGTACAAGTATGACTCAGTCATTGTCCATGCCGGTGTGAATGACCTGAGACGTACCTCCCTGGACTACATGAAAAGAGACATAAAGGAGCTCTCAGATTATGTAGCCCAGGCTGGTATGACCCTGACCCTGAGCAATATCCTACCTTCACCAAGAATGATGCCGCAATACAGAGACAAAATGATCAGTTTTAATAATTGGCTTAATTTCTGGTGTCATTCTAAGGGGATCCAATGTCTGTCTGCCTGGAATGACATGCTTGACAAGCCACGCTGCTTTGCAAGGGACGGCTTGCACCTGTCACCCCTGGGTTTCCGGATATTGGCAAAGGCTCTTGCCACCCCAAAGTGCCTTTTTAGACAAGGCTCAAATTCTAAACCCACCGCCCTAGAAAACAATAATGGAAAAAACTAAGGGTAATGCTGCTCAATGCCAGAAGTCTAAATCTCAAGATGCACGCCCTCGAAGCCCTCCTCAGTATGGAGAACATCGATGTCTGTGCTGTGACTGAAACCTGGTTCAAGGCTCCTGAGAGCACCCCGGCACTATCAGGTTTTACCTCATATCATGCGTTCCAGCCCCAAAACCCAGACCGTACCACAAAAGGAGGGGGTGTATCCATATTCATCAAGGATACCCACACCTCCAGGCTGGTGGCAACTCACAAAGCATCAGAGACCATTCAGGTGCAATTAACCATAGGCAAAACTGCTCTACAGTTTGTAGCATGTTACAGGCCACCCTCTCAAACTCAGGAACCCCACACAGCCTTCCTGAAGACACTGGAGAGTATAAATGTCTCTCCAACCACCATCATATTGGGTGACTTCAACTACCCAAACATAGACTGGGAACATTACTCGAGCCCCAATTACCTAGCCCAAAGGTTCCTGGAGTTCATAAACTCAAATGCTATGGAACAACTTGTCACCATTCCCACAAGAGGTGAAAATATACTAGACCTGATCATCACAAACATGGGGACAAAATGCTCCACACCAGAAGTATATCCCTCATTGGTGAGATCAGACCATAAACTAATCTCATTGGAGATCCGCATCCCACCCCCACCCCCAGCAAAAAAGACAACAGTGAAGAACTTCTCAAAAGCCAACTTCACACTTCTTAAGACTGGTGTGGTATCCTTCAAGGCCCCTGAGCCATTGGAAACCACAACCCACGCTGCTGAATCCCTTACAAATGCTTTCTACGAGCACCTCCAGGATTGCATGGATCAAGCAATCCCAAATAAAATCAAGACCCTTTCCACCAAAGGCAAGCGCCCGATCTGGTGGACCCCAGCCATAAACAAACTTTACAACAAGAGGAGAAAGCTACTACAAGATAGAGCAAAATCCCTAAAAGGGAAGACATCTCTGATCAATACTAGTAAAAAACTACGATCACTCATAAAATCATCCAAGGCCAACTTTGAGAGAAAAATCGCCAAGGACTCAAAAGACAATCATAAGGCCTTCTTTAGCTATGTTAGAAATCTGGGTGGAAACTCCCAGATATGCTCAGAATTAGTCCAAAATGATACAAAAATCACTGAACCCACAGACATTGCAAACATACTGGCAGAGAGTTTCAGTGAAAATTTCTCCCCTCCCTCCCCCCCAAAAGGAGAAATATCTATCCCAGCAGAGTGTAGCCTCCCAATCATCTCAAATGCCCAGGTGAGAGCTGCTCTCTCTAAAGCTAAAAACACAGCATCAATGGGACCGGATAGTGTCCCCGGCTGTGTGCTACACGAACTCAATGAGGAACTAAACCCACACATAAGGCTGCTGTTTAATCTTAGCCTTACCACAGGATACGTACCCAAAGAGTGGCGTATGGCAAATGTGGTCCCAATCCACAAAGGCGGTGCTTCTACGGACCCTGGTAATTACCGCCCCATAAGCTTAACAAGCCTGGTCTGCAAAGCTATGGAGAGGATCATAATGGAACTCATAAATAAAGACATAGGGGACCTACAGACATTGGATCCTACCCAATTCGGCTTTGTCAAGGGCAGATCATGCCTCTTGAACTTGGTTGACTTTTTGAAACAGTCACCAAGGCCATTGATGAGGGTAAGGCAGTTCACACAGCCTACCTTGACCTTGCAAAAGCTTTCGACACAATACCCCACTCGGGTATCATAGAAAAGCTCACCAGCTTAAATGTAAACCCATATGTCACAAGATGGGTTGCAAACTGGCTCAAGGACAGAACCCACAGGGTTAGAGTTGCTGGTGCCATGTCAGACTCCAAGCCGGTCACAAGCGGTGTCCCACAGGGCTCAGTCCTGGGCCCCCTCTTGTTCGGCATCTACTTTTCAGAAGTGCAGGCAAACATAGGAGGATTGTGGCTGACAAAGTTTGCAGATGACTGCAAACTGGGCGCCATAGTTGAAAATCCATCAGACACAGATATCCTTCAGAGAAGTCTCATAGAAACGGATAACTGGTGCCAGAGCCATGGCCTTAAGCTAAACGCCAAAAAATGTATAATCATACCCTTTGGTAAAAACAAGGTAACCCAAGTTACCACATAGGTGGCTATCCATTAAGCACAGAAGAGGTTATCAGGGACCTGGGGACCCAAGCTGACAGTAACCTTTCTTTTGACACTCACATTGCCAAAGTGGTTAGGAGGACCTTCTACATTGCCCACCTGATTATGAAGGGATTCACATCCAGATCAATGGAGGTCATTGTTCCCCTGTACTCTTCACTTATCAGACCAATGATTGAGTACAATGCCCCATTCGGAATGTATCTTACCCGACACCTGCAGCAATTGGAAAGACCCCAAAAGTTCCTCAACAAAAGGATAAAGGGGCTCAAAAATATGCCATATGCTGCCCGACTGAAGAAACTCCAGCTCTATTCAGTCACATACCGTCTGCTCAGAGATGACCTGTGCCTGACATACAAGGCCATGTCCAACCCAGAATTAATGGACATGCTCCACCTCAAAAAATACAAATCCACCAGAGCCACAAGAGCAAGAGACTTAAACCTCAACACGGATATAAATAGGACATGCTGGAGGGACAGATTCATCACCCAGAGACTCCCTATGCTGTGGAACAGAATCCCGGTCCATGTGAGACAGAGCACCTCGCTGGCTCTGTTCAAGAGGAATCTTGACCAGTGGATGGGAGATCGTAGGTTTACCCCGGGGATCATCTCTGTATCACTGCTGGACAGAGGCACGGCAAACTAATGGGTATAGTATTCTTCAACCTAAGGGGTGGTGAAAGCCACACAACTCTGGCTAGGCTTATAAATGCCCTAGGGCAGATAGCCTAGTATGAACCTATGAACCTATGTAAGCAAAAGCTTACAATTTTGAAAGCTCAGAATAGCGATTTTTTCCAAGGGGAAAAAAAGTCGCTGTTCCAAAAAAAAAAAAAAAAAATTATACATACAGTGGGGGGCTGTGCCTCCCACACCCCCTACTTAAATATATCAACTCCAAGATCACACTACAGTGGCCAAGCAAATTCTTTCCCTGGAAAAAAATTCACTTTAAAGCAGCTTCGCTAGTTTGCCTTTTTGTTGTTTTAAATTTGATCAAGACACATTCAATAGAATGCGTCTTCAGTCATCTAATAGGAACCCCCCTAAATCTATGCCCTAATAATAAATTTAATTCAAAAGTCATCTAAATCCTGCAATCACGCCGGTGACTCAGTATTCTCCAGTTGCATACCAAAAATTTGGAACTCACTTCCTCCTGGCTTAACCCTCTGTAACAAAATTTAAGATTGCAGCAAAAAATTATTTCACCAACCACTGGCTATGTTCTGCTCTAGCCCAGGTTAATTTCCCTCCTCAGGCTACCTCTCTGTTATGCTCATTACTTTATATTTTTCTCTTCCTCATTTCTTCTGTCATTTCTACTCAGTTATTATATTGCTCCCTACACCTTGCTACCCAAACTTACTCCCTAATTTTCTCAGCTTATTATCTCCTGCAATCTTTCTTTGTATTAATTGTTATCTGAACTGTTGGTATTATATTTTTAACTGTATTTGTTAAATTATTCTTGTATTTCTGGAGCTTTTCTCCCCAGGCCTGCACTGAAAATGAATATGTATCCAGTTGGACTTTCCCGATTAACAAATGTAAAATAAATAAATATTACAGTTCAGTAATAGTTGTTCAGTAGTTGTTAGTTGTACAGTTCATTGTGTGGAATATCTCATCTTGCCTTGTGGAAGTGAGCATCTCAGCAAAACGTCTTGCCTGTGATACTAAGTGAGTTAACTAGGGACAGTTTCTCTTTAGTTTAGTTAGGAAAAGTACCGTGAGATTAGTATACTATTATTTCTTTTTCTGCATAGGAGATTCTATCCAACTATGTTATTTTATTTTTCCCGTGACTGAAAACTCTGATGTTTATTTTAACTAAATATTAAGTATTTCCTGTTTTCTGTATTTATTATCCATTGTTAAATATTTTATACCTTTTCATAGATTCATAGATTAGTACTAGACTAACTGCCCTTGCAAGCCATTTTAAGCCTAGCCAATTATCCCTTGTGAGACTCAACCCCTGAACCTTGTGCTTGTAAGGCAAACACCTTAACCATTAGGCCTTTCATTGTGTCTGGTCTTTTAGTGAATATTTTTAATATCTTGAGAGTACATGTGATTATTTCAGTGTCACTGTGGCCACTTCAAAAAGCCTTACTGCTTCAGTCACACACTACCATTCATACCTGTATTAATTTAACACAGTATAATTGGTTACCCCTTGTAAGAGCCTTAGAGTATTTGGCTGGTGGCAGCTGTCATGTAATCTGGAGAGAGGGGACACAGCTGATGAATCTGTGTCAGCCTTTCCCAGGTGTGCGTGTGAAAAATCAGATATTCAAGTGTGTGTGCCAGATACTTGGAACTGGGTCACAGTGCTCCAAGGTGGGTCTTGACAGACAAAGTCCAGTGCCAGTGGAGCATGTTCCCTGTGTTGTCTTGGGGGAAATTGGGTTGGATGCAGAGAGCTCCATTTGAAATACTGTGTAAATCCATGTCCTGTTCTTCGTGACGGTCTCTCACCAGTGTCGGTAGTGAGGATTGGGGCTCCTTGATTGCTGGCTTGGGTATATATATATATATATATATATATATATATATATATGTGTGTGTGTGTATGTGTCTGTATGTGTGTGGGTATTTTATTTGTATCTATACTTATATCTATATCCACATCTGTATATCTTAGGTTAACGGCAGTTTTACATACCCCAGCTCTGCTTCTCTCCCTGTATCTTTAATGCCAACAGAAAGAAATATTAAACATTTGACTTCTTTAACTCAGGTATTGCAGATCTCATTCATTATTGTATTTATTACTTAGTAATAAATAAGCAGAGAAGTCATAAACTAAAATAAATAGTAACATGATGTGAAACATTGTTACAGTTTATAACACTGAAATAATAAATTTTGAAGAACCTGCTTCTTTGTCTTAGCAAATAATAAACTACAAGTTTTTCCATGTAATGGACTGAAAAATAATAATAAACTACAAGTTTTTCCATGTAATGGACTGATAAGTGTCAGGGCTATTATATAGAATGATGAAGTGAACATTACATGAGATCACCCATTACCAATAGTAAAAAAAAAAAAAATAGATGCGAGCAAACCATATATAGTCATTTGTGAAAAAATATCACTGTAATTAATACACCCGATGATTATGTTGTCATATACAGAGAGACAAAATGCCATAAAATAACAGGATTTAAAAGCAGAACTGAAAGCAGTGAGGAAGAAATATACCTAGACAATTCCAGGAAGAGAAGGAACAACATGACTAGTAAAGAAGAATTTACAGTTGTACTTAAATATGTTACCAATACATGTAACCTCATGTAAACTGCTGTATGGCACAAATTGTGGGTGCTGAGAACACCACTCTAGGCTAACATCAAAGACTGAAACAATATTAATTTCAAGAATGCCAATCATACCCTGACTTAGTAATGGGGTCCATTTTCATTATGGTATTAGAAACCCAAAACACTTGGAGAAATGAAAATAAAAGAAGCCCAAGTAGATATATATTGTTGCAATCTTTGGAACTATCTTTTCAGTTTCAGGTCAAGCTATATTTACAAGGATGAATAAAATTACATTTGTGGCAAAAAATGATAGGGAATGACAGAAAATAAACCTATTCATGCTAGTCTGTTTCAATAAATACTGTTCTAGCCAGTGTCTTTTTAATGCAAGTCCACGAAAGTCAGTCTGTCTGCAACAATGCACTTAGATTATTTCTTATGTTCGGTTTAATGTGTTTTCTTTTTCGGTCAACAGAATTTAAGTATCTCTTCCTACTGATTACACAGTTTTTTTCCAGAGTTGGCCACTGAAGAGACAGTACTTACAGGTACCAGTCTTTTCCCTTCAGCATACTTTTTCTTACTGCAGGGGTATTTCCATTGGTTTCTCATTTGCAGGATAACAGCTCCTATTACTTTTTTCAGGTTTCAGGGACACCTTCCATATAGTCTCCATATTTTTTACATAACTGTCTGGAAATGGAAACTTCTCTTTAGAACCCTTTCCTGGGACTCCACCAAGGCATAGTGACCATGGAATGCTCATACAGAGAAAATAAAAACCCTTTAGGGTAGTGGCCATGATATACTCCTAAATGTAACTGTTACTCTCTGGTTTGCCTACCTGTTTCAGACCTTCAGACTTTGTTTTCCTCTCCCCATGGTTTGCCTGCCTACTTCAAACTTATAAAGTCTATATCCTCCTGTTTTCTTCAAATGTAGGAACTCTGTATTTCCCTTCTGATACACCTTATAGTAAAGGCAACCCAAACCAACATATAAAGAGTAGATACAACACCATGGCGAGGAGTGTGTTTCCTATACTTTACAAGTCACTATACCCCACGACTCCCTATCACAGAACTGCTGGTTCTAGCACTTTAGGATGGGGCATATGCCCATGACAACCAATCCATATTCGTATGACCACAGCCTGAACAATGTTGAATTTTAAAACTATAAGGCTGGAGGGTCAAAGTTCATCAGGAATACTTTGGGTTGCTGTTCTTCTGATGTTACAGACATTGTAAAGGAACATGGGCAGTGTTTAACGCAAGTTCCCTACCAACTGCATAGTACTTTAGGAAGGTGGTGGGCACATTTTATAGCAAGGCATTCTCCCTTTATTTTATCATTGCTGAGTTTTCTAGTTATAGTTATACAACAGATGGGATGCTCATCTTCATTGTAGTCTGAGACAAGACTGCATCTGTGTCTACCGCAGCATTATCTGTACACTAACAATTGCTTGGAAAAGTCTAGAAGTAGTAATAATGGTTCTGAACATATATCTTATAGTTGCCTTCAGGCTTGTTCTACTCCAACTGTCCAGTTATCCTTCAAGGGAACCTTACATTGGGTCACAGCAATCAGAGGTAAGTAAAGTTAGTAAATTTAGGAGCCCATTTCTGATACTAGCAAGGTAGACCAAAAAGAACCTTAAACTGTTTCTTATTGGTTGATGTTGGCCAGTTTTGTACTGCATCACTTTTGTGGTCCATGGTCTTACTATCCCTTTGCCTTTTTCATAGACCAAATAATGGGCTTCTGGCATGCCTAGCTTCACATTCCTGAGTTAGCAGTCAACTCAGCTTAATGCAGGGAATCTAAAATGGCTTAAATATCAGGGAGATGATCTTTCCCAATCTATATCATCTAGGCAGACTACCGAGTATCTCGTATGGGATCAGAGAATTGTGTCCATTAGCTTTTGGAATGTTGCAAGTGCTCCATGGAGACAAAAAGCAGGACTCTGTAATTGAAAAGTCTGTATGATGTGAAAATAACTTATTTTCCTTAGCTCCTGGGGCTATTGAAATTTACCAATAGCCCTTGCTTAGGTCTAAAGTGGACATTTTCAACCAGTTTGTCCACTTAGGGCATGGAATATAAATTAGATTTAATGTCATTTAATTTTTTTCAATCATTGGAAAGCCTAATAATCCCATCAGGCTTGTAAAACAGTGCAATGGGTGATTCCACTCACTTTAAGATTCTATAATCACAAAATGAGTACTTTCATAACTGCTTGGCATTGAGATTTGGATATTTGGTATTTCTTCAATTTTGTTTTCTCACAGGGCATGGTTTCTATGTTTTGAAGAGCTAATCTGGTTCTGCCATGCAACTCTGAAAATATATCTTTATTCATGTGTACAAATTCCCTTACTTCTTGATAATGCCTCATCTACTTTGACTTCAGGACAAGCTAAGATGGAATTAATTCCACTGCAGACATGCAACAGAAACTTCAGATGTGATGTTGTCCATCTCCTTTACTGTCACTGGTAGGTCAGATTCAATCTGTATGATCCATCTTGGCCATTTCTCCAGCTCGAGTGCTTCAGCAAAGCGCACGGGCCCTATTCTTTACCCATAATGCAACCCTGCAGTTACCTCAGATTTCATTTGCCATGCAATGAAGAGGTTCAGCAAGATAGCTATGGGCTAAGTACTAAGTTTTTTTCTGGATTTCTTCATATAATAGTATTCCTTTTTTTCTATAAATAGCTAGACTAGTTGCAAACTACTTTTTTAACCTGTTCTTTCCTTTACTAGACGTCTGTTTCAGTTAGAGGGTGTCTAAGGAACATCTGTTTTTTTAGTTGGAGGACGTTTAAAAAAAAAAGAGTTCTATATCTATATATAAATATTACATATCCTTTGTTTACCCGCGGTGGTGATGCTACGGTAGCGTTGTCACCTCACAGTAAGACGCTGTCCGGTTCAATTCTCAGCTAGAGCGTCTTCTGCGTGAAGACATGCGCGAATGGGCATACCTTCATTGAAGGTTGTGCATCAGGGCTGGTAACTCAGCACGTAAAAATCAACTACCAATCATTAGCAGACTGGAATTCCTCTGTGGTGACCCCTAACCAGTAAAAGCCAAAAGGCACAACAAAATATCCTTTGTTTATTCTCTTAATTTTTGTTTAAATTAGAGTTCTATTTTTGTGTCTGTGTGTGGGTCTGCTTAAGTCCATTTAAGTTAGAGGACTTACTTTGTGAGACTGGGAATAACTGTTTTTCTCTGTCTTTTTCCTCCCTCTTCTTTAGTCATGTCACAGAAACAGGACAGTAAGCCCTTGGGCTTCAAACAATCTGAAAAGTGTGGAAGGAGGATGCCCCTTAGTGATTTACACATTGTGTGTGTGTATTGCTTGGGGCCTGTTTATCTGCAAGAGTTTTGTTCCATTTGCCACAATTTCAATAAATGGGGATGAATGGAATGTAAAAATAAGCTTATTTTGAAAGGCCTTCTGAAGTCTCCTTTCTCTGAGGCTTTATCTCTCGAATCTTCTGACAAACCCACCAAAAGACCTTCATCAGCACAGAGATCCTCATCGCAGCCGAAGCAGAAGGCTCCAAAGTTATCGGTTCCGAAGGCTCTATCGGAGCAGACCTCTCCTCCTGATAACAAGACTCCCTCGGAGCGGGGAGTTTCATTGGCACCAACTGTTTCAACAGACCATAGACATAGGAGCCGATCTCCCTCTTTAAAAAAGTTTCTACTCAGCTCCCTTATTCTCTGCTAACTAGATCAAGGTCACCTACCCTCTCCGCTAGGTCTACCAGGAGCTTATCTGATGAAGATGTGGATAGGGTCATAGAGAGACTTTTGAAGACACTGGCTTTCACCAAACTTCTGTTGGATCTGAGCCCAAAGGAACTGGATCAGATTCAATCCCTCTCTTCTGCTGCAGATGTTCATCGTGTATCACTGCTGGAGTCTTTATACTTGGGTTATCCTGCCGTCAGGCAGTCCCGCAGTCGGCCAGAGTTCCAAAGTCTTGGTCCGGTGTCAGTTGCTGTCGCTTCTTCCCTGACGTCAGTGCGCCAGGGGTATATACGATGCAGCCGATGCCATTTTCTTCAGTCTTTCTTGCCGCACGGTGCCCAAAGCAAAAGCAGTTCGCAAGTGCCGGTCGGCCGACTCCTGAGATTTTCACATTCAAATTTCAGAACCGAAGTCTTCAATAAAGCTAAGTACCCCGTTGGGGAAACTTTTTCTTGCCTCAGACCGATGTCAGTAAAAGTTAATAATTGCATTTCTTGTGGGAAGCAAATACCTCATAAGGATTTTCATTCTTACTGTATTCCATGGCTAGGCCCAGACCATGACGTCACTAGTTGTCGGTTTTGTGCTAGATTTAACAAGCGCACCATTAAATGTCGCTTTGATTTTGCTCGCCATTATTTTGGCCGAAGGTTCAATTATACCATGCCGTCGGAACAGCCAATGACCGGAATACACAAAAAACACAAAGACAAAGATAAGGACAGACCACAAAGAGGCAGATACAGATGCCCAAGAGGCAGATATCAGCCCCAAGGCTCTTACAGACCACAACAGTGGGGTGCTTCTACCCCAAAAGGAGGAGAAGACAAGTCACAACCTTATAGGAAACAGTCCTAATGACTTCCCCCTTCACATGCCAAGCACTTACCTTTTGGCAGCTCCCTTAGGGGGAAGACTAGCTCTTTTTTCACAAAATTAGCATGTAATCACCCGAGACAAATGGGTTCTGGATATTATGTCTCAAGGTTACAGGTTCCACTTTCACACTCTACCAAGGCCAAAAGGAATGCCAGACCTGCCACAAAATCAATGGGCAGAGGCACAAAAACAAATTACAGCCCTCATGGACATGAGGGCTATTCAAAAAGTGCCACAACAGGAACAAGGACAAGGATTTTCAAGACTTTTCTTGGTCCCCAGAAAGGGCAAGGCCTGGAGATCCATACTGGACCTATCTACTCTAAATACTTACCTGGATGTTCCGAAATTCAAAATGTTGACACTACAGCAACTTCTTCCCATGCTGGGCAAGAAGGCTTGGCTTGTTACTTTGGACCTCAAAGAGGCATACCTGCATGTCCCAATCAGACAAAATTGCAGAAGATACCTCAGATTCATAGCTGAAACAATGCATTACCAATTCTCTGCACTGCCCTTTGGCTTATCTACTGCGTCCAGGGTCTTCACAAAATTCCTGGCACCAGTAATTGCATTTTGCAGACAAAAAGGAATTCAAATATATCCCTACTTGGACGACTGTCTTATTCAAGCAGAGAGCAAGGACATTCTTCTAAAACATCTGGCATTTGTAAAAAGATTGCTAATTTGCCTAGGGTACACAGTAAACGAAAAGAAGTCAAAACTAGTGCCCTCACAAGAGATAATATTCCTGGGTGCCAGCTTAAATACAATGGCCCACATGGCTTATCTCATTCCAGACAAACAAAGACAACTGACTCAGTACTTTCAAATGATGGCAACAAAAACCCAACTCCCTGAAAGAAAAATTCTGCAGGCCTTGGGGTTCATGGCGTCCTGCATACTACTAATTCCATATGCCAGACTGCATATGAGGAAATTACAATGGTACCTAAAAAGTGTTTGGACTCAACACTGTCACAGTTTGGAAACAGTAATACCACTTATTCCCTGCCTACAACAGGAGTTTCAGTGGTGTGCACAGGCATGTCACCACAACAAGGGACAGCATTCACTTTACCCACAGTCAGGCAGACACTAACAACAGATGCTTCGGATTACACCTGGGGAGCACACATGGCAGGAAAATGTATTCAGGGAAAGTGGGCCGCAGACCAAATGCATCTTCACATCAATCAAAAAGAGATGCTAGCTGTACAAAATGCCCTAACTGCTTTCAAGGACCTTCTGCATCCAGGACAACTATTACTAAAGATGGACAACACCACAGTTATGCATAAACAAGCAAGGGGGCACTCATTCCTATCCCCTCTGCAGACAAGCCATGACTTTGTGGAACACAGCACTGACCTATCAAGTTCATCTGCAAGCACAATTCCTGCCAGGAAAGAAAAATACTCTGGTAGACGACTTAAGCAGAAACATCATGGATCCTCATGAGTGGAAATTAAATCCACAAGTATTCAGCATGATAACACAAAAATGGAGGTGCCCAGATATAGATCTTTTTGCCTCCCCTCTGAACTGCCAACTACAGAAATTCTGCACAAGGACTTACCACACACAAGCATGGAAAGTGGATGCTCTCTCTTTCAGCTGGAAATCCCTAAAAGTTTATGCCTTCCCACCACTGCCTCTCCTTTCAAAGGTACTCCTAAAAGCCAGACAAGAAAGGCCAAAAATGATCCTGATTGCCCCAGACTGGCCACGCCAGCACTGGTACCCAATCTTAAAGAATTTGGCTCAAGGCCCAGCATGGATTTTACCTCAAATTCCCCATCTTCTGACTCAAAAAAACACTCAGATCCTGCACAGCCAGCTCAAAACCTTAAACCTGGCTGCATGGCAGATTACTTAGCCAAGCAGCCAACACCTCTCCCTAAAGCTGTTATGGATGTCATTTTGGAGGCCAGGAGGCCCAGCACCAGGAAATCCTATTCAGAAAAGTGGAAGAGATTCTGCGCCTGGAACCAGGCTCAAAGCTTTGACCTTCTTGTTCCAGATATTCCTCAGATATTATATAATACTTAACTGAGATGCTGGACAAAGGCCATCCTTTTCATCCATTAAGATCCATGCCTCTGCCATCTCAGCTCATTACAACACGGATCCTCCTATTTTCTCTCATCCATTACTAAAACAGTACCTCAGAGGGGCTAAAAACATAAGACCGCCCCGGAGAGCACCAACACCAACTTGGGACCTCAACTTTGTCTTGGAAAAAATAACTTTACCTCCTTTTGAGCCAGCCAATTCAGCAGAATTAAAATATGTGTCATGGAAAACTGCTCTGCTTCTGGCAATAACCTCAGCATGAAGAGTCTCAAAGTTACAGGCACTAATGGCAGTGGAACCTTTCATCATTTTTCATCAGGACAGGGTTTCTTTAAGAACAAACCCTACATTTATGCCAAAGGTGGTATCCAGTGTGGCTCTTACCCAAACTATTCACTTGCCAACATTTTATCCAAATCCCCAGAATAAAGGGGAAAGACTTCTGCACTCATTGGACATACACAGGCAGTTATGCTTCTACTTGGACAAAACAAAAGCTTTCAGGAAAACTGAGCAATTGTTTGTAGCATATGCTGCAGGATCACAGGGAAAGGCTATTTCAAAGCAGACCATTTTAAAGTGGATAAGACACTGTATCCATTTCTGCTACACACAGCATGGAAAAACTGTACCTAGCAACATTAGGCCACATTCCACCAGGGCAACAGCCACTTCAACTGCCTACCTTAGCAGAAAGTTCAGTGCATACCTTTACCAAGCATTACCGCTTGCCTCTTTACTCTAAATCCAGAGCTGGCTTTGCCACGGCAGTGCTGCAGGGCCTCATAGCCACCCTGAATCCTTTATAGACCCAGCCACCCAACCTCAGCTTTGGGATTCAACCCAAGTGTAATGACTGCAGCAGTGAAACACAATGAACATAGTACAGTTTTTTACCTACCATAGGTTCATAGGTTCATACTAGGCTATCTGCCCAAGGGCATTTATAAGCCTAGCCCAGAGTTTTGTGGCTTTCGCCACCCCTTTAGTTTGAAGGAAACTATGCCCATTATTTTGCTGTGCCTCTGTCAAGCAGTGACACTGAGGTAATCCCTGGGGTATATCTGCGATCTCCCATCCATTGGTCAAGATTTCTTTTGAACAAGGCCAGCGAGGTGCTCTGCCTTACATGTACCGGGATTTTGTTCCACAGCATAGGGAGTCTCTGGGTGATGAATCTGTCCCTCCAGCATGTCCTATTAATAACCGTGTCAAGGTTTAAGTCTCCCGCCCTTGTAGTTCTGAGGGATCTAGATTTTTTGAGGTGAAGCATGTTCATCAAATCTGGGTTTGACATGGCCTTGTATGTCAGGCACAGGTCACCTCTGAGTAAGCGGTAAGCGACAGAATAGAGCTGGAGTTCTTTCAGTCGGGCAGCATAAGACATATTTTTGAGACCCTTTATCCTTTTGGTGAGGAACTTTTGGGGCCTTTCCAGCTGCTGCAGGTGTCGGGTCTGATACATTCCGAATGGGGCATTGTACTCAATCATTGGTCTGATGAGTGATGAGTACAGGGGGACGATGACCTCCCTTGATCTAGATGTGAATCCCTTCATGATCAGGTGGGCAATGTAGAAGGTCTTCCTAACTACTTTAGCAAAGTGAGTGTCAAACGACCCCAGATCCCTGATAACCTCTTCTGTGCTCAGTGGATTGTCACCTATATGGTAGCTAGGGGGTAACCTTGTTTTTCCCGAAGGGTATGACTATGCATTTCTTGGCGTTTAACTTTAGGCTATGGCTCTGGCACCAGTTATCCGTTTCTGTGAGACCCTTCTGAAGGATATCTGTGTCAGATGTGTTCTCGACTATGGCGCCCAGTTTGCAGTCATCTGCAAACTTTGTCAGCCATAACCCTCCTGTGTTTGCTTGTACTTCTGAAAAGTAGATTCCGAACAAGAGTGGGCCTAGGACTGAGCCCTGTGGGACACCACTTGTGACAGGCTTTGAGTCTGACATGGCGCCAGCAACTCTGACCCTGTGGGTTCTGTTGCTTAGCCAGTTTGCAACCCATCTTGTGATGTATGATAAATGTAGATGTTCAAGTGTATTCACTGCTGCAGTCCAGGTTACCCTCCCTCCATCCCCACTTTCTTAGCTGGGACTTATCTATACCTTTCTACCCTCTACAACCTATGTGGTGTATTTGCTTGTAACTGAAGGTATTGTTTTTATTTTTTATGTATGTTTCATTAGAAATATGTATTGCCTACCTATTTGGGGGCACCTGACATCTGGGGCAAGAAAAACTGAAGAAAATGGCATCGGCTGCATCTTATATACTCCTGGCACACTGATGTCAGGGAAGAAACGACAGCAACTGATGCCGGACCACGACTTTGGAACTCTGGCTGACTGCGGGACCGCCTGAGGGCAGGATAACCCAAGTGTAATGACTGCAGCAGTGAATACACTCGAACATCTACATTTATGGTAGGTACAAAACTGTACTTTCCTCCTCCGATCCATCCCCCCACTTCGGAGCCAGATGATTCCGATATCCAGGTTGTGTCGGTGTTGGGTGCAGGACTCATACCTTCCTCGAATCTGATATCTGCTTTAAATGTCTCTATGTCTTCGGAGCAGGAGACCTCTGGGAGCCGATACTTCCCTGTTGAGTCCGTGGAGACTATTCGGATCTCATCAGATCTGACTACACCTCTGGGAGCTTCGGCATGGGTGAGTTTGGCTCCTGCCTCTGCTTTGGAGCTACTCTCTTCTGCTCTTGAGATTCCCTCAGCTGCAAAAACTTGTTTGTCGGATCCTGGGAGCTCCTCAGAGCAGTAAGGGTCTGCCTTTGAGGTGATGACGAGAGCTTTGACTACTTCTCAGTCTGACATGCAATCTCCTTCAAGTCTTCCTCCCTCTTCAGCCCCGGTTGTCTTTATCTTCTCACGTGCAATCTCCACAGGTCCACAGAGACAATAGGCCTCAGGACATTCCTCAGAGTACTGCCCACTCTTCTGAAACCTCTCCATAGTATCCCACTGAGGAGGTCCCTCAGAAGAGAACATGTAAGAGGAAGCATCTTGACTCCCCAGAGGAGTCTTTCACATCTGACACCGACCTTGATGAAGCAGAAGGGTCCCTTTGATCACCTCCTGAAGATGTCTCCTTTGGAGACATCGTAGATATCTTAAAACAGACAGGTGATTGGCAGCCCTCCACCCCTTCAGCCGAGGAGTCAGTTTTCCTGAAGGCCTTGCATCTCACCCATCAACTTCTTGGGTGACACTTCCTTTCAACGAGCTGGTGGAATTAATCTCATGAAAGGCTTGGGAGACCCCAGACACCATAGACCCTACTCCTACAAGGCCAAATAAGTACTTAACTGATCCAAAGGAAAAAAAGATTTTTAACAAATGATGGATTGATGCCATGGTCATGGTGGCAGCCACTAAGAAGGAACTTTCTGAAACCAGTTCCTCTATCCATCCTCCTAATAAAGACTCTAGGATGATGGATAGGTATGGGAAGCATGTCTTCTCATCAGCGACCTTTTCTTTGTAGTCTCTGAATTATCTCACCCACTTCACTAGATTACAGAGAGATCTGCTTAAAGAATTATCAGACTCCCTCTAAGAGGCTGTAGCTGATGCAGCGGCAGATAAAATCAATACTCAGCTTGCCATCTTGAATTCAATTGTTAAATCATCCATGCGACTCATTTCTTATGCAGCAGATGGAATAAGTAGGGCAGCAAGCTCAGGTATCTCTCTTAGGAAGCAAGCCTGGATGCACCTTTGTGATTTTGCAGAGCCCTTCAAGTTTTCTTTCTTTAATGCCCCTTTTGATGGTTCATCTCTTTTCAGACTGAAAGTGAAGGAAATGTTCAGAAGGTGTGAACAAGAAGGCAAGACCTTGTCTGCCATTGGAATGCATTTTTCCACTCCTACCAAACCCTTTCTCAAAGGTCAAAAAGGTAGTGGGAAATTGTAGTTCAGAAAATTTCAAAGGTCGTACCAGGGCACTCAAGGTGAACATTTCCCCTAGAAGCAGAGGGGGAACAATAATGGAAAATGCTGCCCACGCAGCAGAGGAGGTCCACAGAAGCAGGGCTCCAGAGAATCCTTTTTGGGAGACCCTTTCAGAGCTCCTGAAGGACTGCCCAATTGCTCAGCTCTGGAGGCAGTTGGGGGGTGTCTGTCTTTGCACCAGGAAACCTGGCTAAAAATAACAGAGTACAAATGGGTGTGGGTTATACTATCCAGGGGATATATCATTCCTTTCTTGTCTCCTATCCCCACAAACAAATCAGTTCCAGATGTCAAAAGGAACAAGTAGCATTAGAAATTCAAAAGTTGCTAAGGAAAAGAGCCCTTCAAGACATCCCCGCAGACCAGAGAGGATCTGAAACTTACTCAAGATTCTTTATTAGTTCCAAAGAAAACGGGATGGGAGACCCATTTTTGGATCTCAGCAACCCAAACAAATTGGTAAAAAAGTCCAAGTTCCAGATGGTGACACTGCAGTCGATACATCCATTCCTAGGAAAAGACAATTGGATGTGCTCTATAGACCTTCAGGATGCGTACTACCACATTTGAGTAGACAGGCGGTCCAGGAGGTTCTTGAGCTTCCGGCTGGGAACCAGTCATTTCCAATTTCGAGCTGTGCCCTTTACTCTTACTACAGCCCCCAGAGTGTTCACCAAATATATGGCAGTAGCAGCGGCTTACCCGAGGCACAAAGGATTCCGTGTGTTTCCATATTTGGATGACTGGCTCATAACCACCCCGACTAGGCATCATTTGCTCCAATCAAGGGATTATGTCCTTCAACTCTGTTCCTCCCTAGGTATTACCATCAATTATGAAAATTCTGCTCTAGAGCTATCTCAGAGTTAGTTTTCATAGGAACAGAGATAAGTACAACCATACAAATAACAAGACTTCCACAGGGCAGAGTAGATGATCTCTGTCATTATGTGAGAATTCTAATCAAGAAGTCAAAAGCTCCCACAAAGCTAGTTTTTCAGGTCCCAAGGAAAATGGCTGCAGCTATCATGCCGATTCCTCTAGCTTGCCTTCACATGCGGGTCCTCCAGTGGTTATTTTTTTCTCACTGATCAGTCTTGGAACTCCTTATGTCCCACAAGATTGTGATAACCAATGCCTGCAAAACAAGATCTTCAATGGTGGATTCACTCAAACTTAGTGTCTCAGGCCCATCTGTTCATTCCTCCTCATCCTATAGCCACGGTGACCACGTATGCTTCCAAGATAGGGTGGGGGAGCATTTTCTAGGGAAGACAGTTCAAGGCATCTGGCAAGAATACGAGGCTCATCTGCATATAAATATCCTAGAGATGAGAGTGGTGCTTTTAGCACTGCAAGCATTTCAGGACTCTCTTCCTCTATGAATGATAGCAATCCAGTCGGACATGTGTGTAGATTGGTATTATAAACAAACGGGGGGAACCAGATCTTATCCACTTTGTCGAGAGGGAACCAGATCTTATCCACTTTGTCGAGAAGCTCTCAGGGTTTGGCAATGGGCGATAGCCTCCAACCATTTTCTGATAGCAATGCACATCCTGGGGAAGTCCAACATTATTGCAGACAGAGCAAGCAGAGCGAGTTTATGGCCACACGAGTAGTCCCTCAACCAGAAAGTTGTGGAAGCGATCATCCAGAAATGGGGCCAGCCTTGCTGTGACCTTTTTGCATCACCCAAGAATGCCAAATGCAGCAACTACTTTTCCCTGATCCCTCCCATGGGGGAGTCACCAAGGGATGCACTTGTTCATGGTTGGCCTCCAGGATTTCTTTACGCCTTTCCCCCAATTCCACTAATTCCAAATTTTTTGCAGAAAGAGAGTTTGTTGGAGACAACAGTTATCCTAATTGCCCCCTACTGGCCTAGTCAAATCTGGTTCCCTTTTCTTCCACCTCATATTCAGGATGAACCCTGGATTCTGGACCCAGTTCCAGACCTTCTGACACATCCGTCAGGGATGGTTCATCCCAGTCTGGGCTCCCTCAAATTGACAGCTTGGCTGCTCCAATTCCCTTAATTGCCAGGTTTCCGTCTCTTTCCTCTCCAGTCAAGCATCTTTTATTGTCTTCTCATAAGACATCTACTTGAAACTTTACAAAAGCAAATAGAAAAGATTTGTTCTATGGGCCAAATGCAACAAAGTAGACCCTTTTACAGCACCAGTTCACACTATTTTACAGTTTCTATCAGAGCTCTTTAATGACGGAGCAGCGGCAGCTACTGTTACAGTTCAACCAGCTGCGATTTTTAATTTCCATGTAGGAGACAGTGACTGTTCTATTATGTCACATTTTTGAAGGGAACTACCATGTTAAAACCACTATATAAGCATCTACACATCCTTGGGAAATCAATTTCATCTTACCAAATATTATGTTTCCCCCTTTTCAACCTTCAGCTACTCTCATTTTGGTTCATAGGTTCATACTAGGCTATCTGCCCTAGGGCATTTATAAGCCTAGCCAGAGTATGTTTGGCTTTCGCCACCCATTTTAAATTAATTTTGCTATGCCCTTTTTCGAGGTTAGTATACTGTGCCTCTGTCTAACAGTGACACAGAAGTGATACCCGGGGTAAACCTATGATCTCCCATCCACTCATCAAGATTCCTCTTGAAGAGAGTCAATGAGGGACTCTGCCTAACCTGGACTGGGATTTTATTCCATAGTGAAGGGAGCCTCTGGGTTATGAATCTGTCCCTCCAGCATGTCCTATTTATTTCAGTGCTGAGGTTCAAGTCTCTCGAGCGTGTAGCTCGATGGGATTTGGATTTTTGAAGGTGCAGCATGTCCCTTAATTCCGGGTTGGACATGGCCTTATGTCAGGCACAGGTCACCTCTGAGCAGGCGGTATGCCACTGAGTAGAGCTGGAGTTTCTTTAACCGGGCAGCATATGGCATCTGTTTGAGCCCTTTGATCCTCTTGGTGAGGTACTTTTGGGGTCTTTCCAGTTGCTGCAGGTGTTTGGTAAGGTACATCCCAAAAGGGGCATTGTACTCGATTATGGGCCTGATGAGGGATGAGTAAAGAGGCACGATGACCTCCCTAATCTAGATGTGAATCCCTTCATGATTAGGTGGGCTATATAAAATGTTTTTCTAACCACTTTGGCCACGTGGTTGTCAAATGAGAGATTGCTATCAACTTGGGTCCCCAGGTCCCTAATGACTTCTTCAGTACTTAATGGATTACCACCTATGTGGTAATTTGTGGGCACTTTGTTTTTGCCAAAGGGGATGACTATACACTTTTTGGCATTTAGCTTGAGGCCATGGCTCTGGCACCAGTTGTCTGTTTCTATGAGGCCCTTTTGGAGGATGCTTGTGTCGGCTGGAGAGTCGATTATGGCACCCAGTTTGCAGTCATCTGCAAACTTGGTCAGCCACAGTCCTTCCGTGTTGGCCTGTACCTCCGAGAAATATATACCAAACAAGAGAGGTCCCAGGACTGAGCCTTGTGGGACGCCACTTGTAACTGGTTTGGAGTCTGACATGGCTCCAGCAATTCTAACCATGTGGGTTCTGTCCTTGAGCCAGTTTGCAACCCATCTAGTGACATAGGGGTTTATATTTAAGCTGGTGAGCTTATCTATAATGCCTGAGTGGAGTATTGTATCGAAGGCTTTTGCGAGGTCCAGATAGGCTGTGTGGACCACCTTCCCTTCGTCAATGGCCTTGGTGACTGTTTCAAAGAAGTCAACCAGGTTTAAGAGGCAGGATCTGCCCTTAACAAAGCCAAACTGGGTAGGATCCAGTGTCTTTAGGTCCCCAATATCTTTATTTATGAGGTCCATGATGATCCTTTCCATAGCTTTGCAGACCAAGCTAGTCAGACTTATGGGGCGATAGTTTCCAGGGTCCGTTGAGGCACCACCTTTGTGGAGAGGGACCACTGTTGCTGTACGCCACTCTTTAGGTACATATCCTGTAGTAATGCTGAGACTGAACAGTAGTTTTATGTTTGGGTTTAGCTCTTCTTGGAGTTCATGTAGGACGCAGCCTGGGACACCGTCTGGTCCCATTGATGCTGTGTTTTTTGCTTTGGACAGGGCGGCTCCCACCTGAGCATCTGAGATGTCGGGGGGGCAGCACTCTGCTGGGATAGATATTTGCCCTTTTGGTGGGGAGGGGGGGGAGAAGTTTGCGCTGAACCTGTCAGCTAGGATGTTGGCAATGTCTGTGGGATCAGTGTATTTTTTGTCATTTTGGACTAATTCTGAGCATATCTGGGAATTCCCACCCAGGTTCCTAACATAACTAAAGAAAGCCTTGTGATTATCTTTAGTGTCCTGTGCAATTTTTCTCTCGAAGCTGGCCTTTGACAATTTTATGAGTGCCCTTAGTTTTTTGCTAATACTGATCAGAGATGCCTTCCCTTTTTGGAATTTTGCTCTATCATGTAGTAGCTTCTTCCTTCTATTGTATAGTTTGTTTATGGCTGGGGTAGCTATTACTTCAGCCAAAAGACTATCTGAATTGCAAGCCTTGTTGGCTAAGCCCCCATACCTAGTCTTCCATAAAGACACAGTCTCATTATGCACCAACCCATCCTTTCTGCCCAAAATTGTGTCAGAAAGTAATCTTAACCAATCTATACATTTCCCAGTTTTCTTTCCATTCTTTCAAAATAAAGGAGTGCATTTTCTTCATCTGCTAGATGTCCATGGAAGTTAATATAGGAGCCAAGGGGCCTCACTCAGGTGAGGCTTCAGGAGGAGAACCAGAAGAGTCAAAGCCAATATGGAATAATGAGGATGAAAGCTGCTCCACAGAGCTTTCTGTAGAAATCTTGGGATCAAGGTAAGAAGCGATATGCATAAAGTATCCCAGTTGGCCAATGCTGTGACAGAGCATCCCTCAGAGTCTATCCTGGATGGGGAATCATGGCAAAGAATCTGCTTCATTTGGTGTCATCCTGAGTAGCAAACAGGTCATAGCACAGCTTGCCCCAGTGGTGGAATATCTGTTGGGCCACCACTGGACTGAGGGACCATTTGTAATGGTTTAGGAGATGTCTACTGAGCCCGTCCAATGTTTGTTTTTCAGGTAATGTGTACTGGCACCAGAAAATGGTGACAGTCCATCGCTCTTTGCAATAGTTTCATGACTTTGTAACATAAGAGGTAGGATCTGTCTCCCCCTCTTTGTTGATATGCAAGACAACTGTCATATTGTCCATTTGGATAGAAATCACACCTTGGGGAAGGTAGTACTGAAGTTCCTGCAATACAAGGAGGACTGCTCTCAATTGCAAGACTTTGATGTGAATCCTGTCCTTGTTCTCAGTGCTCAGAATTTGGACCCTCATAATGCCCCCTACACACACCATAGATGAAACATCCATGGTCACTGTCACTCAGGGTGAACAAGGATGAAATGGCTTGCCCTTGTTTATCAGAGGTGATGTCAGCCATCATTGAAGATGATACTGCAAGACTGAATTAGAATTATAGTCTTGGAGAGAGGATGGTGAAATTGTGACTACTGAGCCTGATGTATCACTGAAGTATTCTCATATAGTATCAGGTGAACTGAACCATTAATACAGAAGAGGCCATAAGGCTCAGGATTCTTGAGTACAAGATGGGCCATTGGTCAACTGTTCTGAAGTAAGGATTTCACTGCTGTGTGTACAGATCATATTCCCTCTTAGGGAAAAGAAAAAATGAAAGCTACTGTGTCTCTATTGGATCCCAAAAAGATCAGTTTCTGTGATGGTTGTAAGCTTTGACGTCTTCAGGTTGAGTAAGATGCCTAGGAAATTGCATAAAAGTAGCAGGTGGTCTCTGGCTTTCCTGAGTGACTGCATGAGGGTGGGCTAGGAGCCAGTCATACAAACATAGGAATACTCTGAATCTCTGAAGTTGAAGATGAACTGCAACAACTGCTTTACATTTGATGAACACCCTGGGGGCTGTGGCAAGACCAAATGGTGGGGCTCTGAAATGATAGTAACTGGCTCTTATTTGGAAGTGTAAGTATCTCCTGGATGTCCTTGTTATCTTGATGTGCAGGCAAGCATCCTGAAGATCTACCAGGCATATCCATTCATTCTCCTGCAAGAGTGGGAGTATCGAATACACCTTGACCATTCTGAACTGGGTCTTTCTTCTGAAGGTATTGAGGAAGCTGAAGTGCAAAATGGGTCTAAGGTCCTTTGTTTTCTTTGGAATTAAAAAGAACTTTGAATAATACCCTGACACTTTCTGGACTGATGGAACCTCCTCTTGGAGGGCTTTTTTTTTTTAGAAGAGCTATCTTTTTTTTAGAAGAGCCATCTGGAAGAGAGATGTTTAGTTTTCTCAGTATTTGTTTCTTTGGGGAATGTTGGATAGTTATTGTCTGGAGACTCTCTGGATCTGGTGGAGGACAATAGGTTGGGGGTATGACCCTATGCTCCCCAAACCTTGACACCTTAGTGGCCAAGGTCGGGGCCAATGGTTCAGATGAGCTTTTTTTTTAATCCAGATCTTTGGCCTGTGTCTGTTTATCAGATGTCTTAGGTTTGTGTGTTTTTGGATCCAGCAAGAGTAGGTCTTTAATAATAAAAGTTAATTCCGCCAATCTGCCAGAGCTCTGATTCGAAAGGAAGAGCATATGTCACAGAATGAAAAAGGGTGCTGAGCCCCTATGCATAACACACAAAGGTCATGCAGATCCTGAGGGGATCTTTGTGGCCACCTTTTGTACATTTTTTCATGACTTAAACACCAGCTTTAATTGGGAAATAAACCTAAAGGTTTTTAACATGATTCTGTAATATTTACTAATATTTATTAAGTTCTTACATAATTTATATAATTTATGGTAGGATTTATTTAGAATGTTTTAATAAATGTTTTACACATGTTGTTCTTTAACATTGGTCAGAAACCTATTTAATATTAATGAATTTTGTAACATTAATTATTTGTGATGTCATAGTAATTGGCTATAAATGGAAGATTATGGGAACGCTCATTGATTCTGATGAAATCCCTATGTGAGGGAAGAAAGCGCTCAATCCAGTCGTTCTGTTTATTGTTTTTTTAAACTTGTTAGTTGTTTAAAATAAAAAATTCAAGTAGTTCCATCTCAGCAGTGACATTTTTTGTTTATTGTGGACTTTGCACTGTTGGGTTCGCTTTACATTGTTTTATTGTCGACTTCTGAACCCTGAGATGGATTCGCTTGATGATTTTCCTGGCATTCTGTCACCCATTAGAAGGGAAGAGTTCCACCAAGTTCAATCGGAACTTGCGCAAATGAAAGGGGAGCTCACGCATTTGATTGAGCTCTTCACACAGTCGGAAGGGAGTGTTAAACACACGCAACCAAAAAGGAAACGTTTTTCATCTCCCAATGATGATGACACGTTAGGCACGCAGCGAGGTGAAAGGCCAGGCTTGGATACTTCTGTTAGCGAGGCGAATGCCAACTGCAACTTGAGCCCTAACGGTAATCTACAGACTTTTTTGGACCAAAACATTAACAAACAATCTAAAAATCAACACAATGATGGTAGAACGGGAGCGAGACCAAAAATCAGGGAACAAGGCAGAATGCACTATACTAATGGTAAAACTAATGGGAACTCTAATAGACCTGCTGGTTTTATTGAACGAGACGGATGCAAGTTAATGGACAATACATGTGTTTCAACAAGAATAGTGAGTAATGGACAAAATTATAACAACAGAATAAGAGTAATGAGAGAGGAAGGAGTTGATTATGATTATGTTTTTAATAAGCAATATGGGTTTTCTGACCAACTTATTATTGAAAAATATGGAAAAAATGCTGTTAATCTTGATGTGAACACAGAAGGTAACCTAAAAGAAATGATATATGGCTTTGAATCTAAACTGTTTTTATTAAAAAAGTTACAGTTGGAAAATGGTTATCTGGCAGAATGTGTGTTAAAAAAGATTATACCAAAGGGACATAGGCTGTATAAGTTCCCATTCGGGATTGACTACAATGACAGTATAAAAGCAGATTTTATTGACATGTTTGATAGACACAATTTGGAATTTATAGAAAAGATTATTTTTTATAATGATAAAAAAAATTGTGGTTTGATAGAACAAATGGAATTATTGAATGATAGGATAAAAAATGACTTGATGTTTTTGGAAATGGAAGATTTATATTATAAAAAAACTGAAAATGTGGATTTTAAATGTGATAAACTGTTTCAGACAAAATGTAAAAAACTTAAATGAGACTTGGAAGAATACAAGAGTAATAAGGCATACATTTTGAAAAATGATAATTATGATAAAAAAATCAATAAAGGATGGTATAATAAGCACCATGAGCATAAAGCGAACATAGGATATGCTGAAAATAGAAGAGATAATTTTGAACATTCTAATAACAATTATGTAGAGAGTAATGACAATTACCATTTTCAGTATTGACAAGATTGGGATGTGGGCCCAAGGGACAACAGAGGCAGGTGGAACACGGTGGAAAACTTACAGACAAAAGAACAAGGAATAGTAGATTTAATAACACAAGATGGAACAGTTTTTACCATGGGAGGGTATCACATTTACAACTTTACAGGAATCGAAATACAAAAAGAACACTTTAATTTATGTAGGAAAGGTTTAAAATTTGTTCCCAATAAGCCCTTTGATTACATAGAAACAATTGTAGAATTAAAAATGTTTACAAGGAAATTAAATCTAGCCCACATGTTTGATGATCGAAATATATCTAGAACAGTATGTAGAAATACAGAGTTGAAAAAGAAGAGTACTTTTAATCCACCAATAGACCCTACTTTAAGTATTTTTGAAAAAACAATTGAGGAAGAAATCTATAAGTTAAAAAATATTGAAAAACAAGGTTTCTCACATTATAATTTAAGTAAAAAGGAAAATGAAATTTAAAAAAAAATTAGATCTGATGAGACCATTCGAGTTATGAGGCCGGACAAGGGAGGGGGGATGGTATTTTATAATTCTCTTGAATATTCCCAAAAGATTTTTGAAATTCTTAACGACTTAAATATATACCAACCATCATCTCTTAACGAAGTCAACATAACTTACAAAAGAATTGATTATTATTTGGAAGATTATTTGATTGAAGAGAGAATTTCGGGGGATCTATATAGATTTTTTAAAGTTTTACAACCTAAAACAGCAACCATTTTTGGTATACCAAAAGTGCATAAAGGCTTGGATCCTCTGTCCTTTAGACCCATTATTGATGGCAGGGGATCAAAAACTTACCCATTTGGAGTTGTTGTAGACTCTTGGTTAAAACATCAGATTTTTAATAATGAACATTTATTAAAGGATTCTTGGGACTTTTTATCTAAAATTAAAAAATAGTTTTGGGAAAAAGACTTGATTTTATTAACTATTGACGTGGTAGACATGTTTTCTAGTATCCCAAAAGAAGAAGGATTGGAATATTTTACAGAGAGTTTAAATAAAAACACCCATTTAGATAGTAATAAAAAAGAACTATTAATAGACTTTATGGAGATAGTCCTGGATAATAATTATATCCTATTTAAAGGAGAATACTATAGACAATCAAAAGGTGTAGCTATGGGGGCATCATGTGCCCCCGTCTTTGCTAACCTAGTGCTCTTACAATGGGAACAAAATTTTGTATTCAATAGTCAAATTAATATGTATATGACATTATACGTCAGATTCCTGGACGACATCTTCATTTTGTGGAAAGGACCGGAAAACATAATTCAGGACTTTATTTTATATTTAAATGAGTGTACAAGTTTTCTCAGATTTACACACACATACAATAATAGGGGAATTAATTACCTGGATACATATATAGAGAAAGGAAGTAAAGGTTTTAATTCTAGAATATATAGGAAACCTACTTTCAGTAACTCTTATTTAGAATATTCTAGCAACCACCCTATTAAACAGAAAAACAGTATTGTTAAGGGACAGATGATTAGGGTCGCAAGAATGACCTCTGAAAGGAAGGATCTAGATGACGAACTAACCCAGGTTTCTAGAATGTTTGAAGAAAGGGGGTACCCAAAAAAAGTGATTCAGGAATATAAGGAATATGTTAAAGGAGAATGGGGTAATAAATACAAACCTTTACTGGGTGACAAAAAAGGTGTGGAAGATGGTAAATATGTGAGAGAATTAGAAAATGTTAGATTTGAAAGGGCTATGGTTATACCATATGGTAGTAAAGCAAAAGAGGTTGAAAACATTATTAACAAGAATTGGATTATTCTTAAAAATAACCCCAAATCATGGGGTTCAGGGGGAGATAAACCCAATTTTGTGTACAAATTAGGGCCAAATCTAAAGAGAAATTTTGAAAGTGCAAAAGGTAAAAAAACCTATGGTGGTACCAAAAAATGTGGACATTGCTCTCAATGCAGATATATACATAGTAGTGATCACATAATTTTAAATAATATTTTATTGTCTAGAATTAATTTTGTTAAGGGTAATTGTCAAACTAGAGGAATAGTGTATTTGGCTATTTGTAAATCCTGTCCGGCCTTTTATGTGGGAAAAACAGAACGAAGGCTTAGGGACAGGATTTATGAACATACATATCAGATTGCCACAAAAAATTTTAACAATGCATTATACAAACACTCTACAACTTGTAAAGTTTTTACAGAGTTTAATTTTGGAATTTTAGAGAAAGTTTTACATGATCCAAGGGGTGGGGATTACAGAAGCCACATAGAAGAGAAAGAAACATGGTGGCAAATTAAGTTACAAGCTGGGCAAACGCCTGGCTTGAATGAAATTATTTCTATCAAACCTATTTTAAACAAAAAAGCTTTAATTGGGAAATAAACCTAAAGGTTTTTAACATGATTCTGTAATATTTACTAATATTTATTAAGTTCTTACATAATTTATATAATTTATGGTAGGATTTATTTAGAATGTTTTAATAAATGTTTTACACATGTTGTTCTTTAACATTGGTCAGAAACCTATTTAATATTAATGAATTTTGTAACATTAATTACTTGTGATGTCATAGTAATTGGCTATAAATGGAAGATTATGGGAACGCTCATTGATTCTGATGAAATCCCTATGTGAGGGAAGAAAGCGTTCAATCCAGTCGTTCTGTTTATTGCTTTTTTAAACTTGTTAGTTGTTTAAAATAAAAAATTCAAGTAGTTCCGTCTCAGCAGTGACATTTTTTGTTTATTTTGCATGAGGGTGGGCTAGGAGCCAGTCATCCAAACATAGGAATACTCTGAATCTCTGAAGTTGAAGATGAACTGCAACAACTGCTTTACATTTGGTGAACACCCTGGGGGCTGTGGCAAGATCAAATGGTGGGGCTCTGAAATGATAGTAACTGGCTCTTATTTGGAAGTGTAAGTATCTCCTGGATGTCCTTGTTATCTTGATGTGCAGGCAAGCATCCTGAAGATCTACCAGGCATATCCATTCATTGTCCTGCAAGAGTGGGAGTATCAAATACACCTTGACCATTCTGAACTGGGTCTTTCTTCTGAAGGTATTGAGGAAGCTGAAGTGCAAAATGGGTCTAAAGTCCTTTGTTTTCTTTGGAATTAAAAAGAACTTTGAATAATATCCTGACACTTTCTGGACTGATGGAACCTCCTCTTGGAGGGCTTTTTTTTTTTTTTTTTTTAGAAGAGCCATCTTTTTTTTAGAAGAGCCATCTGGAAGAGAGATGTTTAGTTTTCTCAGTATTTGTTTCTTTGGGGAATGTTGGATAGTTATTGTCTGGAGACTCTCTGGATCTGGTGGAGGACAGTAGGTTGGGGGTCTGACCCTATGCTCCTCAAACCTTGACACCTTAGTGGCCAAGGTCGGGGCCAATGGTTCAGATGAGCTTTTTTTTTTTATCCATATCTTTGGCCTGTGTCTGTTTATCAGATATCTTAGGTTTGTGTGTTTTTGGATCCAGCAAGAGTAGGTCTTTCATAATAAAAATTAATTCCGCCAATCTGCCAGAGCTCTGGTTCAAAAGGAAGAGCATATGTCACAGAATGAAAAAAGGTGCTGAGCCCCTATGCATAACACACAAAGGTCATGCAGATCCTGAGGGGATCTTTGTGGCCACCTTTTGTACATTTTTCATGACTTAAACACCAGAATACAATGAGGAAGGCAGAATTAAATACAAATCTACTAAAGGTCAAATTCAATAGCAATGCACTCTCTAGCTAATATTTATCAGAAAAAGTCACTGCACACTTCTATAATAAAAAATTACACCAACACAAATATCAATAATTGTGTTTAAAAACTACTAGAATAGAAACAAAAAAAGTTATGTACTCATCATAATGTTCCATCTGTGCTGTCCATTTTCATTCTTGCTCAACCTGTAGGTTCGGATCTGAATCTTGGATCCAACTCAGCTGCTTTTTTATAGCTTAGAATATGACTCTTGAGCTCCTCCCTTACTCACAATGCCCCTGTCGTCCAGATTACCTCAGATCTAGTTTGCTAAAGCTGTATATGTATAATACCTATAAGTATATATATATAGTAGATTATCAAAAGATAAAATCAAGAGCTCAAAAGAAACAGTGGCTCCTGAAACACCTCTGTAAATCTTCCCAGAAGGGACATGGGGATGCGGGGGAGGTTGATGAAGATTGAAAATGGACAACGCACATGGAAAATTATGGTGAGTACATAACTTCTTTATTGGATGTCATTTTCATTCGTTCCTCAACCTGTGGAATAGAGTCCCCAGGTATACAGATCTTGAGAGACCCTCATGAAAGGATATTCCAGAGCACTACAGAACCAAAGGATGCTGTATCTCTAGAACCAATATCTAATTTGTAATGTGTAAGAAAGGTATAAGAATTTGACCAGAAGGCAGCTGCACAAATATCATCAATGGATACTCTAGAACAAAAGACTGATAAGGTGGACCTTGATCTAGTACAATGTGCTTTTACATGGCTAGGTGGGGTAATACCTTTAGCAGCATAATGCAGTCTGTTATCCATTTAGCCAAAGTAGTTTTGGAAACAAGTTTTCCCAACTTTTATTTTGGAAAAAGAAACAAATACTTGGTCAGATTTCCTGAAAGCTTTTATCCTGTCCAGATAAAAATGTAATTGTCTGTGCACATCAAGAAGGTGAAGAGTATATTCACCCTTGTTTTGGAAATTAGGAAAAAATACTGGAAGAGTGATAACTTGGTCAATATTGTGTTCAGAAGCAACTTTCGACAAAAATGATGGATTTGTACATAAAGTGGTCTGGACGAAATTGCTTGTAATTCCGAAATTCTTCTAGCCACACTTATAGCTACCAAAAACACAGTTTTCCAAGATATGAATTTGAGGTCCACTTTGGCAGAAGGTTCAAAGTGGTGGAATCCTTGACTTTAGGCCTACATGGAAAAGTACCTCTCAGAAAGGCCTTGCACAATTTGGAAGAAACTAAGGAGGAAGAGTTTTGGCCTACATGATAATTTGATATGGCTGTCAGCTGAACTTTGATTGTGTAATAGCTTAGTCTGTCTTGAAAGACTGAAGCAGGGAAGTCAAGAACTGCTGGAATCGGAGCAGTAAAGGGATCCAAAGTTTCTGATGAGCCCAAAAAGAGAACCTTTTCCATTTGCTTTTGTAAATTTTCTTTGTGGAGGACTTGTGTGAGCACATTAAGATTTGCTTAACTGGAGAGGACAGTCTGGAATGTCTAGCCATCATCAGAAGTGGAGAAACCGTGCGGTCAGTTTGAGGACTGTTAGATGTTGGTAAGTTTACCCTGATGGATGAGATGGGAGGTCTGAACTTGGGTCCAGCATCCAGGGAGGACATATCAGATGAGACCAAAGGATGGGAAATCAGACCTGTTAAGACCAGAAGAGGGCACTTAGGATAAATTTGCTCTTCAATCTTTGCGCTTTCTGAAAAAATTTGGGAATGAGAGGTAGGGGGATAAGCATAAAGGAGATGGGTTGGCCAATCATGGACTAAAGCATCTCTCAGTGACTGTCCCTAAGGAGGGATTAGGGCAAAGAACCTGCTGCATTTTATTGGTGGTCGGGAATGCAAAGAGGTTGCAGCAAGGAAGACCCCATTTGTGGAATATCTTGTTTGCCACAGACTGATTTAGAGACCACTTGTGAGGTGTCAGAAAGAATAGTTGTGTAAAATCTTGCCATAACCATAGATGTCCTTCTCTTCCAAGTTGCTGTATTCCAACTGTTGGGTTTTCCTCTCTTGCTATCCGACTGTCCAGCCAGTATACAAAAACTTCTAGTCACTGCTAGGTACATAGGATGTCCGACATTGGCCCAGGGAACGTGGGCCATAAAAGTGACATCTGCACATACCTTTCCTCAGAACTGAACACCCCAGTCGGACCCCAGTCTGAGGAAGCTGTATAGGCTCTATGCCACCCAGGAAAGAACAGTTCAGATGGAGAGAAGGGGGTAAGGTGGGAGGGAATGAATACTGCAACATGGAAGAGAAGGGCATCTATGGTTATGTTAAGATTTTATACAACCATTCTATGTCCTACTATTCTCATGTTGCAGTATTCCAACTGTTGGGTGAGTGCCATAGCTCACAAGGAAGAAGAGGGAGGTGGTATGGAGCTACTCTCCACAAAACCATGAAGTATTGCTCTTGCAAACCCCTCTCTGGATCTGGAAACATGATCTAACTTGTAGTGTGTTCAGTGAAGGTGTGCACAGATGATCAGGTAGCTGCCTCAAGGATGGAAGCAGTGTCCAATCCTTTGAAGAATGACCCATATGAAGCCATGGCTCTGGTGGAGTGGGCCCTAAGTTTGGATTTGAGATGTTTCCCATGGAATATGTAGCAAAAAGGAGATCCAAACAGAAATTGTCTACTTTGTCACCGCCTTTCCCAGGGCTCTAGGGTGGAAAGAGACAAAGAGATGGACTGATTTACCTAAAGACCTTTTTTCTTGTCAAGGTAAAATCTTAGCTGTCTGGGAACATCAAGGGAATGCAAGACTCTCTCACTGTCATTTTGGGGATTAGGAAAAAAGCTGGGCAGGCGAATACCCTGATTTAGGGATAACTCATTGACAAACTTGGGCATAAAGGAGGGGCTGGTCTTGAAGGTCATCCTATCCTTGTGGAAGACGAGGAAGGGAGGAGTTGCCATGATGGCCTGGAGTTCTAACACTCTCCTGGCTGGTGTGAGGGCCAGCAGGAGTACAGTTTTCCAGGTACAATGTTTCACAGAAGCCTTGGAGGTGTTTCAAATAGGGCAACAGTGAGTTTTCTAGAATGTAGTTCAGATCCCAAGGAGGAGGGATCTGCCTCCTAGGAGGTCTGAGGTGTAGTACTCCCTTAAGGAATAACTTAGACGTGAGATGGGAGGCTAGAGGAGGATCAAGAGGCAGACAGGATGAAATAGCAGCAAGGTGTGCCTTACCAGAAGAATATGCCAACCCTGCATGGAGTAATTCACACAGATAGGACAGCACTAGTGGGACCTCTGTTTTTAATGGGTCTAGCTGTCTTTGCTGACACCACATGGAGAAACTCGTCCTTTTAGACAGATAAGATCTCCTGTTATTAGGTTTCCTAGCCTCCTGCAGGACTGCAAGCACATTCTCACTGTAAAGGTGCCTCAAAGGGATCAGAATTCTATCACCCACAGGGTTAGATTCAGAGATTCGAAGTGGGGATGGATTAGGGATCCCTTGTCCTGTTTGAAAAGGCCCTCTTTGTGAGGTAAATTGTGGTGATTGCTCCTGGCTGATTGCACAAGAAGGGGGAACCAATGCTGTCTTGGTCAAAAGGGAGTCACCAGCAAGATTTTTGGTTTGTCCTGCTTGATCTTGAACAGGACTTTTTGAATTAGTGGGGGGGAATGCATACAGAAACATCCCCTTCCATGAGATGAAGAAGGCATCCATTGCCCTTGCCAAGGGACTGGGTAACCTGGTGAAAAATAGTAGTAGTTGTCTGTTCAGAGAGGAGGCAAACAGATCAGAGGCATACCCCACCTGTGGACAATGCCCAGAAACACATCCCTGTGAAGCATCTATTCATGGAATTGTGACATGTACCTGCTTAAGGTGTCTGCCTGAATGTTCTGAGCTGAAAGGATATAGACTGCCCACAGGGAGATTCCATGTTGGACTGCCAGATCCCATGTCTTGAGAGCAAGTCTGTAAAGCAAACAGGATTCTTTTCCTCCCTGTTTGTTCACATACAAAAGAACTGTAATGTTGTCTATGAACAATTTCAGGGCCCCTTGTTTTAAGGCATGAAGAAAGGCTGTCAAGGCAAATATGATTGCTCTCATTTCTCTGATATTGATGTGTTCCCACCTGAAAGTGTGGGACCAGGTACACTGTACTTTCAGGCTGCCCAGAGTAGCCCCCCCCAGCCCAGATCTGAGGCAGCTGTGTACATATCCTGGACAGGGGGAAGGGGCTGCAGTGGAAGTCCTAGGTTGAGCATCACCTGGTTTAACCACCACAGAATTTCCTTCCTTGGACATGAGACAAAGGGGACGATGAAGTCCAAGGGGTGAGAGTGTTGGGTCCATAGGGACTTTGGGTAGCACTGCAGTTTCCTCGTGCAGCCTTGCCACAGGAAGCATGAGAATAGTGGAGGCCATGTAACCCAGCAACCTGAGGTATTGTCTGCCTGTCAAAGCAGTGGCTTTGAGGACAGTCACTAGGTATTGGGTCAGTGTTTCCACTTTCTGGGGGTGCCCTCATAACATCTGTCCTTATTCTGCAGCCCAGGAAAACCTCATCCTGGGAAGGATTTAAGTTGGACTTGGGAAAGTTTATTTTGAATCCCAGAGCCTGAAGTAGGAAGATGACTTGGAGGAGTTGGCTGTGTAGAGATTTGGGACATTCTGCATGAATCAGGAGGTCATCCAGGTATGGGAAAATCTGGATCCCTTGGACTCTGCAGAAGGCCACTACAAGAGCCAGGCATTTGGTGAAGTCCCTGGGTGCAGTAAATAGTCCAAAGGGTAAGGCTGAGAACTGACAGTGTGAGGAGCCAACAGCATTTCCGGTAACTGGACCTGATGGGTATGTGGCGGTAGGTGCCCTTTATGTCCAAGGTGGCTAGAAATCCCTGAGTTATCAGCAAAGGGAAAAGGGTTTATAGAGTCAGCATACAAAAGGTGGTAAACTTTAAAAACAGGTTTAGGTGGAAGAGGTCCAGGATAGGCCTCCAGGGTCCATCCTTCCTGGGCATCAGAAAGAGTCTCGAATAAACCCTCCTCCCTTTCTCCCCTGGCGGAACCGGTTGTATGGTTCCTTGAGAAAGGAGATTGTCTATGACAGGCTGGAAAAGATGGAGTTGGTATATGGGTGGCTGGGGAATCCCTGTGGGAGAAGGAGGAATGACCCAGGACATGAACTAGCCCTTTTCTATAATGGATAGGGCCCATCTATCTGAGGTGATGAATTGCCAAAGGGACAGACAGTGAGAGAGCTTTAATGACAGGGAATGGAGTTTGGAGGTGACGGCAGGCAGTCATAGGCTACCTGCCCTATTCTGAAAGGGAGTTTTCTGGGCAAGAGTTTGAGCAGACAGAGTCTGCCATTTCCTTGCACCTTTTCTGCCTCTAGCAGGGAGAGCTGGGGCAAAATGCTTTCTAATGAACTGTGTCTTTGATGGATAGTTCCTATGAAATTTGGGAATGGGGGAGATGAAGAGATGTTTAAGGTCTTGCAGTTCTTTCCCTTTTTGCTGAAGGGCCTTGAATAGCTCAGCTGCTTTGGAACAAAAAAGGGCAGAGTTATCCATTGGAGCATCCATTAATTTTGCCCTAATAGCATTAGGGTAAGGGCTGAAGCCTTAACCAAGAGTATCATAGGTTGGTACTAGGCTATCGGCCCTAGGGCCTATACAAGCCTAGCCATAACAATTCCCTGGCTATTTCTTCCCACAGTATTTACTTCCCTGGACCCCTGTCTAGCGGGGTGACTGACGTGATCCTCGGGGTGAATTTTCTATCTCCCATCCAATCACTAAGGTTCCTTTTTGAAGAGGGCCAAAGATTCACTCTGCTTGACATGTATGGGCAGTCTATTCCAGAGTCTGGGGAGTCCATGGGTCAGGAACCTATCCCTCCAGCATGTTTTGTTCATTGTGATGACAAGGTTTAGATCCCTGGAGCATGTGTCTCTGAGGGATTGGGATTTCTTTAAGTGTAGCATGTCCAACAGCTCTGGGTTTGACATGGCCTTGTATGTTAAGCAGAGATCACCTCTGAGTAGACGATATGAGATAGAGAATAGGTAGAGTTTTTTTAGATGGTCAGCATAGGGCATCTTCTTTAGGCCTGTGATTCTTTTAGTGAGTTATTTCTGTGGCCTTTCCAGTTGTTGCAGATGTCTTGAGAGGTACATACCAAACGGGGCGTTGTACTCTATAATGGGTCTAATGAGGGATGAGTACAGTGGGACAATGACCTCCTTTTTTCTGGATGAAAAGCCCTTAGTAATGAGGTGTACCACATAGAAGGATTTCCTGACTGTTGTGGCAATGTGGTTATTGAAGGTGAGACCACTGTCCACCTGTGTCCCTAAGTCTCCTATCATACTTTCGGTATTTAGTGTACTGCCACCTATGTGGTAATTCACGGGTGCATGTTTTTTCCCAAAGGGGATAACTGTACATTGCTTGGCATTGAGCTTGAGCCCATGGCTCTGGCACCAAGCATCTGTTTCTGTAAGGCCCTTTTGTAGAATATCCACATCATTTGGGGATTCAATAATGGCTCCCAGTTTGCAGTCATCTGCAAACTTTGTTAGCCAGAGTCCCTTATTGTTGGCCTGTACATCAGAGAAGTAGATGCCAAACAAGAGCAGTACCAGGACTGAACCCTGAGGTACTCCACTTGTCACTTGGCTGGAGCTGGATTTGGAGTCGGCTACTTTTACAGTGTGGGTTCTGTCAGTAAGCCAGTTGGCAACCCATCGAGTAATGTAGGGATTGATGCCCAGCTTAGTAAGTGTATCTATGATTCCAGGGTGGGGGATGGTGTTGAAGGCCTTGGTGAGGTCCAGATAGGCTGTGTGGACCACCTTACCCTAGTCCACGGCTCTGGAGACTGATTCGAAGTCAGTCAGGTTCAGGAGAGAAGATCGGCTCTTCATGAACCCAAACTGCGTGGGGTCCAGTGTTTGAAGGTTGCCAATGTCTTAGTTTATAAGTTCCATGATAATACGTTCCATGGCCTTGCAGATCAGGCTCGTCAGACTGATGGGGCGGTAGTTTCTGGGATCCAAGGTGGATCCCCCCCTTTGGAGTGGGATAACTGTAGCTGTGTGCCACTCAGTTGGCATGAAGCCTGAGGTGAGGCTATGATTAAACATGACACTTAGGTGAGGTGCCAGTTCATTTTGTAGTTCATGTAGTACACAGCCTGGGATGTCGTCTGGTCCCATGGATGCTGTATTCTTAGCTTTGGAGAGTGCATTTCTTTACCTGTGTGGTCATTATTACTGGAATTTGGCAATCTTTCGGTACTGAGATGGGCCCTTTAGGGGGTGAGAGGGGTGTAAAGTTTGCACTGAATCGATCTGCCAGGATATTGGCAATATCCTTGGAATCAGTATATTTAATGCCATTCTGTTGTAGGTCAGAGCAGATCTGAGCATTGCCATTTAATTTCTTAACATAGCTATAGAATGCCTTGTGGTTGTCTTTGGAATCTTTGGCAATTTTATTTTCATAACTAGTTTTGGAGGATTTTATGAGGGATCTCAGCTTCTTACTGAGGCTGGTAGGGGAGTTTTTTGCATCCTGGGATTTTCCTCTTTTCTGCAACAGTTTCTTAATTTTGTTGTAAAGTTTGTTTATGGCAGGGGACCACCAGATTGGCTTCCTTTTTTTGGAGGAGAATGTCTTGGTTCTATTGGAGATGGCACAATTCATGCACGAGTGGATGTGTTTGTACAGTGCCTCAGTGTAGGATTCAGTAATTGAACTTTCAGTTCACGTCTGCATGGGTGTCATGAAGTTTGTCACTTCTGACTTGAGTAGCATGAAGTTGGCTTTGGAGAATTTTTTTATGGAGGTTTCCTTACTGGGGAGGGTGGGGGTGAGGCAGATTCAGAAGCAGCTGATCTAGTGGTGGCTTCTGCAGCATCATAGCTGCAATGAATAAAGTGCCTGGTGACCTGGGATGAGAGATTAATGAGATTAGAAATTTGTGCCTTGAAAGCAGAATCAGTGAGGTCAGCCAAGAGTTTGGTGACCTAGGACAGAAGTGCCAAGGCATACTTGGACATGTGTATTTGATAGTTTGCTGCCCTGAAGGTCAGGGTAGAGGAAGTATAAACTTTCTTACCAAGGGGCTCCATGGCCTTATTGTCCTTGTCAGTGGGGGGGACTGAGGTAGATGGCATTAATTTGGATGGCTTATCTGTGGATACTGAAACAGTGGCAGGGTCAGCTACTGGGCATTTAATCAAAATTATAGCCCCTTCACGGACCTTGTAGAACCTGTCCGGTCTCCTGGGAGCAAGTGGTTGTGAGTCAAGATTAACAGAGGCAGCACTAAAGGCATCCATGAATGCTGGTAATACTGGGGGAATTGCAGAAGGAGCAGGGGTCTCCATCTGCAGGAGCTCATAATATATTTTTTGTACCTCAGACATCTCAGAAGAATCCCATTTTAAAAAATTCCCTCATTTTGATAATGGTTTCCCCAAAGGTGATATCCTTAGCTGGGGAATCAGCCTCAATAGATTTGTCCTCTGGGGAAGCATAGCCAAGAGGAGAGGGCATCTGGGAGGAATAAGAGAGGGAGCCTTCAGAAGAGGAGTCTGAGGATTCCTCAGCTTCAGGTAGGATGACATCCTCAACTTGAGGCCTGGGACTAATAGGAGGAGGCCTGGGCTGTGGGAATCCAGGCATGGCAGACCTTAGAGCCACAAAAGCATTAAAGATGCTCTATGTAAAGGCCTACCAATCTGGTTAGCTTTCAGGAGATGGGGGAGAGATGTTTGGAGTTGGCTTTCTTTTTCAAGAAGTCCTAGGAGGCGTAAGGTCTGAAGAAGGCCTAGTGTCTGAATAAGGCCTAGATTCAGTAGTTAGAGTACCAGAGGGAAGGCCTATCTGGGCAGCTGTCAGAAACAGTGGTTCCCCATCAACAATCCAAGATGACATCTGCGAACCCTCCCTGGACATACCTTCTGCACGAGGTTCTGCGGCATCCCGAGGGGTACGCACTATACCTACATCAGCAGACTCTGAGTGTTCCTCCAGGCGAATGTCAGCCACAGGAAGGATGTTGGATGGAGGAGGGGCAGCAGTAGCAACTTTGGGCCTGGAAACATTGGCCTTCTTTTTAGGTGGTTCCATTGGCTGATTCAATGGTCCTTCCATCCCTAAGGCCAAGTGTTTAATATGCTGATTTTCTAAATATATATTTAGCACATGTAAGCGAATACGAAGGGTTTTCAGAATGAAGGCCTGACAGATCATGCAGGAAAGATGGTTGTGCGAAGGCCCAAGAAAGAAAAGGCAAAGATCGTGGGTGTTCTTATGGGGGAATCTGACAACCGCACTTGCACATTCCCTTTCTGGATGACATGTAACCCTAACAAGCATGCAGTCACAAAAGGAAACAAAATGTCCCCAATGGGGTACACATCTTTAGAGAAGATCCGAAGCAAAGATGGCAGGAATGCCGACATTCGACTGGCGGCAGAGAAGTTCTGAGGAATGGTACTTGCAGATGTTACTTTTATGGCCCACATTCCCTGAGCCAATGTCAGACGTCCTACGTACCTAGCAGTGACTAGAAGCTTTTGTATACTGGTAGGATGTTTGGGCAGCAAGACAGGAAAACCCAACAGTTGGAATACTGAAACATGAGAATAGAAGGATAATAGTTCTGCTTAGCCTGTTTGCAAGAATGTTGGATTTCCCCCAGTATGTGCATTGCTACTAGAAAGCAGTTGGAGGAGCTTGCCCATTGTCAAACTTTCATTGCTTCTCGACAAAGGGGGTAAGATCTGGTTCCCCTTGTTTGTTGATGTACTAGACTACTAACATATTGTCTGTTTGTACTGCAGTAGTCCCCAGAGGAAGAAAGCTCTGTAAGGCCTGCAATACTAGATGCATCACTCTTATCTCTAGAACATTGATATGCACAGAGGTCTCCTGTCTCGACCACGTGCCTTAAACAGTTTGTCCCAGGTAATGACCCCCACCCCAAATGGGATGCATCCATGGTCAATATGGCATTGGAGGGATGAAGAATAAATGGATATCCACTCTCAACATCCCTCAAGAAAAGCCACCATGATAGGGAGCCTTTGCACACTCAAGATTGTTGTCCTTTGAATCACCCTGTAAAACTATGTAAGGACCATTTTACTGCTAGAGTCCATTGTAGAATTCTCAAGTGAAGGCAAGCTGTTGGAATCAACATTACAGAGGCTGCCACGGAGCCCAGTGCTTTGAGAACTAACTCTGCTGGTGGCGAAGGAATGGTTAGAATTTGACATATAACCTCAAGGACACAATTCTGTTCAGAGGTAGGAAGGCTAAACAACTGCATGTGTTTAGTTGTGCCCCTATAAAGTCCATTACATGGTCACTTGAACTGGGTGAAGTAAGACTTTTGTGTGTTTATAGTAATCACCAACATGTTTGATAAGTGAAGCAGATAATTTCTGGCTTGTATGAGTAGATGCGTGGTTGATGCTATCAGGAGCCAGCCACCCAGATAAGGAAATGCTCTGAATCTGAGCAGTCTCAAGTGAGCTGCTACTACTGCCATATACTTGGTGAATACCATGGGGGCTGTGGTAAGACCAAAGGGCAGAGCTCTGAATTGGTAATGACTGGCTCCCAGCCAAAAGAGGAGAAACCTTTTGGTTGTGCCTGTCCATTCTGATGTGGTAGTATGCATCTTGAAGGTCTACAGAGCACATCCAGTCATCTTTCTGGAAAAAAGGTAGAATAGACTGTACCATGACCATTCAGAATTTTGTTCTTTACGGACTTGTTCAAGGATGTCAGCTCTAGGATAGGTCTCAGGTCTCCTGTCTTTTTTTTGGCACTAAAAAGAACCTTGAGTAAATTCCAGAGCCTATCTGGTGTGGTGGGACATTCTGGATGACCTGTTTTTCTAGCAGCTTTGCAATTTCTTGGGCTGCTGATTTCCTCTGTTTGGGTGGGATATTGGGGTGAATTTTCTTTGGGTTGGGTGTTTTGAAAAAGGGAATGTAATCTCCTCTGGATATGATCCATTGCTCCAAACATACATTTGTAATGGTTAACCAGGCATTTGGGTGCAAGGATAGGTGCCCCCTGACTGCCTTCAAAGAGGGACATTAGGGCAACTGCTCAGGAGTACTGAAAGTATCCATCTGAAACAAATCTCTAGATCATTGGTTTTACGGACCTCTTCTGGCACGTAGGTGACATCTTCCATTGTAATTATTCTCCTCTCTGCCTTTAGGGGAAAATTCTCCTTGTGAATCCTGGAAAGGCACTTGTGATTGTTTTAAACCACAATTTCTTACCACCACATTGGTTGCTGGAAAATGGCCTTTGTGGGGTAGAAAATCAGATTCTGATGGCAGACAAGGTCTTTCCATCCTAAAGTTGCATGCAGGCATGTCTCCTTATGGTGATGCTTGAATTGGTGGCCCTTAGCCTCATGGATGTATTTGAGATAGATTGTAGGGTAGCCATCCTAGAGGAAAATGTCTCCTGTTCCTTTTGAGACATGGACCCTGAGGCAGTGTTAGGGAGTTCCTTTAGTAAGTCCCTCTCTAACCTGGTAAAATGAGCCAAGTAATTTAGCAATCTCAACGCAAAGGTTGCCGATGTGTACACCCACTTCTTGATTTGCCCAAAGCCCTGGACTCCCAGTTGGGGGGGGGTGGATAGTGGAGCTTTGTTCAGCTAGCCCCTTTTTTGTGGCTGTCACAACAACAATGGCATCTACTTGGGTGCCTTTTGTCCAGTGAGATTTATCTGAAGGGGCACAGAGACCTTTGTCAGCTCTTTCTGGGATGGATTCCACAGTGTTCAGCTCCTTCCATGCCCTGTGGAAGAGAAGGTCTATGAGGTTACCAAGATGTAGATGGGACAGACCCAACAACTTCCAGAAACACAGACTCCTCTAAGGAAGGACTTTGGGTAGACCAACCACCTTTCTGGCACAGGATTTCAAGGATGTCTGCATGGGAGACAACATCTGGTGGAGATCTTGGGGACCGTTCCCTTTCATCGAAGTCTGTGTCTGCTGTCAAAGATTCCTGAGGGAATCCAGGTGCCTCCTTTTGCACACAGTTTGTTGCAGGGGACCTCCTCAGTGGGGTGTTCTGGGGAGGTCCAACAAGAGACAGAAGCTCTTTGTGGATGGCTATCCCTGAGGTGGAGGATGACTAGGCTCAAGTGCAGAAGTTAAGATAGGGGTAGGATCTGAAAGAGATAGAGTCAATGCAGATGTTCTTCATGTTTCACTGTTGCAAACATTACACTTGGGTTATCTGCCTGCAGGTAGCCCTCAGCTGGCCTGAATACCAGAGTCTTGGATTCCTGCATTGGATGCTGTCTCCTCTTCCATGACGTCAGGTCGTCAGGGGTATAAAATATACAGCCGACTCCATTACATCAGTCTTTCTTGCCATGCGGTGCCCAAAACAGAAGCAGTTCGCAAGTGCTGGTCGGCCGACTCCTGAAATTTTCATTTTCGAGTTTCAGAACCGGTCTTCAAAAAAGCTAAGTACCCTGTTGGGGATCCTTTTTCTTGCTCTTAACCGATGTCAGTAAAAGTTAACAATTGTTTTACCTGTGGAAAGCAAATACCTCATAAAGATTTTCATTCGTACTGCATTCCTTGCTTAGGCCCAGACCATGATGTCCCTCGCTGTCAGTTTTGTGCCTTATTCAACCCCTGAACTATTCGTCGTCGGTCTATTTTTGCTGCAAATTATTTTGGTACTCGGTATAACTATCCAGAAATGGCTTCGGTAAGCCATCCAACTACCGATATTCCAAAAAACGTAAGGATAAAGACAGAGACAGACCGCATAGGTCCAAAACTGCCAACGATGCTTACGTTAAGCTAGTCGCCAGTTCGCTGGTACTCAGTGATGCACTTTCGCAGCCCCTGATACCCGCTACTTCAGATTCTCAGGCCTCTACTGAGACCCATTCGGAGTCCGGTATGCTGGAGATGCTTCTTCGACTATGGAACCTGTGGATGCCTCTACCTTGGATGGGTCCGGAGCCACTGTGCAGGCACTGGCTTCTGAGGGTGTATTCAGGCCTACAGACTTGCATTTTAAACTGACGCCATCTTCCTCATCCAGGCCTAAAACTCGACCTACGCCTAGAAAACCGATGTCCAAACCACATGGTCAGGCTTATATGCCTAAAAAACAAATGCTTAGAATGGCTGAAGACCTTATTACTTTAATTAGGGGAAGCCAGTCTTCCCCCTCTAAGAGACCTAGAACTGATTTTCCTTCTGATTCTTCTGCTGAGGATTCTGATATTTCTGTTTCTTCTGATTACCAGGATTTGCCCTTATCTACCTATGAGGATTCTGATGCAGAGTATTCCATTCCCTCTGCTTCCCCTCCAGAAGATTTTTCTTTTGGTGAAACCTTGCACTCTCTTAGGGAGCATTTCCACTGGGAAAGCCAGGATTACTTTTACTACAAAAAGAGGCTTAGGGAATTCTTACTCCTTCCTCATCCCAGGCCTTTAGCTATCCCTCCTGTTCTGGATATTGTAGAGGATGCTTTCTTGGAATCTAGCCTGTCCCCTGACACTTTACCTCCGGCTCCCAGAAAACCTGACAGGTATTACAGAGTACCTGACTCTCACAAGTTCCTCTTCAAGAATCCTACAGCGGATCCAGAGACCATTTCCCAAGGTCCAAAGGGCATTAAGGCTACTGCTGCCAAAAATCCTACCCCTTCCGATAGATATTCTAGAGCCTTGGACAGATGGGGTAAGAAGGTATACACTTCTGCTACTTAGGCTTTAAATTGCCAGTTTCATATGTTAAAGTACCAACAGCATATTATGGGACTATTTAAACAGAAAATTATGTTGATTCCTGACTGCACTGAATACAAAGAATTACAGGATTTAATGCATTCTGGTGAACAAGTTGGTAAACATACTTTGCAATGTGGTTTTGATTCTTTAGAAGCATCTTGCAGGGCTGCTGTCACTGGGTCTGTACTTAGAAGGCATGCTTGGCTTAAGGAGCAAAACTTGCCAGATCATGTTAAAGCTAAATTACTGGATGCTCCCTTAAACCAAGACCGCCTGTTTGGCAATAAAGCAGAAGAAGTCCTCAAAAAGATGGAGGAAAAAGCTAAATCTATGCAAACTGTTAAAGAGTTCCTGCAAGTACAGCCTCCCAGATTTAGTAGGCATTGGCCTTCAAAGAATTGGTCCTTTCCAGTCTCTTCCAGGCCTTCTCAGTCCAAACCAAGGAACAGCAGACCACCTAGGCTACAGTCTCAGGCTATACACAGGCCTAAGCAGTGGGGGGGGGCTCCTGCTTCCAAAGGAGGAAGTAGTAAGACACCCCCCCCCATGGAAAAATGTCACAATGACTTAATCTTACCACCTCCAAGCCCTGCTCAACTGCCAGCTCCCTTAGGATGAAAGCTTGCACTACATGCAAAAAACTTGGAACTCATAACCCAGGACAAATGGGTTTTAAATATAGTTTTCCAAGGATACAGATTCCACTTCAACACCCTACCAACCCCAAATGGTTGGCCAGACCTACCACCAAATCAGTGGGCAGAGGCTCAACAGCAGGTTCTCTCTCTTCTAAGTATCAGGGCTATTCAACCTGTCCCAGCAGTAGAAAGGGGACAAGGTTTTTATTCAAGACTTTTCCTGGTACCCAGAAAAGACCGCTCCTGGCATCCTATCCTGGACCTCTCTATTCTAAACACCTTTTTGGTAATCCCAAAATTCAAAATGCTAACACTTCAACAGCTGCTTCCTATGCTAGGCAAAGATGCCTGGTTGGCAACCTTAGACTTAAAAGAAGCTTACCTGCACATTCCAATAAGGGAATCTTGCAGAAAATACCTCTGCTTCAGGGCAGGCTCCTATGCAGTTCTCTGCACTTCCCTTTGGCTTATCTACTGCACCCAGGGTATTCACAAAGTGTCTAACTCCAGCCATTGCATTTTGCAAGCAGAGAAATATTCAAATATACCCATACCTGGATGATTGTCTGATTCAGGCAGAAAGCCAGGACTTGCTATTAAAACATAGGGTGTTCATAAAGAAGCTTCTAACCTCACTGGGTACACCATAAATGAAAAGAAATCTCACCTAGTAACCTGCCAACAGATTGTATTCCTGGGAGCAAGCTTGAACATAACTTCCCAGATGGCCTTCCTCACTCCAGAGAAACAAGTTTATTTGACAACCTACTTCAAACTACTGGCCACAAAAACCCAGCTATCTGCAAGGAAAATTCTGCAAGCCCTGGGGTTCATGGCCTCTTGCATTCTACTAATTCCATATGCAAGACTGCATATGAGGAAACTACAGTGCTATCTAAAAAGCCTATGGTGCCAACATTCTCAGGACCTGGAATCAATGATTCCTATCATTCCTTGTATAAATACAGACCTCCTTTGGTGGGCAGAGGCTTGCTACCACAACAAGGAGCTTCCTTTCACTCTAATCCCTACTGCCCAAACCCTAATAACAGACGTATCAGACTATGCATGGGGGGCTCACTTGGCAGGGCAGTGCATTCAGGGCAAATGGAACCCGAATCATATGCACCTACATATCAAAAAAAAGAAATGTTAGCTGTACAGAATTCCCTGACAGCCTTCAAAGACCACATCCTTCCAGGGCAATTATTGGTAAAGACAGACAATACCACAGTTATGTGGTGCATAAACAAGCAGGGGGGAACCCACGCGTTCCCTCTATGCAGACTAGCCATGGCTCTGTGGAATACAGCCTTGAGCTATCAAGTGCACCTACAAGCTCAATTCCTGCCAGGCAAGCTATATTCACTAGCAGACGACCTAAGCAGAAATCTCATGGACCCACACGAATGGAAACTGGAACCAAAAATATTCAACCTCTTGAGGAACAAATGGGGAACTCCAGAGATAGACCTGTTTGCCTCCCCTCAAAACTACCAATTGGACAAATTCTGCACAAGGACGACTCCCCACAGTCAAGCTTGAAAAGTGGATGCCCTGTCCTTTAACCTTTCCCCCTCCGCCTCTCCTCTCGAAGGTTCTGCTAAAGGTCAAACAGGACAAGCCAAGGACAATACTGATTGCACCAGACTGGCCATGCCAGCATTGGTACCCCCCCCCCCTTGCACAGTATGATACTGCTGGAACCATGGCACCTACCTCAGACACCTTCCCTGCTGTCCCAGCAGACGGGCCAGATTCTGCACCCTCAGCTTCAAACCCTGAACCTTGCAGTCTGGCTAATTCCTTGAGTACTTCAATAGCATCCCTCAGTAACCAGGTGCTAGATGTCATTCTGGAAGCAAGGAGGCCTAGTGCTGGAAAATCTTATGCTGAAAAGTGGAAAAGATAGTGTTCCTGGAGCCAGACTCAGGGGATGGGCACAGCAATGCCCAGCTTACCTCATATTCTTCAGTACTTAACAGAAATGCTTCACAAGGGCCTATCCTTCTCATCAATTAAAATTCATGCCTCTGCCATTTCAGTACATTATAATACTGAACCACCCCTCTTCTCTCACCCCGTGCTAAAGCAATTCCTGTGTGGGGCCAAAAATTTAAGACCCCCCCAGGTGAGCCCCTACTCCAGCCTGGGACCTTAACTTTGTATTGGAAAAGCTCACTCTCCCTCCATTTGAACCAGCTGCAACTGCAGAGTTGAAATTCTTTTCTTGGAAAACAGCCTACCTTCTTAGGTTCATAGGTTCATAGGTTCATACTAGGCTATCTGCCCAAGGGCATTTATAAGCCTAGCCCATAGTTATGTGGCTTTCACCACCCCTTTAGTTTGAAGAAAACTATGCATATTATTTTGCTGTGCCTCTGTCAAGCAGTGACACTGAAGTAATCCCTGGGGTATATCTGTGATCTCCCATCCATTGGTCAAGATTCCTCTTGAACAAGGCCAGCGAGGTGCTCTGCCTCACATGTACCGGGATTTTGTTCCACAGCATAGGGAGTCTCTGGGTGATGAATCTGTCCCTCCAGCACATTCTATTAATAACCGTGTCAAGGTTTAAGTCTCCGCCCTTGTGGTTCTGAGGGATCTAGATTTTTGAGGTGAAGCATATTCATCAAATCTGGGTTTGACATGGCCTTATATGTCAGGCACAGGTCACCTCTGAGCAAGCGGTATGCGACTGAATAGAGCTGGAGTTCTTTCAGTCGGGCAGCATAAGACATAGTTTTGAGACCCTTTATCCTTTTGGTGAGGAACTTTTGGGGCCTTTCCAGCTGCTGCAGGTGTCGGGTCAGATACATTCCGAATGGGGCATTGTACTCAATCATAGGTCTAATGAGTGATGAGTACAGGGGGACGATGATCTCCCTAGATCTAGATGTGAATCCCTTCATGATCAGGTGGGCAATGTAGAAGGTTTTCCTAACTACTTTGGCAACATGAGTGTCAAACGAAAGGTTACTGTCAACCTGGGTCCCCAGATCCCTGATGACTTCTTCTGTGCTCAGTGGATTGCCACCTATATGGTAGCTAGGGGTAACCTTGTTTTTCCCGAAGGGTATGACTATGCATTTCTTGGCGTTTAACTTTAGGCCATGGCTCTGGCACCAGTTATCCGTTTCTGTGAGGCCCTTCTGAAGGATATCTGTGTCAGATGTGTTTTCGACTATGGCGCCCAGTTTGCAGTCATCTGCAAACTTTGTCAGCCATAACCCTCCTGTGTTTGCTTGTACTTCAGAAAAGTAGATGCCAAACAAGAGTGGTCCCAGGACTGAGCCCTGTGGGACACCACTTGTGACAGGCTTTGAGTCTGACATGGCGCCAGCAACTCTGACCCTGTGGGTTCTATCACTTAGCCAGTTTGCAACCCATCTTGTGATGTATGGGTTTACATTCAAGCTGATGAGTTTTTCGATGATACCTGAGTGGGGTATTGTGTCGTAGGCCTTTGCCAGGTCGAGGTAGGCTGTATGAACTGCCTTACCCTCATCAATGGCCTTGGTGACTGTTTCGAAAAAGTCAACTAAGTTTAAAAGGCATGATCTGCCTTTGACAAAGCCAAACTGGGTTGGATCCAAAGTCTGCAAGTTCCCTATGTCTTTATTTATGAGTTCCATTATGATCCTCTCCATGGCTTTGCAGATCACTTCAGCAAGAAGAGTGTCTGAATTACAGGCCCTCATGGCAGTGGAGCCCTTCATTATCTTCCATACAGACAGGGTTTCCCTCAGGACCAATCCTTCCTTTATGCCCAAGGTAGTGTCTAGTGTGGCCCTCAATCAGTCCATTCATCTAGCTACCTTTTTCCCAAATCCACAAAACAAAGGTGAACGAATACTGCACTCTTTGGATGTGCACAGACAACTTAGATTTTATTTGGACAGGAGTAAGCCTCTCAGAAAATCTGAACAGCTGCTAGTTGGCTTTGCTGCAGGGGCAGAGGGGAAGGTCATTTCAAAGTAAACCATTTCTAAATGGATAGCCCATTGCATTCACTTCTGCTATAAGCACCATGGAAAACCTACCCCACAGGGGATAAGATCACATTCCACCAGGACTGCATCTACCTCTACAGCCTTCCTCAGAGGAGTCCCTACCAGGGACATCCTAGAAGCTGCTACCTGGAGTTCTGTACATACCTTCACCAAGCATTACCACATGCCTATGTTTTCTAAATCCAGAGCTGGTTTTGCCACTGCAGTCTTGCACGGCTTATTAGCTGGTCCTAATGCTCTTTGACTTCCTCCTCCCTTCCTTAGCTTTGGGAATCAACCCAAATGTAATGACTGCAACAGTGAAACACAAAGAACATAGTACAGTTGTGTACACTTACCATAAATCTAGTTGTTCAAGTGTATTTACTGTTGCAGTCCTGGTTACCCTCCCTCCAGCTCCCTGACTTGTCTTGGCTCTACCTTTCCTTCTTATTTGGTGCATTTAAGCTTTCTAGTGTATTTGCTTTTTGATGGAGGTGTAACATAACATGTAATTGCATCCCATTATGGGGGCACCTGACATCTGGGGCAAGAAAAACTGATGCAATGGCATCGGCTGCATGTTTTATACCCCTGACAACATAACGTCATGGAAGAGGAGACAGCATCCAATGCAGGAATCCAAGACTCTGGTATTCAGGCCAGTTGAGGGCTACCTGCAGGCAGATAACCCAAATGTAATGACTGCAAGAGTGAATACACTCAAACATCTACATTTATGGTAAGTGTACACAACTGTACTTTCTTACCTGGGAAGAGTACCCTCTCCACCACCTTGAATGCAGAGGGATCCCCAGAGACTAGAGGCAATCCCTCTGGAGCCAACCTGGCTAGCGCCGAGGTGCCAAGAGTCAAAGTAAACCCCTCGGATCTGACGCTGACACTTTAGTTCTGAGATTCATTGTGCTCCAACAGAGTTGGAGCCAATTGGATAAGAAAAGTCGTTGGAGTCAAAGAAAATAACGTCATCATATCAGACTTGTTGACTCTGGTTGCTCCCAGATCTGAGGGCTCAGAAACAGGAGGTCACATCAGAGAAAGAGTTATCAAAGTAAGAAAGGCAGGCTGGTGGCTCACGGATCTAGTGGGGGACAGAGCAGGCAAACCCCCCCATCTGAATCTATGTCCTGAGGAATCTCCTCATCATCCTGTCCACATCTGCTGCTGACAGACTCCAGGAAGATCTTACAGAGAAAGAGGTGGAAGGGTCTGCAGAATTTCTTGGGGGTCTCCTGAAGAAACAGAGACCTTAGTCTAAGGAATGTAGGCTCTGGGGAGAACCTGGGAGCTCAATTCTGAGGAGAAGTCATTAATGACAATGTTGAATCTGAGGGTTTTGGGTCCGACAGCTTTAAAGTCTTGGCAGGTGGTTCAGAAGAAGATTTTATTTATTTATTTATTTTTTTATTTTACATTTGTTGACCGGGCTAGTCTAGCTGAATATATGTCCATTTTCAGTAGAGGCCCAGGGAATAAAGCTCCACAGCAGATAGATACAGCTTAATATACATGTGTAAATATAGACATAAAGGGATATTAAAAAAAATACATTTAGTTATACATGGTATGAAAAGTCATACGAGTCTAGCTTATTTACGTTACATAACAAAAAAGAGAGCCATGAGAGTATGACTTACAAATTAGGTATATAGAATAGAAGGAAGAGGACAAGAGGACATTTTTGATAACAGTGTTTAAATGTAGAAAAAAGGTTAGTTATGATATAAGTAGATTCAGCCAGAGTTAGTACATGGACACAGCCATTGCGAGTTAAGGAAGATTTTTAGATGCTTTTTGAAAAGGGGTAGATGAAAGGGATGTGAGATTACTAGGAAGTTTATTCCAATGGATTCCGATAGTGTTAGTAAATAGAGAATCACCTGATTTGTTATTGGATTTTAGGGTAGCGGCTAGTAATTTATTGGATGAGCGAAGGGTGCTTAAATTTTTATAGGGGTTAAGTTACAGAGTATGGGAGTATTTGTAGGGTGATGCAAGATTTTGTGGGTAATGGTTAGTTGTTAGAAAAGAAGCTGGTTTTGAAGTTCCAACCATCCTAGTTTATGTAGATTTTGACAGTGGTGAGTACAGAATGTGGACCCAGTGGCAAACCTGGCAATGTTATTGTAAGCGGTGGCCAGCTTGTTTTGATTATTTTTAGATAGATTTGTAAAAATTGAGGAGGCATAGAGAAGTCTGGAGAGTAGGTGAGTTTGGGCCATAATAGTCCTGGCTACAGGTGTAAGGAATGGTTTTAGCCTATAGAGAAATCCTAGTTTTCTATTCACTGATTTGATGGTTGAATTTATGTGTGAGTCAAAGTTGAGGTTATGGTCAATAGTTATGCCTAAGAGTTTGGTAGTTGGGTCTGGTACAATTACAGTGCCATTTTTTGATGTAAGTGTGAAGTCAATAGGAGGAGACTTCTGGGTAGGGGTAAACAGCAGAAGTTTTTTTTTAGGGTTAAGGAGAAGACAGCGTTTAGAGAACCAGTTTTCCACTAAGGTAAATACTTTCTGGGTGTTGGACTGAAGTTCAGCAGAAGCACAGATTAGGGTTGAGTCATCGTTGTATTGAATACAGGTGGTTTGTGGTATAGATGTTTGCAGGTTATTGATAAAAATAGAAAACAGGAGGGGCCCCAGAATAGAGCCTTGTGGGACTCCCTGTGAGATAGGAAGTAAAGTAGATAGGTTGTTGCCCCAGAGGACTGCCTGTTGTCTGTTTTTAAGATAGGATTCAAACCATTTGGCTGTCTGAATATCAACTGAAAGTGTGGTAAGTGTATCTATCATTAAGTGATGATTCACCATATCAAAGGCTTTGGAGAGGTCTAGAAAGAGGGCAGAGGTGAGTAAGTTGTTACGAATTTTATTAATCGAGTCAGAAGTGCAGTAGTAGTACTGTGAAAAGGCCTAAAACCATGCTGGCAGTTGGCTAAAAGATTGTTTTGGAGGAGGTGACCGAGAAGTTGCTGGTGAATGCATCTCTCCATGATTTTAGCTAAAGGAGAAAGTAGAGCAATGGGGCGGTAGTTAGTAAGTTCAGTTGAGTTGCCTCCTTTATGTAGAGGTATAATATAAGAGACCTTCCAAAGAGATGGTACAGTACATTATGTGATGGTCCTATTAATTAACATAGAGATAGAGTAAGCAAGTACTCCAGCAGCCATTTGCAGAAATTCAGCTGGAAGGAGGTCAGCTGAGGGGATGCATGGTTTTAGTTTTTGAAGCTGGGCATGGATGAGAGAGGTGGGAACAGGCTGTAATTGGAGGGGAGGATGTAAAATGTTTTGTGAGTGTGTGTTGGGGATGCTGGCTGGTGATAAGGTACTAGCTAATGTTTGTGCAGAGTCCACAAATAAGTTATTAAAGGAATTTGCAATTTGGCTGGGAGAATTTTGGGTTAAGTTAGCTGGGGTTGGAGTTTTGGAGTGGCCAGGGTGGAGTAGGGAATTTATAACTGACCAAAATTTTTGCGGGTTTTTGTTTTGTGTTTGTTGGAGCTTATGGTAGTGGTTCTTTTTGTCTTGGACTATTGATTTTTTTGTAGAATTTCTTAACTGTCTAAAGATTTCATGATCAGTTGGGTTTTTAGTATTTTTCCATTTCGACCGAATTCGATTTCTTTGAAGGATTTTTTGTCTTGTCTCCTTAGTGAGTCAAGGTGCAGGTTTGTTCTTAGTTCTTACTGTTCGAGAGGGGGCATGGTGTTCTAGGATTTGTAGAAATTTATTATTAGTGTACAAAACAGCTTTGTCAAGTGGTAGGTATTTAAGGGGTGTCCAATTGCAAGCTTTGAGTTCAGCTTGAAAGCTAGCTTGGTTGAGGTGTTTTTTGCTATGGACAGTTCTATAGATTGGTTGTTTGGAAATGAGGGTTTTTTGTCTGATAATGAAGATGAGAGAGTGGTCACTGATATCATCAGGAAGTATACCTGATTTATAGGAAAGGGGGTTACTGTTAACTAGAATCCAGTCTAAGATGGTTTGCTTGTTGCTAGATTTATGGGTTCTGGTAGAGGAGGTAATAGTTTGACTGAAACCATATAGGTTTATATGAGTATTAGGTTGGGAAGAGTTCCAACAGTTCCAACCAATGTTAAAGTCACCAAGGATTATGGTTTCTTGTGGAAAGGATGTTGGAGGCCAATTAAGGACAGTTTAAAGAGTGTTAATGTTGTTGCCTGGAGGGATATAGGAACAAATTATATGTAATGCTTTATTAGCATTTATCTGTAGTTTAGAGATGAGGATTTCTATGCTGTTGGTTGTGGGCGGTTGGGTATTTAGTGGTGTAACCTGTAAATGAGATTTATATAGTATTGCTATACCACCACCCTTTTTATTAAGGCGATCTAATCTCAGGATGTTATAACCTGGAGGGATTATATCATTATCCTTAGTATCTGGTTTAAGCCATGTCAAAGGAGTGTACGTGTAGAAGGGCATGAAGTTGGGTTATTTTATTATTTAGACTACGAATATTAAGGTGGCCCATGAGGAGAGAATTGTCAGAGGTATTAGAGATGTGAGAAGTGATGAGATGGTTAGTGTGGGGTTCAGATATTGTATTAATTAGGCCTGGGTTTGGATGGACATCTCCATGCAGTAATAGGAGCTGTAAAGGGCCATGAAGGTGTTTCAGGATTTTATAAAAGAGAGGGAGTTGTTTTCTAGTTTGTGGATACAAAATTTGGGTTGATCTGTGAAATTTAGGAAGGAGGTAGGATGAAGTGGATATTATATTCATATGGATTTCTATGGTTAGCTGAGAGATTGCAGTAGTGTGCTTTAAGGGGGGTTGAAAATTAGTGGGGCTATGATACTCATAGCAAGTGAGGTAGTGTGATAAAAATAGGGGGTAAGAATGGTGAGAAAGAGAAGGCCATTTTTAAGGGTATGTTTGTATGTGGTAGGCATGGCAGGGAGGAATAGGAGATAGCTACAAGGAGATGAAGGCAGCAGTATGAGCCAGTTAAAGATTAGTAATGTTAAAGGGAAAAACTGGTTAATAGGAAAAGTGTATTAATGAGATATAGAAAGGGTGGGGTAGTTAGATAGGAAACATCTGATAAATTATGGCAGTAGGGGATAGGATGGATAATAGTAATGAGGAAGTGAGAGTTGATTGGATAATTGGAGATAGGGGTATGGTTACGAGTAGTATAAGTTGAAGTGTACTTGGGGTGTGTGGGAATTGGGGGTAGGGTAGGGGAGCGGAGTGAGCCCGCAGGGCGAACGGAGCGGGTTGGAGCAAGTGAGAACTAGCTCACAGAAAACAATCAGTGAAATAGCAGAATACAGCCATGTTTCTGGAAGTACAAAGTGTGAGGGTGAATTAGTATATTTGTAGCATAGCTGGGGTTAGGACTATAGCAGAAAGAAAGAGGAATGGGAGGGGGGACTAGACAGAGTAATATAAATGGCAGGACAGATAAGTAAAACATAGTTTAAGTATTAAACTAAAAAGGATACAGGTAAGGATTATTTAGGAACTAAGAGGGAGCCTTTGGAGGGGGAGTCCCCTAGTGGACAGAGTTTGAAATTACATTCAAATATGTATGAGGATGAAGACAAAAGAGGACAGGGTTAGATAACAGAATATAGGAGAGCTAAATACCCTAAGGGGGAGAGGGGAGGTAGGCTGCTGGGTACCTGGTTCAGGTAGGAGAGTAATACGAAGTACTGCACTATAGCAAAAGACTAGGTTATAGTTACAATACAACTTCACAATTTAGTAGAGTGGTCAGACATACTTTCACTGAGTCTTTGAATGGAGGGAGTTTGTGAAAATAGGACAGCAGCTTCTTTAGCTTGTAGTTTGATAGTTGAAGTTATGTTGGGGGTTTGTGCAGGGTAGGCAGGTAGGATACACAGGTCTTACAGCAGAAAAAAGTTTAGAAGTTTCACTGAGTCTTTGGATGGAGGGAGTTTGTGAAAATAGGACAGCAGCTACTTTAGCTTGTAGTTTGATAGTTGAAGTTATGTTGGGGGTTCTTGCAGGGTAGGCAGGTAGGATACACAGGTCTTACAGCAGAAAAAAGTTTAGAAGAGTAATAGGAGCAGACCCACTGGGCCAGGGGAACACAGCAGCCAGAGGAGAGTGAGCCTAGGAGGTAGGAGATTGGGCAGGAGAGCATTTGTGATGCTCCCTGGGCTTCTTGGATTTTTAAGTGGGCTCTGAGCCCCTAATGCCTTGGAAGGTCCAGCAGAGAAAATGGCAGACTGGCGAAGAAAGTTCTTTAAAATGATCATGTTTCAATGATCACTTAGACCTCGGGTGTTAAAGCCTGTGCAACTATCACACGAGATGTCTAAGTAACAAGGGGCTAAGCAGTAAACATACTCCCTGTGGGCATCAGAATTAGGGATCTTATGCTCACAAGAAGTGCATTTTTTGAAACCAGTAAGTTTTTCAACCATACTGGTAAGTTTAAAGAAAAACAAAGGAAGTTTATTTTTAAAGGAAGAAGACTAACAACAACAGTAGAAGGAAAGGTATACAGAGGGTATACAGTTATTTAAAGTAAGCAGAGAACCATGAAAATATTAAAAAAGTAAATAAAGGGTAAGGAGGAGTCTAATAAAGAGAATAATACCAAAGTTTAACACTGAATAAGTTTTAAACCACTCCCAACTCCAATGGATACTCGAGAGGTGAAAATCCTGACTGTTTTCAAATGCGTCAAATGAGATTTGAGGTAATCTGGAGCACAGGGGCATTGTGGGTAACAAAGGAGCTTGAGAGTCAGATCCTAAGCTATAAAAAAGCGGCAGAGTTGGATCAGAGGTTCAGATTTGAACCATCAGGTTGAGAAACAAATGAAAATTACATCAGATCATGTAATTGTCTACAGCTGGAATAGATGCTAAAAGGGAGGAATATGGAGACGAATGCCATGGACATGAAAGAGAGAGACCTGAGAAAAAATTAATTTAACAATAATATTTATCTAATACATCTAATCATTAATACTACCCAAAAAATATTCAAAAAATTGGATGGAAATCAAAAAGATATCTTTTAGAGGTGGAACACTTATCTTTGTTGCCTAGATCATACTGCTTCCACAAAGGTGGCAAACAAGAACTGAGGTGGCTAAGGGGGCATTCATCAGGTTGTCATAACGGTTGAAGTGTTTACCTCACAGACACAAGATACAGGCTTTCTCATCTTTGGGGAAAGTGACTAGGCTTAAAGTGGCCCACTGGGACTTCTACCCTAGTACTTGTACCTGAACTAATGGATAAGAAATCAGAAATTCACCCATGGTATGACATCTATGTCTCTGATGAACAGAGGTAGCTGTTAAATTATGCCCTCCTTAAAATCATCTCCAAGGTACAATAATTTGTGGGTACATTTGGGTTGTATGGTTAGGCTTATAAAGGTCTCAATGGTCAATCAGCCTAGTATACACCTACGAACCTATGACAGAGGGATTATGTGAAGGAAGATTTCTTAGAGAGACTTGAGGCTGGAGCACACTCTCTGTCAGAGCAAATCAGAGTGTTGGCTTGAGGACACATAAATCAGACTAGATGGACTGAATGAAGAGATTTTTTATGGGGTCATTATGGATACCTGACTTTACATTTTCTTGAAATGGGTACGTCTCCTAATTACTGACCCAGTGGCTGCTGCCTGGCAAAATAAATCTACACTCAAGTCACTTCACAACTAATACAAATATGACTCTGTCATTGTCCATGTTGGAGTGAATGACTTGAGACATACCTCCTTGGACTACATGAAAAGAGACATGGAAGAGCTCACGGATCATGTGGACAAGGCAGGTATGACCCTAGCCCTAAGTAGCATCCTGCCTTTGCCCAGAATGATACCACAATATAAGGACAAAATGATTGACTACAACAATTGGCTAAGCTTCTGGTGTCATTCAAAGGGGATCCAGTATCTGTCTGCCTGGGACAACATGATCGACAGACCACAATGCTTTGCCAGAGATAGTAGCACCTGTCACCCCTGAGATTCAGGTTACTGGCTAAGGCTCTTGCCACCCCTATAGTGCCTTTTTTAGGCAAAGTTCAAAGGACAAAACCACCACCATAACAAGTACAAGCATGCAAAATCTGAAGGTAATGCTAGAAGTCTAAACCACAAAATGCACTCTCTCGAGGCACTCCTAAAAATGGAGAACATCGATATCTGTGCAGTAACTGAGACCTGGTTCAAGGCTCCAGAGAGCACCCCTGCAATACCAGGCTACAACTCCCACCTGCAATACCAGGCTACAACTCTTACCACACTTTTCGGCCACCAAACCAGGATCAAAACACTAAAGGTGGAGGAGTGTCAGTATTCACCAAGGATATTCACACCACCAGGCTAGTTGCCCAACACAATGCGTCTAAAATTCTCCAGTTGCAACTAACACTAGGAAAGACTGCAATCCAAATTGTAGCTTGCTACAGATCCCCCACCATGCCCCAAGATTCTCACTACACCTTTCTAAACATACTGGAAAATATTAAGATAGAACCAAACACCCTAATACTGGGTGATTTTAACTACCCTGCCATTAACTGGGAAAACTACTTGTGTACCAACACCTTTGCCCAACGGTTCTTGGAATTCATAAATTCCAATGCCCTGTTTCAACTAATCCATAGTCCCACCAGAGGCTCTAATATCCTAAACCTGGTCATTACCAACATGGGAAATCGATGCTCCACACCTATGGTCACCCCCTTGTTAGTCAGGTCTGACCATAAGCTAATCACCCTTAACATCCACATCCCACGCCAACTTTATGCTACTCAAGTCAGAAGTGACAAACTTCATGACACTCATGCAGACGGGAACTGAATGTTCAACTGCTGAATCCTACATTAAGGCACTGTACGAGCACATCCACTCATGCATGAATCGTGCCATCCCAAATAGAACCAAGATGCTCTCATCCAAAAAAAGGAAGCCAATATGGTGGTCCCCTGCCATAAACAAACTTTACAACAAAAGGAAGAAACTGTTGCAGAAAAGAGGAAAATCCCAGGATACAAAAAACTCCCTTACCAGCCTCAGTAAGAAACTGAGATCCCTCATAAAATCCTCCAAAGCTAGTTACGAAAATAAAATTGCCAAAGATTCCAAAGACAACCACAAGGCATTCTATAACTATGTCAAGAATGTAAATGGCAATGCTCAGATCTGATCTGAGCTAAAACAGAATGGCATTAAATATACTGATCCCAAGGATATTGCCAATATCCAGGCAGATCGATTCAGTGCAAGCTTCACCCCCTAAATGGCCCATCTCAATACCGGAAGATTGCCAAATTCCGGTAATAATGGCCACACAGGTAAAAACGCACTCTCCAAAGCTAAGAATACAGCATCCATGGGACCAGATGACGTCCCGGGATGTGTACTACATGAACTACAATATGAACTGGCACCTCACCTAAGTGTCATGTATAATCATAGCCTCAACTTAGGTTTCGTGCCACTGAGTGGCGCAGAGCTACAGTTATCCCACTCCACAAGGGGGGGATCCACCTTGGATCCCGGAAACTACCATCCCATCAGTCTGGCGAGCCCTATCTCCAAGGCCATTGAACGTATTATCATGGAACTTATAAACAAAGACGTTGGCAACCTTCAAACACTGGACCCCACACAGTTTGGGTTTGTGAAGGGCCATTCTTGTCTCCTGAACCTGATTGACTTCTTTGAATCAGTCTCCAGAGCCATGGACAAGGGTAAGGTGGTTCACACAGCCTATCTAGACCTTGCCAAGGCCTTTGACACCATCCCCCACTCTGGAATCATAGATAAACTTACTATGCTGGGCATTAATCCCTACATTACCCAATGGGTTGCTAGCTGGCTTACTGATAGAACCCACACTGTAAAAGTAGCCGACTTCAAATCCAGCTAAAGACAAGTGACAAGTGGAGTACCTCAAGCTTCAGTCCTTGGACCACTTTTGTTTGGCATCTACTTCTCTGAAGTACAGGCCAACACTAAGGGACTCTGGCTAACAAAGTTCGCAGAAGACTGCAAACTGGGAGCCATTACTGAATCCCCAAATGATGTGGAGACTCTACAAAAGGGCCTTACAGAAACAGATGATTAGTGCTCAAGCTCAATGCCAAGAAATGTATAGTTATTCCCTTTGGGAAAAAACATGTACCCGTGAATTACCATATAGGTGGCAGTACACTAAACACCGAAAGTGTGATAAGAGACTTAGGGACACAGGTGGACAGTGGTCTCACCTTTGATAACCACATCGCCACAACAGTCAGGAAATCCTTCTATGTGGCACACCTCATCACTAAGGGCTTTTCATCCAGAAAAAAAGGAGGTCATTGTCCCACTGTACTCATCCCTCATTAAACCCATTATAGAATTACAATGCCCCGTTTGGTATGTACCTCTCAAAACATCTGCAACAACTGGAAAGGCCACAGAAATACCTCACTAAAAGAATCACAGGCCTAAAGCAGATGCCCTATGCTGACCGCCTTAAAAAACTCCAGTTATACTCTGTCGCATAACGTCTACTCAGAGGCGATCTCTGCTTAACATACAAGGCCATGTCAAACCCAGAGCTGTTGGACATGCTCCACTTAATCCCTCAGAGCCACACGCTCCAGGGATCTAAACCTTGTTATCACAATAAACAAAACATGCTGGAGGGATAGGTTCCTGACCCAGAGACTCCCCAGACTCTGGAATAGATTGCCCATACATGTCAAGCAGAGTGCCTCTTTGGCCCTCTTCAAAAGGAACCTTGACGATTGGATGGGAGAAAGGAAATTCACCCTGGGGATCACGTCAGTCACCCTGCTAGACAGGGGTCCAGGGAAGTAAATAGTGTGAGAAGAAATAGCCAGGGAATTGTTATGACTAGGCTTGTATAGGCCCTAGGGCTGATAGCCTAGTACCAACCTATGAACCTATACAGCGTCATAACTACACTTTTTGGAATTCTTGGTTACCTGATAGGAAAAAGCAAAAAGGTCCAGCAACTCCACTTTTAGGCTTTTACCTTTGATCACCTCAACCTTGGTCCTCATTTGCTCTGGCAATGTCTGCTGATAAGAAAGTATATGGTACTAACAGTTCAAAACCCTAAATACCAGGGTAGTAGTGATTTAACCATTTTCAGAAACATATCCCATTTGGGATGTTATTCCTAGTTGGAGTTGACACTGCTCCCTTTGTGGGATCCAGAGAAATCATATCTGAACCAGCAAAAGGATTTCTATATAGGTGCCTGTGGCAATTCCTGACCCTGTACAAATGACCAGGTTTACTAGGAGCATGGGAGAAGGGGTGAGGCTGTACAGAAGCATTTTCAAAAACATCCTGGGCTTTTAGCACTGGAGGGACAACTAGGGACCTAGGTTGAGATAGTCCCTTAAATGTACTATATCTTTGTTGGCATTATGAGTACTCCTTGGTGTCCCACTGAAAAGTTTCTTTAAATTTGAGCAGAGTACTCTTAAAGGAGAAGTCCTGCAGTGGAGAGGGTATTTTCAGTGTCTGAGCTGAGATCTTTAACCGACTGGAATCTGCCCACATATGCCAGACATCAGCTCCAGAATCAGAGCTGCCAGTATCCATTTTTGTGGTATCCATCCTTCTTTTTTTGGGGGGAGGAACTCCAGACAAATGATCTGGTTTACACCTCTGATTTTAGGCAAGAAAGTTTAGGTAAAACATTAACATTTCTGCCAGCTGAACCAGAGTGTTTGAGGTAGGAGCCTGGATGAAGAAGGAGAAGGGGGTTGGACCAAGGTGCTGTCTGGCCTAGGCTGAGACAAGCTAGACTGTATCTGTTTGTACTTCACTGCCTTGTGCCTTTTGTGCTCTAGGCTTCAGGTCTCCTGCATGCAACTGAAATCTCAATGTGCTTTCTGGGAAAGTACAGTTGTGTACACATAAATGTAGATGTTCGAGTGTATTCACTGTTGCAGTCATCACACTTAGGTTATCTGCCTGCAGGTAGCCCTCAGTCAGCCTGAATACCAGAGTCTTGGGATTTCTGCATCAGATGCTGTCGTCTCTTCCATGACATCAGGTCGTCAGCGGTATAAACATGCAACCGATGCCATTACATCAGTTTTTCTTGCCCCAAATGTCAGGAGCCCCCAAAATAGGCAGCAATTACATGGTGTGGAACACCTCCAATAAAAAGTAAATACCATAGCCAAAATGAGGATAGGTAGAAAGCATAGAAGAGTCAGGGGGCTGGAGGGAGGGTGACCAGGACTGCAACAGTGAATACACTTGAACATCTACATTTATGGTAAGTGTACACAACTGTACTATGTTCTTCGTGTTTCACTGTTGCAGGCATCACACTTGGGTTGATTCCCAAAGCTGATGAAGGGTGGAGGCAGTCAAGTAATAGTAGGGCTGGCTAGCAGGCCTTGTAAGACTGCTGTTGTAAATCCAGCTCTGGATTTAGAAAATACAGGTAAGTGGTAATGCTTGCTGAAAATGTGTACAGAACTCCAGGTTGCAGTTTCCAGGATGTCCCTGGTAGGGACTCCCCTGGGAAATGCTGTAGAGGTTGAGGTAGCCCTAGTGGAATGAGTTCTGATCCCCTGTGGGGTATGTTTTCCATGGTGTTTGTAGCAGAAATGGATGCAGTGTGCTATCCATTTGCAAATGGTTTACTTTGAAATGACCTTGCCCTCTTCCCCTGTAGCAAAGCTGACTAGCAGCTGGTCAGATTTTCTGAAAGGCTTAGTCCTGTCAAGGTAGAACTGGAGTTGACTGTGTACATCCAAAGGGTGCAGGATCCTTTCCCCTTTATTCTGAGGATTAGGGAAAAAGGTTGGTAAATGGATGGACTGGTTTAGGGCCACACTGAACACCATCTTGGGCATAAAAGATGGGTTAGTCCTGAGGGAAACCCTGTCAGCATGGAAAATAATGAAGGGTTCCACAGCCATTAGTGCCTGTAACTCAGACACTCTTCTTGCTGAAGTGATGGCTAGAAGTAAGGCTGTTTTCCAAGAGAGGAATTTTAACTGTGCTGTAGCAGCAGGCTCAAAAGTGAGAAGTGTGAGCTTCTCTAGTACAATGGTAAGGTCCCAGGCAGGGGTGGGAGCTCTCCTCTTGGGTCTTAAATTGTTAGCTCCTCTCAGGAACTGTTTGACCAGAGGGTGAGAAAAGAGAGGTGGTTCAGTATTGTAATGAGCTGAGATGGCCGAGGCATGAATCTTAATAGAAGAGAAGGATAAGGCCTTTGTGGAGCAGCTCTGCTAGGTAATCTAGGATTTGAGGTAAGGTGGGTCCGGCTGTGTCCTTTCCTTGAGACTGGCTCCAAGAACAGTATCTTTTCCATTTTTCTGAATATGATTTCCTAGTACTAGGCCTTCTGGCCTCAAGGATGACATCCAGCACCTGTTTGTTGAGGGTTGCTGGTGGTGTATTCGGGGAACAAGCCAGGCTGCAAGGTTCAGGGTTTGCAGCTGAGGATGCAAAATCTGTCCCCTCTGGGACAGCAGGGAAGGGGTCTGATGTAGATGCCAGGGTGGCACTGCTGCCAGACTGCGTATGAGTGGGTACTAGTGCTGGCGGGGCTAGTCCAGTGCAATAAGGATTGTCCTTGGTTTGTCCTGTTTGATCTTGAGTAGTACTTTTGAGAAGAGGGGCAGAGGGGGAAAGGCATAAATTAAGAGGTTTTCCCATGTAAAGGATAGGGCATCCACTTTCCATGCTTGGCTGTGGGGATTTCTGGTGCAAAATTTGCTCAATTGATGGTTTTGGGAGGAGGCAAATAGGTCCACCTCTGGTGTCCCCCACCTGTGGGTTAGAAGTTTAATGAGTTGGGTTCCAGTTTCCACTCATGTGGGTTCAGTAGATTTCTGCTTAAGTCATCTGCCAGTGAATTTTGTTTGCCTGGCAGGAATTGAGCTTGCAGGTCACTTGGTTCCTCAAGGCTGTGTTCCACAGGGCCATGGCTAACATGCAGAGTGGGTAAGAATGAGTTCCCCCCTGTGGTGTCTCTTTACAAATGTCAGGTGCTGAAGTAGCAATTCCTGACTGTCCACCTGAATCAGGCAATCGTCCAAGTATGGATAAATTTGAATTTTTCTCTGCCTGCAGTATGCAATGGTTGGAGCCAGGCACTTTGTGAATACCCTGGGTGCAGTAGATAAGTCATAGGGAAGTGCAGAGAACTGATAGTGCATACAGGCTGCCCTGAAACGTAGATATTTCCTGCAAGATTCCCTTATGGGGATGTGCAGATAAGCTTCTTTTAAGTCTAGGGTGACTAGCCAGGAGTCCTTGGCTAGCATTGGAAGCAGCTGTTGTAGTGTAAGCACTTTGAATTTTGGAACCACCAGGAAGGTGTTGAGAATGGACAGGTCCAGGATAGGGCACCAAGAACCCTCTTTTCTGGGCACCAAGAACAGTCTGGAATAGAAACCCTGTCCTCTTTGCTCTATTGGAACAGGTTGAATAGCCCTGATACTGAGAAGAGAACGTACTTGCTTTTGTGCCTCTTCCCACTGGTTTGGAGGAAGGTCTGGTAACCCACTTGGGGTTGGCAGTGAGTGGAAGTAGAATCTGTATCCCTGGGATACAATGTTTAGGACCCATCAGTCCTGGGTAATGGACATCCAGTTTTTTGCATGCAGGGCAAGTTTTCCTCCTAGGGGTGCAAGTATTTGGGCATGGCTGAGAAGGATGATAGACAAGTCATTGTGAATTTTTCCATAAGGGGGTGGCTTACCACTCCCTGTTTTTGAGGGGAGAGCACTCCATTGTTTAGATCTCTGTGTACCCTGAGACTGTAGCCTTGGTGGTCTGTTGCCCCTGGGTTTGGGCTGAGAAGACCTGGTAGGGACTGGAAAGGACCAGTTTTTTGAAGGCCAATGCCTACTGAATCTAGGTGGCTGTACCTGTAAGAAATCTTTAACAGTTTGCATAGATTTAGCTTTTTCCTCCATCTTTTTAAGAACCTCTTCTGCTTTTGTGCCAAAAAAAAACGTTCCTGGTTTAAAGGAACATCTAATAATTTTGCTTTGACGTGGTCTGGCAAAATTTGTTCCTTCAGCCAGGCATGCCTTCTCAGTACAGACCCAGTGACGGCAGCCCTGCAAGATGCTTCTAAGGCATCAAAACCATACTGCAAAGTCTGTTTACTGACTTGGTTTGCAGAATGCATTAAATGTAAATCTTTATTTTCTGCAAAATCTGGAAGCAACAACATTTTTTGTTTAATTAGTTCCATAATATGCTGCTGGCAGAAACTGGCAATTTAAAGCCCTGATGGCAAGAGTTGCAGAGGTATATACCTTCTTGCCTCATCTGTCCAAAGCCCTTGAATCCCTGTCTGAAGGGGTAGGATTTTTGGCTATAGTAGCCGTAATACCTTTAGGTCCCTGGGAAATGGTATCTGGATCCGCAGTGGGATTCTTAAAGAGAAATTTGTGAGAGTCAGGTATCCTGTAGTACCTGTCAGGCTTTCTAGGAGCTGGTGGTAAAGTATCAGGAGTAAGACTGGATTCCATGAAAACATCATCTACAATATCCAGGACAGGGGTATAGCTAGAGGCCTGTGCTGAGGCAAGTCTAAAAATTCTCTGATTCTCTTTTTGGACTGTGGGTAGTCCTGGCATTCCCAGCAGAAATGCTCTCTTAAGGTATGCAAGGTTTCACCAAAAGAAAAGTCCTCTGGAGGGGAGGCAGAGGGAATGGAATCCACTGCATCTTAATCCTTATAGGCAGACAAGAGTATGCCCTGGTAATCACAGGGATCAGACTCATTGGACTCATTGTCTGTTGAATCAGAAGGGAAATCAATTCTTTGTCTTTTAGAGGGGGAAGGCTGGCTTCCCCTAATTAGAGTTATAAGGTCTTCAGCCATTCTAAGCATTTGTTTCTGTGGCATAGGAGCTTGAGCATGCACTTTGGTCGTCCGTTTTCCAGGCGTAGTGCGAACTCTGGGTCTGAGAATCTCGATCATTTTAGTCTGAAATGAAGTAGTCGGTTTAATACGAACATTGGAAGGTCGAAATACACCCTCAGAAGCCGGTGCCTGCACAGCGGCTCCGGACCCATCCAAGATAGAGACATCCGCAGGTGCCATAATCGAAGAAGCATCTCGTGGCATACCGGACTCCGAATGGGTCTCAGCAGAGGCCTGCAAATCTGTAGAAGTGGGTATCAGGGGCTGCGAAGGCGCCTCACTGAGTACCGGCGGACTGGCGGCTAGCTTAACGGAAGCGTTGTCAGCAGTTTTGGACCTATGCGGTCTGTCTCTGTCTTCATTCTTACGTTTTTTCAGAAGATCTGTAGTCGGATGGCTTACCAAAGCCATTTCGGGATACAGAGAACGAGAGCAAAAGAATTTAGCAACAAAGATAGCCCAACAACAAATAGTTCAGGCGTTAAGGCACAAAACTGACAGTGAGGGACGTCGTGGTCTGGGCCTAAACAGGTGATGCATTAAGAATGAAAATCTCTGTGAGGTACTTGCTTTCCACAAGCAAGACAATTGTTAACTTTTTCTGACATCAGTTAGAGCAAGAAAAAAGAATCCCCAACGGGGTACTTGGCTTTAGAAGACTTCAGGTTTGAAACTCGAAAAACAAAAATTTCCGGTAGCGGCCAACCAGCCCTTGCGAACTGCTTCTGCTTCAGGCTCCCACGTGGCAAGAAAAGCTGATAATGGCGTCGGCTGCATGTTTTATACCCCTGACATCATAGAAGAGGCTACAGCATCTGACGCAGAAATCCCAAGACTCTGATATTTGGGCCGACTGAGGGCTACTTGCAGGCAGATAACCCAAGCGTGATTACTGCAACAGTGAAACACAAAGAACATCTTTTTCTCTTACAAAAATTCTAGGAATCCTACTTTCACCTTCAGTAATCACAATGCAAGCCTTGGTGGCTGGAGGTTCTGCGTCACCAAAGTAATATACAAGGCTATGGTCTGGAAGGGCATGCCAGACGCAGATGACTTGGTTGCCTTCTAAGTTGTTAAACCAGATGCCTCAGTCACAAAAGACTGGAGTGCCTCTCCTCATACAGAATCTCAGACCACAAGAACCTGGAGTCATCTGTGATGTCCTCAGTTTCCTTTCTCTTCTCCTTTTTTTTCTGTGTACTTCTTTTTAGGAGGCAGGCTCCTGGAGAATGCTATTGTGGCTGCGAATCAGGCTCACACCCCTTTTTGGCAGCAAGTACTGACTTTCATGGACTGTCCTAAGTGTGTATCATGCTCCTCCAAAAGGCAAAAATGCACTTTATATTAAGGCCTTTTAAGTCAAAATGATAATAACCTTTACATACATTTCCCCTGAACTGGAACCTGAGTTGAGCCATTCATAAAAGTAACTCTACATGCAAGAAAAAAAATCCTTATGGGAAACTTGCCTTTGGAAGACTGAAGACACTGACCAAATGACAATACACAGAAGTGAGATAGAAATGCTACTACTCAACAAGAAAAACCTAAACATGGCATTGGCCAATGCATTCTATACCACCAATGTCCTGTTGTCAGAAGCACTAGGAATGGGATTTGCTTTGGAAGACTATCAGCCTGTAGCTACCTGCATGGCAGGCTCTCACAAAAAAATAAGAATACAGCAGAAAATACTATGATAAACATCTGTTTTGACTTGGCAGGCACTTCAGGATCAGGAACTGCAGTCCCTTGGCATTTTCATGACTGACTGGTTTCTAACAAATTCAGTAAGCAAATGCTTCTTTAGAAACACACAAACTCTTTCTGGTTAAGAAAAGGAATGACACTTGTTATCCCACTTGATTCACAGAACTGCTGGACACCCAATCATCCAACCCATGAGATTAAGGCTATGTGCTATTGAACAGCTGTTTCCTGTGGCACACATTTTTATTCCCTCAGCCTTCATCTGCATACTGTGTGACCAAGAGCAAGTCAGTTAATCAGATACTGCTTTGGGATAGTTGAAAAATTGGGCTAGGCTCCTCACTGGCCTCCTGGGCTGCAGGCCTAGTAGCTACCTATAAACTATATATTTGAAGGAGGAGAGAACATGATTAGCAAAGCATAAACTCCTTGCTTCCAAAAATGAATGTCATTTCAAGTTAACAGATATAGCCCCACAGTCTTTAGCTTTGTGTTACACCAAGTCCTTATTTGCACAGTTGAGACATCAGACTGTAATTTGGCATGGAGGACCCGTTCAGGCCCTGGCAGTCTTAAAGTCCTGTGTGCATGCTCAGTTATAAACTAGTGGGGGAAACTGCACATTTAAAGCTGTAGATAGCTGTTCCAGTAGGAAGGAGACTATACCCCCCCTTTCAGTACACTCCTGCAATCCAGACAACCTTAAATGATGCCACCTCATCATATTTTCAGAATCCACTTTATTTTGAAGGGCCTTAATGTCAGCAGAATGAGATGCTACCATCCCTGCACATTGTACTGCAAATTCCAGAAAAGCTGTTTTTGTGATGCATCCTACAATATCGTGCTGCTGTTTCACTGCCTTGATTTTTATCTTTGTGGTCTCCTCCAGCATCTTTGCAACTACAGCTGCAAGATTATCCAGCTTGTCACACAGACCAGTAAAATATGAATTGACTTCATATTCAGCCATGTTTCCAGCTTCCACCAGGACTCCAGGCACAAAAATCATCCTTCCTCCTTTGATGCAAGTAAGGTGATTTACTTAAAGATTATTAAATCTGACATACTACGATTGCCACAAAATCACTCAGGACACAAAACTGTATGGGGAAAATAGACAAATAACTACACTTACCACAGGATGTTAACAGAGCACACAAGTGAAACATCTACTCCATCAAGCAGCTACGCTCTGCCTTCATAAATGCTAGTAAAATTGACAATTATAAAGCAATGTACTTTTATGGAAGGGAGTCAGACATTTAACAATTTTAACATAATGATGAGATGGACAACAACACAGAATCAGCACATTAAAAAAGTACAGCTGTGTACACTTACCATAAATGTAGATGTCTGAGTGTATTCACTGTTGCAGTCATCACACTTGGGTTATCTGCCTGCAGGTAGCCCTCAGTCGGCCCGAATACCAGAGACTTGGTATTTCTCTGTCAGATGCTGCCACTCCAGGACTGACGTCAGGTTGTCAGGGGTATAAAAACAGGCAGCAGATGCCATTACATCAGTTTTTCTTGCCCTAAATGTCAGGAGCCCCCCCAAATATGGAGCTAGGTTATGGTGGGGAAAACACCACCAGTAAAAAGTAAATACCAATACCCCAGAAGAGGTTAGTAATAGCCATAGATAGGAGAGAGAGAGAAAACCAGGGGGCTGGGGGGAGGGAAACCAGGACTGCAACAGTGAATACACTCGAACATCTACATTTATGGTAAGTGTACACAACTGTATTATGTCCTTCATGTTTCACTGTTGCAGTCATCACACTTTGGTGGATTCCCAAAGCTGAAGAAGGGTGGAGGCAATCAAGAAGAGTTGGGGCTGGCTAGTATGCCCTGCAGGACTGCTGTAGCAAATCCTGCCCTGGATTTGGAAAGGATAGGCAGGTGGTAATGCTTGGTGAAGGTGTGTACCGAACTCCAGGTAGCAGCCTCCAGGTTGTCCCTGGTAGGGACTTCCCTGAGAAATGCTGTAGAGGTAGATGTTGCCCTAGTGAAATGTGCTCTGACCCCCTGAGGGGTTGGTTTTCCATGGTACTTGTAGCAGAAATGGATGCAGTGTGTCATCCATTTGGAAATAGTTTGTTTTGAAATGGCCTTGACCTCTGCCCCTGTTGCAAAGCTGACTAGTTGCTGGTCAGATTTTCTGAATGCTTAGTCCTATCAAGGTAGAATCTGAGCTGTCTGTGCATATCCAGGGAGTGCAGGATCCTTTCCCCTTTATTTTGAGAATTAAGGAAGAAGGTTGGCAAATGGATGGATTGATTGAGAGCCACACTGGGCACCACTTTAGGCATAAAGGAAGGGTTAGTCCTGATGTATTCCCTGTCAGCATGCAAAATAATGAAGGGTTCCACAGCCATCAGTGCTTGTAGCTTAGACACTCTTCTAGCTGAAGTGATGGCTAGAAGCAAGGCTGTTTTCCAAGAGAGGAATTTTAACTCTGCTGATGCAGCAGGTTCAAAGGGGGAAGCGTGAGCTTTTCCAGTACAAAGTTAAGGTCCCAAGCAGGGGTGTGTGCCCTCCTTGGTGGCCTTAAGCTGTTTGTCCATCTCAGGAACCATTTGATAAGAGGGTGCGAGAAGAGAGGTGGCTGAGGCATGTATCTTAATGGAGGAGAAGGACAGACCTTTGTGGAGTAGATCTGCTAAGTAATCCAGGATTAGAGGCAGGGAGGGCAGAGTTGTGTCCTCTCCTTTAGATTGAATCCATGAGCAGAACCTTTTCCACTTATCAGCATAGGATTTTTTTGTACTGGGTCTTCTGGCTTCAAAAATGATGTCCAGCACCTGTTTGCTTACGGTTGCTGGGGGAGAATTCAAGGAATAAGCCAGGATGCAAGATTTAGGGTTTGCAGTTGTGGATGCAGAATCTGTCCCTCCTGCTGAGAGAGGAGGGTTGGATTCTGGTGTAGGTGCCAGGGTGGCATCGATGTCAGGATGTGCAGGAGTGTGTACCAGTGCTGGCGTGGCCAGTCTGTGGCAATCAGAATTGTTCTTGGTCTGTCCTGTTTTATCTTGAGTAATACTCTTGAAAGGAGGGCCAGAGGGGGAAAGGCATAGACTGAGAGATTTACTCACTGAAAAGATACAGCATCCACTTTCCAGGTCCTGCTGTGAGGATTCCTGGTGCAGAATTTGCTGAGCTGGTGGTTGTAGGGGGAGGCAAAGAGATCCACCTCTGGGGTCCACCATTTCTGGATCAGAAGATTGAAGGTGCTGTGCTCCAATTGCCACTCATCTGGGTCTAGGAGATTTCTGCTTAGGTTGTCTGCTAGTAAGTTTTGTTTGCCTGGCAAGAATTGAGCTTATAGATGGACTTGAATGTTGAAGGTTGTGTCCCACAGGGCCATGGCTAGCTTGCAGAGTGGGTAGGAATGGGTCCCCCCTGCTTGTTGATTTACCACATAACTGTGGTGTTGTCTGTTTTTATTAACAGTTGTCCTGGAAAGGTTATGGATCTGAAAGCTGTCAGGGCATTCTGTACAGCTTGCATCTCTTTTTGGTTGATGTGCAGATGAATTTGACTTGGGCTCCAGTGGCCCTGAATACATATTCCATCCATGTGTGCCCCCCGGGTCTATATTAGATCACCGAATGCTTAAAAAAGCTAACGGTGATAACCTTATTTAAGCGAAAGCTTACAATGTCGGTCAGAACAGCGATTTTTTTCCAAGGGAAAAAAATTGCTGTTCCAACAAAAAAAAAAAAAAAAACAGTATCAAACATTACATTAAGTCCCCCCATTGTGGGGGAGCTGTGCCCCCCACACACCCCCTACTTAAATATACCAACTCCAAGACCACACTACCATGCCGAAAATGGCAAAGTACCGAAGAGGCCAAGTGAATTCTTTCCCAGGATTCACTTAACAGCCCCTTTGATATTTTGCATTTTCAGCCTTTTAAGTTTGACGAAGACGCATTTGAAAGAATGCGTCTTTGGTCTTCTAATATAGACCTGTGCCCTCCAGGCATAGTCTGATGCATCTGCAGTTAGGGTCTGGGCGGCTTGGGGTTGAGTAAATGTCAGTCCCTTGTTGTGGTTGCATGCTTCTGCCCACCAGAGGAACTCTGTCCTTAGACAGGGTATGATAGGAATGACTGTTTCTAGGTCCTGAGAATGTTGGCACCAAAGACTTTTTAAGTACCATTGGAGTTTCCTCATATGCAGTCTTGCATATGGAATCAGAAGTACACATGAGGCCATGAATCCTAGGGCTTGCAGTATTTTTCTTGCGGATAGCTGGGTTCTGGTGGCCATTTGTTTGAAGTAGTCTGTCAGATTGAATTGTTTTTCTGAGGTGAGGAAAGCCATGTGGGAAGTTGTGTCCAAGCTTGCTCCCAGGAATACAATCTTTTGACTGGGTACCAGTTTTGATTTATTTTTGTTGCTGGTGTACCCCAAGGAAGTGAGAAGGTTTTTTACAAATGTCAGGTACTGCAGCAGCAATTCCTGACTGTTTGCCTGAATCAGGCAGTTGTCCAAGTACGGGTAAATTTGGATAGTTCTCTGCCTGCAGTATGCAATGGCTGGAGCCAGGCATTTTGTGAATACTCTGGGCACAGTAGATAAGCCAAAGTGAAATGCAGAGAACTGATAATGCATAGACCCTGCCTTGAAATGTAGATACTGCCTGCATGATTCCCTTATGGGGATATGCAGATAGGCTTCTTTTAAGTCTAAGGTGACTAACCAGGCATCCTTGGCTAGCATAGGAAGAAGCTGTTGCAGGGTAAGCATTTTGAATTTTTGGTACCACCAGGAAGGTGTTGAGAATGGAAAGATCCAGGATTGGGTGCCAAGAGCCCTCTTTCCTGGGTACCAGGAAGAGTCTGGAGTAGAATCCTTGACCCCTCTGTTCTACTGAAACTGGCTGAATAGCTTTGATATTAAGCAGGGAAAGTACTTGGTTTTGAGAGACTGCCCACTGGTTTGGAGGAAGGTCTGGAAACCCGCTTGGGGTTGGCAGTGAATGGAAATAAAATTTGCACCCCAGGGATACAATGTTGAGGACCCACCGGTCCTGAGTGATGTACATCCAGTTTTTTGCATGAAGGGCAAGTTTTCCTCCTAAAGGCACAAGCAATTGGGCAGGGCTGGGGAGTGGAGTAAAGAAGTCATTGTGAGCTTTTTCCATAAGGAGGTGGCTTACCACTCCCTCCTTTAGGAGTGGGGGCACTCCATTGCTTCAATCTCTGCATACTCTGTTCTGAGACTGAAGTCTTGGTGGTCTGTTTCCCCTCAGTCTGATTTGAGAAGGCCTGGAGGGGGGTGGAAAGGAACAGTGTTTGGAAGGGCAATGCCTACTGAATCTAGGGGGTTGCACTTGTAAGAATTCTTTAACAGTCTGCATAGATTTAGCTTTTTCTTCCATCTTTTCAGAACCTCTTCTGCTTTGGTGCCAAACAAACAGTCCTTATTCAAAGGAGCGTCTACTAACTTTGATTTGACATGGTTTGGCAAGGTCTGCTCCTTCAGCCAAGCATGTCTTCTCAGTACAGAGCCAGTGACAGCTGCCCAGCAAGATGCTTCTAGGGCTTCAAAGCCACACTGCAAAGTATGCTTGCTGACTTGGTTTGCAGAGTGTATTTATTTTCTGCACGGTCTGAAAAGGTTGCCACTTTTTGTTTAATAAGTTCCATAATATGTTGCTGGTACTTCAGCATGTGAAACTGACAATTCAATGCCCTAATAGTGAGCTGCAGAGGTATATACCTTCTTACCCCATCTGTCCAAAGCTCTGGAATCCCTGTCTGAAAGGGTGGGATTCCTGGCTGTAGTAGCCTTGATACCTTTAGGCCCCTGGGAAATGATCTCTGGGTCAGCAGTAGAATTCTTGAAAAGAAATATGTGAGTGTCAGGTACTCTGTAGTACCTGTCTGGTTTCCTAGGGGCAGGAGGTAAAGTGTCAGGAGTAAGACTGGATTCCATAAAAACATCATCCAGGACAGGGGGTATTGCTAACGGCCTGTGTTGAGGCAGCTCTAGAAATTCTCTGAGTCTCTTTTTGGACTGAAGATAGTCTTGGCATTCCCAGTGGAAATGCTCTTGTATGGTATGCAAGGTTTCACCAAAAGAAAAATCCTCTGGAGGGGAGGCAGAGGGAATGGATTCCTCTGCATCCAAATCCTCATAAGCAGATAAGGACATGTCTTTATAATCAGAAATTTCAGAGTCATCAGACTCCTGGTCTGTAGAAGCTGAAGGAGAATGGACTCTGTCTCTTAGCAGGGTAAGGCTGACTTCCCCTAATTAGCGTAATAAGGTCTTCAGCCATTCTAAGTATTTGTTTTTGTGGCACGGGAGCAGGTGCAGACACTTTGGTCATCGGTTTTCCATGCATAGTGCATACTCTGGGCCTAAGAAACCTGGTAGTTTTGGTTAAAAAAGAAGTCGTCGGTTTGAGTCAATCATCAGTTGAGCGAAAAACTGCCTCAGAAGCCGGTGCCTGGTCAGCGATCCGGACCCATCCAAGGTAGAGACATCCGCAGGTTTCATAGTCGATGAAGAGTTGCGTGGCATACTGGACTCTGAATGGGTCTCAGTAGATGCCTGCAAATCCATTGAAGCGGGCATCAGGGGCTGCGAAAGCACCTCACTGAGTACCGGCGGACTGGCGACTAGCTTAACGGAAGCATCGTCGGCAGCTTTGGACCTATGCTGTCTGTGTCTGTCTTTATCTTTATGCTTTTTCAGAATATCAGTAGACAGATGGCTTACCAAAGCCATTTCAGAATACGGAGATCGACAGCGAAAGAATTTAGTGACAGAGAGCCCGATGATGAATGGTTCGGGCGTTAAATAAGGCACAAAACCAACAGCGAGGGATGTCGTAGTCTGGGCCTAAACAGGTGACACAGTAAGAATGAAAATCTCTGCGAGGTATTTGCTTTCCACAGGCAAGACAATTGTTAACTTTTTCTGACATCGGTTAGCGCAAGAAAAAAGGATCCCCAATGGGGTACTTAGCTTTAGAAGACTTCAGGATTATTAAATTTGTAAATGAAAATTGAGGTAGAGGCCAACCAGCACTTGCGAACTGCTTCTGGCTCCTCAGTAAGAAAGACTGATGTAATGGCGTCGGCTGCCTGTTTTTAAACCCCTGACGACCTAACGTCAGTCCTTGAGCGACAGCATCCGACGCAGAAATACTAAGTCTCTGGTATTCGGGCTGACTGAGGGCTACCTGCAGGCAGATAACCTAAGTGTGATGACTGCAACAGTGAAACACGGAGAACATCCACCATAACTGTTGGTGAGCTTGGATGCATATAAAGCATTTAACAGTGCCAGTAAGGATTCATGTGTAAAGCTATGGCAGTATTTCTTACTAAAATATTAAGAATTAACAGGGAGACTACATTAAGAACCAGAAGTGAGATTATGGGTGGGAGGGGTGCTATGAGGCAATGTGAGACCAAAGAGACTTAAAATACTACAGGATATTTCTTGTGTAGTCTGATGAATGGCACCGTGGGTACTGTGGCTGCCATGTAGTCCAGAGTTATTAGGATTTAACTTGCTGAGGAAGAAGCCAGGGGAAGCAATGACTGTAAGTAGCTGGACAGGGATAGGACTTTTTCCTAAGCAAGAAAGCCTGTCATCGAGAAGGTATTCAAACTGAAACCTAGGACCAGATCTTGGAGGGCTGGGGGTCAGAAAAGACATTTTGAGACTGAAACTTAAGCCTAGCCTTTTCAGAAGTGACAATGTGAAGCTGAGGTGCAGTTGCAGAATGTCTTGGGAGAAGGTCTAGCTGAGATCAACCAGGTATTGAAATATTTGTATTCCCTTGGTTTTACAAAAGGCTATGGTTGATGCAAGGCACTTTGGTCTATCTACTGCTTCCAGGCTATTTATGAAGGGTAAAGCAACAAACAAAGTGAAATGAAAAAACATAAGTCCTCAGGCATTTCCTGTAGATGGGGTGAATAAGAATGTGCAGGTATGCATCCTTCAAATCTAAGGACACCAGAAAAGACTGTGGATGGATAAAAGGATGTAGAGTTTGCAGGAACATTTTGAAAGATAGTACTTCCAGACAGGTATTGAGGTAAGACAAGTTCCAGTAGAGGCCTCAAAGTATCCTCCTTCCTGGGAACCAGGAAAGAGTCTTGAATAAAAAGAAGTTATATACTCACCATAATGTTCCATCTGTGTTGTCAATCTTCATTCATTCTTGACAAATGGGACTCAGTTTTGATCTTTGGAACTGGTTTGGCCGTTATACAGCTCACGCCAGCCAAAAACCCTCGAGCTAAGACTCTACCTATAATGCCCCTCTCTCTGTTACCTCAGATCGAGTTTGCAGATCATAGCAAGAGTATACATAGAAACTGTAGGTAGAAGCAATGTCCAAAGTAAAAATCTTATGGAAACCCAGGACAAGGGTTCAATCCCTCAGGAAATCTACAGGAGGGGGAAGGTGGGTGGGATGTCAAGAATGAATGAAGATCGACAACAGAGATGGAACGTTATGGTGAGTACATAACTTCTTTATCTGATGTTGTCAATCTTCATTCATTCTTGACAAATGGGACAGAGTCTCCAGCTACTTTAGTTCCTGGGTGGCCTTACGGAAAGATATTCCTGAGAACCATAGAGCCAAATGAAGCTCTTCCCCTGGAGACCATAACCAATTTGTAGCAAGTGATAAATTTATGAGGCATATCCCAAGTTGCAGCTGCACAAATTGCATCCATAGAAGCTTTCAAATGAAAAAGTGCTGATATGGTAAATGATGAGTACTTCCGGTAAGTCAAAACAGCAGTTGAGTGTTTCTTTTGCCTCATCGGCTGTAACCAACAGTGCAGGTGATTCAGAAAAGAGGATGTAGGATATCCTTCCTTACCTCAACCTAGGCAACCGAATTATTGGAAGGAAAAGAACTTTCGGGGCCCTGTTAACCAGCACAATTTTTGTGGAGGAGAAAACAGATATAGTAAGAGAACATGCTATGATGGCAACAGAGATAGACAGAAATTTAACAATAAAAGGACTCGATATTGATATGCAATATGTAAGTGATTTGTTAGAACATGTTGTAGTTAGGGATTTTAGTGGTACAATTGTAAATTTATCTACTGTGCAACTATCTAATACTGAATTGTCAGTGTTACAAAAAGGGTTGAAATTTGTCCCCACGGCCTTTCCACGGTGGTATGTATTACAAATGGAAATGTTCTTTTTATGTAGAAAGTTACATTTAGTAGATTTTTTTGATGGTAATATTGAAAAGGATGAAGAAATGTTATCTACTTCATCAGATGATGAAGATGAAATGTATTTTTCTTGAGATTCTTCTGCTGACTCTTTGAATGACCTAAATGCATATTGTTTATTGGATACATCACATGTACGATACAAGAGTAGATTTATTCCTGCTTTTAATAATGAGAATATACAGCAATATACAGTAATGGTAAAATATGCCTTGGAGAAGAAATTAAAAAAAAAATGTTTCTGATAAAAATAATATTCAATATAATCTCAGTAGAAATTAATGGAAATCATTGCTGGATTTAAGTACAAGACATGACATTATCATTAAACCAGCCAACAAGGGTCAAAAAATAGTAGTGATTCATCATTCCCCTTATTTTAATATATGTATGGACCACTTGTCGGATGAAAGGGTTTATAAAGTTGTAAATAGGTCTGTATATTATAAAGCTATGGAAAATTTTAAGGGACTCTTGTTAAAAGGCTTGAGATTAGGCTATTTAACAAAACATGATGTAGAGGTCAAATTTAAGGTGGAGGGCAGCTCCATGGCTAAATTTTATTGTTTACCTAAAATTCATAAGAGTATGGAGCCGCCTCCTGGTCGTCCTATAGTAGCGGCAGATAAATACTTTCTACATGGTGTAGGAAAATTGTTACATTTTCATTTTGTTAATTATGTAATGAAGCTAGAATCATATGTTCAGGATTCTTTTGACTTTATTAATAAAGTCAAATCAGTTAAATGTGATAAAGGCTTTTACTGGGTGGTGACTGATGTGAAAAGTTTTTATATTGGTATACTACATGATGTAGGTTTGGAAGCTGTGCAATTTTTTCTAGGGAACAACCCGTTGAGTTATTATGTTATTGAGTTATTACATTTTTGTTTAACAAACAACTTCTTTGAGTTTAATAAATGTATTTATCACCAGTTACAGGGCACAGCAATGGGTGCATCTTTTGCACCCATGTATGCCAGCCGTGTAATGGGCTTATTTGAAATTGAATTTTTGTATCAAATTTTTTTTTTTATTCATAATGTAGCTTTTTATGCACGTTTTATTGATGATTTAATTTTTTTGTGTAAAACTGGTGAAAATTTAGTTGAGGCTTTTGATGTAGAGTTGAACATTAATCATTTTGGTTTGAGTTTTGATGGATTACAAGTAAGAAAGAAAGTTGTATTTTTGGATTTGGAGTTAGATGTTAGTACTGGAAATATCACCACTAAAATCCATAGAAAATTTAATGATGTTACCCACTTTCTTGATAGTAATAGTCACCCCATGCATATGCTTTGTGCCTTACCCTTTAGTGAGCTTTTACAGGTCAGTAGATTATGTAGTGACCCAGATGTTTTGCGGCATGAATTGATTCAAACTTGTTTGGCATTTAAACGAAGAGGTTATAGTAAAGATCTTATACTACAGTCTATGAGGAAATTGCTATTTCAGCAAATCCAGGATTTTGGACAAAGGAGTGTAAATAACTACTAAAGGGTGAAGGATACAGTGAAAAGTGGGGATAGGAAGTTTATTTTGTAATGTGTTACAACATTTTTAGTCAAGAAATAGTGGATGTAATTAAACACCACTGCGATTTTCTTCTCAAGGGGAAGAATAAGGTACAAAATCTATATAGATATCCTTTAATTTCATATAAAAAAGGAAGAAATATTAAGGATATGATTGTACATAATAATTTTGAGCCCCCTGATGAAATTATACAGAGAAGGAGAAATATATATGGAACTGTCCCATGTGGTGGTTGTTCTGTATGTGGATATATAGCGAGTTCTTTTGAAAAAAAAATAATGGATTGAAGTTTTCCCCAGCTGGTTATTTTACATGTAGTACAAAAGGAGTGATTTATTCTATTTAATGTAGTTGTAGCCTATTTTATATAGGCGAGACCAAATGTACTTTTAGGGTAAGTCTACAGGAACATATTAGAGATGTTAGAAGGAACAATATGGAGAGTCCTGTAGCCCTTCATTTTAATATGTTTCATGGAGGGGAGTTGTGTTATTTAAAAGCATGTGTTTTGGAACAAATTGTTGAAAATGATGAGATTGTTTTAAAAGGAAAATTGCATTATAAAGAAACAGTTTTTATTCTGAAATATGATACTGTAGCCCCTAGGGGCATGAATAAGGAATGCAATTGGAAAGCACTTATGTAATTAATTGTTATTTAAATGAAGCAATTGATGTAATTAAGTGTTATATGCAAGGGGTGTGTTCTTTTGTGTTTTTGTACTCCGTGAAGGCTGTGGCCGAAGCGCTAGAGATTGGTTTTAAATACATTTGTTCTGTGTTTATAGAAGTTTATTGTTGCTTCATTCAACTGAGTGGTATTTTTATCTTCTCAAATTGTGGTATTGTGAAGTTGTATTATTTTGCCTGGGGATTAATGGAATTGGAAGAACTAAGCTGTGAGCTTGAGAGTGCACAGATCGGGGTGCATCAATCCCTGCAGGTGAGAGAGCAGGTCTGGAACTGGGATTTAGAATCCATGAATGGTGAATCACGTGAGGCCATAGAAAGGGGAAACAAATTTGCCTGGGCCAGAAGGAAGCAATGAGAATCACTTTGCTTCGCAACCTTTGGGCCTTTTTTAGGAAGAAGGATATGGGGAGGGGAAGGCATAAAGAAGACCCAAGGGCCGATCGAGAAGGAGAGCATCTCTTGTGGACTCCCCCTAAGGGGGATTAGGGCAAAGTAGCTGGTGCACTTGTTCATTGGGGAGGCTAAGAGATTGCAGCAAGGCTGGCCCCATCGGTGAAAGATTTCCTTTGCCACTCTGGGATTGAGAGACAACTCGTGAGGCAGTAGAATGTGTCTGCTATCACGCTGGAACTCCTTGGGATATGCTGACAGAGTGCAAATGGGAGCTGGAGTAATGGATAGAGTCTTGGCTTGAGAGTTTTTTGACTGGCATAAGCTGGTTCTGAAGATCAGAACAGAGTCTCATTCGTTAAGAATGAATGAAGACTGGCAACATCAGATAAATCTTTTCCTATGCCTAGGGGTGGTACAGGTACTATAGTCTTCTACAGAGAAGGTCTTTGATGAAGGGTGGGATGAGGCGAGCCTGACTGGGTGTGGGAAGGGATTCCATGTCGAAGAATAGGGTTCACTCAAAGACATTTTGTAGCTATGTTGGATGACAGTCAAGACCCATTTGTCTGTAGTGATGAATTCTCAAACTGGGAGAGACAGAATGAGTCTTTTGGTCAAAGGGTTTTTGGACAGAAGAGGGAGAAAAAGGACTTTTCCACATTTAGAATCTCTGTTAGGTTTTCCTGAAATCTTTTCTTGGGCTGCTTTTTGCCCTTCTAGTGGAAATTTTACTTCCTACAGAAAAGGAATTGGGCTAGGAAGGATGATTCCTTTGACATCTATAACTAAGGACTGATGTGAGAAAAAATCTGAAATCCTGCTGCATTTAATGGAATGCCTGCCTACTTGTGAAGTCCACATGAGTAAGGACGCAACCTATGCCTTAAGCACAGAATCACCTAAATGAGCCAAGTCCCCAAAATGGACAAGAGGTATTTTGTCATCTGTCTGATAATTCTGGACCCTAAAGCTCAAGGTAGCAGAGTTGTAGACCAGTTTACCATACTGGTCCATGACTCTACTATCTCTATCTGATAGCAACACATTAGCTACAGGAAAAAGCTTAGTGGGCTTACCAGTGAAGACAGAAAAGATGGAAGGGTCTGCTACTGGGTTTTTGCAGATAACGTCATGTGCTCAGAGACATTGTGAAACCTTTCAGGCTTTTGGGGAGCTTGAAGGCTGGTAATCAGGGGAAGTAGAAGTGGAAGCAAAAGCATCCAGGAAGGCTTATATGACTTGGGGAACAGGAATGTTTTTTGGAGCCCCCTCCCTCAAACAAATCATAGCATCTTTTATGTCAATGCCTTGTTGTGATGCTCATTCAAAATTTTGCATCAGTTAAGTGATGGTTCCCCCAAAGGAAATTTCCTCTAAAGGGGGAGTCAGGGGACAAAGTGTCTTCATCATCTGAAACAAGTTGTCTACAGGAATGAATGTGAAAAGAAAATGCTGAAGAGTTCTCATCTGAATCCTATTCCTCCTCCTCACACAAGGATCTATGTTAACTACTGAAAGAAGTGGGAGCTTGGGAAGGAGTAGAGAGGAAGGAAGGAGGCTTCAAAGACCAAATTTTCTTGAATAGGACTTGTGCAGATTTAAGCCATTCCTTTTCCTGAGACGTCTGAAACAAACATTTTTTTCTTAGGCACAATGTCTGTCTTAACAAAGCTCAATGGTTTGGAACTCTGAAGGATCTTGATTGAGTTACCTGGTATCTGTTCCCTAACAAGGACTTGAGGTATGGGCACTTGCCTCTCTGAGATGACCACGCCAGATTCCCAATTCTACCATCAAGACAGGCTCAGTTTTGTTGGACATGTGGATTGCAGACCCTATACTGGCCTCTGGAGAGGTCACTGTAGGGGGTACCTGATGAGTCTGATATACCGCAGATTCATGCTGCATCTCAAAAGGAGCAGCTGAAGATTCAGGCATCATTTTATCTTCTTTCTGGATGTGAGTGGGACATTCAAGACAGAGGGTTACATCAACTTGCTTTGCGCAAGACACTTCAGATGTTGAGTCTGAAGTATATAAAAAAGAAAGTCTAGTTTGAAGGATTTTTGGGATTAATGACTGGCAGATTTTACCATCTCTATAACTGTGCTCAGCCCCTCAATAAAACAGACACTTGGTGTGGAGGTCTTTTTACGGGATATGCCTACCACAGTCACTCCTACCTCTTAGCTGAAATGAACAAGGTAGCTCCCCAATTGGGTACATACCTGAACAAGTCTAGGCAATGGTAGCATCAATGACTTTGTATTCAGACTGCAGGGAGCAAAGATTTTGTATTTCAACTGTTGGCAAGATAGTCTGAGGATCTTAACTTCATACATCCCACTAATGTACCTACAAGCCCATGGACTGAAGTCATATGCCAGGTCTGGGGTATGTCAGGACCACAGGTTTCTTCTTAGGTCTTGCTTTGCCAATCTTCCTTCAAGACTTGTCCTTTTTCCCTTTGCGTGGCCTGCCACTATCTTGCTTAGGATGTAAGGGCAATGTTTTGGCTAGGCAATCACTTCCATAAACTCCTCCAATAGGAGGTGATCCAAAGAGGAGATCCATTTTCAGAGACACATTAAGAAGCTCCATCTTCACATGGTCAGGAAGGGGCACTGTCCTCAACCAGGCATGTCTACAAATAACAGACCCTGTAGATACTGTCCTGCATGATCCACCTACTACATCACTGCCACATTTTTTGGTCTGTTTGGCAAACTAAGAGAGGTCACAAAGCTCAAGAACCTCCTGCTTCATATTTTTACCATGTGTCCCCTCTGCCTTAGCCCTCATCCCCTCCAGAAGAGGTTGGTGGTAGGAAAACACTTGGGACTGGCAGTTCAAAGTTCTGAAAAAACAAATTAAAAGTATATGGCTTTTCTCAAATTTGTTGAGTACTCCAGTCTCTCTCTTATTGGTAAAAGTGTGTCTGGATGGAGCTAAGCTGCTATTTTGCTGGAATCCAGGGACATCACAGCTGGAGGAGCCAAAGGATTTTTATAAAGGAACTAGTGGTAATCATTAACTCTATAAAATGGTTAGGTTTCCTTGGAATGGGGGAGGGGGGTATCTTCTAGCACTAGAGGAACAGCTATTGCTATAGGCTCATGCAGGCCAATGTTATCTCTGTATCGGAGTTGGGTCTCCCACCAAGAAGCATCCTTCATGTGACAAAGGGCGTCACCAAAGGAAAATCCTCTGGTGGAAAAAAGCAGAGAAAAAGGTGTTCTCAGCATCTGATCTATAAGCCTTAAACACAATGGATCTGGCTCACAGAAGACAGTTCATTTACCTCTGAATCATGGGAGTCACAATCCTCAGATGAAGGTTCCACCCTTCTATTCAGAATGTGCTTCAGACAGCTCTTGTATTTCTAGGTCTGACCTTTTTATTTCAAGAAAGACAAAATAGCAAGCAATTCAACAAGTGAATCAGTGGAAGGCTGGAAGCCTGGGAAGTGGACAGGGGCAGAGATACTGGTACAGATAGGATAAAGCAAGCTGACAGGCATGGGTTTTAGTCTTCAGTGCCTTGTGCTTCATCCTCATCACTTCAGGTACAGCCACCTTGGAGGCCATGTGTCATGGAAGGGATGACCAAGTCCTTAACTCAGTCTCTGGGATCTCCTTTGAATATTAAAATCCCGGATGTTCCAGCTTTCCGCTTCTCTAATGAGACTTCAGGCTTCTAAAGTCAAAGGGCTTTTAGTTTCAGTAAGTGTAGCAGAGATGTCAATCCAGAAGTATATGCAAGACACTGATGATGTGTTGGCCAGAAAATACAGTTGTGTATACTTACCATAAATGTAGAAGTTAAAGTGTATTTACTGTTGCAGTCATCACATTTGGGTTACCCCTGCCAGGGTAGCCCTCTGCCAGCCCAAATACCAGAGACTTAGTATTTCTGCTTTGGTTGCTGTCACCTGAGGACTGACATCAGGTCGTCAGTGGTATAAAGTAAGGCAGCCAATGCCATTACATCAGTTTTCCTTGCCCTAACCTGTTAGGAGCCCACAAAGTAGGAGGCCATGTTCTGGTGGAAGAACCCCACCAGTGGAAAATAAATACCGATATGTCCTTTGTAAAGAAGGAAGAACAACAAGGAAGAATGGTAACCAAAGGAGAAAGAGAAAAAAGGGGGGTGGCAGGAGGGAAACCAGGACTGCAACAGTGAATACACTCGAACATCTACATTTATGGTAAGTGTACACAATTGTACTATGTTCGTGTTTCACTGTTGCAGTCATCACATTTGGGGAGATTCCCAAAGCTGAGGAAATGGGTGGAGGCAGTCAAGGAAGCTAGGGGCTGGCTAGGATGCCCTGCAAAACTGCAGAGGCAAACCCTGCCCTGGATTTGGAGAAGAGAGGCAGGTGGTAATGCTTGGTGAAAGTGTGAACAGATGTTCAGGTAGCAGCCTCCAGGATGTCCCTGGTGGGGACTCCTCTGAGGAAAGCTGCAGAGGTGGAGGCTGCTCTGGTGGAGTGTGTTTTGACACTCTTGGGGGAGGCTTACCATGCTGTATATAGCAGAAATGGATGCAGTGTGCTATCTATTTGGAAATGGTTTGCTTGGAGATGCCTTTGCCTTCTGCCCCTGTAGCAAAGCTAACCAGCAATTGATCAGACTTTCTGAAGGATTTAGTCCTGTCCAGATAGTATCTGAGCTGTCTGTGCACATCTAAAGTGAAGAATCCTTTCCCCCTTGTTCTGGGGATTAGGAAAGAAGGTGGACAAATGAATAGATTGGTTGAGAGCCACACTGGATACCACCTTGGGCATGAATGATGGGTTAGTTCTGAGGGACACCCGGTCTGCATGGAAGATGATAAAGGGTTCCACAGCCATGAGTGCTTGCAGCTCAGAGACTCTTCTGGCTGAAGTGATGGCCAGAAGGAAGGCTGTCTTCCAGGAGAGAAATTTTAGCTCTACAGAAGAAGCTGGTTCGAAAGGAGGTAGGGTGAGCATTTCCAAGATAAAGTTAAGGTCCCAAGCCGGTGTTGGTGCCCTTCTGGGGGGCAAATTGCTAGCCCCTCTGAGGAACTGTTTGATCAAAGGGTGTGAGAAAAATGGCTGCTCAGTGGAAAGTAGCAGAGGCATGAATTTTTATAGAGGAAAAAGAGAAACCACTGTGTAGTATGTCAGCTAAGTATCCAGGATGAGAGGGATGGAGAGCTGTGCCGTATTGGCCCCCTTAGCCTGGATCCAGGTGCAGAACCTTTTCCATTTATCTGCATAAGACTTTCTGGTGCTATTGTGTCTGGCCTCATGGATAACATCCAGAACCTGTTTACTGAGATGGCAGATTGGTTCAGGGTTTAGGAATAAGCCAAGCTGCCAAATTGAGTGTCTGCAATTGGGGATGCATGAATTCCCCTTCCCTCTGGGTTAGTAGGTTTGGAATCTGAGGAAGATGCCATGGAGGCAGTGGGGACAGGCTGCGCTGCAAGGGGTACCAGTACTGTCGGGGCCAGTCTGGAGCTATAAGAATGCTCCTTAGTTTTTCCTCCCTTATTTTGAGCAGTACACTTAGGATAAGAGGAAGGGGAGGAAAGGCATAGACTGAGAGGTTGACCCAGGGGAAGGACAGGGCATCCACTTTCCAAGCCATGCAGTGATACTCCCTGGTGCAGAATTTGCTGAGCTGATGGTTGGTGTGGGAGGCAAAGAGGTCGACCTTTGGGTTTCCCCATTTCTGTGTTATTAGGGTGAAGGTACTTCCATTGAGCTGCCACTCATGTGGATCTAGAAGGTTTCTGCTTAACTGGTCTGCCAGGGCATTGAGAGAGCCTGGTAGGTATTGTGCTAATGGTGTAATTGCATGGAAGAGGCTGTGAACCAAAGGGACATGGCCAGCCTGCATGGAGGGTAGGAGTGAGTCCCTCCCTGCTTGTTGATGTACCACATCATGGTGGTGTTGTCTGTTTTGATCAGGAGAACCCCTGGAGAGAGAAGGGGTTTGAAAGCTATCAAGGTGTGCTGAGCAGCCATCATCTGTTTTAGATAAATGTGCAGGGGTATTTGCTGTGGGCTCCATTGGCCCTGTTTACTCCTGCCATCCAGGTGTGCACCTCAAGCATAGTCTGATGCATCTGTGGTTAGGGTCTGGGTGGCAGGGCATGGGGAGAAATGCAGTCCGTTGTTGTAGGAGCTTGCTGTTGCCCACCAAAGAAATTCTTTTCTGAGGCAAGGAATTATAGGTAGAAGACTTTCCAGGTATTGACAGTGTTGACACCAAAGGCTCTTTAGGTACCATTGAAGTTTCCTCATATGCAGTCTGGCATATGGAATGAGAAGAATGCAAGATGCCATGAACCCCAGGGTTTGCAGGATTTCTTTGCAGAAAGCTGGGGCCTGGTGGCCAGTTGAGAGAAGTAGGCTGACAGGAAAATTTGTTTCTCTGGTGTAAGGCATGCCGTCTGGGATGCTGTGTCCAGACTTGCTCCCAGGAAGATTATCCTTTGGGTGGGCATCTGTTTTGATTTATTTTCATTGACTGTGCACCCTAGGGAGGTTAGTAGGTTATTTACAAAGGCCAGGTGTTTGAGCAGCTTTTCCTGGCTGTCTGTCTGAATAAGGCAGTCTAAGTAGGGGTAAATTTGAATATTTCTTTGTCTGCAAAAGGCAATGGGCGGAGCCATGCATTTTGTGAAAACTCTGGGAGCAGTGGATAAGCCAAAGGGAAGCGCAGAGAACTGAAAGTGTTGAGATCCTGCCCTGAAGCGGAGATATTTTCTGCATGATTCCCTGATAGGAATGTGGAGGTAGGCCTCTTTTAGATCCAGGGTGGCTAGCCAGGCATCCTTGGACAGCATAGGTAGCAGCTGCTGGAGGTTGAGCATTTTGAATTTGGGGATCACCAGGAAGGTGTTTAGAATGGACAGATCGAGGATGGGGCACCAGCTGCCCTCTTTTCTGGGCACCAGAAAAAGCCTGGCCTATCTGTTCTGCAGGAATGTGCTCTACATCCCTCAAAGAGAGGGGGGAATGGATTTGCTTTTGAACCTCTGCCCACTGATTTGGTGGTAGATCTGGGAACACTTTTGGGGATGGAAAGGTGTGGAAGGAGAATTTGTATCCCTGAGACACAATGTTCAGAACCCATTGGTCCTTGGTAATAGTGGCCCAGGTGCTTGAGTGAAAGGAAAGTTTTCCTCTTAGGGGTAAGTGAAGGTGGGCAGAGGGGAGGTTTGGAGGAGTTGAGTTATTGTGAGTTCTTACCATAAGGGGGTGGCTTAGAACCACCTGGTTTTGAAGTGGAGGTAGTCCACTGCTTAGATCTCTGCATTCCCTGAGGCTGCTGTCTTGGGGGTCTGCTTCCATGGGGCCTAGGCTGGGCCTGTTTACTCGGAGCAGGAAAGGACCATTGCTTGGAGGGACAATGCCAGCTGAACTTAGGGGGCTGGACCTGTAAGAAATCGTTAAATGTTTGCATAAATTTTGCTTTTTCTTCCATCTTTTTTAAGACCTCTTCTGCCTTAGTGCCAAATACTTTATCTTTGTGCAAGGGGGCATCCAACAACTTAAATTTGACATGGTCTGGCAGGGGTTGTTCCTTAAGCCATGCATGTCTTCTAATGACAGTCCAGTGACTGCTGCCCTGCAAGAAGCTTCTAGGGCATCAAAACTACAGTGCAAAGTGTGTTTAGTCACTTGACTTGCAGAATGCATTAAGTCTTCTAAATCTTTAGATTCTGCCCAAGCAGGAAAGGTGGACATTTTTTGTTTAAGGAATTCCAAAGTACGTTGCTGATATTTAAGTATATGGAACTGACAATTTAGTGCCCTGATAGCAACAGTAGCTGAGGTGTATACTTTTTTACCCCATCTGTCCAATGCTCAGGAATCCCTGTCTGAGGGGGTGGGATTCTTAGCAAAGGTTGCTTTAATCCCTTTAGGCCCCTGAGAAATGACCTCAGGGTCAGCTGTGGGATTTTTAAAAAGATGTTTGTGTGAGTCAGGGACTCTGTAGTACCCATCTGGTTTTCTGGGAGCAGGAGGTAGGACATCAGGAGTTAAGCTGGATTCAAAGAAACATCATCCACCACATTGAGAACTGGAGGGGATGGCCAAGGGTCTGTGTTGCGGAAGGTCTAGTAATTCCCTGAGTCTCTTTTTAGACTGAGGGTAATCCTGACTCTCCCATTGGAAATAAGTATGTAGAGTTCCCCAAAGGAAAAAATTATCTGGGGGAGAGGCTGAAGGAATGGAGTCCTCTGCATCAGAATCCTCATAAGTTTGCATGTCTTCATAGTCAGATGCATCAGATTCATCTGACTCTTGTTCAGACAAAACTACTAGGGACACATCTCTTTTCCTTTTTGAGGGGGTAGCTTGGGTTCTCTTGATCAGCATGATAAGGTCTTCCGCCATTTTAAGCATTTGAGACTGAGGCAAGGTAGCAGGTGCCTAAGAATGGATAGTCGGTTTCTTGGGTGTGGTTCAAACCCTGAGCCTAAGGAACTATGTTGTTTTCGAAAAAAGAACGGTAGTCATGAAAGAAGACGTCAGTTTGTGTCGAGATTCTGTGGTGTGAAGGATTTCCTTGGAAGCCAGTGCTTGCTCAGTGGCTCTGGACATATCCAAGGCAGACAAGACCGCAGGATCCTTCGACGAAGAAGAGTTTTGCGGCATACGAGACTCTGAAAGGGTCTCAGTAGTGGCCTGCAAATCAACTGAAGCGGGCATCAGGGGCTGCGAAAGTGCCTCACTGAGTACCGGAGGACTGATGACTAGCTTAACAGAAGCGTCATCGGTAGGTTTGGACCAGTGTGGTCTGTCTCTGTCTTTATCTTTATGTTTTTACGGAAGATCTGCTGTCAGATGGCTTAATGAAGCCATATTGGAATTCAAGGACTGTAAAAGTAAAGTTGTGTACACTTACCATAAATGTAGATGTTCGAGTGTATTCACTGTTGCAGTCATCACATTTGGGTTATCCCTGCCAGGGTAGTTCTCAGTCGGCCCAAATACCAGAGGCTTAGTATTTTTGCGTCGGTTGCCGTCTCTCCAGGACTGACATCAGGTCATCAGTGTTATAAATTAAGACAGCTGACGCCATTACATCAGTTTTTCTTGCCCTGTCAGGAGCCCCCAAAAGGGAGCTAGGTTATGGTGGAAGAACACCACCAGTAGAAGGTAAATACCAAAACATCCTTGTAAGGATAGAGAGACAGAGAGAAAGACAAGGGGGATGGAGGGAGGGAAACCAGGACTGCAACAGTGAATATACTCGAACATTTACAAACCTCTCAACCATACCGAATTCCTCGGTATTTACCGGTTTTGAGGGCAAATTATTTATTAGCAGTTTACTACTTTAAATTTATGGCTGATGTCACCATGCATCACCACCAGCCTACAGGGGTGTGCGTGCCGTGATGACATCAGCTACTGCCTGTTGGACTGGAGGGAAATAGGAAACAGCAATGGTGGCAGAGATGTACATAAGCTTTAGTCTGCCCAGCCTCTCCTCCAAGTAAGAAAACTTAACAGTGTAATTTATTTAAGTCCATTTCAGTTGGTAATGTACCTTCGCATTAAGTAGGGGGGAGTGTTTGTGATTTATTTTAAATGCTGCTGAGCAGAAAAGTTTGCTGTTAGGCCATTTCTGCTTAGCTGTACACTGGATTGCATTCATAAGTCTGTAGCAGCTGTATTTCTTTATTTTAAATGCTGCTGAGCTGGGCCTTTTCTGTGCAAGTTCTGCCATTTCTGCTTAAGTTCCCGAGTGGGAAAGCTATTATTAGTGTGCCTCTGCTTAACTTAGTTTAACTGTGCGCCTCTGCTTAAGAGCTGGAAAGCTTTCAGTTTAACTGTACAAGTTCAAAGTTCAGGAAGTTTGAGTTTTATCTGCCTTTTCTGCGTGTGTGTATTTTAACTTAGTTTAACAGTGCTGACGTTCCCGAGCAGAATAATGCCATTTCTGCTTAAGTTCCCGTTAACTGTGCACCTCTGCTCAAGAGCTCTCTGTGTTTTTATCTGCTGTTTCTGCTTGAGTAAGTTCCCAAGGAGCTGTTTCTGCTTGAGTTTTAACAGTTTAACTGTGCAGGTTCCTGAACTGAATTCTGTGCCGACGTTTGTGTTTTATCTGCGGTTTCTACTTTGCTTGAGTTTTAATAGTTTAACTGTGCAGATTCGCAAGTTGAAGTGTGTATGTGTTTGTGTATATACATTTATATATATATATATATATATATATATATATATATATATATATATATATATATATATATATATATATATATATATACATATACATATATATATATATATATATATATATATATGTATATATATATATATATATATATATATATATGTATATATATATATATATATATATATATATATATATATATATATATATATATATACATACATACACACACTCGTATACATCTATATAGATATATAGAGAGCTATATATAAATATATCAATGACTTGTAGCATTGCTGTTCAGCACAAAATGTATTCCCTATTTATACAGCTTCAGGTTTTTCAGGCACCATACTCCAAACCCACATTATGCCATATATATAACTTCTTAACTGCCTTTATTTTAGCCATGTCAGACTAACTTGACATAAGTTTCTGTTTGCAGACCCAGGATGTTTTGTCTTATCAAGTGAACAAGTCTAATTTGAATCAACAAGATACAGATGATGATGTGGGGCTATTTGATTTGACCCACTGCAATGTACTCACAGAATGTAGCTGTCCTTTAACATTTTATACTGTAGGCTCTTACTGTAATTTTCAAAGTTCTCTTTGTTGTCTCTTAGGACCTCCATTTGGATTACAGTTGGAGTGGCACAGGGTTACATTCTGGAAGATGATATGATCGGACTTCAGGAGACATGAGAAAATCACATCATGAACTGCGGTAGTGGTGCTGTGGTAGCGTTGTCGCCTCACAGTGAGATGTTGTCCTGTTCGATTCTCAGCTAATGCGTCTTCTGTGTGGAGACATGCGTGAATGGGCGTACCTTCGTTGAAGGTAGTGCGTCAGGCTTGGCAAGTCGGTACATAAAAATCTTCTGCCAGTCATTAGCGGACCGGAGTTCCGCTGTGGCGACCCCTAACCGGGAAAAGCCGAAAGATACAACAACCTTAGATTACATTGAGATGTACACATACTTAACTTTGTCTGGTCGCATAGGTGAAATCTGACTGACCAGACTTCAGAACAAGTGTGGAAATGACACCCTAATGCCTTTGCTTAGATTATGTTGAGATGTACTTGTTACTTGCTTTGTTTAGTCTCATGGGTGAAACCTAGCACACCATATTTCAGGTATGTATAAGTAAATAGCACCATAACACAGTAGCTTAGATTTATTTTGTAGCTTATATATTTTTTTAATATTTTTGTTTTGTATTGATATTGTGCAGCAAAGTAAAGTGGCCCTGCTTTTGACTTAGAGGCTTCTAATGTAAAACTCAAATTATAAAAATAAAAAGTGGACTGTTTCATATTCCCTTAGAAATTATTTTTCAGAGGGCTTGTTTAATCACTTTCTTATTATTAGACTGGCTCTGCAATGTGCAGAGATAAACCCTTCACTTTATCTCAGACAATACATATTCATTTATAGATTAGTACTAAGCTAACTGCCCTTGCGAGCCATTTTTTTAAGCTTAGCCAATTGTCCCTTGTGAGACTCAAACCCTGCACCTTGTGCTTGCAAGGCAAACACCTTAACCATTAGGCTACCCTCCCAACCACAAATATTAACATGTATGTGCAATACATCTACTCACCCTCTAATGACAGCTACCATTACAAGCAAGGGATCATTGTCTACATCCTCAGTCTTGGCCATTTTCACTGCTACACAAGCCCCCAATTATCAGGCCAGGTGCCAGAAGATCCTGGCAGGAGAGAGTACGATTCCCCTTCCAGTAGATAGGGAGGTAAGTTCTGGTTGACTGGTCACCACCATCTAATTGGGGGCTTGTGTAGCAGTGAAAATGGCCAAGACTGAGGATGTAGACAATGATCCCTTGCTTGTAATGGTAGCTGTCATTAGAGGGTGAGTAGATGTATTGCACATACATGTTAATATTTGTGGTTTTCTAGCAAATTAGTGAAAATGACAACTGAATTCACTAATGATAGAAGACTTAAACTTAAATGGGTATCTTTCAGGAAATGCATGGTAACACAGAAAAGTTGCTACTTGCTAGAATAAAATGTTTTAAGATTGCACAAGCATTGTTTACAATGTGTCCCTGGTTTTGGGTCTATGTCTGCCCCCCCCCCAAATAAATGCTTTATCCAGATTGCTTAATCTTAAATTGTGCTGCATAGTTCCACAGGAGGAGAGAAGTTTAGTGCTGCTTATACAAAGCCTGTTTCTGTTAGTAGTACAAGAGGCGTTTGCTTTGATGCAGAAGGCTGTGTGTTCTACTCCCATAGTATGTAGATGGATTGCTGATACTGTATTGTGTTGTACTTTTAAAGAGGGTGGATGCTGCAGTCCTGAGATTGTCATTTCTGACAGAGATACCTAGTAGCTATGAACCTGTTCAGTTTGCCATCCATTCCCTATTGCAATATTAGCTTATCATTTTTTATGTAGCAGGCAATTTATTCCTCAAGGGCAACAGGCACTTTATTTCTACATGAAACAATAAAATATAAAGTTGTTTGTTAGGGGCAACCTCTTCATTAGTTACAGATCTCTTTAATGTGGAATTGGTTAATGAGTTTTACTTCTGCAGAGGTTGCGCATATTTACTGATACTGGTGGATTGTAGAAGTTTAAGTAGACTTTTATGATGGAAATTTCTGAATTGAACATTGTCATTATTGGTTCATGCTTACTGGAAAAATGTTAAAAACAATAAATTTAAAATGTACGCTAACAAGTGTGCTGTATTATACAAGGAATATCATTTAATAAAATTGGGAAGGTGTATCAAAGAAAACATATATGTTTCATGTGCAAGGGGACTATGATTTGAAAAAAAAAACAAATGTAATCTTTATCAGCCACTGACCAGATGCATTTTCTTTGAATGCAGATTTCAATGCTGTTTCAATGAATGAGTTTGAAGGGCAGAGAAGCTTTAATGCTAAGTCTGTTTTCTGTTTGACCGTATTGCTTTGTTTAGCAGATGTCTCAGTATTTGTGCTATAAAATGTAAAATAAAGGTTTTAAATGAAATCCAAATCATTGTAGAAGTAAAGCAGTATGCACACTACAGTGTTTATGGTAAATGGGGCAAAATAGCTAAGTAATGGGAAATTGGAATGGCTGCATGGGGACACTGGAGTCATATTTTGATCCTCAGTTTGGGTTTCAAAGTTGGTATCCCACAATTCCACTGGAATGGGCAGGGTTACATAATTGGGTATGCAAATTTTATGTTAATCAGCATACAGATTTGTACCTATTTTTCACAGGCCTTTGTCTAGATTTTTGATGTTTCCAGGTTGAGAGGTATGAACATCTACATTTATGGTAAGTGTACACAACTGTACTATGTTCTTCATGTTACACTGTTGCAGTCATCACATTTGGGTTGATTCCCAAAGCTGAAGAAAAGGGTGGAGGCAGTCAAGAAGACTTGGGGCTGGCTAGGATGCCCTGCAAGACTGTTGTGGCAAAGCCTGCCCTGGATTTGGAGAAGATAGGCAGGTGGTAATGCTTGGTGAAAGTATGAACAATGTCCATGTTGCAGCCTCCAGGATGTCTCTGGTGGGGACCCCTCTGAGGAAAGCTGCAGAGGTGGAGGTTACACTGGTGGAATGTGTCCTGACTCCCTTGGGAGGAGGTTTCTGGTGCTGCTTGTAGCAGAAATGGATGCAGTGTGCTATCCATTTGGAAATGGTTTGTTTATATATGGCCTTGTGCTCTGCTCCTGTAGCAAAGCTAACAATTGATCAGTCTTCCTGAAAGATTTAGTCCTGTCTAGGTAGAATCTGTGCTGTCTGTGCACATCTAGAGAGTGCAGAATCCTTTCCCCCTTGTTTTGTGGGTTAGGGAAGAAAGTGGGCAAATGAATAGATTGTTTGAGAAAAAACAAACCAGAAATGCCCCCAATGGCAGCTAGGAATTCTCCTTAAACAAAAAAAAAAACACCGAGCACTGCTGCAGCTGCCAATTTCTTTATTCACTTCATCCTGGTACTCGGCCTCACAGGCCTTCAATGAAATAACTTAATACAATCCCAGCAGCCTTTATATATTCCATCTTCACATCAATTCACATTTTATTTAATTGAATAATTGGTTAATTTCCTTAAATATTTGTTAAAGCTTAAAGCTGTACCCCCCCCAACACTATTCACCATAAATGCATTAATGTATGAATATATTAGTCATTAATGCCCACAGAGTGACTTAAATCTAAAACTTACATTCTTTTTTACACATTTCTTCTAACTACACATTTTTCACATTCCTTTACTAACCTATACAATTATTGCCATTATATGCAACTAAATGTCACACAAAAAAAACAAGAGAAAACACTGACCCTCCCCTAAAAAATCTACTATAAACAAACTCATTTTATGAATATCATTACTACTATTTTTTCTAAACTACTATTTTTTTCATTTTAATTTAAATTTACTTCAATTCCATCCCCAACTTAAATCATTACGCATCCATTATTATTAATCTTACATCTTGAATGTTAAATATGAGTTAATGTATCCAAAATACTGTCCACCACTCCACCTAGCCCATCAGACCTATACTATGCTGTCAACGCCATCAACTAAATTAACTGCCTACGTCCCCCAATCAATATCCAAATCGAGATCCCTAGGATATAAAGTGCCCAAATATACTATCAGTTTGGTTTCTAACTTGAATTCATCCCCTCCCAAACTACGACCTTCAAAGGGTTTTGCTAACAGACTAAAGAAGAAACTATCTGTGCTACCCCCATGGGTGCCACAAAAGTGTTGTGCCACTAGACTATCCATCCTCCTGTTTCTTACATCTCCCAAATGCCCCAAAATTCTCAATTTCACCTTCCTTTTTGTCTGTCCCACATACAATTTACAAGGTGTGCATCCACAACCAATGATGTATACCACAGCACATGAATCACATCCAAATTCACTCTTTATCAAAAACTTCTTTCCATTTATTGTTCATCCATCAACATTTTTCATTTTGTCACAAACTTTGCATGCACCACATGGGAATGCACCCTTCCTTTTAACTATATCACCCTTGGCCCTTGGTCTCAGTAATTCTTTTAAGTTAAAAAAGTAAAACCACAGTCCAGGAACAAGGAATAAATCACAGCTTTTAGCATATAAATCCTTTAATTGCCGCTTTTGTCAAAGACTTCATCAGAAATAAAACAAACTAAGACATTTCTACTTGTATATCACAGTCAATTGAACAATTTACCTCAATTAATTATCACATAAAATTCACTTGAACTAATTTGTAAATGCATCTATTAAATCACATATATACTTAAAAAGTAAATACATTGTTTCAAAAACACATACCATATAAAAGAAATATGCTTGTAGAACGGGGGGGGGGGGTGTAACAAAATATCCACTGAAAGGTTACTACTCTAAGTCCCCCTTCTTTTTAAAATATATTCTATGATACTTTAAAAAAACATTTAATTTGTATAGCATCATTTAACCCAGGCTTCTGGTCTGCCCTTAAGCGGATTTGCCATCTAGTTCCTCTCTGTTCTAAAAAAATTTTAAAATCACCCCCTCTCAAATCTGTTCTACCTTTTTCTAAAACTATAAATAAATCTTGCTGAAGCCACAACAGTCTTGACTATGCTTATATAAAGCATTTTTGTTGTCACACTTTTTTATACTATATACATGTTCCCTAATTCTAGTGTTAAGGTGTCTGGTGGTTATGCCAACATAAAATGTTGGCATTTGTTGCATATAGCTGCATAAACTACTCCTTGTGTCTTGCAATTAAATACACCTGACACCCCAGTGGTGTAGGGGAAATGTGGAAACTCTACATATGGTCCTTCTGAAATATATTTCTTTTATATGGTATGTGTTTTTGTAACAATGTATTTACTTTTTAAGTATATATTTGATTTAATAGATGCATTTACAAATGAGTTCAAGTGAATTTTATACGATAATTAATTAATTAGGTAAATTGTTTAATTGACTGTGCTATATAAGTAGAAATGTCTTAGTTTGTTTTATTTCTAATGAAGTCTTTGACAAAAGTGGCGATTAAAGGATTTATACGCTAAAAGCTGTGATTTATTCCTTATTCCTGGACTGTGCTTTCACTTTTTAGTGACATGGTTGCACCTTCTTGTTATTTGTAACTCTTTTAAGTTATTGAACTGACCATAAGAAAAAGTTACTTTATCTGGAAATAACTTCCCTACAAACCACATGCCAAAGGTCATTAACTAGCTCTTTTAGTACTTCAGAAAGGGGAGAAAATTTAGTCACAAAAAAAGCCCCATTTCATTTTTCCACATGGACTTCTCATGTTCAATAGAACAACTACGTTTCCTTTTGTGACTAGTCTTCCTTTCTAACTACTTTAATGCCTCACCTATACGTCTCACAGTATATCCTCGCTTTAATAACCTTTTCTTAACCAAATTAAACTCTCTCTCCAACACCCTTTGATCAGGTGTATTGGTCATAATTCTCCTAAATGCCCCACATGGAAGGGATTTTATTAAATGACCAGGATGAGCACTGCCAGCTTCCAAAAAGCTATCCGCAGCTGTCTCTTTATGAAATGGTTTGTAATGTAAACTACCCCTTTCATTTACATAAAATTCTACATCTAAAAATTGCATTCTATCCCTACTAGTTCTATAAGTAAATTCCAAACCATAAGTGTTCCGACCAAGTAACTTCATGAAATCATCAAATTCACTAGTCTCCCCCTTGCACACAAAAATCAGATTGTCAATAAACCGTCTAAACATGACCACTCTATTTTTGAAGAAATCTGTAGTATATACAAACATATTTTCAAAATGTGCCATAAACAAAACCGCATATGAAGGGGCAAATGCCGGCCCCATTGCTGTTCCTTCCAATTGCAAATAATCACCAGCAAAATAATTATGCATTAAAGCAAACCAATAACTGACAGATATAAGTAGTTTTCGGTCCTTCACCCAACATTTTAACTACTGCTTCCAAACCCATTCTGATATTGATGTTTGTGTGCGAAGACTTGACATCCACACAGGCAAGATAAAGGTTCGGGTTCCACTGAATCTCTTTTATACTTTTCAACACGAGAAGTATTCCTAATACATGATTGTACTCTGGGAAGATACACTTTTAACTGGGAGTCCAAAAAGATGCCTAGGTTCTGTAAAAAAAGAACCCACCCCGAAACTATAGATCTACCAGGGGGTTTGGTCATTGATTTATGGATTTTAGGGATGACAAAGAACCTGGCATCTTTGGGGTATTTCAAGTATAACTTTTTAACATCCCCACGACCAAAACATCCCAGTCTTTCCACTCTTTCCAATAACTCTAACAAATTCTCATTAAATTCTTTTATTGGATTGCATAACAACTTCTTATACACCTTACTATCCAACAACAAATCCAAGGCCATGTTATTATACTCATTCTTGACTAAGATCACCCAATTCCCACCCTTATCTGCCTGTGTGAAAACATATTGGTCGGTAACTGTTTAAGAGCAAGCCATTGCTCTCTACTCAAATTCCATGACTTACAGCTTGACACATATTTTTGATATGCATATTCTATTTGTTTACACAGTACACATTCAAAGACATTTATTGCATTCAAATTTTTTGGAGGTATAGATGAACTAGTATAGGGCACTTTGGGTATATTCAATCTTCCATACCCAGTTGAAAAACAAATTTCACTAGCACCAGCTATTTCAAACACATCTTCCACAAAGTCATTGTCAGAGTCCTAAAAAACAAATGGATTTTCATGAAGAGAAACGTCCAGCAATGAATCTTCCACAGAGTCATAATTCAAATTGTGTAGGGTATCCACTTCTCTCCCCTGCATAAAACACTGTTCCTTAGCGTCAAAAAGTACCCTTAAGTTCAATTTCCTACAAAACGTTTTGATTTCATTAATAAAATCTACCAATGAGGGACAAAATGTCGGTACAAACTTTGTACCCTTAAGCAGCACACTTGCCACTACATTCGTTAACACAAAATCTGAAAGATTCACGTCAGTTTTTTTTACTTCACTACGTGGTTCATTCACTATCACATTTCCTACATCACCATTACTTAATGCTGACAAACCAGGAAAAGCACGGACTTCAGATACAGAACAAAACAGGGGAGGGCCAAAGTCTATCTCCTCTGCCCTCTGTGGTATAAAATTAATATATCAGTTCTCAGGGAAAGCATCAGTTTAATGCGGAGCAGAACATACCATAACCTGTCCCACTAGATGGTTCAATTTCTTCTCCCCTTTCTCTGGAACCTCCTTCCTCTTCCTTTCGCCCGATTCTGGTCCTCCGAGCTCTCACCATTGTCTGTTGAAACTGCCCCTTCAAACGCTCTACCGACGTCCTCAAAGGATAGACTCTTATGCCCATTGGGCGCCATCTCACCAGATGATATGGAGGTCTCGCGCGAGGATGGGCGTGGGTATTAGTTTGGATTTCTTTTCATTGATAGTATACCCCAGGGAGGTCAGTAGGTCCTTTACAAAGGTCAGGTGCTTTAGCAGCTTTCCTTGACTCAATCTGAATCAGGCAGTCATCTAAGTATGGGTAAATTTGAATATTTCTTTGTCTGCAAAAAGCAATGGCGGGAGCCAGGCATTTTGTGAAAACTCTGGGAGCAGTGGATAGGCCAAAGGGAAGCGCATAGAACTGAAAGTGCAGTGATGCCACCCTGAAACGGAGATATTTCCTGCAAGATTTCCTGATTGGGATGTGTAGGTAGGCCTCTGTTAGGTCTAGCATGGCTAACCAAGCATCCTTGGAGAGCATAGGCAGAAGCTGCTGGAGGGTGAACATTTTGAATTTTGGTATCACCAGGAAAGTGTTTAGAATGGCTAGATTGAGGATGGGCCGCCAGGTGCCCTCTTTTCTGGGTACCAGAAAGAGTCTGGAGTAGAAACCTTGGCCTACCTGTTCTGCAGGAACATGCTGTACTGCCCTCATCAAGTGCAGGGAAAGGACTTGCTTTTTGGCCTCTGCCCACTGGTTTGGGGGAAGATCTGGGAACCCTTTTGGGGTTGGTAGACTGTAAAAATAAAATTTGTATCCCTGGGGCACTATATTGAGGACCCAGTGGTCGTTGGTAATGGTGGCCCAGCTGCTTGCATGGAAGGAGAGCTTTCCTCCTAGGGGCAAGAGGGGGTGGAAGCATGAAGTCAGGATGAGTTCTTACCATGAGGGTGTGGCTTAACACTCCCTGGTTTTGAAGAGAAGGAACTCCATTGCTCAGATCTCTGCATTCCCTGGGGCTGCTGTCTGGGGGCCTGCTTTCCCAGGGTCTGGGCTGGGCTGAGCTGACCTGGAGGGAGCAGGAAAGGACCAGTGCTTGGAGGGGCAATGCCTACTGAAACTTGGTGGCTGGACCTGCAAGAAGTCTTTAACTGTATGCATAGATTTGGCTTTTTCTTCCATCTTTACGACCTCCTCTGCCTTGATACCAAAATAGTTGCCTTTGTGCAGTGGTGCATCCAATAATTTGGATTTGACATGGTCTGGCAAGGGCTGTTCCTTTAGCCAAGCATGCCTTCTAAGGACAGAACCAGTGACTGCTGCCTATAAGATGCTTCTAGGGCATCAAATCCACATTGTAAGGTGTGCTTAGTTACTTGACTTGCAAAATGCATCAACTCTTGTAACCCTCTATTTTCTGCACAAGCAAGAAAGGAAGATATTTTTAGTTTGAGGAGTTCCATGGTATGTTGCTGATATTTCAGCATATGGAACTGACAATTTAGTGCTCTAATAGCAAGAGTAGCAGAGATGCATATTTTGTACCCCATCTGTGTAATGCTCGGGAATCCCTAGCAGAGGGGGGTGGGATTCTTCGCAGAAGTTGCTTTAATTCCTTTAGGTCCTTGAGAGATAACCTCGGGGTCAGAAGAAGGATTTTTGAATAGAAATTTGTGAGAGTCATGGACACTATAGTACCTGCCTGGTTTCCTGGGAGCAGGAGAGAGGGTGTCAGGAATCAAACTGGATTCCATAAAAACATCATCCACAACATTCAGGACAGGAGGAAAGGCCAGAGGTCTGTGCTGTGGAAGATCTAGGAATTCCCGAGTCTCTTTTTTGACTGAAGGTAGTCCTGAGATTCCCATTCGAAATGTTCCCTTAAGGTATGTAGGGTTTCCCCAAAGGAGAAGTCCTCGACTGGAGAGGCTGAAAGGATGGATTCTCCTGCGTCAGAATCCTCATAAGCTGAGACAGGTTGCATATCTTCATAATCAGACGTATCAGAGTCACCGGACTCCTGTTCAGATAAAAAGTACAGTTGTGTACACTTACCATAAATGTAGATGTTCAAGTGTATTCACTGTTGCAGTCATTATATTTGGGTTATCTGCTTGCAGGAAGCCCTCAGCCGGCCTGATTATCAAAGTATTGGGTCCTGCTTCGGATGTTGTCTCTTCTTCTATGATGTCAGGTAGTCAGGGGTATAAAACATGCAGCCGATGCCATTACATCATTTTTTCTTGCCCAAGATGTCAGGTCAGGTACCCCCATAATGGGAAGCAATTATATACAAGTTACACCTCCAACAAAAAGCAAATACACCAGAAAGCTTAAATACTGTAAACAAGAAGAGATGAACAGTCAATAGAAGTCAGGGGACTGGAGGGAGGGTAACCAGGACTGCAACAGTGAATACACTTAAACATCTACATTTATGGTAAGTGTACACAACTGTACTATGTTCTTTGGGTTTCACTGTTGCAGTCATTACATTTGAGTAGATTCCCAAAGTTAAGGAAGGGAGGAGGCAATTAGAGACCATTAGGACCAGCTATTAGGCCCTGCAAGACTGCAGTGGCAAAACCAGCTCTGGATTTAGAAAAAATAGGCAAGTGGTAATGCTTGGTGAAGGTATATACAGAACTCCAGGTAGCATCTTCTAGGATGTCCCTAGTAGGAACACCTCTGAGAAAGGCTGTTGAAGTGGATGTAGCCCTGGTGGAATGTGATCTTATCCCCTGTGGGGTAGGTTTTCCATAGTGCTTATAGCAGAAATGAATGCAATGGCTTATCCACTTAGAAATGGTTTGCTTTGAAATGGCCTTCCCCTCTGCCCCTGCAGCAAAGCCAACTAGCAGCTGTTCAGTTTTGCTGAGAGTCTTAGTCCTGTCCAAATAAAATCTACGTTGTCTGTGCATGTCCAAAGAGTGCAGTATTTGTTCTCCTTTCTTCTGTGGATTAGAAAAGAAGGTTGGCAAATGAATGGACTGTTTAAGGGCCTCACTGGATACCACCATGGGCATAAAGGAAGGATTGGTCCTGAGGGACAACCTGTGTGCGTGGAAGATGATGAAGGGCTCCACTGCCATGAGGGCCTGTAATTCAGACACTCTTCTTGCTGAAGTGATGGCTAGAAGGAAGGCTGTTTTCCAAGAAAGAAATTTCAACTCTGCAGTTGCAGCTGGCTCAAAAGGCGGAAGAGTGAGCTTTTTCAATACAAAGTTAAGGCCCCAGGCTGAAGTAGGGGCTCTCCTGGGTGGAGCACCTCTGTTAAGTATTGAAGAATATGGGTTAAGCTAGGCACTGTTGTGCCCATCCCTTGAGTCTGGCTCCAGGAACAGTATCTTTTCCACTTTTCAGGATAGGATTTTCTAGTACTAGGCCTCCAGAATGACATCTAGCACCTGCTTACTGAGTGATGCCATTGGAAATCTGAGGGAATTAGCCAGGCTGAAAAGTTCAGGGTTTGAAGCTGGGGGTGCAGAATCTGGCCCTTCTGCTGGGACAGCAGGGAAGGGGTCTGAGGCAGATGCCATGGATCCAGCAGAAGCATACTGCACAAGAGAGGGTACCAGTGTTGGCATGGCCAGTCTGGTGCAATCAGAATTGTCCTTGGTTTGTCTTGTTTGATCTTTAGCAGAACTTTCGGGAGGAGAGGCAGAGGGGGAAAACCATAAACTGAGAGGCTTTCCCAGGTGAAGGACAGGGCATCCACTTTCCAAGCCTGGCTGTGGGGAGTCCTTGTGCAGAATTTGTCCAATTGGTAGTTCTGAGGGGAGGCAAACAGGTCTATCTCTGGGTCCTCCCATTTGTTTCTCAAAATGTTGAATATCTTTGGTTCCAGTTTCCACTTGTGTGGGTCCATGAGATTTCTGCTTAAGTCTGCCAGTGAATTTAGCTTGCCTGGCAGGAATTGAGCTTGTAGGTGCACTTGGTAGCTCAAGGCTGTGTTCCACAGAGCCATGGGTAGTCTGCAGTGAGGATACGAGTGGGTTCCCCCCGCTTGTTTATGGTACCACATAACAGTGGTGTTGTCTGTCTTTACCAATAATTGTCCTGGAAGAATGTGGTCCTTGAAGGCTGTCAGTGAATTCTGTACAGCTAACATTTCTTTTTGATTGATATGCAGGTGCATTTGACTCGAGTTCCACTTGCCCTGAATGCACTGCCCTGTCCACTGCCCTGTCAAGTGAGCCCCCCAATAAGAGTCTGAATCATCTGTCATTAGGGTTTGTGAGGCAGGGGGTAGAATGAATGGCAGTCCCTTGTTGTGGTAGCAGGCCTCTGCCCACCAAAGGAACTCTGTCTTTATACAAGGAATGATAGGAATCAATGATTCCAGGTCCTGAGAATGTTGACACCATAGTCTTTTTAGATATCATTGTAGTTTCCTCATATGCAGTCTTGCATATAGAATTAGGAGAATGCAGGAGGCCATGAACCCCAGGTCTTGCAGGATTTTCCTTGCAGATAGCTGGGTCTTTGCGGCTAGTAGTTTGAAGTAGGCTGTCAAATACATTTGTTTCTCTGGAGTGAGGTAAGCCATCTGAGAAGATGTGTTCAAGCTTGCTCCCAGGAATACAATTTGTTGGCAGGGTACTAGATGAGATTTCTTTTCATTTATGGTGTACCCCAGTGAGGTTAGAAGTTTCTTTACAAATGCCAGAAGATTTAGTAGCATGTCCTTACTTTCTGCCTGAATTAGACAATCGTCCAGGTATGGATATATTTGAATATTTCTTTGCCTGCAAAATGCAATGACTGGAGATAGGCACTTTGTGAATACCCTGGGGGCAGTAGATAAGCCAAAAGGAAGTGCAGAGAACTAATAGTGCATGTAGCCTGCTCTGAAGCGTAGGTATTTCCTGCAAGATTCCCTTATTGTAATGTGCAGGCAAGCTTCCTACAAGTTTAAGGTTGCCAACCAGGCATCTTTGCCTAGCATGGGAAGCAGCTGATGAAGTGTTAGCATTTTGAATTTTGGGATTACCAAAAAGGTGTTTAGAATAGAGAGGTCCAGGATAGGATGCCAGGAGCTGTCTTTTCTGGGTACCAGGAATAGTCGAGTAAAAACCTTGTCCCCTTTCTTCTGCTTGGACAGGTTGAATAGCCCTGATACTTAGAAGAGAGAGAACCTGCTGTTGAGCCTCTGCCCACAGATCCGGGGGTAGGTCTGGCCAACCATTTGGGGTTGGTAAGGTGTGGAAATGGAATCTGTATCCTTGGGAAACTATATTTAAAACTCATTTGTCCTGGGTAATGAGTTCCCAGTTTTTTGCATGCATAAATGTAGATGTTAGAGTGTATTCACTGTTGCAGTCATCACATTTGGGTTATCCCTGCCAGGGTAGCTCTCAGTCGGCCCGAATACCAGAGGCTTAGTATTTCTGCGTCGGTTGCCGTCGCTCCAAGACTGACATCAGGTCATCAGTGTTATAAATTAAGACAACTGACGCCATTACATTAGTTTTTCTTGCCCTGTCAGGAGCCCCCAAGAGGGAGCTAGGTTATGGTGGAAGATCAACACCAGTAGAAGGTAAATACCAAAACATCCTTGTAAGGATAGAGAGAGAGAGACAGGGGGGATGGAGGGAAACCAGGACTGCAACAGTGAATACACTTGAACATCTACAAACCTCTCAACCATATTGAATTCCTCGGTATTTACCGGTTTTGAGGGCAAATTATTTATTAGCAGTTTACTACTTTAAATTTATGGCTGATGTCACCATGCATCACCACCAGCCTACAGGGGTGTGCGTGCCGTGATGACATCAGCTACTGCCTGTTGGACTGGAGGGAAATAGGAAACAGCAATGGTGGCAGAGATATACATAAGCTTTAGTCTGCCCAGCCTCTCCTCCAAGTAAGAAAACTTAACAGTGTAATTTATTTAAGTCCATTTCAGTTGGTAATGTACCTTCGCATTAAGTAGGGGGGAGTGTTTGTGATTTATTTTAAATGCTGCTGAGCAGGAAAGTTTGCTGTTGGGCCATTTCTGCTTAACTGTACACTGGATTGCATTCATAAGTCTGTAGCAGCCGTATTTCTTTATTTTAAATGCTGCTGAGCTGGGCCTTTTCTGTGCAGGTTCTGCCATTTCTGCTTAAGTTCCCGAGTGGTAAAGCTATTATTAGTGTGCCTCTGCTTAACTTAGTTTAACTGTGCGCCTCTGCTTAAGAGCTGGAACGCTTTCAGTTTAACTGTACAAGTTCAAAGTTCAGGAAGTTTGAGTTTTATCTGCCTTTTCTACGTGTGTGTATTTTAACTTAGCTTAACAGTGCTGAAGTTCCCGAGCAGAATAATGCCATTTCTGCTTAAGTTCCCGTTAACTGTGCACCTCTGCTCAAGAGCTCTCTGTGTTTTTATCTGCCGTTTCTGCTTGAATAAGTTCCCGAGGAGCTGTTTCTGCATGAGTTTTAACAGTTTAACTGTGCAGGTTCCCGAACTGAATTTTGTGCCGACGTTTGTGTTTTATCTGCCGTTTCTACTTTGCTTGAGTTTTAATAGTTTAACTGTGCAGATTCGCGAGCTGAAGTGTGTATGTACATTTTTATATATATACATATATATATATATATATATATATATATATATATATATATATACACACACTCGTATACATCTATATAGATATATAGAGAGCTATATATAAATATATCAATGACTTGTAGCATTGCTGTTCAGCACAAAATGTATTCCCCATTTGTACAGCTTCAGGTTTTTCAGGCATCATACTCCAAACCCACATTATGCCATGTATATAACTTCGTAACTGCCTTTATTTTAGCCATGTCAGACTAACTTGACATAAGTTTCTGTTTGCAGACCCAGGATGTTCTGTCTTATCAGGTGAACAAGTCTAATTTGAATCAACAAGATACAGATGATGTGGGGCTATTTGATTTGACCCACTGCAATGTACTCACAGAATGTAGCTGTCCCTTAACATTTTATACTGTAGGCTCTTACTGTAATTTTCAAAGTTCACTTTGTTGTGTCTTAGGGCCTCCACTTGGATTGCAGTTGGAGTGGCAGAGGGTTACATTCTGGAAGATGGTGTGAACGGACTTCAGGAGACATGAGAAAATCACATCATACCTTAGATTACATTGAGATGTACACATACTTCACTTTGTTTGGTCATATAGGTGAAATCTGATTGACCAGACTTCAGAACAAGTGTGGAAATGACACCCTAATGCCTTTGCTTAGATTATGTTGAGATGTACTTGTTACTTGCTTTGTTTAGTCTCATGGGTGAAACCTAGCACACCATACTTCTGGTATGTATAAGGAAATAGCACCATAACACAGTAGCTTAGATTTTTTTAATATTTTTGTTTTGTATTGATATTGTGCAGCAAAGTAAAGTGGCCCTGCTTTTGACTTAGAGGCTTCTAATGTAAAACTCAAATTATAAAAATAAAAAGTGGACTGTTTCATATTCTCTTAGAAATTATTTTTCAGAGGGCTTGTTTAATCACTTTCTTGTTATTAGACTGGCTCTGCAATGTGCAGAGATAAACCCTTCACTTTATCTCAGACAATACATATTCACATATCAGGCCAGGTGCCAGAAGATCCTGGCAGGAGAGAGTACGATTCCCCTTCCAGTAGATAGGGAGGTATATTCTGGTTGACTGGTCACCACCATCTAATTGGGGGCTTGTGTAGCAGTGAAAATGGCCAAGACTGAGGATGTAGACAATGATCCCCGTGCTTGTAATGGTAGCCGTCATTAGAGGGTGAGTAGATGTACTGCACATACATGTTAATATTTGTGGTTTTCTAGAAAATTAGTGAGAATGACTACTGAATTCACTAATGATAGAAGACAAACTTAAATGGGTATCTTTCAGGAAATGCATGGTAACACAGAAGAGTTGCTACTTGCTAGAATAAAATGTTTTAAGATTGCACAAGCATTGTTTACAATGTGTCTCTGGTTTTGGGCCTATGTCTGCCCCCCCCCCCCCAATAAATGCTTTATCCAGATTGTTTAATCTTAAATTGTGCTGCATAGTTCCACAGGAGGAGAGAAGTTTAGTGCTGCTTATACAAAGCCTGTTTCTGTTAGTAGTACAAGAGGCAGAATGTTTGCTTTGATGCAGAAGGCTGTGTGTTCTACTCCCATAGTATGTAGATGGATTGCTGATACTGTATTGTGTTGTACTTTTAAAGGGGGTGGACGCTGCAGTCCTGAGAATGTCATTTCTGACAGAGATACCTAGTAACTATGAACCTGTTCAGTTTGCCATCCATTCCCTATTGCAATATTAGCTTATCATTTTTAATGTAACAGGCAATTTATTCCTCAAGGGCAACAGGCGCTTTATTTGTAGATGAAACAATAAAATATAAAGTTGTTTGTTAGCGGCAACCTCTTCATTAGTTACAGATCTCTTTAATGTGGAATTAGATTAGTTTTACTTCTGCAGAGATTGTGCGTATTTACTGATACTGGTGGATTGTAGAAGTTTAAGTAGACTTTTATGATGGAAATTTCTGAATTGAACATTGTCATTATTGGTTCATGCTTACTGGAAAAATGTTAAAAACAATAAATTTAAAACGTATGCTAACAAGTGTGCTGTATTATACAAGGAATATCATTTAATAAAATTGGGAAGGTATATCAAAGAAAACATATATGTTTCATGTGCAAGGGGCCTATGATTTGAAAACAACCCAAATGTAATCTTTATCAGCCACTGGCCAGATGGATTTTCTTTGAATGCGGATTTCAATGCTGTTTCAATGAATCAGTTTGAAGGGCAGAGAAGCTTTAATGCTAAGTCTGTTTTCACTGAGACCGTATTGCTTTGTTTAGCAGATGTCTCAGTATTTGTGCTATAAAATGTAAAATAAAAGTTTTAAATGAAATCCAAATCATTGTAGAAGTAAAGCACTACATTGTTTATGGTAAATGGGGCAAAATAGCTAAGTAATGGGAAATTGGAATGGCTGCATGGGGACTCTGGGGTCATATTTTGATTCTCAGTTTGGGTTTCAAAGTTGCTATCCCACAATTCCACGGGAATGGGCGGGGTTACATAATTAGGTACACACATTTTATGTTAATCAGCGTACAGATTTGTACCTATTTTTCACGGGCCTTTGTCTAGATTTTTGATGTTTCCAGGATGAGAGGTATGAACATCTACATTTATGGTAAGTGTACACAACTGTACTATGTTCTTCGTGTTACACTGTTGCAGTCATCACATTTGGGTTGATTCCCAAAGCTCAAGAAAAGGGTGGAGGCAGTCAAGAAGACTTGGGGCTGGCTAGGATGCCCTGCAAGACTGTTATGGCAAAGCCTGCCCTGGATTTGGAGAAGATAGGCAGGTGGTAATGCTTGGTGAAAGTATGAACAATGTCCATGTTGCAGCCTCCAGGATGTCCCTGGTGGGGACCCCTCTGAGGAAAGCTGCAGAGGTGGAGGTTGCACTGGTGGAATGTGTCCTGACTCCCTTGGGAGGAGGTTTCTGGTGCTGCTTGTAGCAGAAATGGATGCAGTGTGCTATCCATTTGGAAATGGTTTGTTTATATATGGCCTTGCGCTCTGCTCCTGTAGCAAAGCTAACAATTGATCAGTCTTCCTGAAAGATTTAGTCCTGTCTAGGTAGAATCTGTGCTGTCTGTGCACATCTAGAGAGTGCAGAATCCTTTCCCCCTTGTTTTGTGGGTTAGGGAAGAAAGTGGGCAAATGAATAGATTGTTTGAGAAAAAACAAACCAGAAATGCCCCCAATGGGAGCTAGGAATTCACCTTAAACAAAAAAAAAACACTGCTGCAGCTGCCAATTTCTTTATTCACTTCATCCTGGTACCTCGGCCTCACAGGCCTTCAATGGAATAACTTAATACAATCCCAGCAGCCTTTATATATTCCATCTTCACATCAGTTCACATTTTATTTAATTGAATAATTGAGTAATTTTCTTAAATATTTGTTAAAGCTTAAAGCTTAAAGATGTACCCCCCCCAACACTATGCACCAGGGGCGGCTCGTGGCATCGGACTGCAGCCCCCTCAGCAAAAAAACAGAAAACATACTTTTTATTTTATTTTTTTTTAATGAATGTCTCAGTTTAAACTACTTGTTGACCGACTTACTAGTCTTGTTTCTCTGCTGCCAACTCGACTGACTCGGCGAGTACACGCATGCGCACTTTGAACACTTCGGGTTGCGGCAGATTTAAAAAAAGATGTTTTTTTTTTTCTTTCTGCTGCAGTCTGGAGAGCGAATTAAGGCATCAGTATGATGCCCAGCAGTCTATGCGGTTCCAAACCACATAGAATTGGAAGGGGTTCGGACTGCCACATCCGCAGGCACATACATGACGTGCTTGGGCTAAATGGCTGCTGATTGGTTGTCGCTCTCTTCCCGGGCTTTATGTGCTGGGAAAAGAGCGAGAAGCAAACAGTTACAGCCAGTTTCGGTTGTGGAGTAGTGCATTGGTGATTCGTGAATCAAGTGAAGTCTTGAAGTTGATTTATTTAATTCTTGGCGGCCTAAGGCTATAGTATTTCATTAGCTGTGCTGGGTGTTAGCAGAGTGAGAAGAGTACAGAGAGTTTTCTTCTTGGTACTGGTGGTATGTATAAATTAAATATATGAATGAGGTTTGCTTTATGGGTTTAAAAGCTGAGGCACTGTGAAGTGTGGCTATATTATGCAATGATATTATTTAAGGAAAAGAAGATGTAACTTTTATTAATAATGTCACTGTGCAAAAGGATTTTAGTGGTCTTCCACTGGTTTCTGATAGTCTGGGGCATCCAAGATATGTACTGGGCATGCTCTATGACTACACAGTACATTGCTGTTGCTTCCATTTCTTTAATGACTTGGCTATGGGATCTTTTGTAGAGAGTCATGTACAATATGTGTGCTTAGATTTTTGTTGAAGATATTTTCTTCATAGTTTTGGTCTGTTCTTGTCAAAGTTGCATATTATTGAGGAATTAAGTCAATAAATAATGAAAGAGGTGTGGTTTTGGCAGTAAGAGGTATGTCTGAGAGCTTCTTGTAGAAACACTTCCAGCATCAAAATTGTGAGTTTTTTTTTTCATTTTTAATATATTGTATTAATTTGGTAGACTTTTTTTTTTAATTCTTTGATAGCAATGCCAAAAACAGAATGTCTTCCTCTGGGGAATGCTGAATTTACAATGAACACATTGATTTGTTTGTCCAATCAGCATATTTTTGAATGTTAACATAATTTTATTGCATAATTCATATTTTTTTTATATTTTGCCTACAGTACAGAGTGGTGTTTGATCATATGAGTGTAGCATGAGTGATTAAGCTAGATCCCGCCACTGTGAATAAAAGTATGAATTGCTCATGTCTCTACCATGGTGTGTTGTGATTATACAATGACATTATTTTGAAAAGAAATGTCTTATCATTTTAAAATACCACTGCATAATCAGAGCTCATTTATAATCAATCTTAGTGCAGTACTGCAACTCAATGGGTGGGGTTTGCAAAGTACTTGACACATGCATGTACATGAACTTAAAGTTAATACACTGTGAAAGTGCACTTGGTGCCAATGTGTGGCAGAAGAGATGTCAAATGTGTTCAGCAGTATTTCAGTGCCTTAATTAATTTAATTTGCAGGGCACGCAGCTGGCTTTTCAAATGAATTGCAGTAGTAGAACTAGGGGGATTTCAGTTTCATTACCTGTAGTTACACTGATCTACATTTCAGAGCAGATTTTACCTCTTGTAGCACAATGGACTTTCTTGGAAATTAGACTTTGTCTACGGCATGTTACTAATATATAAAAAGTGGAAATCAGAATTACAAGAAGAGTGTATAACTTAATTACCTACAGAAAAAAGTACAGTTTTGTACCTACCATAAATGTAGATGTTCCAGTGCTCATACAGCTGCAGTCATTACAGATGGGTTATCCTGCCATCAGGCAGGTCCTCGGTCGGCCGAATTCCAAAGTCTAGGTCCGGCGTCGGTTGTCGTCGCTTCTTCCCTGATGTCAGTGCGGCAGGGGTATAAAAGAGGCAGCCGACACCATCTTCTTCAGTTTTTCTTGCCCCAGATGTCAGGTGCCGCCAGAAGGAAGGCAAAACATAAACTTATGTAATCATGCAATATAGAATAATCAAAAAACAGTAGTTGCAAGCAAATACACCATAAAGGAATACCCCAAATAGGTTGTATGAGAAGGTGTTTGTCATAAGGCCTGTCCTAAGAGGGGACGGAGGGGGGGAAACCTGGACTGCAGCTGTATGAGCACTCGAACATCTACATTTATGGTAGGTACAAAACTGTACTATGTTCATCGTGCATACAGCTGCAGTCATTACAGATGGGAAGAATCCCAAAGGTAAGTAGGGGTGGCAGGCACTAAGTGGAACTAGGAGGAGCAAGGATGCCCTGCAAAACAGCTGTGGCAAATCCCGCTCTAGATTTAGAGTAAAGTGGAAGGTGATAGTGTTTGGAGAAAGTGTGCACTGAACTCCAAGTGGCTGCTTCCAAAATGTCCTTGGTAGGAACCCCCCTGAGGAAAGCTGCAGAGGTATCTGTGGCCCTGGTGGAGTGGGATCTGATGCTTGAAGGCACAGCTTTTCCATGAAATGAGTAACAAAAGCGTATGCAGTGGGCTATCCATTTTGAGATTGTCTGTTTGGGAATAACCTTTCCTTGAGTACCTGTAGCATAGGACACAAAGAGTTGCTCGGATTTCCTGAATGGCTTTGTCCTGTCCAAATAATAACGAAGTTGTCTGTGAATGTCCAAGGAATGCAGTAGTCTTTCCCCTTTGTTTTGTGGATTAGGGTAAAAGGTAGGTAAGTGGATAGTCTGATTCAAAGCTACACTGGATACTACCTTTGGCATAAAGGTAGGGTTGGTTCGTAAGGAAATTCTGTCCTGATGGAAAATGATGAAAGGTTGCACAGCCATGAGGGCCTGTAGCTCTGAAACCCTGCATGCTGAGGTGATAGCCAGAAGAAAGGCTGTTTTCCATGACAAGTATTGTAGTTCTGTTGAAGCAGCTGGCTCGAATGGAGGAAGGGTCAGCTTTTCCAATATGAAGTTGAGGTCCCAAGTAGGGACTGGTGGTTTCCTTGGGGGTTTTATATTCTTTGCCCCTCTGAGGAACTGTCTTAAGAGAGGATGAGAGAATAAAGGAGGATCTGTGTTGTATTGTGCAGAAATGGCTGAAGCGTGGATTTTGATGGAGGAGAAGGAAAGTCCACTGTTTAACATCTCAGCTAGGTACTGTAAAATTTGAGGTAAATTTATTATTCAAGGATTCTGGCCCTTTTCCTGATTCCAGGTACAAAATTGTTTCCATTTGGCGGAGTAGGCTTTTCTAGTAGAAGGTCTTCTGGCCTCCAAGATGACATCCTGCACCTCCTTGGAGAGGAGGGTCTGTTGGTAAATCAAGGGATTCTCCATGCAGCTAGATTTAGGGTTTTGAGCTGGCTGTGAAGAGTCTTGAAGTTGTGCTGGGACAACAGAAGAGGGACTAGAGGTAGGATCCATGGTGGGGAATGTGTCAGGCTCTTCAGGAGCGGATACCAGTGTTGTCTTGGCCAATCTGGAGCAATGAGAATCATTTTCAGCCTCTCTGACTGGTTTTTAATAGAACTTTGGGCAACAGAGGAAGAGGCGGAAAGGCATAGACTGTCAACGTTGTCCAATTGAAAGAAAGTGCGTCCACTTTCCAGGCTTGTGGATGATAGGTCCTTGAACAAAATTTTTCCAATTGGTAATTTCTGTGGGTAGCAGAGAGATCTATGTCTAGCTGTCCCCATGCCTGAGTTATCTTTGTGAAAATTTGAGGATGCAACTTCCATTCGTGTGGATCTGTCATAATTCTGCTTAGGCTGTCTGCCAGTGTGTTTTCCTTCCCTGGCAGGAATTGTGCCTGAAGGTGAATTTCCAATTCCAGTGCTGTGTTCCATAGGGTCATGGCTTGTCTGCACAGGGGGAATGAATGAGTTGCCCCCTGTTTGTTTATGTACCACATCACTGTGGTGTTGTCTGTCCTTATCAATAGCTGGCCTGGATGCAGTAGGTCTTTGAAGGCCATAATAGCATTTTGCACTGCTAGCATTTCCTTTTGGTTGATGTGTAGGTGCTTCTCTTTTTGGGACCATTTTCCTGAATGCACTGATCTGTCATGTGTGCCTCCCAGGCGTAGTCTGAGGCATCTGTTGTGATGATTTGAGTTGCTTGAGGTACGCAGAAAGGGAGACCTATGTTTCTTTGGCATGCTTGAGCCCACCACAGAAATTCCTTTTGAAGGCATGGAATGAGTGGTATAATTGTTTCCAAGCTGTGGCTGTGTTGAGACCATAAGTTTTTTAGGTACCATTGAAGTTTCCTCATATGCAGCTTTGCACATAGGATCAGTAGGATGCAAGATGCCATGAATCCCAGAGCCTGCAGGACTTTCCTTGCAGTCAGCCTGGTGAAGGTTGCCATTTTGCTGAAGTATTGAGACAGTTTCCCTTGTTTGTCTGGCGTGAGGTAGGCCATCTGGGTGGTTGTATTCAAGCTGGCACCCAGGAAAATTATTTGTTGAGAGGGTATTAGTTTTGATTTCTTTTTGTTGACTGTGTATCCCAGAAAGTTCAACAGTTTTATTACAAACGCCAGGTGTTTCAGAAGTATGTCCTTGCTGTCCGCTTGGATCAGGCAGTCATCCAGATATGGGTATATTTGTATTCCTTGAAGTCTGCAGAAGGTGATTACTGATGCCAGGCATTTCGTAAACACTCTGGGTGCAGTAGATAAGCCAAACGGCAATGCAGAGAATTGATAATGGGTTGAACATGCAAGAAATCTGAGTTATCTTCTGCAATCTTGTCAGATGGGGACATGCAGGTATGCCTCCTTGAGGTCCAATGTTACCAGCCAAGACTCCTTGCCCAGCATGGGAAGAAGCTGCTGTAATGTGAGCATCTTGAATTTTGGTACCTGTAAAAATGTGTTTAGGATGGATAGGTCTATGATAGGTCTCCAATCTTTGTCTTTCCTTGGTACAAGGAATAGTCTGGAATAAAACCCTTGACCTTGTTCTTTTGCAGGTACCTCTTGAATCGCTTTCATATCCATGAGAGCTGAAATTTATTTTTGTGCCTCTGCCCTTTGATTTTGTGGCAGGTTTGGCATGCCTCTCATTTTTGGAAGAGTGTGAAAGTGGAACCTGTAGCCACTGTCTATAATGTCCAGAATCCATTTGTCTTTTGTAACAATATGCCAATTTTTTGAGAATAATGCCAGTTTTCCACCCAAAGGTGCTGCCATTAAAGCTTTGCTTGGCAGGTAAAGGGGGAAGTCATTGTGTCTGTTTTCTGAATGACTGTGATCTATCTTCTCCACCTCTTGGGGTTGGTGCTTGCCACTGTCTGGCTCTGAAAGATCCTTGAGGTTGCCCTCTACCCCTTGGGCATCTGTATCTGCCCCTTTGAGGTCTGTCCGTGGCTGGAAAGGACCAATTTTTTGAAGGCCAGTTTCTGCTGAAACGTGGAGGGTTGTACCTGCAGGAAATATTTCACTGTTTGCATTGATTTCGCTTTTTCCTCCATTTCCTTTAGTACCTCCTCAGCTTTAACACCAAACAATACATCTTTTTGAAGAGGTGCATCTAATAATTTAGCTTTGACATGATCTGGTAAGGCTTGCTCTTTGAGCTAAGCATGTCTACGTATAACAGACCCCATAACAGTAGCTCTACATGAGGAATCTAAAGCATCAAAACCACACTGCAAGGTATGTTTACCCACTTGCTCTGCACCATGCAACAAATCCTGCAACTCTTTTAAATCTGGTTGTGTCATTTTGCTTTTCAACTAAGATAACAAAAACTGTTGATACTTTAACATATGGAACTGACAGTTTAATGCCCTCATGGTTAAAGTGGCTGAGGTATACACCTTTTTCCCCCACCTTTCTAAAGCTCTGGAATCTCTCTCTGAAGGTAATGGGTTTTTAGCAGTAGAGGCCTTAATTCCCTTGGGACCTTGTGAAATAGTTTCTGGGTCAGCAGTATGGCTTTTGTATAGGAACTGGTGTGAATCAGGAACCCGGTAATACCTGTCTGGTTTAACAGGAGCTGGAGGTAAAGAATCTGGATTGAGGCTGGCTTCTGTGTACACATCATCTAATATATCTAAAACAGGAGGAATAGCCAGGGGTCTATGCTGGGTGAGCAAGAGAAAATCACTGAGCCTTTTCTTGGAATCTGAGTAATCTTGGCCTTCCCAGTGAAAGTGTTCCCTCAATGTATGTAAGGTTTCCCCAAAAGAGTAGTCCTCAAGGGGGGAGACCGAGGGAATAGACTCCTCTGCATCAGAGTCTTCAAAAGGAGAATAGGCATAGTCCTGGTCCTCAGAATGTTCAGAGGTAATAGAGGCTTGATCTGAGGAAGGGTAGTCTTCCTCTAATCTGGGCCTTTTGTCCGAGGGGGGTTGAGAACCCCTGATAAGAGTAATCAAATCCTCAGCCATTTTGAGCATCTGTTTTTTAGGCATGGGGCCTTGAGAGGGGGCCTGAGGTCCCTGTTTTTTGGTTTTCATGGCTGCTTTAGATTTTGTGAAAGCTTTAATAGAGAAGGAGGAAGGCCTGAAGACACCTTGAGAAATGGCAGGCCTGTCTAAACTCTGAGTTTCCCTGCCAAGAGTGGCGTTGGTATCTGTAGTAGGGATGGGGACTGAGGAGCCTGCGACCTCGGCTACTGAAGACACCAGTAATGTAGAGTCATCGGTACTCAGGGGCTGCGTAGGCAACTTGCTGAGAACTGGAGAACCGGTAGTCGGCCTTAGCGTGGTGTCAGTAGTAGTCGCGGACCTCGTATGTCAGTCCTTATCTTTGCGTCTTTTACTCAAAACTGGAGTCAGAGTATCCGACGACATAATATAATTAAATTTTTTACCAAAATGGTGAAGGGCGAACTCCGCTCGGCACTTAATAGTGCACTTGTTGAATCTAGCACAAAAACGACAGGCCGAGATGTTGTGGTCTGGGCCTAAGCAAGGTATACAGAAAGAGTGGAAATCCTTATGCGGTATTTGCTTCCCATATGAAATGCAATTATTAACTTTGTCTGACATCGGTCTGAGGCAAGAAAAGTTTCCCCAACGGGGTACTTAGCTTTCAAGAAGACTTCAGCTGAAATATTTTCGTAAATCTCAGGAGCTGGCCGACTGGCACTTGCCAACTGCTTCTGCTTCGGGCACCGCATGGCAAGAAAGACTGAAGAAGATGGCGTCAGCTGCCTCTTTTATACCCCTGCCACACTGACATCAGGGAAGAAGCGACGACAACCGACACCGGACCTAGACTTTGGAATTCGGCCGACCGAGGACCCGCCTGACGGCAGGATAACCCATCTGTAATGACTGCAGCTGTATGCACGATGAACATCACCATTCTAAACCATAATTAATATATGTGTGCTTGCCTCCAGTTGGATACTGGCTGCAAGCTTGCAAAGAAAATTAAGAAAAGAAAAATATCTGTACCTGTACTCAGTATCCTCCAGAATGGCACACCCACCAAAAGAAATGTACTTCTCCCACTGATACCTTAAAGCCACAAAATTGACCACTGATGCAAAGTGCTTTGGCCATATTACCAGTGGCACAAAGTACACTGTAAAAGAATGTCATAAGTCTACATCACCATTTTCATGGGCATACGCTTATGCACCGCATTGTGCAGACATCTTCAGTGATGAATCCCTACAGAGACCAATTATTTTATGAGCACAACTATACAATGATATAATGCCTCTTTTAAAATGCTGTATTAAAACAGAATGGTCAGTGTACAGGTAAGTTATATTTAATCACAGTGGAGGCTGCACTCTTATCACCAAATAAGTTACATTATGGAGGGAAAAAGCTTTAAGGCCCATACCTTTCATACTCTATGACACTATAAAAGAAAACAGATTATAGTAGTTTTTGGGAAGTTTTCTTAAATAACTTCTGTGATAGCTTGGTGGATAACTACTGGGCCTATGGTGTATAGGGTTCTGGGTTCGAGACCTGCATGGCTGTTTGGGTTGGGAGAGTGGCTTAATGGCTAAGGTGTTTGCCTTACAAACATAAGGTGTAGGGTTTGAGTCTCACAAGGGATAACTGGCTAGGCTTAAAATGGCTCGCAAGGGCACCTAGCTTAGTACTAAACTATGAATCTATGAATAAAGGTTCCTTCTACATTTGTTTAGTTTTACCTTTTGCTTATGTGTTCTTTCATGATGGCACTGCATAAAAAGTAGCCACATAAGCTAGTGTATTATGTTGATATTGTTCAAATGCTAATCTTGCCACACTGATTCATTATATGTCACTTTATCATACAAACTATATAAATAATTGCTTTTTATGTATTGAATAAAACAGTAAATGAAATGGCAAAACAAGCTTTGAAATTAACATACAAGATTCTAGACCAACATTCAGCAATAATTTTACATCAATAGTTTTAAATGCATTGCACATGGTCTTGTTATACTGTTGAAAGTCATTCTGTTGATGAGGAAACTAAATGCCTTTATAACTGTTTACCCACATTTCCATTTTTACAGTGCATTTCATTTTATCTGTTGCCTACTATATGATATTTTACTAGAGTTGCTATGACATAGGGCAGGATTCACAAAACCTCCGTGTAAGAGTTAGCAAGTCTTACACGGAGTCTGCAGTTAAACGGTGTGATGTCAGCATGCCATGCATATTCATAAGGGCATGCTGAATCACACCCTAGGCTAACACGGTCCGTGTAGGAAAGTAGGAGGCGTGTCCACATGGCGAGTCCTGCAAAGGGACACGCCCCCAGAAGAATCACAGTCCCGAAAGGAAACTCCCACAAGCGAGTCCGCGGAAATGTCAAGAAACACAACAGCACACATGCCCCCACAGACTATAAACCCAACTGTAATGCAAAACGTAAAAATAAACAGTTTAATATTTTTTTTTATAATTTCAAAAATGTTTGCCGTAATTGCGCTCGTTTGCGCGGATGTGCCCTTCGCTCAGCCACAGTTAGCACTCACTGGAAAAGCATATAAGATCTAAATATGTAAATTAAGCCAAGTAGCAATAGCATAGTGGTAGAGACGTCGGCCAAAGAGGAGGTAGTCACGGTTCGAGCCCCAACAACATAATTTTCTATTTTTAGTGAAATAAGCACGAAACAATCCCCTGACATACATGTGTATATATATATATATATATATATATATATATATATATATATATAACTATAATTTAAGTAAAACGTAATGAAATGGGCCATGTATTTTTGAAGAAATCTGACACAATAAAAAAAAAAATTTATAAGTGCCCATAGCTGAGCAGCGCTCTAACAAGCTGAGTATGACTGCCCGCAGGTGAGTAGTGGTTTAACAGGTGTAATATGAGTGCCCGGAGTTGAGCAGCGCTTTAACACACTGAAACTGTGTGCCCATAGTTGAGCAACATTTCTCATAGCGTAATATGCATGCTCATAGCCAAATAACGCGTTAACCAGCGTAACCCGTTTGCGCGGAGCTGCACAGCGCGCCAACCGGCTTACCAGCGGGCAACGTTGAGCAACCTGTATCAAAGCCGCCTTTACACAGACACACCTCCTAGCCTGTCTAGACAGTAGTAAAATAAAAAAAAAGCAATGCCCAGGCTCGAACCCAGGATACTGTGCATCATAGTCAAAGTACTGAACCACTAAGCCATGACAGCTGTACTAAAAAATGCAGTATTAGCATATATATAGGAATGAATGGAAATAGAAGCATGACAAAGCAGGTTTTTTTTAATCTGATACATTTCCAAAATGGCCAATCACAGATAAGTGCGGGAAAAATGGCATATATAAGCACCATAGGTGGGAATACACAGCATAACTGATTGTGGAACCTATTTGCAGTCAGGATGGCAGGTGTAGGAGAGGGCAGTCACTTCCGAGCACAGAGGAGGGGTGTTGAGGAATCCAAATATATGGTTTGGCTCCTAGTCCACAATCATGAGGCTCAACTCATGCAGGGCCAGGTTCTGTGGGGAGCGTACAAGGCAGAGGCGTGGAACCAGTTGGCACATAATCTCACCAGTGCCACAGGCATACCAAGGACTGGTAAACAGGTCCGTCACCACCATGCGGACCTGAAGAGACGAAAGCAGGACCAACTCAACCGTTGGATCCAGGACGCCCGGCAAATGCCCAACACCCCACTACTGAGTAAGTATCCATGTAATTACGTATGTAAGAAATTATCCTAGCTGATGTTGTGGAGATGTATGTTCCAATATTACTTCATTTATATTACAGCTGCAGGTGTGCGTTCTGCGACTCGGTGAGCATATGGTGATAGGCTGGAGCGGTTGCGCCACCAGGCAGGTTAGTAATTATTTTTCTGTAATTGTTATACAATATAAGTGAGACAGCTTGTAAAAGAGTTCAGTGTAGTTACATATTAATAAAGTTCAAATAACACTAGAAGAAAGATTCTGCTAGTACTGTATGATTAGATAAGTGATGCAGCCTGTAATCCAGAAATAAAAATTAAACAAGTCTGAAATAGAGATTTTCCACCTGTATTGTAATATCAGATAACCTGCTGCAGCCTGAAAATTAGTGGTAAACAAGCTAAAGACAATAGACATGTGTCAAATACAACCCCTTTTAAAATCTGCCATATGAAACAAGTGAGTCTGTTGGAAAGGATTGTTGTAACCAAGTAAGACATGTTAATAATGCCTAGAATTAAGTACCATCTTGAATTGTAAAAATAAAACAAGTGAGAGTGTGAGAAAGAGGTATGACTCGACCAAGAAAGCTGTTATAACTCTTGAATAAAGTATACTGCAGTCAGTACATAATGAAATGAATGAGACAGCCACAACCAAACAGTGAAATGTTTGTAATAAAGTACTGAAGCTGGAATGTGTCTGTCCCACAATTTGGATATGTTGCTGTACCCTTGCAATATGGAGATAGTATGGTTGTATGAAATAATGAACATCCACAGTTGTCTAGAGCCATATAAATCAAATGTAGCAGGAAGCTGTACCTGAACACAGCCAGATATGAACGTGTAGGAATAAAAATGCAATGTATATTAATGTAGCAGTAACAGTTCCATCACTAACATTCCTAAGGTTACATATAGGAAACTGTACTAAGACCTGTAGGGTATATATATCTGCAGCTACTAGAGATGTACAGCATATGTATAGGTAGTTGAAGTTGTTAATGAAATATTTCTTCACCCTACCCTATATTCACAAATAATGCCATTCCACAACAAACTGGGTATGTGTATTCACAATTAATTCCTATGGACATTTGTCCTGTTGGTTCAAACATATTTGCACGTACGTTGATGCATGTGCCCTGTTCACATATCCAAACCTGATGGCCTGTTGCCGTCAATCAACCCTGCATGCTGTTGGATTGTGTACTGTTGTTCAAAATATGCATGTGTTATGCTTGCTGTTCAATGTTTGGAATTCATGGGTGTTTGGTTAATGGGAATACTGATGCATGCTGTTACAACTAATTTTGAATGGTATTGTTTGTTACTAACCCAAAATGTCATAAAATATTGCTAAACATAGGACAACAGGGAAGGCGGGTTCCAGCGGACCCACCTCTCCCACCTCAGCTGGCGAGTGCACCTGGCACTAGTGCCCAGGCCGGAACCTCCTCCGGTGGCCCTGTGCCACCTTCAGGTGGAAGCTCTGCAGGGGATGGGGCTCCTCCCCCCTCTGCAAGCGTGGCTGGAGGAGACCATCCACTCACCCTCCAAAGTGTCCGGTCTGTGGTGCGTAGCGAGATCAGGCATTCTGTGCTTGAACCCCTACACCAGCTTGAGGCATGGGTGGCGCAACTCATGGGTGTGCCTGCTGCCTGTCCTACACAGCCCCCAGCACAGCCCCGTCCTGGGCAGTGAAGGTGCAGTGGCAACTGCCCATGGGTGGGGATCTCAGTTCCACTGTTGCCATCTGTGGGCTCATAGGCTCGTGATATCCAAACATCCGTCCCCGTCAATTGTGTTTCTCCCCACGTGTCATACTCCGCCCCTGTATGCATCTTGTTTGTCTTGTCTGTTAACCTCCCCTACCTACCTCCCCAAATATACCTACTTCCTGTACCTCACATTCCACTCTCACCTGAAAAAAAAATAAAAAAAGGGCACTCTGTTCCTGCAAAAAAATTACGCCCCATACATAGCTGCCCATTTTGCAGACATGTCTGCTGGACATGTGAACTGGTAATTACAATTGGCTGTACAACATATTTTGTTGTCCTCACCCCTCTCTCAGGGGTGGAAGGTTTCAAATTTCACACCAAATTACACACATATGCACAGCTGTTGCTGATAAAGAAATGGGCAGCTATGGGCCTTTCCTACATCCTTCCTGCAAATCCCGAGCTTGTTTTCCTACTGTTCTACCCTCTTTGTGCCCCCCTTTTTCACCACTTTCCTATCTCCCCATTTTCTTTTCTTTCAAAGAAATTAGCGTGGGTGTGAGCGAGAGTAAGCACTTTTAAGCAGTTGTAAGCGGGTGTGCGTTTGTGTGCGCTTAGCTAAGCGAGTGTGCGTGAAGCTAAGTGACAGTGCGCATGCGTGAGCACCGCACAAACCAGCAGTAACCCGCTTACAACTGCTTAAAAGTGCCTTAGTCACTCTGAATGTCAAGGCCTGTAGTCTGCTCAGCAGCAAAATAAAATTCCTCTGTCAGTCTCAAACCCAGGACCTTGGAAACACTAGTCTGCATGACTTACCACTAAGCCATGACTGATATACAAGAACTTTGTGCTGAAAGCAATATATCATGAAATAGTAGGACTGAATGTAAAGGGAATATAGGAAGGCTATTACACAAAGCTTTTCTTGTATCTTTACTGGCAATTCTTGTGGATTTGCATTACATTAGTGTGAGAAGACAAACAGCCATGCTAGTGGGTAGCTAGTAGGTAATAATGTGACAGTAGCACCTTGCAAACCACACACACTATCAGCGCAGGATAAACACTGCCATATTTGAATAGGTAAGAGGCCAGCCCTCGGAACTGTGACTGATTTACAGGGATGTTCCTGATTTGAAAATAAATGTTAACTGTGCCCCACTGACTCCCTGTGAAATGTACTAACAGTAGGCAGAAAGGTGTGGAATTCCACGTAATGGTAACTGTCAATTACTTAAAGTATGTACTACTTGCATGTCAGAAATGGTGTAGTAATACATATGCTCAAAATACCCCACAGTCACAACTGCAGAATATCTGAAATATATCACGGGTGTATCCCACTGATATGTACCATTCCCTGAGGCTGATAAGATACACATGAGAGTATCTGAGGCCTGCAAGTGTCAGAAACTCACAGGCATATCATTCTGTCTGCTGTCACACACTCTGTGAATAGCTGTAGAATTGCTTCCACAAGCACACCCTCATGTAGGAGTACAACCCAGAAATATCAAAGGATGTAGCCAACTAATAAAATAAGGACAGTATAGCAGTTTACAAGCGCTGCATGTGCCTGCTATCCATAACTGTTAGTACAAAGTACAAGGCCCCACTACTGCTCAGCAGCAAAATAAAATACCCTTGTAGGTGTCAAGCCCCACACCTTGGCCAGACCAGACTGCATGCAGTACCACCAAACCACACCAAACATATAAGGAATTGCTGCTGAAAGAAATATAGCAAGCATTACAAGGAGTGAATGTAAATGGAAAATAGGAAAGCCATAGCAACACATTCCAGTAAAGACACCTAGCAGTCCTTCAAGGAGTGAATGTAAAGGTTAAATAGTGAAGCCATAGCAACAAATTGCAAGAGCCACTGCTGTATACCAGTTAATCCACAAGTCCCACAGGAAAGCACATACTCCCATTTAAACAGTATTAGTATTATTAGGTGTCAGTTAACATACACACTGAGAAGAATGAACTGGAGGAAGCAATAGTCAGGTTTCAGTACAACATGCATTTCAGTGCCTACAACACAGCCTTAAATATGAGAGACATACCAACCTTTACACTCACAGAACAGTGTCCACAGCATACCAGCATGGTCCCCACCTTGAAAATCTGAAAGGGCTATGCCTACCTAACCTAACATTTTATAGCACCGTCCTGAAATCACAGTGAGAACTGCAATTACCACACAGCAGGCTGCATGCAATTAGTAAATGCTGGCTAACAATTGGTGCAGAGGCCATCACATGCACATGTGCAGATACCTACAAAAGCAGCCTGTACTCCCAGTCCACACATGCAATAGTTTCATTGCAACAACCGGAGAGAGAGAGAGACACACACAGAGAAAGACACCAAAAAAAAAAAATTAAAAACCATCAAGCTAACCATCAGCAGGCCACCAAGCAGCAAGCCATCACAAACAGCAGTGAGAAACAAAGGTAATGTAAACTACATAATCTAATAATCTACATACTGTGAACCCTCCATATGTGTTAGCAGTCTGTATCTATATATATATATATATATGAAGATGTGCATAGGGCAGGGGACATACTGCAACTGTCAGTGAAGGCTGGACATACATATGTATTTGAAGGTTGCTATGTGCACATATCAATGTAGGTTGTAGTGCAACGTACAATGTAGGTTGTACAGTAATGGATGTTTAGCAGTATGTTAGTGTGTGTATTCGTATGTGTAAATAAAAAAAAAATATATATATGTATATGTATATTTATATATGTGTGTATATATATATATATATATATATATATATATATATATATATATATATAAATATGCATATATGTGTACATAGATAGAGAGGGATGTATATATAGATAGATAGAATATGTATATACATATATATGTAATAGATACATACATATATAAATATATATAGATACATATACAGACAGATATGAATGTCTAGAGATATGTATGTATATGAATCTCTCTCTCTCTCTCTCTCTCTCTATATATATATATATATATATATATATATATATATATATATATATATACTGAGAGAGGCACATGTGTGCAGATGTATTGCAACAGGTGCCTGGTGACAAAGGCATGGACTGAACACCAGTGTGGATACTGGAGTACCATACCCCATTCCAAAACACTTTCAACACTAACCACCACATAGGTGGTTGCCTGCCTACTACTGGATGTGTCAGAAGGGAACATGGGAAACAAGTGTACAATAGCCTCCCCTTTGATATTCACAGTGGCACACTATTCTTGTAATCCCTGTACATGGTACATGTCAGCACAAATGGTGTGTCAGCTAGGGAAATGTATTTCACTGTACCCCTCTATACCTCACAATGTACTACACGGTATGTACCTCCCATGACAACTACAGAAAGGGAGAAGGACACAGTCATACCTAACAAACAGTGATAATGCCCTCAAACACATTACCTATGCAGAGTGACTGACAAAACCACAGATAGAGTGCCTTTCATACTACCTACACAGAGGTTACCACTGCTGGATATACATAGTTAAGTCACACCCATAACAGTTGTCCAACAACCATGGTAACACCTCACAATATCCCCAACCTAAATGACCTATGTCTGTCATCCTTGGCACCGCAGTAAAGAGCACATGGTGGAGGTACAGGTTCCTACCCACAAATAAGCCATACCCTGGAGTAAACCACCCAGCATTAAGACGCAAGGCTCCTCATTAGTAGATGTCAGACATACCCCTGTTGAATGTTATGCAGATAGGTAATATGCCATATGAGTCACCCTGTGTAACTGTTTGACAGGAGCAAGTACAATCACATTACATGTGTCCCAAGGGGCAGGGAAGCATAACAGCATGCTGCTGTAGGCCCAGGGCCAATAGCATACTACCTACCTATGACACAATGCACACACACATGTACTCATTGCAATACCAACTATGTGAGGTGGAATGAGTGTGCCACTGACTGTGTGCAAGGTCTTTAATGGTGTGATTGCTCAGCATGACTTTGTGTCTGTCATGGTAGTGTGTGTCCTTGGTGTGAGGCCAGAAAAAGATGCGTCAGGTATTGGGATACAAACATAATACATTGCCATATGTTGTGCTGTGGTTCCCTGTATGTGACTGCAGTGTAGGTAGGGGTATGACCACAAAGACTAGGGTGCATTACCATTGAAATTTTAACTGTGCATTGCATGGGTTGACAATGTTCCCCATCCATTACCTTGATACAAACCCCCAGTTTGAGGTTGTGCATTGGACCTCAAACAATGTGCCGACTGCTGGTGTATACTAGTTTGTTGTATGGAGTGTGCCAGGCACTGTCACACAGTTGTTGGCTGAGCACTGATATGTGGTCATTTACATGTGTATCCCCCAATAGACAGACAGATGCTATATATGGCAGTTCAGTGATATCACTACAGTAGAGTATTATGTGTGCCATATTACTTGCTCACATATTTTTCTTTTCCTTCCAGGGCGATGGTGCACCAGTGCAACCCCTCGTACTCAGCTGCAGAGGAAGAGGAGATACACTAATGCCTGGTGCGGGATTTTGACACACTCTTTTCCCGCACCAGCCAGAACCAGCAGGAGAGGGCTGCACTGTGGCAAGACCTTGTCCGTCGGGTAAATGACATAGGCATGCATAACCAGACATATGAGCAGGTACGCCATCACTGCAGTGATTTTAATTAGAAATGTCCATCAGCGTGCGTCTAATATCCACAGGCAACAGCTTGCCACAGGTGGTAGGACAGCTATACACCCCCCCCCCTCACCAGACTGGAGGGGCTCCTCCTAAGTGTTGTGGCTCCAGCCCAACAGCAGCATCTGCAGACATGTGTAATGATGGAGGCTGGAGCCACCCAGCATGTGGACATGGAACGTGCAGGTAACATGCCATATCTATAGTTGACTCTTCCCTACACTGGTAGTTTATGCATGTGTGAGATGTGTACTGTGTTTGTAGCTGTTATCCTGGAAATTATTGTGCAAGATTGATATTCTCAATATCAGCAGTAGACCTGTGAAAGCCAACTGTTGTTACTACTGAACTGTATCATACTCACAGTATCAATGGCACAATTGTGCCTACTGACAATAAATGTCTTATTTGTGCAGGTCCCTCTGGTGTAACAGCAAGGCAGCCAATCCATGATGGTGAGTGTGTAATAACAATACTTTTAATACTAATGATAATAATAGTAATAATACCCTCAAACAGTATTGCTATGTGTTGGATTGCAGGTGTGTTTGTGTCTGTGTGTTTGTATCTCATGTACTGAGGAGTGTGCATGTGCCCATGTGTGCATGTGCATATGTGTGCATGTGTGCATGTGTGCATGTGCCCATGTGCCCATGTGCATGTGTGCCGCATGTTGTGCATGTGTGCATTTGTGCATTGTATGCGTGCGTGTGCATCTGTGGTAACATTGTGTACACATTGTAAACTGTGTTTCCTGTCTTCCTCTCACAGGTTCTGGTGTTGCTCTGGTGGTGTGCAGCAGGGAACCTGAATCCACTGCTGGGGATAGTGATAATGATGATACATGTGTAATGGCACAGGGAGGTGTGACAGGGTCTGTTGTTGGTCAGCCAATCGACAGTACACAGCAGTCAACCCCATCAATGCGCACAGTCATCCTGCCAATACATCCATTGTCACCAATGTCCTTAGGTGAGGGACAGCATACAGTGGGCATTGACCAAGGTAATGTGGTATCAGTGGCACATGCATCCCCTTACAGCAGCCATGGCCAGAGTCCTAACATGGTACCACACAGGCAGATGTCCAGGGGGTTCTCGTAGGAGCATCCGTGGTCGTACTGCCCCTGTCAGACGTGCCCACAGAGATCTTTCAACCTCAGCTATGTTCCGGGCTGTAATGCAGGCACAGGCACATATGGAACGGTACACCAGACAGGGTCTGAGGGAGCTTAGAGCACATTGCACTGCTATGAATGACACTATGCATGACGTTGCGGCTGCCATCAGTAATTTCACCGAGGTCATTGACAGACATTGGGGGGACACATTAGATCTGTTCCACAACTACATGTCCATGAGCCAGGGCAATGCAGGATGGTTGAGGTGTCGACGTGGACGTATGCCAGCAACATCAGCAGCTGGCAGTCGTCATGGATGACAACAAACCCGCAGCTGCTCCCATAGTGCCAGTACCAGCCCCAGCAATGCTGGGTCTGTGCTGTCATCAGACCACCCTAGGAGACCACTTGAACATGGCTCTGGACAGTCCCAGCAGGGACATGTGTCCAGTCATCAACCAACTGCTTCTGATGACAGTACCCAATCTGGCTTAGTACCTGATACTGTCTGTAGCACCCCTGCCAGGCACAGGTACCGTGTCCATGGCCAGAGACAGTGATCTGTATGACCTGGCAGGTACAGTCTGTGGCTGTCCACAAACACCCGTATATGGCAGCCATGAGGTGGAACTGTGTGCATGCATACACACATGCATAATGCTAACACCTAGGGTTAACACATACACGCACACACCACATCAACATTGCCCCATCTTGTACTGTTGTCCCTCACTAACACACACACACATACATGTCGATTGGTTGTATCAGTGGCAGACTCAGGCATACCAAGTACACACCCTGTGCATATGATGAAACTGTGCCCCCTCCTGCAATCTGTAACATTGATGCAGGAACAGGTTAACATGGTGCTGATGCACAGGGTGACTACATAGAAGTGTAGTAATATTATCATGTTGTCAACAGTACAGTGTAATGATATCATTGTGGGTATATCCCAGCATGCCTGATGCATTAACAGTATGATTGTCATTGTATTGTTTTGTACACCACTATTAATTACCATAGTGTAATGTCTGCACATCTTTGCATTCTGGTGGTAAGGCTGAAAACAGAAGGCCACCTACATAGGTAGCACAGGGGATAAGAAAATGGAAGTAATGATACTCAATGCCGGACATGTAAACCGCAAGATGCATGCAGTCCAAACTCTACTCTGCATGGAGAATGTTGATATCTGTGCAGTAATAGACAACAGGTTCAAGACTCCCAAGAGCACCCTAGCACTACCAGGTTACACCTCATACCATGCTTGACAGCCCCAAAACACAGAACTATTACAGGAGGGTGAGTCTCATTAAATGTCAAGGATACTGTGGTGGCAGGACAGGTAGCTTACATCCTTCTAAGTTAGGAACTGCTGATTGAGGGCTCAGTGTCTGTTATTCTAAATGTGTATTAGTTCTGGTTTAAGCACTTGGGCTTCAGGCCAGTTATTTTACATTAAGAAGGTTTATGGTCTGCACTCTTGTGGGAGGAGAAGCTGGACTCTGCCCGTCTGAGCTGGGAATTTCTGGCTAAAGGCTTATAGTGCCTGCATATTTCAACTGTTTCTTACTGAAATTGGTACACCTTGTTTGCTGTAGCATAGACTAGATCCAGGCCTGCTGAATGTAGCTTTGTTTGTATGCTTGTTATTTCCCTGAAATGCTAATTCCACCTAAAACATGGCTTTTCAGCGCTTCTGTGGATCCCTAGTGACATCTGCATTGCTTACTGTACTTATTTCCTTGTTTCACTTGAAAAAAAGTTACTGTTTGTCATTTTTGCATTTAAGTTACCTGTAACACATTGCATTTAAGTTACCTGGCACTTGCTCACTAAAGCAATTATATATGTCAGCACTAACAAATTAAAAGCACTACACCCTCACAAACTCCCCTTGAGTACCTTGTTCCCCATTGGCCCTTTTTGTTGTCAATTATAAAGGAATTCCCAATACTATTCGAGCATGTACAAAGGTCAGTTGTCAATCTCCTCTCTGGTCCAGCTGGTGAATCTGGGAATCTTGAGGCAATGTAACAACTGCTTCATGTACTCAGACAACCCTCTCCTCCTCCCAACAAATTCCAACACATGTGAGAGATGCAACCATATAGCCAAACTGGAGGCTAAGCTCTCTCAACTCAGTACTGGCAAAACCTGTCAGGAGGAGAAGGAAACCACACTCACTACAATTCCAGTCTCACATACACCTACCACGACAGCAAACCAAACACATAAACACACAAAAACATACTCGGAGGCTCTAAATAAAAATCTACCTAAGCAGCAGAGACCTCCAAAGCAGACACCCAAGCAACCGCTACCCCAAAACAAAACACGTGCAACACATAGCTCACAAAGCCAGTGTGCCGAACAGTCACAGCCCTTAAGGCTAAACAACACACCTGATACACTTGTAATAGGTGAATCTATCGTCAGGCACACTGACGTCCCGCTCACAAGGCTGAACAAGGAGAAGGTCACGGTGAGCTGCCTGTTGGGCGCTAAGATCCGACACATAACACAAGCACTCAGGTCACTCCAAGGCAAGTACAAATATGACTCAGTCATTGTCCATGCTGGTGTGAATGACCTGAGACGTACCTCCCTGGACTACATGTAAAGAGACATAGAGTTGCTCTCTGAGCATGTGGCCCAGGCCGGTATGACCCTGACCTTGAGTAGCATCTTGCCCTCACCAAGAATGATGCCACAATATGAAGACAAGATGATCAATTTCAACAATTGGCTTAAGTATCGGTGTCATTCAAAGGGGATCCAATGCCTGTCAGCCTGGGATGACATGCTCGACAAGCCACGATGCTTTGCTAGGGACGGCTTGCACCTGTCACCCCTGGGCTTTTGGATATTGGCAAAGGCTCTTGCTACCCCCATAGTGCCTTTTTTAGGCAAGGCTCAAAAGACAAACCCACCTCCATAGGTATCACAAGGGATAAGAAACTAATAGTAATGCTACTCAACACCAGCAGTGTAAACCTCAAGATGCATGCACTGGAAACTGTCCTTAGCATGGAGAACATCAATATCTTGCAGTAACAGAATCCTGGTTCAAGGCTCCTGAGAGCACCCCAGCACTGCCAGGTTATACCTCATACCATGCTTGTCGGCCCCAAAACTTGCACCGAACCAGAACAGGAGGGGGAGTATCAATATTCATCAAAGATACACACACCTCCAGGTTGGTGGCACAGCACGAAGCATCAGAGACTATCCATGTGCAACTAACAGTGTGTAAAACTGCCTCCTAGTTTATAGCCTGCTACAGACCACCCTCCCAAACCCAGGAACCCCACTTGGCCTTCCTGACAACACTGGAAAATATGAAGGTCTCTCCAAACACCATTATATTGGTGGACTTCAACTACCCAAACATAGACTGGAAGCATTACTCTAGTTCCAACACCCTAGCTCAAAGGTTCCTAGCATTTATAAACTCAAATGCTATGGAACAACTTGTTACCACTCCCACAAGAGGGGAAAACATACTGGACCTGATCGTCACCAACATGGGGACTCTATGCTTCAGACCAGAAGTGTATCCCTCACTGGTAAGATCAGACCATAAACTAATCTCACTGGATATTCACATCCCGACCCCACCCAGTGCCCAGAAAACCACAGTGTAAAACTTCTCTACAGCAAATTTCACACCCCTCAAAACCGAGGTGGAATCCTTCAAAGCCCCCGGGCCTGTGGAAAATACGGCCCAGACTGCAGAATCCTTTATAAACACATTCTATGAACACCTTCAGGAATGCATGGATCATGCAATCCCAAATAAAAACAAGACCCAATCCTCCAAAGGCAGACGTCCTGTCTGGTGGACCACAGCCATAAACAAACTATACAATAGAAGGAGGAAGCTACTACATGATAGAGCAAAATCCCAAAAAGGGAAGGCATCTCTGATCAGTGTTAGCAAAATACTACGGGCACTCATAAAATCGTCTAAGGCCAGCTTTGAGAGAAAAATTGCACAGGACACTAAGGATAATCACAAGGCTTTCTTTAGTTATGTTAGGAACCTGGGTGGGAATTCCCAGATATGCTCAGAATTAGTCCAAAATGACAAAAAATACACCGAACCCAGAGACATTGCCAACATCCTAGCTGACAGGTTCAGCGCAAACTTCTCCCCCCCCTCCCCACCAGAAGGGCAAATATCTATCCCAGCAGAGTGCTTCCCCCCTGGCATCTCAGATGCTCAGGTAAGAGCCACCCTCTCCAAATAAAAAAAAAACAGCATCAATGGGACCAGACGGTGTCCCGGGCTGCGTCCTACATGAACTCCAAGATGAGCTAAACCCAAACATAAAACTACTGTTCAATCTCAGCCTTACCACAGGATATGTACCCAAAGAGTGGCGTACAGCAACAGTGGTCCCTCTACACAAAGGTGGTGCCTCAATGGATCCTGGAAACTATTGCCCCTTAAGCCTGACTAGCTTGGTCTGCAAAGCTATGGAAAGGATCATCATGGACCTCATAATTAAAGATATTGGGGACCTACAGACACTGGATCCTACCCAGTTCGGCTTTGTTAAGGGCAGATCCTGCCTCTTAAACCTGGATGATTTCTTTGAAACAGTCACCAAGGCCATTGACGAGGGGAAGGTGGTCCACACAGCCTACCTGGACCTCGCAAAAGCCTTCGATATAATACCCCACTCGGGCATTATAGATAAGCTCACCAGCTTAAATATAAACCCCTATGTCACTAGATGGGTTGCAAACTGGCTCAAGGACAGAACCCACATGGTTAGAATTGCTGGAGCCATGTTAGACTCCAAACCAGTTACAAGTGGCATCCCACAAGGCTCAGTCCTGGGACCTCTCCTGTTCGGTATATATTTCTCGGAGGTACAGGCCAACACGGAAGGACTGTGGCTGACCAAGTTCGCAGATGACTGCAAACTGGGCGCTATAATTGACTCTCCAGCCAACACAACCATCCTCCAAAAGGGCCTCATAGAAACAGACAACTGGTGCCAGAGCCATGGCCTCAAGCTAAATGCCACAAAGTGTATAGTCATCCCCTTTGGCAAAAACAAAGTACCCACAAATTACCACATAGGTGGTAATCCATTAAGTACGGAAGAAGTAATTAGGGACATGGGGACCCAAGTTGATAGCAATCTCACATTTGACAACCATGTGGCCAAAGTGGTTAGAAAAACATTTTATATAGCCCACCTAATCATGACGAGATTCACATCTAGATCAGGGGAGGTCATAGTGCCTCTTTACTCATCCCTCATCAGGCCCATAATTGAGTACAATGCCCCTTTTGGGATGTACCTTACCAGACACCTGCAGCAACTGGAAAGACCCCAAAAGTACCTCACCAAGAGGATCAAAGGGCTGAAACAGATGACATATGCTGCCCAGTTAACAAAACTCCATACTCAGTGGCATACCGCCTGCTCAGAGGCGATCTGTGCCTGACGTATAACGCCATGTCCAACCCAGAAGTAATGGACATGCTGCACCTCAGAAAATCCAAATCCCATCGAGCTACGCGCTCCAGAGACTTGAACCTCAGCACTGACATAAATAGGACATGCTGGAGGGACAGATTCATAACCCAGAGGCTCCCTTCACTCTGGAATAAAATCCCAGTCCAGGTTAGGCAGAGTCCCTCATTGACTCTCTTCAAGAGGAATCTTGATGAGTGGATGGGGGATCGTAGGTTTACCCCGGGTATCACTTCTGTGTCACTGTTAGACAGAGGCACAGTATACTAACCTCAAAAAAGGGCATAGCAACATTAATTTAAAATGGGTGGCGAAAGCCAAACACACTCTGGCTTGGCTTATAAATGCCCTAGGGCAGATAGCCTAGTATGAACCTATACCCACACCCCCAGGTTGTTGCCACAGCGTGACACATCACAGACTATCCACGTGCAACTAACAGTGGGTTAAACTGACTTCCAGTTCATAGCCTGCTACAGACCACCCTCCTAAACCCAGGTAACCCACTTGGCCTACTTAAGAATACATGAATATATGCAGGTGTCTCCAAACAACAATATATTGGGCAGCTTCATTTACCCACACATAGACTGGGAGCATTACTGAAGCTCCAACACCCTAGGTGAAAGGTTCCTAGAATCCATACACTCAAATGCTATGGAACAACTTGTTACCACTCCCACAAGAGGGGAAAACATGCTGCACCTGCTCATCACCAACATGTGGACTATATGCTCCAGACCAGAAGTGTATCCCTCACTGGTAAGATGACATCATAGACTACTCTCACTGTATATTCACATACCAACTGCAGCCCCTGCACAGAAAACCACAGTCAAAAAGTTGTGTAATGCAATTTCCATGTATTCACATGAGGCAGGCTTCACACATGGGAACTATTTAAGGTCACAGGTACATATGTCTATGTGGCACACACATACCTCACGTGTGCATTGACATTACTGATATAATATATGTCATACAATATTAAGAGCAACACCCAACACACATGGACAAACTGTGTGACAAAAACACACGTGGCATTTGTAGGATTCAAACCCCTACCTAACTATGTTATGACACTTGAGAGAGACGCATTAGCAGAGTGTGCTATTCACATTACTGGGAGGTTTCCCTTCTCCTGCTATACTTATAGGGTGCTGACATCATCAGTGTTTAGAAAGAGGAATGTACATCATGTAGTGTGTTCTTCTAGTTGCCAAAAGGGACATTTCTTTCACACAGAATTGCACACACACTACTCAATTGTGAGGCTGATGAAGGATGACTAAAGAGGCACGATGACCTCCCCTGATCTAGATGTGAATACCTTCATGATTAGGTGGGTATATGGTATGTTTCTGTAACCACTACAGCCACATGGTTGTCAAATGCAAGATATCTATCAACTTGTGTCCTCAGGTCTCTTATTACTTCTAAAGTACTTAATGGGTTAACACCTATGTGGTAATTGGTGGGCACTTACTGTTTTTCCACAGGGGATGACTATACACTTTTCTGCATTTAGCTTGATGACATGGCTCTGGCACCAGTTGTCTGTTTCTATATGGCCCTTTTGTAGGATGCTTGTGTCAGCTGGAGGGTCAGATATGGTGCCCAGTTTGTAGTCATCTGCAAACTTGTTCAGACACCGTCCTTCCATGGTGGCCTGTACCTATGGGAAATATATACCAAACAAGGGAGGTCCCAGGACCGAGCCTTGTGGGATGCCAGTTGTAGCTGGTTTGTAGTCTGACATGGCTGCAGCATTTCTGACCATGTCAGTTCTGTCCTTGAGCTGGTTTGCAACCCATCTACTGGCATAGGGGTTTATATTTAAGCTGGTGAGCTTATCTATAATGAACACGTGGGGTATTGTATGGAAGGCTTTTGCAAGGTCCAGATAGGCTGTGTGGACCACATTCCCCTCATCAATGGCCTTGATGACTGTTTCAAATGAGTCAAACATGATTAAGGGGCAGGATATGCCCTTAAGAAAGCCACACTGGGTAGGGTCCAGTGTCTGTAGGTCCCCAATATCTTTATTTCTGAGGTTCATGATGATCCTTTCCATAGCTTTGCAGACCAAGATTGTCAGGATTCTGGGGTAATAGTTTGCAGTATCCATTCAGGCACCACCTTTGTGGAGAGGGACCACTGTTGCTGTACACTGCTCTTTGGGTACATATCCTGTGGTAAGGCTGAGATTGAGCAGTAGTGTTATTTGGTGTTCCATTCTTCTTGGAGTTCATGTTGGACGCAGCCCAGGACACCATCTCATACCATTGATGCTGTGTGTTTTGCTTTGAAGATGCTGGCTGTTACCTCAGCATCTGCAATGTCAGGGGGCCAGCACTCTGCTGTGATAGATATTTGGCATTTTGGTGGGGGACGGAGTTTGCACTGAACCTGTCAGGTTGGATGTTGGCAATGTGTGTGGGTTTGGTGTATTGTTTGTAATATTTGAGTAATTCAGAGCATATCTGTGAATTCCCACCAAGGTTCCTACCATCAGTTAAGAAGGCCTTGTGATTATCCTTAGTGTCCTGTATAATTTGTATCTTCATAGGTTCATACTAGGCTATCTGCCCTAGGGCATTTATAAGCCTAGCCAGAGTGTGTGTGTGGCTTTTGCCACCCCTTGCAATGTGAATATTATGCCCATTTAGGGTTTAGTTTACTGTGCCTCTGTCTAGATGTGACACAGTGATGACCCCCAGTGTAAATCTATGATCTCCCATCCACTCGTCAAGATTCCTCTTGAAGAGAGTCAGTGAGGGGCTCTGCCTAACATGGACTGGGATTCTGTTCCAGAGTGTAGGGAGCCTCTGGGTTATGAATCTGTCCCTCCTGCACATCCTATTTATTTATGTGTTGAGGTTGAAATCTCTCGCTCTCGTGGCTCTGATGGATTTGGATTTTCTGAGGTGGAGCATGTCCATTAATTCTGGATTGGACATGGCCTTGTACATCGGGCATACATCGCCTCTGAGTAGGCAGTATGTGACTGAATACAGCTGGGGTTTCTTCAGCCGGGCAGCATATGACAAATGTTTGAGACCCTTTATCCTCTTGGTGAGGTACTTTTGGGGTCTTTCTAACTGCTGCAGGTGTCGGGTAAGGTACATCCCAAATGGGGCATTGTACTCAATTATGGACCTGATAAGAGAAGAGTATAGGGGCACAATGACCTCTCTTGATGTAGGTGTGAATCCTTTCATGATAAGGTGGCCAATATAGAAGGTCTTCCTAGCCACCTTGGCAATGTGAGTGTCACATGAGAGGTTACTGTCCACTTGTATCCCTAGGTCCCTGATTACTTCTTCCGTACGTAATGGATTACCACCTATGTGGTAATTTGTGAGTACCTTGTTTGGTATTTGGAGAGACATTCATACTCTCCAGTGTCTTCAGGAAGGCTGAGTGGGGTTCCTGGGTTTGAGAGGGTGGTCTGTAGCATGCTACAAACTGTACAGAAGTTTTGCCTACGGTTAGTTGCACATGGATGGTCTCCGATGCTTCATGCATTGTCAGTAACCTGGAGGTGTGGGTATCTTTGATGAATATAGATACTCCCCCTCCTTTTGTGGTTTGGTCCAGGTTTTGGGGCTGAAAACCATGATATGAGGTATAACCTGGTAGTGCTGGAGTGCTCTCAGGAGCCTTGAAGCAGGTTTCCATCACTGCACAGACATCAATGTTCTACATACTGGGGAGGGCCTCGAGAGCGTGCATCTTGAGGTTTAGACTTCTAGCATTGAGCAGCATTACCCTTATTTTTTTTCCACTTATGTTTTCTAGGGAGGTGGGTTTGTCTTTTGAGCCTTGCCTAACAAAGGCACTATGGAGGTGGCAAGAGCCTTAGCCAATATCCAGAAGCCCAGGGGTGACAGATGCAAGCCATCCCTGGCAAAGCAGCTTGGCTTGTCAAGCATGTCATCCCAAGCAGACAGACATTGGATCCCCTTGGAATGACACCAGTAATTGAGCCAATTGTTAAAGCTGATCATTCTGTTTGTACTGTGGCATCATTCTTGGTGAGGGTAAGATGCTGCTCAGGGTCAGGGTCATACCAACCTGGGCTACATAATCAGAGAGCTCCTCTATGTCTCTTTTCATGTAGTCCAGGGAGGTATGTCTCAGGTCATTCACACCAGCATGGACAATGACTGAGTCATATTTGTACTTGCTTTGGAGTGACCTGCGTGCTTGTGTTATGTGGCGGATTGAAGCGGCCAACAGGCAGCTTACTGTAACCTTTTCCTTGTTCAGTCTGGTGAGCGGGACATCAGTGTGTCTGACTATGGAGTCACCTATTACAAGTGTATCAGGCATGTTGTTTGTCCTTAAGGGCTGTGACTGTTTGGCACACTGACTTTGTGAACTATGTGTTGCATGTGCTATGTTTTGAGGTAGTGGTTGCTTGGGTGTCTGCTTTGGAGGCCTCTGTTGATTTGGTGGATTTTTAATTAGAGCCTCCGGGAATGTTTTTGTGTGTTTATGTCTTTGGTTTGCAGTTGTGATAGGTCTATGTGAGACTGGGTTTGTGGTGTGTGTGGTTACCTTCTCCTCCTGACTGGTTTTGCCAGTACTGAGTTGAGAGAGCTCGGCCTCCAGTTTGGATAAATAGTTGAATCTCTCACATATATTTGTATTTCTTGGGGGGAGGAGGGGGTTGTCTGTGTACATGGGGCAGGTGTAACATTGCCTCAAGATTCCCAGATTCAACATGTTGTAACTGGCCTTAGTGGATTTTATGTGTGGCCATAGTTTTTTGCCATAATTCTGATCAGAGATTACTTCCCTTTTTGGGTTTTGCTCTATCATGTAGTAGCTTCCTCCTTCTCTTCCATGGTTTGGTAATGGCTGGGGTCCACCAGGCCAGATGCCTGTGTGTATGGAATTGGGTCTTGGTTTTATTTGGGATTGCATAATCCATGCATTCCTGAAAGTGTTCATAGAATGCATTTATAAAGGGTTCTGAGGTGTGGCCCATATTTTCCACAGGCACAAGGCCTTTAATGGATTCCACATCAGTTTGGAGGAGTGCAACATTTGCTTTACACGTTTTTCACTGTGGTTTTCTGCCCAGGGACTGGGGTCAGGATGTGAATATCCAGTGTGATTACTCTATGGTCTGATCTTACCAGTGAGGGATACACTTCTCATCTGGGCATAGAGTACCCATGTTGCTGATTATCACATCCAGTATGCTTACCCCTCTTGTGGGAGTGGTAAGTTGTTCCTGAGCATTTTGGTTTATGAATTCTAGGAACCTTTGGCCTAGGGTGTTGGAGCTAGAATAATGCTCCCAGTCTATGTTTGAGTATTTTCAGTCGCCCAATATAATGTTGTTTGGAGAGACCTTGATATTTTCATGTGTTCCGAAGTAGGCCAAGTGCAGTTCCTGGCATTAGGAGGGTGGTCTGTAGCAGACTACAAACTGGGAGGCAGTTTTAGCCACTGTTACTTGCCCGTGGATAGTCCATGCTGCTTCTTGTTGTGGTACCAACCTGGGGGTGTGATTACCCTTGACAATTATTGATAGTCACCCTCCTTTTGTAGTTTGTTCCATGTTTTGGGGCTGTAAAGCATGGTATGAGGTGTAACCTGGTAGTGTTAGGGTGCTCTTGTGAGCCTTGACCCAGGTTTCTGCTACAGAACAGATATCAACATTCTCCATGCTAAGGAGAGTTTGGACTGCAAGCATCTTGCAGTTTAGACTTCTGGCATTGGGTAGCATTACGTCTAGGTTCTTATCCCTTGTGATACCTATAGAGGTGGGTTTGTGTTTTGAGCCATACCTATTCAAGGCACGGTGGGGGTGACAACAGCCTTTGCCAGTATCCAAAAGGCCAAGAGTGATAGGTGCACTCCATCCCTAGCAGGTGGAGCATCGTGTCTTGCTCAGCATGTCATCCCAGGCTGACACGCATTGGATCCCCTTTGACTAACAGCACTACTTAAGACAATTATTGTAATTGATCATCTTGTCTTCATATTGTGGCATCATGCTTGGTGAGGGTAGGATGTTAGTCAGGGTCATCAAGTTTGCATATACTACATGGTGTTACATTGCTTAACACATGGCAATCATGCCTCAGGTGGTGCTGCAGGGCTGTCTATGTTGGATGCACATACTACACTCCCTGTACATGTTTGAAAGCAGGTTGTGTCAACTTAGGCACCGCTTTTACTATATGTGTGAGTCAGAGAGAGGTATCTTTTCCAGGGTTCCTACTGAGCCAGTGTATGTGCTATGCGTTGCCTCTTTGCCAAGGCATACTGGGCATGCCTCCTTCTGCTTACTGGGGCAGGCTCAGGTTGTTCCTCCTCCGAGTCATGCTCTGCCTGTGATTGGCTTGGCAATGGTGGGGGGCTGTTTGGCCCAGCCCTATGCTGGTCCTGCTGCAGTTGTTTTTGCAGAATCATATTATGTAGCATATCACATACCATGACAATTTGGGTACATGTAGTTGGTGAGTACTGCAAGGCTCCACCAGATGTGTCCAGGCACCAGAACCATGACTTGAGCAGCCCAAACACACTCTCGATTACATTTCTTGTTTGTGCGTGTGCCTCATTACGGCATTCTTATTCAGGTGTGTGTGCATTTCTGATGGGTGTCATCAGCCACGGCTCCAGTCCGTAGCCAGCATCCCCCACTAAGTGACCATGTGGGATGTCCCCATTGGCAAATGTCTGGTACAGCTGCGTCAAATGCCAGATATGGGAATCATGGTAGCTTCCAGGGCAGCCAGCACACACATTCATTATTATGCCCTGGGCATCACACACGACCTGGCAGTTGATGGAGGGGAAGCCCTTGCTGTTAATGTAGGCCCTACCCCGCTCACTAGCTGGTGCTTTGATGCGTATATGCGTGCAGTCTATTGCACCCACTACCTCAGGGTATTCTGCTATTTGCTGGAAGAGATGCATATTGCTGGCCAATACCTCACGGGAATTGGGGAAATATACATGATCACCGACATGTGCTGACATGGCATCCAGGAACTGGTGCAGTACCCTGGATGCTGAGGCCTGTGATATCCCCATCATATCACCAGTTGGTCTCTGGAAGGTACCTGTTGCTAGTATTCTTAGGCCAACACATACCTTGGTTTCCACTGGGATGGGTTCCCCTCTGTTGGTTCTGTGTGTGAGGTGTGGCCTGTACAGCTCAACAATTTGCTGTAGGAGGTCTCTGTCCACTCTATAGCGCTCCACTATCTCCAGCTCATGTAACCCCTGGTAGGTGACCCTGGGCCTGTACACTCTTCTCCGTCTCCTCACTGTGGGTTGTCCGGCAGCATTTGCATAGTCACCATCCTCAGCAAGTTGCATATGTCTCCTTATAACAGCTATGGCAGCCCCTAGCATGGTCTGAGTGAAGCATTTTCAGTTTTCACTTTTAATAGCTTACTCCTCTGTTGTAGTGTCTCTTGAGAGAAACATTCTGCACTGTTGTTTGCAGAGTTTTAAGTGCCGGGCTGAGCTACTGTTCTGCCTGTGTAATTGCCTGCTTCTGATTGTTTTCACCTGCTAGCTCTGCCAGTAATCCCTGCTAGCTTCCTACTATTTCTCATGCTTCCTTTTTCCTTTCTGTTTACTCAGGGGGGAGCAACGCGCATACCAGCGAAAACACTCTCACAGCGGCTAACATGCGTGCACACATGCTTAGACAGGCTAGAATCTGCTTATTCGGGTTAAAACACGCGTACACCAGCGCAAACAAGCTTACAGGTGTTTAAACAGGCTCCTACATGCTAATTCTGCCTTAATCGCGTGCACTCACGCTTACACACGTGCACTCTATCTTACTCGTGCCTACCAGCGCGCATGCACGCCCAGCAAGAAACTTTAGTGTTATCCATAGTGTACACCTTCCATTTCTTGGCTTTCCCATGCCTACTTGTTGACACTCCTCTTTCCATGATGTGTGACTGACATCTTTCACATGCCACTGTGCTCCACTGAGCTGCATTTCTTTCATACATTCCCCCCTGTGATGTCACCTATCTCCTACTCTGTTACTCCCCCTTATCCTACTCCTACACTCCCCCTTATCCTACTCCTACACTGCACGGAATGTGCTCATTTGCTATGTGACAGTACGATTCACTATCCTACCACTCATTTACATGGGATTGCCTACTAATGCTTAGTTACATGTCTTACACTCAGCTTCCCCCCTTAGCAACCCCTACTCGGTGGCCATGTTGTTTTCAGCCTGCTATTCCCTTACATTGTAAATTCATGCTTTGCACAAAACCCACATTTGTGGGTTTAAAATTTTTATTTTTCTGTTTTTTTATAGCGCAGCCCGTTTGCGCGGCACTGCGCTACATTTAAACATCGGCGATTGCCGAAAAAAAAACATTTTTATTTTATTTTTGCATCGGGGTACGTTGCCAGTGGCCACATATTTGGCCATTGGCATGCTGCCTGGGACATTTGCAACCTTTATTTGGAGCTGACAAGGCTCCATTGTGTTATTTGCAGAATGGTACTCTGTTATCAACTGAGTACATTTCTGCAGATAACACGGCTCTTACACGGGCAGGTTTCTACTTCCTGGATCGCAAAATTACCTCATTTGCATGCCTTTCGGCTGCAAGTGAGGTAATTAGCATATCCACGCCCTGTCCGTGTAAGAGCCATTTTAGGTGCTCTCTTACACGCACATACAGGCTGTTCCTGGATAGCGATGGCTGCATGGAGTCTTACACTACTCTTAGACTCTGTGCAAGCCATTGTGAATCCTGCCCATAGTCATTTATCATTTTATCCGTGTTTCAGTCAAAGAGTAAATGGTACACCTGCTAAATATTTGAAATGCTGTTAGTGTCCATTTGCAAATGTTCTTTTAATTTTCAGACTGTTTAGTAATGAATATAGCCATTTTTCTCACTGTAGAATTTGGATCATAATTTGTGTACACAGTAGTACACCTCATATTCAGTGAAATATTCTCTACCCGGAAAGAGTATAAGATTCTTGAATGAACAATTTATTGCATAGCCCATTCATTTTGATGTGCCAGGGATTATTACATTATGATTACTGACCTCTGTAACTACATGCAGGTAACCGCTTTGGTGTTCTAAGTTTAAAATGAATCCAAGCACTGTCTTAAAAGTCACAGTAAAAGCTGAAACAGTTACTTCACAGAGGTCTTTGATTCTAGCTTTTGATTTGGGGGTTCATTTAACTGGAGTCACTATGCCTACAGTTATAGCCATTTCCAGTTTTCTAGTTTTTTAAAATTGTTTCTTTCATGGTTTCTCCACATTGCAAACATGATATTGCAAAGCTGTAACTCCCAGAAACTAGAGGGACATTAAAGATAAATAAAAATTAAATATTTTTATTTCAGCCAATAGCTGCATGCATACAGTTCAGCATACACTCTATCAAAAAAAAATGTAAATATCTTGCATCACAGTATGGGGAGTGGAAAAATACTGCTCAGAGGTCATGCATTACTCTTTTATTGCTTAGATTTGCTCTGTGTATTGGGGGATTCAACGATTGCCCCCAACTTGCAGACATCAGCAAACTTAGTCAGCCAAAGGCCAACTACATTAGCCTTGACTTCACAGAAGTATGTTCTGAACAGAAGTCTCAGTACAGAGCCCTGTATTACACCATGTCAGTACTAATATTTTAAAAAGTGTCCCTTCTTTGACAGGTTCCCAGCTGTATTGTGTGGCTAATTTATATTTTTGCATCACATTTTTCGTCCGTTTTTCATAAAATTGTGGTTTTCTGGCAAATTAGTGGCAAATCATTAAAGATTGAAGTTAGATGATAAATAATGTCAGACATTTGAGTTTTAGATTTCATAAGCTTCAGAAAATTCATACTAATGCAAGCTCTACTATTCTATTATCTTTTTAATTATCTTTCTAAGTTTATAAGAGCAATATTTATAAATTGTCCTTATTTTTGGGCCTTTGTCCCACTTCTTTGTATGGCTTTGTCCAGATTTCTTGCTCTGAGGTTGAGAAGTATGACAAATGTGTCAGGGCCATCACAGTCAGCCAGAGACATTTCAAATTGTGACATATTTGTTGCACCCCACTGCCCCATGTAGTGACTCTGGATGTGCCGAAGCAAGGCAAGGAGTAGTTATGCAGTGTAAATGTGCAGAGTATCCCCCTGATCCAAGGTAGACACAAGTACTAGAGTGGCTTTTCATCTGTCCTTGATTTTTGCAGAATGGTCTGGTTTCTATCATATTTTTTGTACTGTTGATTTATGCTTATTACTCAAAGTGCCTGAATCATTAGCGGACCGGAGTTCCGCTGTGGCGACCCCTAACCGGGAAAAGCCGAAAGACACAAACAAACAAACTCAAAGTGCCTGTTGCTCTGTGTTTAAGTAGCAATACTTTAATGACCATCAGGTAAGCTTGGCTGAGATCATAAGATGCAAGTAAGCTTTAATAAGCATACTGTTAAAGAATTGCCAACATTGAAAGCCTTTCTGTTGCCATGTAGGGAATACTTAACTAGATAATGTATAAGCCTTGGGTATTGAAATGCATATGACAGTATTTGTAATAAAGGACAGGATTACATTATTTTAAGAAGCTCATTACACTTGGGGACTTCCAGTCTTCTCTGCAGGCTTTACCCGTAAACTAAACAGAATGCCAATCGTGTGGTCCATAACCTGTAGAGTAATCCTTTTAAGCAATGTATCTTGAGCTTATTTCTTGTTTGCTTTTCATTTTTTACTTTGATCATGTTTTCCCCATGAAACAAGTAGATAGTTGTCAGGCAGCAGGTCTTTTTTTGGATAAGAAACATTTTTACAAGTTGGGGCATCAAAGATTTCTACTTTCAGCATGTTACTTGGTACTTTAATAAAGCTGAATATAAATTATAATTAGAACTGCAGTGCAAGAAGTTGTTTGAGTTGAGTGCTGCTTGTTTTTCTTATACTTTATTTTGACTGGCATTCCATTAATGTATTTAAAAAATAATTTCTTTTTTCATGCCTCATAACCTTTTTGTTTCCATCTAGATATTACGTAAGCTGTCATGCAGCCAATGCATTGAAATATTGTTATTCTTCTACACTTCATTTTGTCTTGATTGGACTTTCATAATGACGGTTTGGCACCCAGGGCAGTGTATTTAGTTAGTTTTTGTGGTTTTGAGCATAGCTCCTCCCCTTTCTAGTTGGTCACTCCCCTTCCCATTGACCCCACCCATTCAGCTGTCTCCTGCAGCCCCCCCTTTGATTTGAAGTCACCAGCCGCCACTGCTATGCACCATAAATGCATTAATGTATAAATATATTAGTTATTAATGCCCACAGAGAGACTTAAATCTAAAAATTACATTCTTTTTTACACATTTCTTCTAACTAAACATTTTTTTCAACATCTTTTTCACATTCCTTTACTAACCTATACCATTATTGCCATTATATGCAATTAAATGTCAAACAAAAAAAACAAGAGAAAACACTGACCCCCTAAAAAATCTACTATAAACAAACTCATTTTATGAATATCATTACTACTATTTTTTCATTTTAATTTAAATTTACTTCAATTCCATCCCCAACTTAAATCATTACACATCCATTATTACTAATCTTACATCTTGAATGTTAAATATGAGTTAATGTATCCAAAATACTGTCCACCACTCCACCTAGCGCCTCATACCTATACTACGCTGTCAACACCATCAACTAAAGTAACTGCCTACGTCCCCCAATCAATATCCAAATTGAGACCCCTAGGATATAAAGTGCCCAAATATACTATCAGTTTCATTTCTAACTTGATCAACCTCTGCTTGAATTCACCCCCTCCCAAACTACGACCTTCAAAGGGTTGTGCTAACACACTAAAGAAGAAACTATCTGTGCTACCCCCATAGGTGCCACAAAAGTGTTGAGCCACTGGACTATTCATCCTCCTGTTTCTTACATCTCCCAAATGCCCCAAAATTCTCAATTTCACCTTCCTTTTTGTCTGTCCCACATACAATTTACAAGGTGTGCATCCACAACCAATGATGTATACCACAGCACATGAATCACATCCAAATTCACTCTTTATCAAAAACTTCTTTCCATTTATTGTCCATCCATCAACATTTTTCATTTTGTCACACATTTTGCATGCACCACATGGGAATGCACCCTTCCTTTTAACTACATCACCCTTGGCCCTTGGTCTCAGCAATTCTTTTAAGTTAAAAAAGTAAAACCACAGTCCGGGAACAAGGAATAAATCACAGCTTTTAGCGTATAAATCCTTTAATCGCTGTTTTTGTCAAATACTTCATCAGAAATAAAACAGACATTTCTACTTATATATCACAGTCAATTAAACCTCCTTAATTAATTATCACATAAAATTCACTTGAACTCATTTGTAAAAGCATCTATTAAATCACATATATACTTAAAAAGTAAACACACTGTTACAAAAACACATACTATATAAAAGAAATATGTTTGTAGAACAGGGGGGTGTAACAAAATATCCACTGAAAGGTTACTACTCTAAGTCCCCCTTATTGTTAACATATATTCTAGAATACTTTAAAAAACATTTAACATTTATTGCATCATTTAACCCAGGTTTCTGGTCTGCCCTTAAGCGTATTTGCCATCTAGTTCCTCTCTGTTCTAAATTTTTTTTTAAATCACCCCCTCTTAAATCTGTTCTACCTTTTTCTAAAACTATAAATAAAAACTTGCTGAAGCCACAACAGTCTTGACTATGCTTATATAAAGCATTTTTATTGTCGCACTTTTTTATACTATATACATGTTCCCTAATTCTAGTGTTAAGGTGTCTGGTGGTTATGCCAACATAAAAATGTTGGCATTTGTTGCATATAGCTGCATTAAGTACTCCTTGTGTCTTGCAATTAAATACACCTGACACCCCAATGGTGTAGAGGAGATGTGGAAACTCTACATATGGTCCTTCTGAAATATATTTCTTTTATATGGTATGTGTTTTTGTAACAATATATTTACTTGTATATATGTGATTTAATAGATGCATTCACAAATGAGTTCAAGTGAATTTTATATGATAATTAATTAATGAGGTAAATTGTTTAATTGACTGTGCTATATAAGTAGAAATGTCTTAGTTTGTCTTATTTCTAATGAAGTCTTTGACAAAAGTGGCAATTAAAGGATTTATACGCTAAAAGCTGTGATTTATTCCTTGTTCCTGGACTGTGCTTTCACTTTTTAGTGACGTAGTTGCACCTTCTTGTTATTTGTAACTCTTTTAAGTTATTGAACTGACCATAAGAAAAAGTTACTTTATTTGGAAATAACTTCCCTACAAACCACATGCCAAAGGTCATTAACTAGCTCTTTTAGTACTTCAGATAGGGGAGAAAATTTATTCACAAAAAAAAGCCCCATTTCATTTTTCCTCATGAACTTCTCATGTTCAACAGAACAACTATGTTTCCTTTTGTGACTAGTCTTCCTTTCTAACTTCTTTAATGCCTCACCTATATGTCTCACAATATATCCTCGCTTTAATAATCTTTTCTTAACCAAATCAAACTCTCTCTCCAACACCCTTTGATCAGATGTATTGGTCATAATTCTCCTAAACTCCCCATATGGAAGGGATTTTATTAAAGGCCCAGGATGAGCACTGCCAGCTTCCAAAAAGATATCCGCAGCTGTCTCTTTATGAAATGGTTTGTAATGTAAACTACCCCTTTCATTTACATAAAATTCTACATCTAAAAATTGCATTCTATCCCTACTAGTTCTATAAGTAAATTCCAAACCATAAGTGTTCCGACCAAGTAACTTCATGAAATCATCAAATTCACTAGTCTCCCCCATGCACACAAAAATCAGATTGTCAATAAACCGTCTAAACATGACCACTCTATTTTTGAAGAAATCTGTAGTATATACAAACATATTTTCAAAATGTGCCATAAACAAAAACGCATATGAAGAGGCAAATGCCGTCCCCATTGCTGTTCCTTCCAATTGCAAATAATCACCATCAAAAACAAAATAATTATGCATTAAAGCAAATCAATAACTGACAGATATAAGTAGTTTTCGGTCCTTCACCCAGCATTTTAACTACTGCTTCCAAACCCATTCTGATATTGATGGTTTTGTGCAAAGACTTGACATCCACACAGGCAAGATAAAGATTCGTGTTCCACTGAATCTCTTTTATACTTTCCAACACATGAGAAGTATTCCTAATACATGACTGTACTCTGGGAAGATACACTTTTAACTGGGAGTCCAAAAAGATGCCTAGGTTCTGTAAAAAAAGAACCCACCACCGAAACTATAGATCTACCAGGGGGTTTTGGTCACTGATTTATGGATTTTAGGGATGACAAAAAACCTGACATCTTTGGGGTATTTCAAGTATAACTTTTTAGCATCCCCACGACCAAAACATCCCAGTCTTTTCCCTCTTTCCAATAACTCTAACATATTCTCATTAAATTCTTTTATTGGATTGCATAACAACTTCTTATACACCCTACTATCCAACAACAAATCCAAGGCCATGTTATTATACTCATTCTTGACTAAGATCACCCAATTCCCACCCTTATCTGCCTGTGTGAAAACATATTGGTCGGTAACTGTTTAAGAGCAAGCCATTGCTCTCTACTCAAATTCCATGACTTACAGCTTGACACATATTTTTGATACGCATATTCTATTTGTTTACACAGTGCACATTCAAAGACATTTATTGCATTCTAATTTTTTGGAGGTATAAATGAACTAGTATAGGGCACTTTGGGTATATTCAATCTTCCATACCCAGTTGAAAAACAAACTTCACTAGCACCAGCTATTTCAAACACATCTTCCACAAAGTCATTATCAAAGTCCCAAAAAACAAATGGATTTTCATGAAGAGAAACGTCCAGCAATGAATCTTCCAGAGAGTCATAATTCAAATCGTGCAGGGTATCCACTTCTCTCCCCTGCATAAAACACTGTTCCTTAGCGCCAAAAAGTACCGTTAAGTTCAATTTCCTACAAAACATTTTGATTTCATTAATGAAATCTACCAATGAGGGACAAAATGTTGGTACAAACTTTGTACCCTTAAGCAGCACACTTGCCGCTACATTCATTAACACAAAATCTGAAAAATTCACAATGTCAATTTTTTTTACTTCACTACGTGGTTCATTCACTATCACATTTCCTACATCACCATTACTTAATGCTGACAAACTAGGAAAAGCGCGGACTTCAGATACAGAACAAAACAGGGGAGGGCCAAAGTCTATCTCCTCTGCCCTCTGTGGTATAAAATTAATGTATCGGTTTCTCAGGGAAAGCATCAGTTGAATGCGGAGCAGAACATACCATAACCTGTCCCACTAGATGGTTCAATTTCTTCTCCCCTTTCTCTAGAACCTCCTTCCTCTTCCTTTCACCCGATTCTGGTCCTCTGAGCTCTCACCATTATCTGTTGAAACTGCCCCTTCAAATGCTCTACTGACATCCTCAAAGGATACACTCTTATGCCCATTGGATGCAATCTCACCAGATGATACGGAGGTCTCGTGCGAGGATGGGCCCGAACGAGTTCTGCTTCTTCTGTTGACCTGTCTGGGACATCCCCTAGTCTCTTTGCATTGCCAGGAAAAGATTACACTGCTGCTGTAATCGTTATTTCTACTAAATTTTTTCTTTTTTTTTGGCAATAACTTCTGATTCAACTTTGGCCACACTAGATTTTATGTCATAGAGCTTGCTGGAATAGCATAGCTCATTGCCAAGGAGTCAGCAATCAGTGTTTCTTGCACTTGAACAATAGTTTTACGTACCTTCTCCTGTGCACGAGTATTTCTCTTAATGAGAATTTTTAACCAGTTTGTAGTGCATGCCAACGAAACATATTTCCACTCTTCCAGGAGGTCAAATTCATCCTCTGAAAATTCAAATGCAGGGAGCCTATCCACTCTCGGCCCCCTGGGTGTAATGTTCATATCAACATATTTTTGTAAAAGTTTGATATCATAGTATAATGACACCTCTTTCTTCAAGAGCCTTTCCAGCTGCTCATACCTTTTGTCAGTCCGGTTATCCATCCCCATGGACCATGGATCGTTCTCCACCATTTTGTTGTCTCTCTCCTTCCACATCTCTGTGCATCTAAGCTTTCCCATTTCAGCCTGGGTTTTAAAAACACCCAGAATAGCAGAAGCTCCATCCAACGACATGGTACAAAAAAACAAACCACACATACCCCCAAAGGGAGCTAGGCATTCTCCTCAAACAAAAAAAAACACTGAGCACTGCTGTAGCTGCCAATTTGTTTATTCACTTCATCCTGGTACCTCGGCCCCACAGGCCTTCAATGAAATAACTTAATATAATCTCAGCAGCCTTTATATATTCCATCTTCACATCAATTCACATTTTATTTAATTGAATAATTGATGAATTTAGATTGGTTGAGAGCCGCACTGGACCCCACTTTTGGCATGAAGGATGGGTTAGTCCTGAGGGAGAGCCTGTCAGCATGGAAAATGATGAAGGTCTCTACAGCCATTAGTGCTTGTAGCTCGGATACTCTTCTAGCTAAAGTGATGGCCAGAAGCAAGGCTGGCTTCCAAGAGTGGAACTTTAACTCTGCTGACACTGCTGGTTCAAAGGGGGGCCGGGTGAGTTTTTCCAAAACAAAGTTAAGGTCCCAAGCTGGGGTAGGTGCTCTTCTGGGTGGCCTCAAGTTGTTATCCCCTCTTAGGAACTGTTTGATGAGAGGGTGTGAGAAAAGAGGTGGCTCTGTGATGCAATGAGCAGAGATGGCAGAGGCATGAATTTTAATGGAAGAGAAGGATAGACCCCTGTGTAGTAGGTCATCCAGGTAATCCAGGATGAGAGGTAGGGATGGCTGTGCAATTCTGGCTCCCTTAGCCTGGATCCAGGTGCAAAACCTTTTCCACTTGTCAGCAGACTTTCTAGTGCTAGGGCATCTGGTCTCACGTATAACATCTAGAACTTGTTTTCTTAGATTGGCAGCTTGTGAAGTGGTCAGGGAATAAGCCAGGCTGCTAGACTAAGGGTCTGCCATTGGGGATGCATGAATTCTCCATTCCTCTGGGTCAGGAGTGTTGGGATCTGAGGGAGATGCCATGGTGGCAGTGGTGACAGGCTTCACAGCAGAGGGTACCAGTCCTGGCGTGGCCAGTCTGGGGCAATCAGGATCGTCCTCCATTTTTCTCCCTTATTTTGAGCAGTACCCTTGTAATGAGCAGCAGACGGGGGAATGCATAGACCAAGACGTTGACCCACTGGAAGGATAGAGCATCCACTTTCCAGGCCTTGCTGTGAGGTTCCCTGGTGCAGAATTTGCTGAGCTGATGGTTGGAGTTGGAAGCAGAGAGGTCGACCTTCGCGTGCCCCATTTCTGGGTTACAAGGGTGAAGGTTCTTTGGTCTAGCTGCCACTCATGTGGGCACAGAAGATTTCTGCTTAAGTTGTCTGCCAGAGAGTTTAAAGAGCCAGGCAGGAATTGTGCTAGCAGATGTAGCTGCATGGCTGAGGCTGTGCCAAAGGGTCATGGCAAGCCTGCACAGAGGGTATGAGCGAGTTCCCTCCCTGCTTGTTGATATACCACATCACAGTGCTGTTGTCTGTTTTGATCAGTAGAGGCCCCAGGGAGAGTAGGGGTCTGAAGGCTGTCATTGCTTGCTGAACAGCTAACTTCTCTTTTTGGTTGATGTGCAGATGTAGTTAGTTTGGGCTTCATTGGCCTTGAATGTACCTGCCATCCATGTGTGCACCCCAGGCATAGTCTGATGCATCTGTGGTGAGGGTCTGGGCAGCATGGGGTTGTGAGAAGGGTAGTCCCTTGTTGTGGTTGCATGCTGCTGCCCACCAAAGGAAATCTTTGCTTAAGAAAGGTATCATTGGTATAAGAGTTTCCAGGTCTTGGGAGTGTTGACACTAAAGGCTTTTTAGGTACCACTGTAGTTTCTTCAAATGCAGTCTGGCATATGGAATGAGTAGAATGCAAAAAGCCATGAACCCCAGAGCTTGCAGGATTTTCCTTGTGGATAACTGGGGTCTGGTGGCTAGTTGAGAGAAATAGGTTGTCAGGTAGGTTTGTTTTTATAGGTTCATAGGTTGGTACTAGGCTATTGGCCCTAGGGTCTATACAAGCCTAGCCATAACAATTCCCTGGATATTTCTTCTTGCAGTATTTACTTCCCTGGACCCCTGTCTAGCTGACTGACATGATCCCCGGGGTGAATTTCCTATCTCCCATCCAATCGTCAAGGTTCCTTTTGAAGAGCGCCAAGGAGGCACTCTACCTGACATGTATGGGTAGTCTATTCCAGAGTATGGGGAGTCTCTGGGTCAGGAACCTATCCCTATAACATGTTTTGTTCATTGTGATGACAAGGTTTAGATCCCTGGAGTGTGCAGCTTGGAGGGATTGGGATTTCTTTAAGTGGAGCATGTCCAACAGCTCAGGGTTTGACATGGCCTTGTATGTTAAGCAGAGATTGCCTCTGAGTAGACTATATGCCACACAGTATAGCTGGAGTTTTTTTAGATGGTCAGTATACGGCATCTGCTTTAGGCCTGTGATTCTTTTGGTGAGGTATTTCTGTGGCCTTTCCAGCTGTTGCAGATGTCTTGTGAGGTACATACCAAACGGGGCATTGTACTCTATAATGGGTCTAATGAGGGATGAGTACAGTTGGACAATGACCTCCTTTTTTCTGGATGAAAAGCCCTTAGTGATGAGGTGTGCCACACAGAAGGATTTCCTGACTGTTGTGGTGATGTGGTTATCGAATGTGAGACCACTGTCCACCTGTGTCCCTAAGTCTCTCATCACACTTTCGGTGTTTAGTGTATTGCCACCTATGTGGTTAATTCATGGGTGCATGGTTTTTCCCAAAGCGGGTAACTATACATTTCTTGGCATTAAGCTTGAGCCCATGGCTCTGGCCCCAAGCAACTGTTTCTGTAAGGCCCTTTTGTAGAATATTCACATCATTTGGGGATTCAATAATGGCTCCCAGTTTGCAGTCATCTGCGAACTTTGTTAGCCAGAGTCCCTTAGTGTTGGCCTGTACTTCAGAGAAGTAGATGCCAAACAAGACCAGTCCCAGGACTGAACCCTGAGGTACTCCACTTGTCACTTATCTGGAGTTGGATTTGGAGTTGGCTACTTTTACAGTCTGGGTACTGAACCCTGAGGTACTCCACTTGTCACTTGTCTGGAACTGGATTTGGAGTCGGCTACTTTTACAGTCTGGGTTCTGTCAGAAAGCCAGTTGGCAACCCATCAAGTGATGTAGGGATTTATACCCAGCTTAGTAAGTTTATCTATGATTCCAGAGTGGGGGATGGTGTCAAAGGCCTTGGCGAGGTCCAGATAGGCTGTGTGGACCACCTTACCCTCATCCACAGCTCTGAAGACTTGATTCGAAGAAATCAATTAGATTCAGGAGACAAGATCGGCCCTTCACAAACCCAAACTGGGTGGAGTCCAGTGTTTGAAGGTTACCAATGTCTTTGTTTATAAGTTCCATGATAATGAGTCCCATGCCTTTGCAGATCAGGCTCATCAGACTGATGGGTTGGTAGTTCCTGGGATCCAAGGTGGATCCCCCTTGTGGAGTGGGATAACTGTAGCTGTGTGCCACTCAGTGGACACGAAGCCTGAGGTGAGGCTATGATTAAACATGACACTTAGGTGAGGTTCCAGTTCATTTTGTAGTTCATGTAGTACACAGCTCAGGATGTCATCTGGTCCCATGGATGCTGTACTCTTAGCTTTGGAGAGTGCAGTTTCTACCTGTGTGGCCGTGATTACCAGAATTTGACAATCTTTTGGTATTGAGATGGGCCCTTTAGGGGATGAGAGGGGGTGAAGTTTGCACTAAATCAATCTGCCAGGATATTGGCAATATCCTTGGGATCAGTATATCTAATGCCATTATGTTGTAGCTCAGAGCATATCTGAGCATTGCCATTTAGATTCTTGACATAACTATAGAATGCCTTGTGATTGTCTTTGGAATTTTTGGCAATTTTATTTTCATAACTAACTTTGGAGGATTTTATGAGGGATCTCAGCTTCTTACCGAGGCTGGTAAGGGAGTTTTTTGCATCCTGAGATTTTCCTCTTTTCTGCAACAGTTTCTTCCTTCTGTTGTATAGTTTGTTTATGGCAGAGGACCACCAGATTGGCTTCCTTTTTTTGAAGGAGAGTGTCTTGGTTCTATTTGGGATGGCATGATTCATGCACGAGTGGATGTGCTCGTACAGTGCCTTAGTGTAGGATTCAGCAGTCAAACTTTCAGCTACCATCTGCATGGGTGTCATGACGTTTGTCACTTCTGACTTGAGTAGCATGAAGTTGGCTTTGGAGAAGTTTTTTACGGAGATTTCCTTACTGGGGGTGGGGGTGGGATGTGGATGTCAAGGGTGATTTGCTTATGGTCAGACCTAACCAATGAGGGGGTGACCACTGGTGTGGAGCATCTATCTCCCATGTTGGTAATGACCAGGTCTAAGATATTGGAGCCCCTGGTGGGACAATGGATTAGTTGATCCAGGGCGTTGGAATTTATGAATTCCAAGAACCGTTGGGAAAAGGTGTTGGTACCTGAGTAGTTTTCCCAGTTAATGGCAGGGTAGTTGAAATCACCCAGTATTAGGGTGTTTGGTTGTATCTTAATATTGTCCAGTATGTTTAGAAAGGTGGTGGGGGATCTGTAGCAAACTACAATTTGGATTGCAGTCTTATCTAGTGTTAGTTGCACCTGGAGAATTTCAGATGCATTGTGTTGGGCAACTAGCATGGAGGTGTGAATATCCTTGGTGAATATGGACACTCCTCCACCTTCAGTGCTTCGGTCTTGGTTTGGTGGCCCGAAAAGTGTGGTAAGAGTTGTAGCCTGGTATTGCAGGCTGCTCTCTGGAGCTTTGAACCAGGTCTCAGTTACTGCACAAATATCAATGTTCTCCATTTTTGGGAGTGCCTCGAGAGAGTGCATTTTGAGGTTTAGACTTCTAGCATTGAGTAAAAGGCACTATAGGGGTGGCAAGAGCTTTAGCCAGTAACCTGAATTCCAGGGGTGACAGGTGCAGACCATCTCTGGCAAAGCATTGTGATTTGTCTATCATGTCATCCCGGGCAGACATATACTAGATCCCCTTTGAATGACACCAGAAGCTTAGCCAATTGTTGAAGTCAATCATTTTGTCCTTATACTGTGGTATCATTCCGGGTGAAGGCAGGATGCTACTCAGGGCTAGGGTCATACCTGCCTGGCCCACATGATCTGAGAGCTCTTCCATGTCTCTTTTCATGTAGTCCAGGGAGGTAAGTCTCAAGTCATTCACTCCAACATGGACAATGACAGAGTCATATTTGTACATGTTGTGGAGTGACGAGTGCATGTGTTATGTGGTGGATCCTGGCACCCGACAGGCAGCTGACTGTAATTTTCTCCTTGTTCAGCCTGGTGAGTGGGACATCAGTGTGCCTGACTATAGAGTCACCTATGACTAAAGTGTTGGGTACATTGTCTTGCCTTAGGGGCTGTTATTGGGTGGCACACTGGTGTTGTGAGCTATGTGTCACTTTGGTTGTGACTGGTATTTGTTTGCATTTCAGCTTCGGAGGTCCGAAGGTGTAAGATGTAAGGAATGCCATCTGGGATGCCGTGTCCAGGCTTGCTCCCAGGAATACAATTTTTGCGTGGGTATTAGTTTGGATTTCTTTTCATTGATAGTATACCCCAAGGAGGTCAGTAGGTCCTTTACAAAGGTCAGGTGCTTTAGCAGCTTTTCTTGACTGTCTGCCTGAATCAGGCAGTGATCGAAGTATGGGTAAATTTGAATATTTCTTTGTCTGCAAAAAGCAATGGTGGGAGCCAGGCATTTTGTGAAAACTCCTGGAGCAGTAGATAGGCCAAATGGAAGCGCAGAGAACTGAAAGTGCAGTGATCCCGCCCTGAAACAGAGATATTTCCTGCAAGATTCCCTGATTGGGATGTGTAGGTAGGCCTCTTTTATGTCTAGCGTGGCTAACCAAGTATCCTTGGAGGGCATAGGCAGAAGTTGCTGGAGGGTGAGCATTTTGAATTTTGGTATCACCAGGAAAGTGTTTAGAATGGCTAGATTGTGGATGGGCCACCAGGTGCCCCCTTTTCTGAGTACCAGAAAGAGTCTGGAGTAGAAACCTTGGCCTACCTGTTCTGCAGGAACATACTCTATTGCCCTCATCAAGTGCAGGGAAAGGACTTGCTTTTTGGCCTCTGCCCACTGGTTTGGGGGAAGATCTGGGAACCCTTTTGGGGTTGGTAGACTGTGGAAATAAAATTTGTATCCCTGGGGCACTATGTTGAGGACCCAGCGGTCATTGGTAATGGTGGCCCAGGTGCTTGCATGGAAGGAGAGTTTTCCTCCTAGGGGCAAGAGGGGGTGGAAGCGTGAAGTCAGTATGAGTTCTTACCATGAGGGTGTGCCTTAACACTCCCTGGTTTTGAAGAGGAGAAACTCCATTGCTTAAATCACTGCATTCTCTGGGGCTGCTGTCTGGGGGGCCTACTTTCCCAGGGTCTGGGCTGGGCTGAGCTGACCTGGAGGGAGCAGAAAAGGACCAGTGCTTGGAGGGGCAATGCCTATTGAACCTCGGTGGCTGGACCTGCAAGACGTCTTTAACTGTATGCATAGATTTGGCTTTTTCTTCCATCTTTAAGACCTCCTCTGCCTTGATACCAAATAAGTTGTCTTTGTGCAGTGGTGCATCCAATAATTTGGATTTGACATGGTCTGGCAAGGGCTGTTCCTTTAGCCAAGCATGCCTTCTAAGAACAGAACCAGTGACTGCTGCCTGCAAGATGCTTCTAGGGCATCAAATCCACATTGTAAGGTGTGCTTAGTTACTTGACTTGCAAAATGCATCAAGTCTTGTAACTCTGTATTTTCTGCACAAGCAAGAAAGGAAGATATTTTTAGTTTGAGGAGTTCCATGGTATGTTGTTGATATTTCAGCATATCAAACTGACAATTTAGTGCTCTAATAGCAAGAGTAGCAGAGATGTATATTTTTTACCCCATCTGTGTAATGCTTGGGAATCCCTATCTGAGGGGGGGGTGGGATTTTTAGCAGAAGTTGCTTTAATTCCTTTAGGTCCTTGAGAGATAACCTCGGGGTGAGAAGAAGGATTTTTGAATAACAATTTGTGAGAGTCAGGGACTCTATAGTACCTGTCTGGTTTCCTGGGAGCAGGAGGGAGGGTGTCAGGAATCAAACTGGATTCCATAAAAACAACATCCACAACATCCAGGACAGGAGGAATGGCCAGAGGTCTGTGCTGTGGAAGATCTAAGAATTCCCGAGTCTCTTTTTTGACTGAGGGTAGTCCTGACATTCCCATTGGAAATGTTCCGTTAATGTATGTAGGGTTTCCCAAAGGAGAAGTCCTCGACTGGAGAGGCTGAAGGGATGGATTCCTCTGCATCAGAATCCTCATAAGCTGAGACGGATTGCATATCTTCATAATCAGATGTATCAGAGTCACCGGACTCCTGTTCAGATAAAAAGTACAGTTGTGTACACTTACCATAAATGTAGATGTTCAAGTGTATTCACTGTTGCAGTCATTATATTTGGGTTATCTGCTTACAGGTAGCCCTCAGCCGGCCTGATTATCAAAGTCTTGGGTCCTGCTTTGGATGCTGCCTCTTCTTCTATGATGTCAGGTAGTCAGGGGTATAAAGCATGCAGCCTCTTCTTCCATGATGTCAGGTAGTCAGGGGTATAAAGCATGCAGCCGATGCCATTACATCAGTTTTTCTTGCCCAAGATGTCAGGTCAGGTACCCCCATAATGGGAAGCAATTATATACAAGGTTAAACCTCCAACAAAAAGCAAATACACCAGAAAGCTTAAATACTGTAAACAAGAAGAGAGGTACAGCCAACAGAAGTCAGGGGGCTGGAGGGAGGGTAACCAGGACTGCAACAGTGAATACACTTAAACATCTACATTTATGTTAAGTGTACACAACTGTAGTATGTTCGTGTTTCACTGTTGCAATCATTACATTTTAGTAGAATCCCAAAGCTAAGGAAGGGAGGAAGCAATTAGAGACCATTAGGGACCAGCTATTAGGCCCTGCAAGACTGCAGTGGCAAACCCGCTCTGGATTTAGAAAAAATAGGCAAGTGGTAATGCTTGGTGAAGGTATATACAGAACTCCAGGTAGCAGCTTCTAAGATGTCCCTGGTAGGAACACCTCTGAGAAAGGCTGTTGAAGTGGATGCAGCCCTGGTGGAATGTGATCTTATCCCCTGTGAGGTAGATTTTCCATAGTGCTTATAGCAGAAATTAATGCAATGGCCTAGCCACTTAGAAATGGTTTGCTTTGAAATGGCCTTCCCCTCTGCCCCTGCAGCAAAGCCAACTAGCAGCTGTTCAGTTTTCCTGAGAGTCTTAGTCCTGTCCAAATAAAATCTACGTTGTCTGTGCACGTCCAAAGAGTGAAGTATTCATTCTCTTTTCTTCTGTGGATTAGAAAAGAAGGTTGGCAAATGAATGGACTGTTAAGGGCCTCACTGGATACCACCTTGGGCATACAGGAAGGATTGGTCCTGAGGGACACCCTGTCTGCATGGAAGATGATGAAGGGCTCCACTGCCATACGGGTCTGTAATTCAGACACTCTTCTTGCTGAAGTGATGGCTAGAAGGAAGGTTGTTTTCCAAGAAAGGAATTTCAACTCTGCAGTTGCAGCTGGCTCAAAAGGCGGAAGAGTGAGCTTTTTCAATACAAAGTTAAGGTCCCAGGCTGAAGTAGGGGCTCTCCTGGGTGGAGCATCTCTGTTAAGTATTGAAGAATATGGGGTAAGCTAGGCACTGTTGTGCCCATCCCTTGAGTCTGGCTCCAGGAACAGTATCTTTTTCACTTTTCAGGATAGGATTTTCTAGTACTAAGCCTCCAGAATGACATCTAGCACCTGCTTACTGAGTGATGCCATTGGAGAGCTGAGGGAATTAGCCAGGCTACAAGGTTCAGGGTTTGAAGCTGGGAGTGCAGAATCTCGCCCTCCTGCAGGGACAGCAGGGAAGGGGTCTGAGGCAGGTGCCATGGATCCAGCAGTAACATACTGCGCAAGAGGGGGTACCAGTGTTGGCATGGCCAGTCTGGTGCAATCAGAATTGTCCTTGGTTTGTCTTGTCTGATCTTTAGCAGAACTTTCGGGAGGAGAGGCAGAGGGGGGAAACCATAAACTGAGAGGCTTTCCCAGGTGAAGGACAGGGCATCCACTTTCCAAGCTTGGCTGTGGGGAGTCCTTGTGCAGCATTTGTCCAATTGGTAGTTCTGAGGGGAGGCAAATAGGTCTATCTCTGGGTTCCCCTATTTGTTTCTCAAAATGTTGAATGTCTTTGGTTCCAGTTTCCACTTGTGTGTGTCCATGAGATTTCTGCTTAGGTCTGCCAGTGAATTTAGCTTGCCTGGCAGGAATTGAGCTTGTAGGTGCACTTGGTAGCTCAAGGCTGTGTTCCACAGAGCCATGGGTAGTCTTCAGAGAGGATACGAGTGGGTTCCCCCCGCTTGTTTATGGTACCACATAACAGTGGTGTTGTCTGTCTTTACCAATAATTGTCCTGGAAGAATGTGGTCTTTGAAGGCTGTCAGTGAATTCTGTACAGCTAACATTTCTTTTTGATTGATATGCAGGTGCATCTGACTCTGGTTCCATTTGCCCTGAATGCACTGCCCTGTCAAGTGAGTCCCCCCATGCATAGTCTGATGCGTCTGTTGTTAGGGTTTGGGCGGCAGGGGTAGAATGAATGGCAGTCCCTTGTTGTGGTATCAGACCTCTGCCCACCAAAGGAACTCTGTCTTTATACAAGGAATGATAGGAATCATTGATTCCAGGTTCTGAGAATGCTGACACCATAGGCTTTTTAGATACCATTGTAGTTTCCTCATATGCAGTCTTGCATATGGAATTAGTAGAATGCAAGAGACCATGAACCACAGGGCTTGCAGGATTTTCCTTGCAGATAGCTGGGTCTTTGTGGCCAGTAGTTTGAAGTAGGCTGTCAAATACATTTGTTTCTCTGGAGTGAGGTAAGCCATCTGGGAAGTTGTGTTCAAGCTTGCTCCCAGGAATACAATTTGTTGGCAGGGTACTAGATGAGATTTCTTTTCATTTATGGTGTACCCCAGTGAGGTTAAAAGTTTCTTTACAAATGCCAGATGATTTAATAGCATGTCCTGGCTTTCTGCCTGAATTAGACAATAGTCCAGATATGGATATATTTGAATATTTCTTTGCCTGCAAAATGCAATGACTGGAGCTAGGCACTTTGTGAATACCCTGGGGGCAATAGATAAGCCAAAGGGAAGTGCAGAGAACTAATAGTGCATGTAGCCTGCTCTGAAGCGTAGGTATTTCCTGAAAGATTCCCTTATTGTAATGTGCAGGTAAGCTTCCTTTACATCTAAGGTTGCCAACCAGGCATCTTTGCCTAGCATGGGAAGCAGCTGATGAAGTGTTAGCATTTTGAATTTTGGGATTACCAAAAAGGTGTTTAGAATAGAGAGGTCCAGGATAGGATGTCAGGAGCTGTCGTTTCTCGGTACCAGGAATAGTCTTGAGTAAAAACCTTGTCCCCTTTCTTCTGCTGGGACAGGTTGAACAGCCCTGATACTTAGAAGAGAGAGAACCTGCTGTTGAGCCTCTGCCCACTGATCTGGGGGTAGGTCTGGCCAACCGTTTGGGGTTGCTAAGGTGTGGAAATGAAATCTGTATCCTTGGGAAACTATATTTAAAACTCATTTGTCCTGGGTAATGAGTTCCCAGTTTTTTACATGCAGTGCGATCTTTCCCCCTAAGGGAGCAAAAAGGTGTTTAGAATAGAGAGGTTTTTGGCAGTAGTAGCCTTAATGCCTATGGGTCCTTGTGAAATGGTCTTTGGATCTGCAGTAGGATTCTTAAAGAGGAACTTGTAAGAGTCAGGTACTCTGTAATACCTGTCAGGTTTCCTGGGAGCCAGAGATAAAGTGTCTGGGGCCAGGCTAGATTCCAAGAAGGCATCATCTACAGTGTCTAGGAAAGGAGGTATAGCTAAAGGCCTGTGTTGAGGTAGGAGTAAGAATTCCCTAAGCCTCTTTTTGGAGTCAGAGCAATCATGGCTTTCTGAGCAGAAATGCTTCCTAAGAGTGTACAAGGTTTCACCAAAAGAAAAAATCTTCTGGAGGGGAAGCAGAGGGAATGGAGTCCTCTGAATCAGAATCCTCATAGGTAGATAAGGGCAAATCCTGGTATTTAGAAGAAACAGAAATTATAGAATCCTGATCAGAAGGAAAATCAATTCTAGGTCTCTTAGAGGGAGAAGGCTGGCTTCCCCTAATTAATGTAATAAGGTCTTCAGCCATTCTTATCATTTGATTTTTAGGCATATGGGTCTGACCATGCAGTTTGGATGTCGGTTTTCTAGGCGTGGGTCAAGTTTCAGGCCTAGAAGAAGAAGATTGCATCGGTTTGAAATGCAAGTCAGTAGGCCTGAATACACCCTGAGAAGCCGGTGCCTGCACAGTGGTTCCGGACCCATCCAAGGTAGAGACATCCGCAGGTTCCGTAGTCAAAGAAGCATCTTGTGGTATACCGGACTCCGAATGGGTCTCAGCAGAGGCCTGCGAATTTAAAGTAGCGGGTATCAGGGGCTGCGAAAGCGCCTCACTGAGTACCGGCGAACTGGCGACTAGCTTAACGGAACTGTCGTCGGCAGCTTTGGACTTATGCAGTCAGTCTCTGTCTTTATCTTTACATTTTTTTTCAGAATGTCGGTAGTTGGATGGCTTACCGAAGCCATTTCTGGATAATTAAACTGAGTACCGAAATAGTTTGCTGCAAAAATGGACAGACAAATAGTTTGAGGATTGAATAAGGCACAAAACTGACAGCGAGTGACATCGTGGTCTGGGCCTAGGCAAAGAATGCAGTACGAATGAAAATCTTTATGAGGTATTTGCTTTCCACAGGTAATACAATTGTTAACTTTTACTGACATCAGTTTAGAGCAAAAAAAAGGATCCCCAACGGGGTACTTAGCTTTTTTGAAGACTTCGGTTCTGAAACTCAAAAACGAAAATTTCAGGAGACGGCCGACCAGCACTTGCGAACGGCTTCTGCTTCGGGCACCGCACTGCAAGAAAGATGTAATGGCATCAGCTGCATGCTTTATACCCGTGACTACCTGACGTCATGGAAGAAGAGACAGCATCCGACGCAGGACCCAAGACTTTGCTATTCAGGCTGGCTGAGGCCTACCTGCAGGCAAATAACCCAAATGTAATGACTGCAACAGTGATACACGAAGAACATCCTGCCTTTGGAAGACTGAAGACACTGACCAAATGACAATACACAGAAGTGAGACAGAAATGCTACTACTCAACAAGAAAACCTGAACATGGCATTGGCCAATGCACTCTTTATATCACCAATGTCCTGTTGTCAGAAGCACTAGGAAAGGGATCTGCTTTGGAAGACTAATCAGCCTGTAGCTACCTGCATGGCAATACTATGATAAACATCTACTTTGACTTGGCAGGCACTTCAGGAACAGGAAGTGCAGTCCCATGGCATTTTCATGACTGATTGGTTTCGAACAAATTCAGTAAGCAAATGCTTCTTTAGAAACACTCAAACTCTTTCTGGTTAAGAAAAGGAATGACACTTGTTATCTCACTTGATTCACAGAACTGCTAGACACCAGATCATCCAACCCATGAAATTAAGGCTATGTGCTATTGAACAGCTGTTTCCTGTGGCACAGGTTTTGATTCCCTTAGCCTTCATCTGCATACTCTGTGACCAAGAGCAAGTCAATTAATCAGATACTGCTTTGGGATAGTAGAAAAATTGGGCTAGGCTCCTCACTAGCCTCCTGGGCTGCAGGCCTAATAACTACCTATAAACTATATATTTGAAGGAGGAGAGAACATGATTGGCAATGCATAAACTCCTTGCTTCCAAAAATGAATGCTATTTCTAGGTAACAGATATAGCCCACAGTCTTTAGCTTTGTGTTGCACCAAGTCCTTATTTGCACAGTTGAGACATCAGACTATAATTTGGCATGGAAGACCCGCTCAGGCCCTGGCAGTCTTAAACTCCTGTGTGCATTCTCAGTTATAAACTTGTGGGGGAACTGCACATTTAAAGCTGTAGATGGCTATTCCAGTAGGAAGGAGACTATACCCCCTCCTTTCGGTACACTCCTGCAATCCAGACAACCTTAAATTACACCACCTCATCGTATTTTCAGAATCCACTTTATTTTGAAGGGCCTTAATGTCAGCAGAATGAGATGCTACCATCCCTGCACATTGTCACTGCTGACCTGCCTGGATGTTTACTGCAAATTCCAGAAAAGCATTTTTTGTGATGCACCCTTCAATATCTTGCTGGTGTTTCACTGCCTTGATTTTTATCTTTGCGGTCTCCTCCAGCACCTTTGCAACTACAACTGCAAGATTATCCAGCTTGTCACACAGACCAGTAATATATGAATTGACTTCATATTCAGCCATGTTTCCAACTTCCACCAGGACTCCAGGCGCAAAAATAATCTTTCTCTTTTGATGCAAGTAAGGTGATTTAATTAAAGATTATTAAATTTGACATACTAGGATTGCCACAAACTCACTCAGGACACAAAACTGTATGGGGAAAATGGACTGAAATAACTACACTTACCACAGGATGTTAACAGAGCGCACAAGTGAAACATCTACTCCATCAAGCAGCTACGCTCTGCCTCCATAAATTTTTGACAACTATAAAGCAATGTACTTTTATGGAAGGGAGACAGACATTTAACAATTTTAACATAATGATGAGATGGACAATGACAGGGAATCAGCACATTAAAAAAGTACATTTGTGTACACTTACAATAAATGTAGATGTTAGAGTGTATTCACTGTTGCAGTCATCATACTTGGGTTATCTGCTTGGAGGTAGCCCTCCGTCGGCCCGAATACCAGAGACTTAGTATTTCTGCATCAGACGCTGTCACTCCAGGATTGACATCAGGTCGTCAGGGGTATAAAAACAGGCAGCAGATGCCATTACATCAGTTTTTCTTGTCCCAAATGTCAGGAGGCCCCAAATATGGAGCTAGGTTATGGTGGGGAAAACACCACCAGTAAAAAGTAAATACCAATACCAATACCCCAGCAGGGGTTAGTAATAGCCATAGATAGGCGAGAGAGAGAGAGAAAGAAAGCAGGGGGGTGGCGGGTGGGAAACCAGGACTGCAACAGTGAATACACAAACATCTACATTATGGTAAGTGTACACACAACTGTACTATGTCCTTTGTGTTTTGCTGTTGCAGTCATCACATGGGTGGATTCCCAAAGCTGAAGAAGGGTGAAGGGTGTTGCAGTCATCACATGGGTGGATTCCCAAAGCTGAAGAAGGGTGAAGGCAGTCAAGAAGAGTTAGGGCTGGCTAGTATGCCTTGCAAGACTGCTGTAGCAAATCCTGCTCTGGGTTTGGAAAAGATAGGCAGGTGGTAGTGCTTGGTGAAGGTGTTTACTGAACTCCAGGTAGCAGCCACCAGGTTGTCCCTGGTAGGGACTCCCCTGAGAAATGATGTAGAGGTAGATGTTGCCCTAGTGGAATGTGTTCTGACCCCCTGAGGGGTTGGTTTTCCATGGTACATTTAGCAGAAATGGATGCAGTGTGCTATCCATTTGGAAATAGTTTGTTTTGAAATGGCCTTGCACTCTGCCCTGTTGCAAAGCTGACTAGCAGCTGGCCAGATTTTCTAAAGGGCTTAGTCCTTTCAAGGTAGAATCTGAGCTGTCGTTGCACATCCAAGGAGTGCAGGAGCCTTTCCCCTTTATTTTGAGGATTAGGGAAGTAGGTTGGCAAATGGATGGATTGATTGAGAGCCACACTGGACACCACTTTAGGCATAAAGGAAGGGTTAGTCCTGAGGGAAACCCTGCCAGCATGGAAAATAATGAAGGGTTCCACAGCCATCAGTGCTTGTAGCTCAGACACTCTTCTAGCTGAAGTGATAGCTAGAAGCAAGGCTGTTTTCCAAGAGAGGAATTTTAACTCTGCTGATGCAGCAGGTTCAAAGGGGGGGAAGCGTGAGCTTTTCCAGTACAAAGTTAAGGTCCCAAGCAGGTGTGTGTACTCTCCTCGGTGGCCTTAAGTTGTTTGCCCCTCTTGGGAACTGTTTGATAAGAGGGTGCGAGACGAGAGGTGGCTCAGTGTTGTAATGAGCAGAAATGGCTGAGGCATGTATCTTAATGAAGGAGAAGGACAGGCCTTTGTGGAGTAGATCTGCTAAGTAATCCAGGATAAGAGACAGACAGGGCAGTGTTGTGTCCTCTCCTTTAGATTGAATACATGAGCAGAACCTTTTCCACTTATCAGCATAGGATTTTCTTGTACTGGGTCTTCTGGCTTGAAGAATGGTGTCCACCACCTGTTTGCTTAAGGTTGCTGGGGGAGAATTCAAGGAATAAGCCAGGATGCAAGATTTAGGGTTTGCTATTGTGTTTGCAGAATCTGTCCCTCCTGCTGAGAGAGGAGGGTTGGATTCTGGTGTAGGTGGCACCGATGTCAGGCTGCACAGGAGTGTGTACCAGTGCTGGTGTGGCCAGTCCGGGGCAAGCAGAATTGTCATTGGTCTGTCCTGTTTTATCTTGAGTAATACTCTTGAAAGGGGGGCAGAGGGGAAAGGCATAGATTGAGAGATTTACCCATTGAAAATATAGGGTATCCACTTTCCAGGCCCTGCTGTGAGGATTCCTGGTGCAGAATTTGCTGAGCTTGTTGTTGTAGGGGGAGGCAAAGAGATCCACCTCTGGGATCCCCCATTTCTGGATCAGAAGGTTGAAGGTGCTGTGCTCCAATTGCCACTCATGTGGATCTAGGAGATTTCTGCTTAAGTTGTCTGCCTGACAGGAATTGAGCTTGTAGATGGATTTGAATGGCCAAGGCCCTTATTCCACAGGGCCATGGCTAGCTTGCAGAGTGGATAGGAATGGGTTCCACCCTGCTTGTTGATGTACCGCATAACTGTGGTGTCTGTTTTTATTAGCAGTTGTCCTGGAAAGATCAGGGATCTGAAAGCTGTCAGGGCATTCTGTACAACTAGCATCTCTTTTTGGTTGATGTGCAGATGAATTTGACTTGGGCTCCAGTGGCCCTAAATACATATTCCGTCCATGTGTGCCCCCCAGGCATACTCTGATGCGCCTGTGGTTAGGGTCTGGGTGGCTTGGGGTTGAATAAATGGCAGTCACTTGTTGTGGTTGCATGCTTCTGCCCACCAGAGGAACTATGTCCTTAGACAGGTTATGATAGGAATGACTAGGAATCTCCAGGTCCTGAGAATGTTAGCACCAAAGACTTTTTAAGTACCATTGGAATTTCCTCATATGCAGTCTTGCATATGGAATCAGCAGTATACATGAGGTCATGAACCCTAAGCCTTTCCATATTTTTCTTGCAGACAGCTGGGTTCTGGTGGCCATTTGTTTGAGGTAGTCTGTCAAATAGACTTGTTTTTCTGAGGTGAGGAAAGCCATCTGTTAAGTTGTGTTCAAGTTTGCTCCCAGGAATACAATATTTTGACTGGGTAGCAGTTTTGATTTCTTTTCATTGATAGTATACCCCAAGGAAGTGAGAAGGTTTTTCACAAATGTCAGGTGCTGCAGCAGCAATTCGTGACTGTCCGCCTGAATCAGGCAGTCGTCCAAGTATGGGTAAATGTGGATATTTCTCTGCCTGCAGTATGCAATGGCTGGAGCCAGGCATTTTGTGAATACTCTGGGCGCAGTAGATAAGCCAAAGGAAAGTGCAAAGAACTGATAATGCATAGACCCTACCCTGAAATGTAGATACTTCCTGCATGATTCCCTTACGGGGATATGCAGATTTGGCTTCTTTTAAGTCTAAGGTGACTAACCAGGCATCCTTGGGTAGCATAGGAAGAAGCTGTTGCAGGGTAAGCATTTTGAATTTTGGTACCACCAGGAAAGTGTTGAGAATGGAAAGATCCAGAATTGGGTGCCAAGAGCCCTATTTCATGGGTACTAGGAAGAGTCTGGAGTAGAATCCTTGATCCCTCTGTTCCACTGGAACTAACTGAATAGCTCTGATATTGAGCAGGGAAAGTACTTGGTTTTGAGCCTCTGCCCACTGGTTTGGAGGAAGGTTTGGAAACCCGCTTGGGGTTGGCAGTGAATGGAAATAAAATTTGTACCCTTGGGATACAATGTTAAGGACCCACCAGTCCTGAGTGATGGACATCCAGTTTTTTGCATGAAGGGCAAGTTTTCCTCCTAAGGGCACAAGCAATTGGGCAGGGCTGGGGAGTGGAGTAAAGAAGTCATTGTGAGCTTTTTCCGTAAGGAGGTGGCTTACCACTCCCTGCTTTAGGAGTGGGGGCACTCCATTGCTTGGATCTGTGCATACCCTGAGACTGAAATTTGGGTGGTCCGTTTCTCCTCGGTCTGGTTTGAGAAGGCCTGGAGGGGGGGTGGAAAGGACCAGTGTTTGGAAGGACAATGCCTACTTAATCTAGAGGGTTGCACTTGTAAGAATTCTTTAACAGTCTGCATAGACTCAGCTTTTTCTTCCATCTTTTTATGAACCTCTTCTGCTTTGGTGCCAAACAGTCCTTATTCAAAGGAACAAGAACAAAAGCTTGCTTGGGAATCCAAATGAAGGACTGAAACCAGATAAACCTCCTTTATTCAAAGCGAGTGTCAAACATATTCAAAGGAGCATCTACTAACTTTGATTTGACATGGTCTGGCAAGGTCTGCTCCTTCAGCCACGCATGTCTTCTCAGTACAGAGCCAGTGCCAGCTACCCAGCAAGATGCTTCTAGGGTGTCAAAGCCACACTGCAAAGTATGCTTGCTGACTTGGTTTGCAGAGTGCATAAGCTAATGCAATTCTTTACTTTCTGCACAGTCTGAAAAGGTTGCCACTTTTTGTTTAATAAGTTCCATAATATGTTGCTGGTACTTCAGCATGTGAAACTGACAATTCAGTGCCCTAATAGCAAGAGTTGCAGAGGTATATACCTTCTTACCTCATCGGTCCAAAGCTCTGGAATCCCTGTCCGAAGGGGAGGGATGCTTGACTGTAGTAGCCTTGATACCTTTAGGCCCCTGGGAAATGATCTCTAGGTCAGCAGTAGGATTCTTGAAAAGAAATTTGTGTATCAGGTACTCTGTAGTACCCGTCTGGTTTCCTAGGGGCAGGAGTAAAGTGTCAGGAGTAAGACTGGATTCCATAAAAACATCATCCACAACATCCAGAACAGGGGGTATTGCTAAGGGCCTGTGTTGAGGCACCTCTAGAAATTCTGAGTCTCTTTTTGGACTGAAGATAGTCTTGGTATTCCCAATGGAAATGCTCTCGTAAGGTATGCAAGGTTTCACCAAAAGAAAAATCCTCTGGAGGGGAGAAAGAGGGAATGGATTCCTCTGCATCTGAATCCTCATAAGCGGATAAGGGCATGTCTTCAGAATCGGAAATTTCAGAGTCATCGAACTCCTAGTCTGTAGAAGCTGAAAGGGACTGGACTCTGTCTCTTAGCAGGGTAAGACTGACTTCCCCATATCAGCGTAATAAGGTCTTCAGCCATTCTAAGTATTTGTTTTTGTGGCATGGGAGCAGGTGCAAGCACTTTGTTCATCGGATTTTCTACGTAGTGCAAACTCTGGGCCTAAGAAACTTGGTAGTTTTGTTAAAAAAGAAGTCTGTTTGAGTCGAACATCGGTTGAGCGAATAACTGCCTTAGAAGCCGGTGCTTGGTCAGTGGCTCCAGACCCATCCAAGGTAGAGACATCCGCAGGTTCCATAGATGATGAAGAGTCTTGCAGCATTCCGGACACTGAATGGGTCTCAGTAGAGGCCTGCAAATCCACTGAAGCGGGCATCAGGCGTTGCAAAAGCGCCCGAGTACTGGTAGACTGGTGACTAGCTTAACGGAAGCATCGTCTGCAGTTTTGGACCTATGCAGTCTGTCTCTGTCTTTTTCTTTATGCTTTTTCAGAATATTGGTAGTTGGATGGCTTACCAAAGCTATTTCAGAATACGGAGATCGAGAGCGAAAGAATTTAGTGACAATGAGAGCCCGATGACAAATGGTTCGGGCGTTAAGGCACAAAACCGACAGATAGGGACTTTGTGGTCTGGGCCTAAACAGGTGACGCAGTAAGAATGAAAATCTCTGTGAGGTATTTGCTTTCCACAGGCAAGACAATTGTTAACTTTTTCTGAATCGATTAGAGAAGGAAAAAAGGATCCCCAATGGGGTACTTAGCTTTAGAAGACTTCAGGATTATAAAATTCATAAACGAAAATTCAGGTAACGACTGACCGGCATTTGCAAACTGCTTCTGCTTTGGGCTCCTTGGCAAGAAAGACTGATGTAATGGTTTTGGTTGCTTGTTTTTATACCCCTGACAACCTGACATCAGTCCTTGAGCGACAACATCTGACTCAGAAATACTAAGTCTCTGGAATTCGGGCTGACTGAGGGCTACCTGCAGGCAGATAACCCAAGTGTGATGACTGCAACAGTGAAGCACGAAAAACATCCACCATTACTGTTGGTGAGCTTGGATGCATACAAAGCATTTCAAAGTGCCAGTAAGGATTCATGTGTAAAGCTATGGCAGTATTTCTTACTAAAGTATTAAGAATTAATAGGGAGACTACATTAAGAATCAGAAGTGAGATTATGGGTGGAAGGGGTGCTATGAGGCAATGTGAGCCAAAGAGACTTAATACTACAGGATATTTCTCATGTGTAGTCTGATGAATGGCACCGTGGGTACTGTGGCTGCCATGTAGTCCAGAGTTATTAGGATTTAACTTGTTGAGAAAGAAGCCAGGGGAAGCAATGACTGTAAGTAGCTGGACAGGGATACGACTTTCTCCTAAGCGAGAAAGCCTGTCATCAAGAAGGTATTCAGTCTGAAACCTAAGACCAGATCTTGGAGGGCTGGGGGTCAGAGAAGACTTTTTGAGACTGAAACTTAAACCTAGCCTTTACAGAAGTGACAATGTGAAGCTGAGGTGCAGTTGCAAAATGTCTTGGGAGAAGGTCTAGATGAGATCAACCAGGTATTGAAATATTTGTATTCCCTTGGTTCTACAAAAGGCTATGGTTGATGCAAGGCACTTTGGTCTATCTACATCTCCCAGGCTATTTACGAAGGGTAAAGCAACAAAGTGAAATGAAAAAACATAAATCCACAGGCATTTACTGTAGATGGGGTGAATAAGAATGTGCAGGTATGCATACTTCAAGTCTAAGGACACCAGAAAAGACCGTGGATGGATAAAAGGATGTAGAGTTTCCAGGAACATCTTGAACTATAGCACTTCCAGAAAGGTGTTGAGGTAAGACAAGTTCCAGAAGAGGCCTCAAAGTATCCTCCTTCCTGGGAACCAGGAAAGAGTTTTGAATAAAAAGAAGTTATATACTCACCGTAATGCTCCATCTGTGTTGTTGATCTTCATTCATTCTTGACGAATGGGACTCAGTTCTGATCTTTGGAACTGGCTCGGCCGTTATACAGCTCACGCCAGCCAAAAACCATAACCAAATTGTAGCGAGTGATAAATGTATGAGGTATAGCCCAAGTTGCAGCTGCACAAATTGCGTCCATAGAAGCTTTTGAATGAAAAAGTGTTGATGTGGTAAATGATCTGGTTGAATGCTATTTAACAGGTGCAGGTAACATTTGGTTGTTGTGTGCATAAATAAAGGTAACACAATCTCGCAACCATTTAGATAAGGTCACTTTTGATACAGCTTGTCCCTCAGTTGGACCAGAAAAAGAAATAAACAATTGATCTGATTTCCTGGACTCTTTAGTCCTGTTTTGTTAAAAACGTAGTTGCTTATCTACATCCAGTAAGTGTAAGCAATATTCACCTTTGTTGAAAAGCTTGGGAAGAAAACTGGTAATTCAATAGTTTAATTAATACTGGATTCAGAGACCACCTTAGGAAGAAAGGAAGGGTTAGTTCTAAATGACACCTTGTCTTTATGAAAGATGATATATGGGGGTTTTGCACATAATGCCTGGATCTCAGAGACTCTACTGGTGGAAGTGATGGTTACTAGAAAAAGAGTTTGCCAGGAAAGGAATTTAAGACAGCAAGTAGCTGCTGGTTCAAAGGGAGGTAATACTAAAGACTGCAAAACCAAGGTGAGATCCCACAGAGCTAAGGGATCTTTGAATAGAGGTTTTAGATGCAAGGCACCTTTGAGAAAGACCTTGCACAGCCGATGGGAAATTAAAAGGATGGTTGTCGTAGCCACTGTGAAAAATGGAAATGGCTGCTAACTGGAAGCAGAGGCTCCTTGGTCAAACAGAGCGGCTAAAAATTGCAAAACTTTTTCAACAGGTGCTGAAATGGGATCTAAATTGTTTTTAGAGGCCCAAAATGAAAACCTCTTCCATTTACTGGAATAGTCTCTCCTGGGGGAAGGCCTATTGGAGCCCACAAGAATCTTTTCTAGTGGGGAAGTTGTATTACTCTGCCTGGGGAATAATGGAATTGGAGGAACTAAGCTGTGAGCTTGAGAGTGCACAGATCAGGGTGCATCAATCCCTACAGGTGAGAGAGCAGGTCTGGAACTGGGTCCAGAATCCATGGATGGTGAATCAAATGAGGTCATAGAAAGGGGAACCAAATTTGCCTGGGCCAGAAGGAAGCAATGAGAATCACTTTGCTTCGCAACCTTTGGGCCTTCTTTAGGAAGAAGGGCATGGGGGGAAAGGCATAAAGAAGATCTGAGGGCCGATTGAGAAGGAGAGCATCTCTTGGGGACTCCCCCTAGGGGGGATTAGGGCAAAGTAGCTGGTGTACTTGTTTGTTGGGGAGGCAAAGAGATTGCAGCAAGACTGGCCCCATCAGTGAAAGATTTCCTTTGCCACTCTGGGATTGAGAGACCACACGTGAGGCAGTAGAATGTGTCTGCTATCACGCTGGAACTCCCTGGGATATGCTGACAGAGTGGCAAATGGGATCTGGGGTAATGGGTAGAGTCTTAGCTCGAGAGATTTTTGGCTGGCGTGAGCTGGTTCTGAAGATCAGAAGAGAGTCTCATTAGTCAAGAATGAATGAAGACTGACAACATCAGATAAATCTTTTCCCATGCCTAGGGGTGGTACAGGTACTATAGTCTTCTACGGAAAAGGTCTTTGATGAGGGGTGGGATGAGGCAAACCTGACTGGGTGGGGAAAGGGATTCCATCTCGAAGAATAGGGTTCACTCAAAGACATTTTGTAGCTATGTTGGAAGACAGTCAAGACCCATTTGTCTGTAGTGATGAATTCTCAAACTGGGAGAGACAGGATGAGTCTTTTGGTCAAAGGGTTTTTGGACAGAAGAGGGAGAAAAAGGACTTTTCCACATTTAGAATCTCTGTTAGGGTTCTCCTGAAATCTTTTCTTGGGCTGCTTTCTGCCCTTCTAGTGGAGCTTTCACTTCCTTGAGAAAAGGAATTGGGCTAGGAAGAATGATTCCTTTGACATCTATAACTAAGGACTGATGTGAGAAAAAATCTGAAATCCTACTGCATTTAATGGAATGCCTGCCTACTTGTGAAGTCCACATGAGTAAGGACACAACATATGCCTTAAGCACAGAATCACCTAAATTAGCTAAGTCCCCAAAATGGACAAGAGGTACTTTGTCTTCTGTTTGATAATTCTGGACCCTAAAGCTCAAGGTAGCAGAGTTGTAGACCTGTCTACCATACTGGTCCATGGCTCTACTATATCTGATAGCAGCACATTAGCTAGAGGAAAAAGCTTAGTGGGCTTACCAGTGAAGACAGAAAAGATGGAAGGGTCTGCTACTGGGTTTTTGCAGATAACTTCATGTGCTCAGAGACATTGTGAAACCTATCAGGCTTCTGGGGAGCTTGAAGGCTGGTAATCAGGGGAAGTAGAAGTGGAAGCAAAAGCATCCAGGAAGGCTTATATGACTTGGGGAACAGGAATGGTTTTTGGAGCCCCTCACTCAAACAAATCATGGCATCTTTTCTGTATGTCAATGCCTTGTTGGGATGCTCATTCAAAATTTTGCATAATTTAAGTGATGGTCTCCCCCAAAGGAAATTTCCTCTCGGGGGGGGGGGGGTCAAGGGACAAAGTGTCTTCATCATCTGAAACAAGTTGTCTACAGGAATGACTATGAGAGGAGTATGCTGAGGAGTCCTCATCTGAATCCTATGTTAACTATTGAAAGAAGTGGGGGCTTGGGAAGGAGTGGTGGAGAGGAAGGAAGGAGGCTTCAAAGACAAAATGGCCTTGAATAGGACTTGTGCAAATTCAAGCCATTCCTTTTCCTGAGACATCTGAAACACGCTTATTTTTTTTCTTAGGCACGATGTCTGTCCTAACAAAGCTCAATGGTTTGGAAATCTGAAGGATCTTGATTGAGGTACCTGGTATCTGTTCCCTAACAAGGACTTGAGGTATGGGAGCTTACCTCTGAGATGACTACCCCAGGTTCCCCTTTCTACCATCACGACAGGCTCAGTTTTGTTGGACATGTGGATTGCAGACACTATACTGGCCAATGGAGAGGTCAGTGTAGCAGGTATCTGACGAATCTGATATACTGCAGATTCATGCTGAATCTCAGAAGGGGCACCTGAATCAGACTGGGCAGCTGAAGATTCAGGCATCATTTTATCTTCTTTTTGGGTGTGAGTGGGACATTCAAGACAGAGGGTTACATCAACTTGCTTTGCACAAGACACTTCAGGTGTTGAGTTTGAAGTATATAAGGAAGAAAGTCTAGTATGAAGGATTTTTGTGATGAATGACTGGTAGATTTTCCAATTTCTACAATCGTGCTCAGCACCTCAATATATATATATATATATATATATATATATATATATATATATATATATAAAAAGCAAAAAGGTAGCTCCCCAATTGGGTACATACCTGAACAAGTCTAGGCAATGGTAGCATCAATGACTTAGTATTCAGACTGCAAGGAGCAAAGATTTTGTATTTGGACTGTTGGCAAGATAGTCTGAGGATCTTAATGTCATACACCCCACTAATTTATCTATAAGCCCATGGGCTGAGGTCATATGCCAGGTCTGGGGTATGTCAGGACCATGCATTTCTTCTTAGGTCTTGCTTTGCATTGCATGCTGAATCTCAGAAGGGGCACCTGAATCAGACTGGGCAGCTGAAGATTCAGGCATCATTTTATCTTCTTTTTGGGTGTGAGTGGGACATTCAAGACAGAGGGTTACATCAACTTGCTTTGCACAAGACACTTCAGGTGTTGAGTCTGAAGTATATAAGGAAGAAAGTCTAGTATGAAGGATTTTTGCGATGAAGGACTGGTAGATTTTCCAATTTCTACAATCGTGCTCAGCACCTCAATAAAACAGACACTTGGTGTGAAGGTCTTTTTACGGAATCTGCCTACCACAGTCACTCCTACCTCTTAACTGAAATGAACAAATATATATATATATATATATATATATATATATATATATATAAAAAGCAAAAAGGTAGCTCCCCAATTGGGTACATACCTGAACAAGTCTAGGCAATGGTAGCATCAATGACTTAGTATTCAGACTGCAAGGAGCAAAGATTTTGTATTTGGACTGTTGGCAAGATAGTCTGAGGATCTTAATGTCATACACCCCACTAATTTATCTATAAGCCCATGGGCTGAGGTCATATGCCAGGTCTGGGGTATGTCAGGACCATGCGTTTCTTCTTAGGTCTTGCTTTGCCATTCTTCCTTCAAACGTGTCTTTTTTCCCTTTGCGAGGCCTACAACTATCTTGCTTAGGATGTAAGGGCAATGTTTTGGCTACGCAATCACTTCCATAAACTCTTCCATTAGGAGGTGATCCAAAGAGGAGATCCTTATTCAGAGACACATTAAGAAGCTCAATCTTCACATGGTCAGGAAGGGGCACTGTCCTCAACCAGGCATGTCTACAAATAACAGACCCTGTAGATACTGTCCTGCATGATCCACCTACTAAATCACTGCCACATTTTTTGGACACTTTGGCAACCTAAGAGAGGTCACAAAGCTCAAGCACCTCCTGCTTCATATTTTTATCCTGTGTCCCCTCTGGCTTAGCCCTCATCCCCTCCAGAAGAAGTTGGTGGTAGGAAAGCACTTGGGACTGGCAGTTCAAAGTTCTGAAAAAAAAAGTATATGGCTTTTCTCAAATTTGTTGAGTACTCCAGTCTCTCTCTTATTAGTAAAAGTGTGTATGGATGGAGCTAAGCTGCTACTTTGCTGGAATCCAGGGACATCAAAGCTGGAGGAGCCAAAGGATTTTTATAAAGGAACTAGTGGTAATCATTAACTCTATAAAATGGCTAGGTTTCCTTGGAACAGGGGGTATCTTCTAGCACTGGAGGAACAGCCATTGCTCTAGGCTCATGCAGGCCAATGTTAACTCTGTATCGGAGTTGGGTGCCCCACTGAGAAGCATCCTTCATGCAACAAAGGGTGTCTCCAAAGGAAAATCCTCTGGTGGAAAAAAGCAGAGAAAATGCTGTACTCAGCATATGATCTATAAGCCTTAAACAGAATGGATCTGGCTCACAGAAGCCAGTTCATTTACCTCTGAACCATGGGAGTCACAATCCTCAGATGGAGGTTCCACCCTTCTATTTTCAGAATGTGCTGTAGACACCTCTTGTATTTCTAGGAACGACCTTTTTTGTTTCAAGAAAGACAACATTCAACCCGATTCAACCAGTAAAAGGCTGGAAGCCTGGTAAGTGGACAGGGGCAGACATACTGCTACAGATAGGATGAGGCAAGCTGACAAAAGTACAGTTTTGTACCTACCATAAATGTAGATGTCCGAACTGGATAGCATCTGCAGTCATAACAAGTGGGTTGTCCTGTCGTCAGGCAGCCCTGCAGTCGGCCGGATTCCAAAGTCCGGGTCCGGCTTCGGCTGATGTCGCACTCCACCCGCCATCTCTGTTGGTCTTCGGGTATAAAAGCATCAGCCGACGCCATTTTCCTCAGTGTTTCTTGCCCCAGATGCCAGTAGCCCTCTTGCAGGCTAAAAATTTGGATAGATGCCAATGTTTCCAAATAGATAGAGGTAAACACAACAATAAGCATATATGTACATATATACAAACAAATACACCATAAAAGACTCCCCAACAGCTAGCTATTAGGAGGGTAAACACCCTAGGAGTACCACAGAGGGGAAGGAGGAGGTATCCTGACTGCAGATGCTATCCAGTTCGACATCTACATTTATGGTAGGTACAAAACTGTACTATGTCCTTCATGGATGCATCTGCAGTCATAACAAGTGGGTAGAATACCATAGCCAACTAGGGAGGAGGATAAAAGTAGATTATGGTGTGTTTAGGATCCCTTGCAGTACAGCAGTGGCAAACCCTGCTCAGGATCTGGAATATAGAGGCAAATTATAATGCTTGGCAAATGTATGCACGGAGGTCCAAGTAGCCGCCTCAATAATGTCTTTGGTTGCCACTCCTCGTAAGAAGGCTGTGGTAGTGGCTGTTGCCCTTGTAGAATGAGGTCTTATGTTCTGTGGAATTGGTTTTCCATGGAAGGAGTAACAGTATCGTATGCAATTTCCTATCCATTTGGAGATTGTCTGTTTGGAAATAGCTTTTCCTTCCCTTCCTGTTGCATAGGCTACAAAAGTTGGTCAGTCTTTCTGCTATTTTTTGTTCTGTCCAAGTAGTAGCGTAGCTGTTCATGTACATCCAAGGTATGCAGTATTCTTTTCCTCTGTTTTGTGGGTTGGGAAAGAAGGTAGGTAGGTGGATTGCCTGGTTTAAAGACACTCTGGATACCACCTTGGGCATAAATGTAGGATTAGTCCTCATGGACACTCTATCTTGGTGGAAGATTAGGAAGGGTTGCACTGCCATTAAGGCCTGTAGTTCTGAAACCCTCCTTGCTGAAGTAATTGCCAGTAGGAAAGCAGTTTTCCATGACAGGTGTTGTAGGTCTGCTGTTGCTGCTGGTTCAAAGGGTGATAGTGTCAACTTTTCTAGCACAAAGTTTAAATCCCAAGCTGGTAATGGTGGTTTCCTTGGAGGTTTTACATTCTTGATTCCTCTGAGGAACTGCCTGAGCAAAGGGTGCGGAAAACAGGTGGATCAAAGCTGTATTCTGCTGAAATAGCTGATGCATGTATCTTGATGGAGGAGTAGGACAGGCCTGAATGAAGAAGTTCGCCAGATACTCCAGAATGTTAGGCATATCTATGTTTGACACATCTTTTCCTCTTTCCGTACTCCAAATGACAAACCTTTTCCATTTTCCAGCATAGTTCCTTCTTGTTGAAGGTCTGCGTGTTTCAAGAATAATGTCTTTAACTCTTTGGGAAAGTTCTGGATTAGCTGCTGCTATGTGATGTTCCATGCAGTCAGTTGCAGCATTTTTAGGTTTGGATGTATGATGCTGTAGTTGTTCTGAGTTAACATCAAAGGCATCAGAGGTATTGGCCACATATTGTTCCGAGACATGCTCTTCAGTAGTGGGTACCAGTGTTGTCTTGGCCAGTTTGGAGCTATCAGGATTATCCTTGGACGTTCTTCCTTGATTTTAGTAGTACCTTGTGTATCAAAGGAAGAGGTGGGAATGCATATGCTGTTAGGCCTTTCCAGTTGAAGGAGAGTGAGTCCACTTTCCATGCTAGTGGGTGGAATGTCCTTGTGCAGAATTTTTGAGCTGGTGATTGAGAGGTGATGCTAATAGGTCTATCTGTGGCATTCCCCATTTCTTCGAGATGGTCTTGAAGATGTCCGGGTGCAGCTTCCATCTGTGGGCATCCGAAGTGGTTCTGCTTAATATGTCTGCTAGAGTATTGTCTTTCCCGGTACAAATATTGCCTGTAACTGAATGTTGTAGCTGAGTGCCAGGGTCCACAGCCCAAGGTCATTCTGCATAGGGGTATGAATGAGTGCCTCCCTGTTTGTTGATGTACCACATGACTGTGGTGTTGTCTGTCCTTATCATCAACTGGCCCTCTTTGAGAAATGGTTTGAACTTTTGGATTGCCAGTTTTACTGCCAGCATTTCTTTTAGATTGATGTGCAGGTGAAGTTGATCCTGTGTCCACAATCCTTGCACGCATTTGTCCAGCATGTGGGCCCCCATCCTAGGTCTGAAGCGCCTGTTGTGATGGTCTGGCTTGGTTGACATCTGCAAAGGGTAGGCCTGGGTTTGACTGGCATGCCTGAGCCCACCATAGGAACTCCTGTTTTAAGCATGGAATTAGTGGGATTCTGTTTCTAGACTGTGTCTGTGTTGGGACCATAAATTTTAGGTACCACTGTAGTTTCCTCATATGTAGTCTGGCAAATGGGACCAAGATTATGCATGATGCCATGAAGCCCAAGGCCTGCAGAACTTTTCTTGCTGTTAACTTGTTCAGCTTTGTTAGTGCCAAGAAGTAAAGAGGAAGTTCTTTTGTTTTTCTGTAGTCAGGAATGCCATTTGTTGTACTGTGTCCAATTCCGCCTAAGAATGTCCTTGTTTGGGATGGTATCAGCCTTGACTTTGTAAATTGACTGTGTATCCCAGTCCTTGTAGCAAGTAAATGACCCTTTGTAAATCTGTTGTCAGCTTGCTTTGTTGTCTCCTTGTAGCAGGCAGTCGCCCAGGTATGGGTAAATTTGAATTCTGTAGTCTGCAATGGGCGATTACTGATGCCAGGCATTTTGTGAATACTCTGGGCTTAGTAGATAAGCCAAAGGGCAATGCTGAGAATTGATAGTGCTCTGATCCTGCAAGAAATCTGAGGTATCTTCTGCAGATTGGTCGAATGGGACGCAGGTATGCCTCCTTGAGATCTAGAGTTACCAGCCAAGACTCCTTGCCCAGCATGGGAAGAAGTTGCTGTAGGGTCAGCATTTTGAATTTTGGGACAATGATGTATGTATTTAAGGTGGACAGGTCGAGAATTGGTCTCCAACTTTTTTCCTTTCTTGAACTAGGAATAGTCTGGAGTAGAACCCTTTTCCTTGTTCTGTTGTTGGCACTCTTTCCACAGCTCTCATGTTTGCTAACTCCATTATCTGGCGAGAGCCCTGTTTTTGATTTGGAGGTAGATTTGGCATTCTCTTTGACTGGTAAAGTGTGGAAGTGAAACCGTAACCTTGATCTATGGTTTGTAAAATCCACTTGTCTTTGTTATGTAGTGCCAGTTCTTTGAAAATAAGGTTAACTTTCCGCCCAGCGGAGCTGCTATTTGTTCCCTGGTAGGCGGATTTAGGATCAAGTCACTGTGGTTGTGCTGATGTAGTGGCAGTGACTGTGTCTGTGCCTCTGTTGTTACCTTGCCACTGTCGTCCTCTGTAGGCACCTCCTCTGGATTGGTTTCTGCCTCTGGAACGTCTATTCCTGCCCCTTTGAAATTTTGTGGAGTCAGGAAAGGACCAATTTTTGGCAGGCCAGTTCCTGCTAAACCTTGGGGTTGAACCTGCAAGAAATCTTTAACAGTTTGAACAGATTTTGCCTTTTCTTCCATTTTCTTCATAACCTGCTGGGCAGGTGTACCAAACAAACTTGTCTTGTCCATAGGAGCATCTAGCAACTTAGCTTTAACATGATCCGTAAAGCTTGTTCCTTTAGCCATGCATGCCTTCTTATCACTGTGCCTGTCATGGCTGATCTAAATGAAGCCTCCAGTGCATCATAGCCACATTTTAAGGAATGGTTGCTAACCTGTTGTATGTTATTTACCATCTCTAATACATATTTCTTATCAAGAGATTCATCAGTGGTTAGTTTTTAGTTAACTGATCAAGCATAAACTCTGGTATTGTATCATGTGAAACTGACAGTTTAAAGCTCTAGCTGAGAGAGTAGCTGAAGTGTAGACCTTTACCCCATCTGTCTAGTGACCTTGCTTCCCTTCAGAAGGAATAGGGTTTTAGCTGTGGTCGCTGCTACTGCCTTGGGACCCTGGGATATAGTTTCTGGGTCTGCAAGTGGGGCCTTGTAAAGGTGGTGATGAGTATCTGGCACCCTGTAAAATCTGTCTGGTTTGGCAGGGGCTGGGGTAAAGAATCTGGAGCGAGCAAACATCATTGAAAGCATCATCCACCACAGAGAGAACAGGAGGTATAGCTAAGGGCCTGTGCTGTGGGAGGTGCAGAAAGGTCCTAAGTCTTTTTCTGAGTCTGAAAATCCTGTTGCTGCCATTGAACTGTTCTCGCATGGCATGCAAGGTTTCCCCAAAGGAGAATTCTTCTGGTGGGGAAGCAGCTGGAATGGATTCTTCAGCATCAGAATCTTCAAAATTGGAGAAGGGAGCCTCAGGCTGGTCAGTTATGTCTGATTCATCAGCAGAATCATCAGAAGACACTGGCTCAGGGGCTCTGCCCTAGGTCTCTTCTCTGGGGCTGAGAGGCCCTGTCTGGGTGAGATTGAGATCCTCTAATTAAAGAAATTAAATCTTCTGCCAAAGAAAGCATTTGAGAACCAGAAGAGGGCCTGATGTGGGGGTTTAACAGGCACTGTTTTAGTAGTCTTGGCTGCTTTAGCCCTGGCGAAGGCCTTAATGGACATGGCAGCTGAGGCCTAGCAGCACCACGTGCTGGGGTAGAGACATCCAAGGGATGGTGTCTGATAAGTCAACCACCGTAGTGGGTAAAATTTCTGAGGTCGATTCAAGAGTTGTAGCAAGGGCCTCAGTTGTAAGAATAGGTTCAGCTGTACTTTGAGCAGTTTTCTCGGTTTCGCCGAACCGACACTCGCGTTTGCTTTACCGTGGTTTCGCCGAAACCGCGACCGCGAGTGTCGGTCTTTATCTTTGCTTTTTGGGGTAGTCGGAGGATCCGACGGCATAATGTACGCAAAATCAGAACCGAAAACTGTTCTGCAACTCCGACCGACGCCAAGCGCTCGCCGGGTTGAAAGAGGCACAGGCCAACAGGCTGCTACCGCGGGCTGGCCTAAACAAGGCAGACAGTAAGAGTGGAAATCTTTATGAGGTATTTGTTTCACAGGTTAAACAATTGTTAACTTTTTCTGACATCGGCTGAGGCAAGAAAGAGTCCTCAACGGGTACTTAGCTTTAGAAGTCTTCGTAGTATTCGTAGAAGTAATCTCTGATCCGACCGACCGCACTTTAACAGCTTCTGCTTCGGGCGCCACGCGCAAGAAAGACTGAGGAAAATGGCGCCGGCTGATGCTTTATACCCAAGACCAACAGAGATGACGCCGGGTGGAGTGCGACATCAGTCGGCCGGACCCGACTTTGAACTGCCGACTGCAGGGCTGCCTGACGACAGGACAACCCACTTGTTATGACTGCAGATGCATCCATGAAGGACATCATGGGTTTTAGTCTCCAGTGCCTTGTGCCTCATCACTTCAGGTACAGCCACCTTGGAGGACATGGAAGGGATGACCAAGTCCTTAACTCAGTCTCTGGGAACTCCTTTGCATATTAAAATCCTGGACGTTCCAGCTTTCTGCTTCTTTAATGAGAATTCAGGCTTCTAAAGTCAAAGGGCTTTTAGTTTCAGGAAGTGCAGCAGAGATGTCAATCCAGAAGTACATTCAAGACACTGATGATGTGTTAGCCAGAAAGTACAGTTGTGTACACTTACCATAAATGTAGATGTCTGAGTGTATTCACTGTTGCAGTCATCACATTTGGGTTACCCCTGCCAGGGTAGCCATCGGCTGGTCCGAATACCAGAGACTTAGTATTTCTGTGTCAGTTGCTGATGCTTGAGGACTGACATCAGGTCGTCAGTGGTATAAAGTAAGCAGCTGACGCCATTACATCAGTTTTTCTTGCCTTAACCTGTCAGGAGCCCCCAAAATAGGAGACCATGTTGGGGGCGACAGCTGCTGACGCAGGACCCAAGACTTTGGAATTCAGGCTGGCTGAGGGCAACCTGCCAGCAAGATTACCCAAATGTAATAACTGCAACAGTGAAACACGAAGAACATCCAGGACTGCAACAGTGTATACACTTGAACATCTACATTTATGGTAAGTGTACACAACTGTACTATGTTCGTGTTTCACTGTTGCAGTCATCACATTTGGGTAGATTCCCAAAGCTGAGGAAATGGCTGGAGGCAGTCAAGGAAACTAGGGCTGGCTAGGATGCCCTGCAAGACTGCAGAAGCAATCCCTGCCCTGGATTTGGAGAAGGGAGGCAGGTGGTAATGCTTGGTGAAAGTGTGAACAGATGTCCAGGTGGCAGCCTCCAGGATGTCCCTGGTGGGGACTCCTCTGAGGAAAGCTGCAGAGGTGGAGGCTGCTCTGGTGGAGTGTCTCCTGACCCCTTGGAGGAGGCTTACCATGCTGCTTGTAGCAGAAATGGGATGCAGTGTACTATCCATTAGGAAATGGTTTGCTTGGAGATGCCTTTGCCTTTCTGCCCCTGTAGCAAAGCTAACTAGCAACTGATCAGACTTTCGAAGGATTTAGTCCTGTCCAGATAGTATCTGAGCTGTCTGTGCTCATCTAGAGAGTGAAGAATCCTTTCCCCTTTGTTCTGGTGATTAGAAAGAAGGTGGCCAATGAATGGATTGGCTGGAGAGCCACACTGGACACCACCGCGGGCATGAAGGATGGGTTAGTTCTGAGGACACCTGGTCTGCATGGAAGATGATGAAGTGTTCCACAGCCATGAGTGCTTGCAGCTCAGAGACTCTTCTGGCTGGAAGTGATGGCCAGAATGAAGGCCGCCTTCCAGGAGAGAAATTTTAGCTCTGCAGAAGAAGCTGGTTTGAAAGGAGGCAGGTGAGCTTTTGACAAATTTAATGTCCCAAGCCGGGTATTGGTGCCCTTCTGGGCCTCAAATTGATAGCCCCTCTGACGAACTGTTTGATCAAAGGGTGTGAGAAAAATGGCTGCTCAGTGGAAAAGTGAGCAGAAATAGCAGAGGCATGGATTTTTATAGAGGAGAAAGGGAAAAGTACAGTTTTGTACCTACCATAAATGTAGATGTCCGAACTGGATAGCATCTGCAGTCATAACAAATGGGTTGTCCTTGTCAGCAGCCCTTCGGGTCGGCCGGATTCCAAAGCCTGGGTCCGCTTCGCCGATGTCGTGACTTCACCCGACGTCATCTCTGCTGGTCTTCGGGTATAAAGGCATCAGCCGACGCCATTTTCCTCAGTGTTTCTTGCCCCAGATGCCAATTGCCCTCTTGAAAGCTAAATTTTGATAAATGCCAATGTTTCCAAAATAGTAGAAGGTAAACACAAAAAATAAACATGTATGTACATATATACAAACAAATACACTATAAGAGACTCCCCAGCTAGCTATTAGAGGGTAAATACCCCAGGAGTACCACAGAGGGAAGGAGGGAGGGAGCCTGACTGCAGATGCTATCCAGTTCGGACATCTACATTTATGGTAGGTACAAAACTGTACTATGTCCTTCATGGATACATCTGCAGTCATAACAAATGGGTAGAATAATTACAGCCAAAACTAGGGGAGGAGGAATAAAAATTATGGTGTAGTCAGGATCCCTTGCAGTACAGCAGTGGCAAACCCTGCTCGGGATCTAGAGTATAGAGGTAAATTATAATGCTTGGCAAATGTATGCATGGAGGTCCAAGTAGCCGCCTCAATAACGTCCTTGGTTGCTACTCCTCTTAAGAAAGCTGTGGTAGTGGCTTTGCCTTGTTGA